>NC_040102.1:18368721-18993721 GCF_003369695.1 Bos indicus x Bos taurus | reverse complement strand
CTTGTGGACTTGAACTCTGCTGGCTTTCAGAGCTGGATGTTTGGGGGCTCATCTTTCAGGTGCAGGTCCTAGAAGCTGGGCTGAGTGACGTGGGGTTTACACTTGGCTGCCTGGGAAGAAGCTCCAGGTTTTGCACTGCTCTGGGGGGTGGGGTTTAGGATGAGATGGTATCCCAGCCTCTCCTAGTGGCTTCAACGTGGGCCTTTTCTCATTTGCCGGATGGCTAGGGGCTGCACAGACAGTTTTTAGTTTTTTTTCTCCAGAGGAAATTCCTCCATTTGTAGCTGCCCAGGATCCTCCAACATGGCCATCTTGAACTGGAACCTGCGAGGTCATTCATTAACTTATATGCATCCATGTATTCACTCATATGCTTTGAAACCTTCAAGGAATCTACTATTAAGGATTTTTAATATGTTAATTAAGGGAACTAGATAAATTTGAGAGTTCAAAGGTTATGAAAGTATTTTTGTAGACATCTTTTTTTGGCTGTGCTGGGTCTTCAGTGCGGTGTCTGGGCCTTCTCTAGTTGTGGCAAGCAGGGTCTACTCTTTGTTGCGGTGCCTTGCTGTGGCGTGTGGGCTTCTCTCTGTGGTGGCTTCTCTTGCTGTGGAGCTCGGGCTCTGGAGCACATGGGCTCAGTAGTTGGTGGCACAAGGATTTAGTTGCCCCATGGCATGTGGGATTCTTCCAGACTAGGATCGAACCTATGTCCCTGGCATCAGCAAGTAGATTCTTAACCACAGGACCACGAGCGAAGTCCTTGTGTAAATATCTGATTGGAAGAATCATCTCATGATGAATTAAAGAAATCTAGGATATTTTGGTGCCTGTCTCTAACTTTTTGAGATTGATTTTATAGGAGATAATTTTATCCTTTTGGGAACCATTTTCAGAGGGAAAAGCTTGGAGGTGGAGAGGATCAACTGGATGCATGCTTTGCTCTCTTTCAGTAACTGTTGCTATGACACACACAAGCTGGTGTTCATGGGCATTCACTTGACATCTTTGTGGAGAACAAGTTTTTTTATTTCTCTGACAGTTATTCTAGAGCAAGTAAAAACAATACTGGTTTTCTGAAGCATTTCTTAAATCAACCCTTTTGTGTCATACAGGGCAACACCTTGTTATTAGAGAGGTTTGTGGAATACTGGGGTTCTCAATTAGCCTTACTAAAACACACACACACACACACTTTATTCTTCCAATGTATGTTGGGGAATAGTATCCACAAAATAACCTTTATAGTGAACCCGACTTCCTGAGCTCTGCTAATGCTGGCAGATCACATCTGGATAGAGACAAGGCTGGCGACGAGATGTCTCCTTCTCAATTCATGCAGTGAACTGCTTCATTGGAGGGGAAGGATGGTGGCAGCAAGATGGTGTAGAAGGACCTGTGTTTTAAAAAGTCAACCAGAAAAGAAGAGCTAGAAGTAGAAGCAAAGAGAAACAGCTACTAATCTTCTGAGTAGTTTGCTTTCTGGGGAAAAAGTTAACAGCTGTGTAAGTTTTATGGTCCTGTCCACACACTCAGAGGGCTTGCTGTTTCTGGCATTTGACGAGATTTGCACGCCCACGGTTCACTTGAGCTCTGTGAGTCTGTCATTTACAGCAGACATTGGAAAGAATCTGGCCCTCCTGGTGAAATCGTTTTGGTATCTAGATTCATCAGGTATACAGACAATAATTTTTGAAAAGATGCCCATGTAATGTGTTGATGGGGGAATTGAAAGGCTGAGCTGTCTGAGAAAGACTCAAAGGCAGAATGCTGGGAGGTGCTGAGTGTTAGCTCAGTCTCCTGGTAGGTACTTTTCATTCATTTCTCTCTAGCACGTGGTGTATTTGCTTTTGCTTTGTCAGAGAATTTGGTGCCAAGTGTGGGAAGCAATTATTAGGGTTGGTGACAATCCACATATGTGGAATTTTGAGGGCTTTTACAGATTTTATAGATTTGGTGCAGCTCCACAGCAAACTATAAAATCACTATTGCAGCTCAGAAGGTTGTAAAAGTTAAAGTACAAATATCTGAATTATGGGGCCCAGGAAAGCATGCAGGCAGCAGTTTAGTGACCGTGTTCATCAACATCAGGTAGCATTCTAGTGATTCACTTGGGTAAATACTTTTAGCAGCTTTTTGCCATTATAATTCCTTGAAGTAGACTGATAATTTTATTTTCACACTTGGTGATGACATATGGACCAAGGTTATGTAGGGCTTCCCAGATGGTGCAGTGCTAAAGAATCTGCCTGCTGATGCAAGTGACCCAGGAGATTCAGGTTCGATCCCTGGGTTTGGAAGAATCTTTGGAGAAGGAAATGGCAACCCATGCCAGTATTCTTTCCTGGAAAATTCCATGGACAGAGAAGCCTGGCAGGCTACCGTCCGTGGGATTGCAGAGTTGGGCACCACTGAGCACACACACAGACAAGGTTATGTAACAGACAGACAAGGTTTCTAATAGGGTAAGTAGAGCGAGATCTTCACTTTTGAGATAAAGAAGTTGGTGTATTTTATTAGTTATATTATTAATAGTTACATTATTTTACATACTTTACTAGTTACATTATTTTTTGGTCCTTATTTTGTTCTATTTTTGAATTTGAAGTCTGTTATATATTGATAGAAATGGGTTAAAAATATCAAATTCTGCCATGCATCTGTACATTTTTGTTCAATACATTTTGGGACACTTTTAGTTGGCATATTAAAGTTTATAAATATTATGTCTTTCAGTTCAGTTCAGTTCAGTCGCTCAGTCGTGTCCGACTCTTTACGACCCCATGAATCGCAGCACGCCAGGCCTCCCTGTCCATTGCCAACTCCCGGAATTCCCCCAGACTCACGTCCATCGAGTCAGTGATGCCATCCAGCCATCTCATCCTCTGTCGTCCCCTTCTCCTCCTGCCCCCAATCCCTCCCAGCATCAGAGTCTTTTCCAATGAGTCAACTCTTCGCATGAGGTGGCCAAAGTACTGGAGTTTCAGCTTTAGCATCATTCCTTCCAAAGAAATCCCAGGGCTGATCTCCATTAACATAATACAATGCTCTCTTAACTTAAAATATTTTTAAGACTATGTTGCCTGAAGTGATATTGCCAAACCTGCTTTCCTTTGGTATAAGTTTGATTAGTTAAAATGTACTCAGCCCTCAATTCATTCTATTTCAGCTTTCTATATGTCTCTAGTAAGCAGCATCTTATTGGGCTGTGCTGTTGGATTTTATTTTAATTCAAATAAGACGCTGCAAATGGAGGTAGACGAATTTAGGCCTTTAATATCCAATGCAAGTTTAAGGTGTTTAAACTCACGATTGCCTGTTGTCTTTCCTCTGTGTGGCTTTGTAGATAGAGACTGCGAGCAAAGCTAAGAGATGTGGGAATGGAGCTGGGACGTCTCTGAGCTCCACATGGAGTCTTAATTGTGATTAGCAAGGGGCCAGGTGCTCGCTTGTTTTGTCTGCAGGATTATTGCACACACGTCACATTATGTTCACGCTCTTGTACTTTCTTACTCACTTCACACCTTCACATCTCACATACTCTCGCATGTTTTACATTTTCTAGCTCCATAGCATTTAAAACTTAGCATTGAGGGGTGACCGACACTTCCTGTGTAACCTGCTGAGCACTGTTAAGTGACTGCAGGAGAGCAAACCCTTTGAGACCCCAGATTCAGAGAGAAGTGGAGAAGGGTTGGGGAGCTGATGCCTTGGAGAATTCCATGCGCGTCTGGGTCTGGCATCTTGGCAGCAGAGGGTGAGACGCTGGCATGTGCATAGAGCAAGACGAACACTTATTTTCCTCCTCACTTCTGTAACCAGTAAGCAGTGCTTTATCACTACCAGCTATTCCATGGACTAAAATGTTTTATTTCTATGTAATAAGGCAGACATTGCACAGTTTAGCTTACATATTTAAAAAATAATATTCATCTGTCTCAAGGGGGTACCTGTTCATTTTTACTGAGGATAATTGTACCAGCAATAGTAGCTACCATTTGCTGAGTTTCTTCAACATGCCCACCACAACACTGCACTTAGGGTACATTATCACCAGCTCTTGTAATCTAGGACAAGTTTTTATTTCCAGCTGATAGCTGAGGAAACTGAAGCTCATACAGCTAACAGACACCAGAGCACCCAGTGTTTAGCTTGAAGTCCTAGGTCTTCCTTGTTCAAGGAGGGTCCCATCTGGGTCACTGTCTGTCATGAACCAGGTTAGGACATAGCTTGGGTTAGAGAATCTGCCCTGTTGGGGAAGCCTTTCTCCTCTCCTGTTCCTCATGGGGAAAGCACTAGAACTGATGAGTAGCATGGGTTTGTGGTCTCAAAAAGTGAAAGTGTTAGTAGCTCAGTCATGTCTGACTCTTTGGGACCCCATGGACTGTAGCCCTCCAGGCTCCTCTGTTCGTGGGATTCTCCAGACAAGAATACTGGAGTGGGCTGTCATTTCCTTCTCCAGGGGATCTTCCTGACTCAGGGATCAAACCCAGGTCTCCTGCATTGCTTGTGGATTCTTTACCATCTGAGCCACCAGGGAAGCCCGTTTGTGATTTATTTTTTGCCTTTCTAATATGAGCCTGAGAGGAAGCCTGTAGATGAGGGTTAATCAGCAGTCTGGAGGCTGGTGTCAACCGTTTACAAGAGTTGCTGAGGACATTAACTGCACCTGGAGATTTTGGACCTGCGGGACATTACTGTGGGCAGAGGGGATGAGGCCACTACTATTTGGGAAGCTGAACTTGGATGTTGCTGCTCCTTCCAGGGAAAAAGCAGACAGGAGAGTGGTCTCGGCAAGGTGCTGTCCAGGCAAGGCTGAGTGAGCAGCTGGGGCCACTTTGGGCCAATTTGCTTTGAGCTCCTCACTCTTTCTACAATATCACACTGTTTTCATGTTGTTTGGTAGGTTTTATTTTTTAATATCTCAGTGGGAGAATGTGTGTTTTGTGAAAGAAATGACCAACCGGTAGAAAACTTTTAATCTGTAATAAATCTTGGCCAGGTTTGAGTGAATGGCCTCCAAGGAAGGACTATTTAGAATAGAACTGGACAAAGTGCTAAATAATATACTGTCCAGCAAATCTACTGCCCTCAAGGGAGAGAATCGAATGACTCAGTATCGGTTTTCCATCTTCAGTTTCAATAACCTGATGTCAGGATCCAACTGCAGAACATTCGGGCTGCCTCAGTATGCTCCCCATGTCCCAGGTTCCTCTTCTCATGATCCCTTTTCCTCTGTGATGTCAACCCCAAGGAGCTTAACGAGTACACACACGGAAGTCTTTCTAATAGTGCTGTGAAGTGAGGGGAGTATAGTGATGTGCCAGAGAAATAAAATTGAATTTGGACCACACAGAGATCAGCCATTAACACCAAAGACTGAGTTTTAGTGGTTGCGTTTCTCCCCAGTTGTATTGAGAAATAGTTAATATTCATCACTATATAAATTTAAGGCATAGAGCATGATGGTTTGATTTACATATAGTGTGAAATGATTACCCTAGTAGGTTAACATCCATATTCTCCTACAGATACAAAAAAAAAAGAAAAAACAAGAAGAAAAAAAATCCCTCTTTATAGGAGAACTTAGAATTTATTCTCATAACAACTTTCCCATGAATCTTACAGCTTTACTCTTATAGCTGCTATAGTTATTGTGTAGTGCATTGGATTCCTAGGACTTGTTTATCTTATAATTGAGTTTTTACTTTCTGACACATTTCCTTTGATTCTTCCACCCTGCTTCTAATAATCACAAATCTGATCTTTGTATTTATGAGTTTTTTTTTTTTTTTTTTTTTGAGATCCCACATTTAAGTGATATTGTATGTTACTTGTCTTTCTGTATTATCCCTGGTGGCTCAGATGGTAAAGAATCTGCCTGCAATGCAGGAAATGTGGGTTCAATCCCTAGGTCTGGAAGATCCCCTGGAGAAGGGAATGGCAATCCACTCCAGTGTTCTTACTTGGAGAATTCCATGGACAGAACCTGGCAGTCTATGGTCCATGGGGTCATAAAGAGACAGCCACACACACACACACACACACACACATATTATTTCATTTAGCGTAAAGCCTTCAAGGTTATTGTTGTAAATGGGGTATTTCCTCATTTTCTGTGACTGAATTATATATATCTCATAACTTCTTTATACATTCATTGACTAGCCCTTAAGGTGTTTCCAAGTCTCGGCTATTGTAAATAATGCTGCTATAAGTGTGCTGTGCTTAGTCTTTCAGTTGTGTCCAACTCTGCGACCCCATGGACTATAGTTGGCTAAGCTCCTCTGTCCATGGGGATTCTCCAGGAAAGAATACTGGAATGGGTTGCCACACCCTCCTCCAGGGAATCTTCCCAACCCAGGGACTGAACCCAGGTTTCCCACATTGCAGGCAGATTCTTGACCTTCTGAGCCACCAGGGAAGCCCATGAATACTGGTATGGGTAGCCTATCCCTTCTCCGAGGAATCTTCCTGACCCAGGAATCAAACTGGGGCCTCCTGCATTGGAGGTGGATTCTTTACCAGTTAAGCTACTAGGGAAGCCTTGCTGCTATGAATATGGGGGTACAAATATTTTTTTGAGTTATGTTTTTGATTTCTTTAAATATATTCCCTGAAGTGGAACTTCTAGATCATATGGTAGTTCTACTGTTAATTTTTGAGGATACCTCATGCTGTTTTCCAGAGGGATCCCTTGTGGCTCAGATGGTAAAGAGTCTGCCTGCAATGTGGGAGACCCAGGTTCGTTCCCTGGGTCAGGAAGATCCCCTGGAGAAGTAAATGGCAACCCACTCCAGTATTCTTGCCTGGAAAATCCCATGGATGGAGGAGCCCACGTGGTCACAAAGAGTTGGACACAACTGAGCAACTTCACTTTCTTCTTTCTTTTGTGTTATTTTCCAGAGTGCCTGTACAGTTCCACCAGCAGTGCACAAAGATTTCCTTTTCTCCACATCCATGCCGGCATTTGTTATCATTTGTCTCTTTGATGTTGGCCGTTTTAATGGACGTGAGGTGATATCTCATTGTGGTTTACATTTGCATTTCTCTAATGACTAGCGGTGATGAGGATCTTTTCATCTGCCTGTCACACTTTTCTAAATCTGTTTTGGAGAAATGTCTATTCAGGTCCATTGCACATTTTATAGTTGGGTGATTTTATTTTTGATATTAGTTGTATGAGTTCTTTACATATTTTGGATATTAACCCCTTATCAGACATGTGGCTTAAAATACTTTAACCATTATGTTGTCTTTTTACTTTTTAAATCGGAATCTTTGTATATTTTTATGATACGTCCTTTGTATTAATGTGGCTGTTTGTGGGTGAAAGGAGTAAGAGAATGAGCTTTTTTGTTCACTATTCTAGGTGTTTCCAAGACTTGCTGTATAATCAGTGCCTTTATGACATTTCCTTCTTTTATGGAAGTAGTTTGTTTCCAGTACATCGGAGCATTCAAAATTAGGCTGAAAACAGCAACTCTAGTGATTTTCTAGCAGCAAGGAACTTGTTCTTTGATGGCGGGGAAATTCTGGAGGGTCAGGAAGGAAGGTGTGTTCTGAGGTGGAACTTAGGGGAGGAAATGTATCAACTTACAGATCCTGGGTGCAAAACCAAACTGGTCTCTATTCTAAATGAACAACTAGTTTCTTTTTTTTTTTTTTTTCCAGTAAGTCCGATGACAATATGAGTAACTTGGAATAGAGAGAGGGAAGGATGGTAGGTAAGCCTACTATACTTTCTAGCAAGTGGCCCTAGCCAGCTTCACTCTAAGTTTTAAAATTTACATTTTAAAAATTCTTTTAATCTACTGTTCTAAAGAAGTTTCTGAGCATGTATTTTGGAATATCCAGATTACCTGGTGCTGGAATGGGAAAGGGGATGTTCAGATGTTCACACACTTCGCCAGGGCTCCAGCGTTCTGGGAGGAAAGGTGCTGGGTGATCTCTATTTGCACCAGTGTTCCTTGTGACTTTTACTCAATGGTCTGAGTGGAGATCCTTCATCCTGTGCCCTTTTTAGGGAAGCAGGAGAAAAAAAAGATCTTCACAGGTGGCGCCAGTGGTAAAGAGCCTGCCTGCCAACGAAGGAAACATAAGAGATGTGGGTTCAATCCCTGGATCGGAAAGATCCCCCGGAGGAGGGCATGGCAACCCACTCCAGTATTCTCGCCTGGAGAATCCCCATGGACAGAGGAGCCTGGTGGGCTACAGTCCATAGTGTTGCAAAAAGTTGGACACGACTGAAGTGACTTAGCATGCATGCACAGGAAATAAAAATCAGGCTCCTTTTTTATATGAAAGGAAAGATTTTCCAGCTCATTCCATCTTTACTGTCTGCGAATCTCATTCTGATATGTGTTCTGGTATGTACTTAAACACTGACATCTTTCTATTAACTTTTATAAATGGCTGATGATGAATAATGGCTCCCACTGCCCCAGGGTAGACTACTGAGAAAATTTAAAATTAGTCTTCTGGTCTCATCTTTGGTTAGTAAAACCAAATGCTTGTGAACAAGTTCAATTACAGTTTAATACATTATTGCTCTAATGATGTTTTGCACTGATTATTTTTATAACAACTTCATAGTTTATATTTACAAGAATATTGTGAAATTAGAGTACAAAGTTTACATACGTATACTCCTCACCATGTCCCTTATCATTAATATATTATTCTATTACATTATTGTGGTGCCTCTATTATAGTTAATACATTATCATTAACTAAGTCCATATTTTATTTATGTTTACTTAGTTTCCACTGAGTGTCATTTTTCTGTTCCAGGATCTCATGTAGGACACCATATTACTCTTAATTGTACACATTATGTTACACTTGACACTAAGTTGCCAAATCTCTTTAGTCACCTCTTGGCTATTTCTTAGGCTTTCTTTGCTACACGTGACTTTGAAAGTTTGAGGAAGACTGATCAGGTATACTGTAGGATGCCCCTCTCTTGGAATTTCTTTCATGATTAAACTGAGATTAAGGATTTTGGGAAGAAGGCAATGGCACCCCACTCCAGTACTCTTGCCTGGAAAATCCCACACATGGAGGAGCCTGGTAGGCTGCAGTCCATGGGGTCGTGAAGAGTCAGACACAACTGAGCGACTTCACCTTCACTTTTCACTTTCATGCGCTGGAGAAGGAAATGGCAACCCACTCCGGTGTTCTTGCCTGGAGAATCCCAGGGACGGGGGAGCCTGGTGAGCTGCTGTCTATGGGGTCGCACAGAGTCAGACACGACTGAAGTGACTTAGCAGCAGCAGCAGCAATGTTAGAGGTAAAGTGCTATAGTTTCCATATTGTATCAAGAGTACATACTATCAGTGTGACATCACTGTTGATGTTGACCTTGATCATCTGGCTAAGGTGGTATTCGTCAGGTGTTCTTAGTCTTCTTTTCTCTCTTTCCATAGTGTACTCTTTGGAAAGAAGTTATCTTGTACAGCACACACTTAAGGAGTAACTGATTCTCACCCTCCTTTTGCATGAGGTTGTTTTATGTTACACTTAGATTCTTTTGTCATGGATTGCTTAGCATTAGTGGGCCCCCAGCCTCCTAAGTGATTTAAAAATATTTGCATACATTAAGGTTTATTCTTTGTTCTGTGAAATTATACGCTCTATTTTGCTGCTCTGCTAAGCCATATCTGACTTTTTGTGACCTTTTAGACTGTAGCCTGCCAGGCTCCTCTGTCCATGGGATTTTTCAGGCAAGAATACTGGAGTGGGTTGCCATTTCCTTCTCCAGGGGATCTTCCTGACCCAGGATCAAACCCACATCTCCTAGGTCTCCTGCATTGGAGGTGGATTGTTTACCTGCTGAACCATTGGGTAAAATTCTATGGTTTTACAAATGCAGAACATCATGTATCCACCATTACCATATCAGAAAGTTTCCCTGACCTAAAACTGTCCTCTCTGATTTGCCTATTCAACCTTCCCAAACTCATGGCAACCACTGATCTTTTCACTGTTGTTTTCACTTCGCTAAGCAGAGCTGTAGTTTTGCTTCTTCCAGGGACTTCCCTGGTGGCTCAGATGGTAAAGAGTCTGCCTGCAATGTGGGAGACCTGCATTTGATTCCTGAGTTGGGAAGATGCCCTGGAGAAGGAAATGGTAATCCACTCCAGTGTTCTTGCCTGGAGAATTCCAAGGTCAGAGGAACCCGGAGCCTGGCAGGTTCATGGGTTGCAGAGAGTTGGACGTTACTGATTAACACACACACACAGTATGTAGCTTTTTCATATTGGTTTATTCTACTTAGCAATATGCATTTAATGTTCATCAGTATCATTAGGTATGTTGATAGCTCATTTCTTTTTATATGGAATACTATTTTCTTGTGTTAGTATACCACAGTTTGTTCATTCACATATTGAAGGACATCTTTGCTTCTAATTTTGGAAATTATGAATATACTGAATAAACATTTGCATGCAGATTTTTGTGAGGACTTAAGTTTTCAAACCAGTTGGGTAAATATCTAGAAGTGTGATTGCTGGATCATATGGTGAGACTATGTTTAGCTTTGGAGGAAACTGACAAGTTTTCTTCCAAAGTGGAATTACCATTTTGCATTTCCCCCAGCAATGAACGAGAGTGCTTGTACATGTTTGCATGTTTTTTTCCAGCAATTGGTGTTTTAAGGCTTAAATACTTACCCATTCTAACAGGTATGTAGCTCTTTTAATCTATTTTTCACTGTTTCAATTTGTAATTCTCCAATGATATGTGATATTGACAATTTTTTTTCACATACTTATTTGGTATCTGTGGGCTTCCCTGGTGGCTCAGATGGTAAAGAATCCACCTGCAATGCAGGAGACCTGGGTTCAGTCCCTGGGCTGGGAAGATCACGTGGAGAAGGGAATGATAGCCCACTCCAGTATTCTTGCCTGGAGAATCCCATGGACAGAGGAGACTGGTGGGCTGTAGTCCATGAGGTCACAAAGAGTTGGACATGACTGAGCGACTGCACAGCACAGCATTTGGTATCTGTATAGTTTCTTTAGAGAGATATGTTTAGATCTTTTCACACTTTAGAATTGGGTTGCTTGTTTTCTTATTGTTGTATTGTAAGAGTTCTCTGTATATTTTAGATATGTCCTTTTTTCAGAAATGTGTTTTGCAAATGTTTTCTCCCAGTTTGTGGTTTGTCTGTGATACTGTTTTTCAATGTATTTTCACACTCTAATGGGATACTTGGTGAGGAAAAGAAGTGAGTCGATTGTAATGTCTCTATGTGAAAATGCTCAACCTACTCCCTCTAGGAATTTATTTTTCATTGGCTTTCCAAAGGCATTGTTCTTTTCAAAGTCTTATGCACAGTGTAAGAAAGATATTATGAGCAGATATCAGTACCCAAATATGTAAAGAAAAAGTGCATTTAAAAAAATTTGATTCTCCATGTTGAGTTGATTTATAGTGCTTTCCAGGTCTACTGTATCCTTCTACTTTTCCATCCATTCTATTAATTTTTGAGAGTTTGATATTGAAACTCCAACTAAAAATCCTAATTTGTTTACTTAAAAAATAATTGTAATATATAATGGAACTGTATATTTTGTATTTTCCAAGTTTCCTATAAATGTGCTATCATACTTTCATAATTTAAAAAAGAAAAAAAGAGAAAGGTAGAAAGAAACAGATAAAGTTCATTTAATTACTGTATGTTTAACCCAATTTAAAAAATTTGATTCTCACAATGACCCTGTGATGTAGATGAGGCGGGTGTTTGTAATCATGTTTATTATCAACTTTGATAGGAAAGTTTTGAGATAAGGAGACACCCAGGAAAATAACATGATTTGCCCTGAGTTTCACAGTCAGCAAGAGATGAAGCCTTGACCACACTTCTTTTTTTCTCCTGGCCCCAGATTCTCTTACCTGTGTCACACTAGCTGCTGCTGCTGCTGCTAAGTCGCTTCAGTTGTGTCCAACTCTGTGAGACCCCATAGATGGCAGCCCACCAGGCTCCCCTGTCCTTGGGATTCTCCAGGCAAGAACGCTGGAGTGGGTTGCCATTTCCTTCTCCAATGCATGAAAGTGAGAAGTTAAAGTGAAGTCGCTCAGTCTTGTCTGACTCTTAGCGACCCCATGGACTGCAGCCTACGAAGCTCCTCCATCCATGGGATTTTCCAGGCAAGAGTACTGGAGTGGGGTGCCATTGCCTTCTCTGTGTCACACTAGAATTCTGTCCAATTAATGGGAAACCATTATTGCTTTGGTTTAAAGTGCAAGCTCATGGATAATCCACATAGGTAACCATTTATTTTTCTGATGCATTTGATCTTTGGCTGAGTTGGATAAATAACTTGTTCAAAATGGAATGAGCTAAGGTGCATCCTGAACTTTTAACTCCATCTTTGCTTTCATGATGTTTTGCAGCCTCAGTTATAGTCTATCATCTGATTCTTCCAGAGAATCCTTTGTTGGATGCAGTGTTTTAGTACAGATAGTCCTTGGCATTTACCAATGTTTTCTTTAAAAGTTTGGGAGGAAAATATCTGGTATTTAACCAATTTGAAAACTGAAAGTTCCTTTAGGGCAGGATTTCTCAAACTTGGCGCTGTTGTGCTTTGGGCCAGATATTTTTTTTGTTGTGGAGGGCTCTTGTGCATGGTAGATACTAAGCAACATTCCAGGATTCTACCCAATACAATAGATGCCAGTAGCATCCCTCTCAGTTGTCATAATGAAGAATGTCTTGGATACTGCCAAATGTCCCCTTGTGGGGAGGAAACACTTTCTGTCAGGCTCTACTGCTCTAGTTTTAAACTGTTCAGTGAACAGTGATTTAGCCAGCAGTAGATTCCCTGGTGGCTCAGACAGTAAAGAATTTGCCTGTAATATGGGAGACTGGGGTTCAATCTCAGAGTTAGGAAGATCCCCTGGAGGAGGAAATGGTAACCCACTCCAGTATTCCTGCCTGGAGAATCCCATGGACAGAGGAGCCTGGCGGGCTACAGTCCATAGGGTCGCAAAGAGTCAGACATGAACTGAGTGACTAACTCATTGACTAACACACACACACAGATCATATTAGGTTAATGTCAAGAAGATACTGATTTTATAAGCTAGCAAAATTCATTGTTCTATATTTTTATTACCTTATTGGTATTGTAATTTAGTATTGTTGTAGTTGTTTAGTTGCTCAATTGTGTCCAACTCTTTTGCAACCCCATGGACTATAGACCGCCAGGCTCCTGTGTCCATGGGATTTCCCAGCAAGAATATTGGAAAGGGTTTTGCCATTTCCTTCTCCAGGGTATCTTCCTGACCCAAGGATCAAACCCACATCTCCTGCTTGGCAGGCAGATTCTTTACCACTGAGCCACCTGGGAACAGATTCTTTTAATTTAGTATAGCAAAATAAAAAACATTTTATTCAAAATTGTGAATAAAATGGAAGGAATAGGGCTAAACTAGGGGAGGGTTAGGAAGGATGACATGGAGGTCAACTATGGGTTAAATAAATTTTTGGCAAGGTTAAACAATTTTATGGCCCATGGAAAAGTTCCTTATAGGAGCATCTTTTGCCTTTTGTCTTTCCATTGTAGAATCATGGAATTTTATTGTCTGTAGGGCCTATAGTGATGAAGTAGTAAGTGCTAGAACAGAATAAAGGGTGAAATATTATTGTTGGATCCAGTTTCTATTTTAACACAGTCTATTACTCTGAGTACTATAATATACATACTTTAATTATAGAAAATCTATAATTCATTATGAGCTTCCCTCCTAGCTCAGTTCGTAAAGAATCTGCCTGCAATGCAGGAAACCTGGGTTCAATTCCTGGGTTGGGAAAATCCCCTGGAGAAGGAAATGGCAACCCACTCCAGTATTCTTGTCTGGAGAATCCCATGGACAGAGGAGCCTGACAGACTACAGTTCTTGGGGTCGCAAGAGTTGGACACGACTTAGCGACTAAAGCACCACTACCATAGTTCATTATAGCATTAATTATAGCATAGACATAATCTAGGAATTACACATTATAACACTTGAATATTGAATTTAAAAATTGTCCCTCTCTGAAACTGGGACCCCTAGAGAAATGGCCGATTCTAGAGCTAGGGCAGGGAAAATTCATGAGCCTGGAACATTTTGTGGTAAAAGGAAGGGGAAAAATGAGAAGCAGGGCATGTCAAAGGAACATGGGCGCTGAATTCTAAGAGTTACCAGTATCCAGAGCTGGAACAATTGAAGCAATAAAAATAAATAATAAATACTATTTAATTACAATCTGAACAATACAATATTTATAAATTCATATTGATATAGAAATAAAGGATTGAATGAATATTTAAGTGGTAGAGAAGTGACAAGTCTTTATTACAGAAAAATTCCAAATAGTAAATGTAGAAAGAATGAGGGAAATGGAGAAAACACCACTAGCATGCCACAGTAATAATTGCTGCAGACAAGATTCATGGATGAAAGCTAAAATGAATGGCTGAAATATTAAGGAGCAACAGAATATTTGCTCAAAAAAATTCTCCCCCAAATATTCATTAACTACTGTTGTGAATTTAGTACATGTCTACAAATTTTTGGTACTTCAGTTCAGTTGCTCAGTCATGTCTGACTCTTTGCGACCCATGGACTGCAGTACTGGCCTCCCTGTCCATCACCAACTCCCAGAGTTTACTCAAACTCATGTCCATTGACTTGGTGATAACATCCAACCATCTCATCCTCTGTTGTCCCCTTCTCCTCCCACCTTCAATCTTTGCCAGCTTCAGGGTCTTTTCAAATGAGTCAGTTCTTTGCATCAGATGGCCAAAGTATTGGAGTTTCAGCTTCAGCATCAGTCCTTCCAATAAATATTCAGGACTGATTTCCTTTAGTATGGACTGGTTGGATCTCCTTGCTGTCCAAAGGACTCTCAAGAGTCTTCTCCAACACCACAGTTCAAAAGCATCAATTTTTCAGTGCTCAGCTTTCTTTATAGTCCAACTCTCACATCCATACATGACTATGGGAAAAACCATAGCTTTGGCTAGATGGACCTTTGTTGGCAAAGTAATGTCTCTGCTTTTTAATATGCTGTTTAGGTTGGTCATAAGTTTTCTTCCAAGGAGCAAGTGTCTTTTGATTTCATGGCTGCAGTCACAATCTGCAGTGATTTTGGAGCCCCCCAAAATAAAGTCTGTCACTGTTTCCATTGTTTCCCCATCTATTTGCCATGAAGTGATGGGACCGGATGCCATCATCTTAGTTTTCTGAATGTTGAGTTTTAAGCCAACCTTTTCATTCTTTTCTTTCACTTTCATCAAGAGGCTCTTTAGTTCTTCTTCGCTTTCTGCCATAAGCGTGGTGCCGTCCGCGTATTTGGGGTTATTGATATTTCTCCCAGCAATCTTGATTCCAACTTGTGCTTCAGCTAGCCCAGCATTTCTCATGATATACTCAGCATATAAGTTAAATAAGCAGGGTGAAAATATGCAGCCTTGACATACTTCTTTCCCAATTTTGAACCAGTCTGTTGTTCCATGTCCCATTCTAACTGTAGCTTCTTGACCTGCATACAGATTTCTCAGGAGGCATGTCCGATGGTCTGGTATTCCCATCGCTTGTAGAACTTTCCACAGTTTGTGGTGATCCACACAGTCAAAGTCTTTGGCATAGTCAATGAAGCAGAAGTTTTTCTGGAACTCTCTTGCTTTTTGATGATCCAACAGATGTTGGCAATTTGATCTCTGGTTCCTCTGCCTTTTCTGAATCCAGCTTGAGCATTTGGAAGTTCACGGTTCACGTTACTGTTGAAGCCTGGCTTAGAGAATTTTGAGCATTACTTTACTAGCGTGTGAGATGAGTGCAATTGTGTGGTGGTTTGAGCATTCTTTGGCATTGCCTTTCTTTGGGATTGGAATGAAAACTGACCTTTTCCAGTCCTGTGCCCACTGCTGAGTTTTCCACATTTGCTGGCATTGAGTGCAGCACTTTCACAGCATCATCTTTCAGGATTTGAAATAGCTCCGCTGGAATTCTATCACCTCCACTCGCTTTGTTTGTAGTGATGCTTTCTAAGGCCCACTTGACTTCACATTCCAGAATGTCTGGCTCTAGGTGAGTGATCACACCATCATGATTATCTGGGTCACGAAGATCTTTTTTGTACAGTTCTTCTGTGTATTCTTGCCACTTCTTTTTAATATCTTTTGCTTCTGTTAGGTCCATACCATTTCTATCCTTTTATAGAGCCCATCTTGGCATGAAATGTTCCGTTGGTATCTCTAATTTTCTTGAAGAGATCTCTAGTCTTTCCCATTCTGTTGTTTTCCTCTATTTCTTTGCATTGATTGCTGAGGAAGGCTTTCTTATCTCTTCTTGCTATTCTTTGGAACTCTGCATTCAGATGCTTATATCTTTCTTTGTCTCCTTTGCTTTTCGCTTCTCTTCTTTTCACAGCTATTTGTAAGGCCTCCCCAGACAGCCATTTTGCTTTTTTGCATTTCTTTTCCATGGGGATGGTCTTGATCCCTGTCTCCTAGGTAATGCAAATTACAACATATCTGAGAGAAGAACTTTCTAGGCAGGAGGAGCTGGTAGAGCTGAGATTATAGTGTACACACTTGTCTTTTGCCTTCCTGAGCAAGCAAGCAGGTCATCGTGGCTGCAGCAGTGAATGAGGGTGGAGTTATAGGAGAGGAGGTTGGACAGGTGTGGGAGACAGACCGTGGAAGCCTCGGAGGCCATCCAGAGAATGCTGTCTTTTATGCTGAGTGGGGAGCCATGGAGAGGGTGTTGAGCAGAGGAGTGATGTGATAAAACTTAATTGTCTCCCCCTTGGGCTTCCCTTGTGGCTCAGCTGGTAAAGAATCCACCTGCAATGCAGGAGACCTGGGTTTGATCCCTGGAAGATCCCCTGGAGAAGGGCAAGACCACCTACTCCAGTATTCTGGCCTGGAGAATTCCATGGACTGTATAGTCTATGGGGTCACAAGCATACATGACTGAGCAACCTTCACTTGAGGCATGTAGGGTCATAGTTCCCAGACCGGGGATAGAACCTGCGTCCCCCTGCAGTGCAAGCTCAGACTCTTAACCACTGGACCACCAGGGAACTCCCCAAACTAGTTTTATTTATTTATTTATTTTTGATTATAAATCTATATAGTTTTATTAAGACAAAAAACTGACAGTGTTGATATGAAGTTTACATTTAAACAACTTTTCACAAAAACCTAACACATGCCTAAAAATTACAATGGAGTTCTAGATGCAGATCAAGTGATGTCAACAACTGATGGATCTCATGACTCAAGACAGCGTTTTGGATTTTAGTTAGTTCTTAGGATTAAAAAATTTGTTTTGTTTTAAAGTGAACCACTACCCCAGTATGAATATTTATCTTCTCCTGAGACCAGGGCTTTTGAAATCATTCAACTCTTGAACTTGTGCTGTCAGTGACTGAACCCTGCCACCAATGGTTTCAAAGTTCAAAAAACAGAGGCTCCAAGAGTTTTCCACCCTATGAGCACCGGCCCTTGTCTTTCCCTACTCACTTACCTCCTATACCACTCTCTGCCCTTCCCTAAATACTTCACCAGTGGCTTGGATGGAGAAGCTGATATTTGTAACTTCACAATAGGAAAAGAAAGGGTCTTCTTGTCAGTTTCATGAGTAGCACCTCTAAGACAGAATGATCTGCCTGTGTATACACTCCAATAAGACTTATCCTCCTCAACCAGTTTCCATCCCCCAAATGGCAGCTTTGGTAGCTTCTTATTCCTTTGTTGGGAACAGCATTAAGCTCAGGCAGGGAATACCTTGGCTTCTAAGTTTCAGGCATTCACAGCTTTTAAACAGTCTCTCACAGTTCTCATTTAGGTTGCCAATGACATTTTTTGAAAGGATACAATATTCTGAACACAGAACCCAATCATCATTAGTTGTTCTTTCCTTTGTTTCACCATTTCCCCAAATTTCAACAAAAATGATCCTAACCCATCTCCCTTCTTTCCCACCCCACCCCACCCACCCCAAATAATACACCAGTAATAGCCAAAAACTACACACATGCTACGCTGTAAAAATGCAGAATTAACACTATCGGGAAGAAGGCTGTGTGGGTTGTGGAGATGCTCTTTGAAGATCTACAGTACCTCTTGCTCTCCCACATCCCATTCTACGTTTTGTCCTTCACAGAAGGCCCTTTGCTTTTTTTTAAAGCAAAGTTCAGAACGGGTTGCCTTGAAACACTGACCCTCCTTCCCCTCCACCGGGATGGGTGTGCAAACTGTACAGCATGGAATGGCTTTGAAGCCCTTGGGCTGCTGTAGGGCACAGAAACTATACTGGCTCTTCAAAGGACATCTTCTCAAGCCACCTTTATGGTGTCAAGACAAGGAGAACTCCTTCTTTCCCCACTTGAAACCCACAGTCAGATGTGACAGGGGCTGGTATTCAAGAAAGTTAATTCTTATCATCTTTTTTGTCATCATCCTCTGAGGGCTAAGAATGCCACGTCAGCCTTTCCTCATAGAAGGATATGACAACCTGCGGGCACTTGGCATTGGCTTCCTTGGCAGGGACCAGATCAGCCTCATCAGAGTTCTTCCATTTCATTAGGAACATGAGTTCTCCACTGGAGTCCGTAGCTCCAATAATCCTCTCTGGTTCCAAACCCCGGGCAAAGCCTCGTGGCTTTTCTGACTCTTCTTTCTTCTTTTTTGGTTTGCTCTCCTCCCCCTTATCTTCCGAATCAGAATCAGCTTTGCGTTTGCCTCCCTCTGATTTATCTGTCTCGTGTGCTGTTTTCTGTGACTGCAGAAACTCAGCAATGAGGTCAGGGCAATCCAGGTTCTCTTCTGGTTCCCATGTGTTATCCTCATCTGAGAACCCCTTCCACTTTAGGAGATACTCCACTTTGCCCTTTACCACTCGACGGTCTAGAACTTTTTCCACCACATACTCTTCTTCCTCTTCTTCTAGCACCTCCTCCACTTTCTTCTTGTTTTGTTTTTTCCCCATAGTGCCCGCCAGCTCTCTGGTATAAAGGATGACGCTGCTCAGAGCAGCGCCCACAAGCCCAAGAGGAATTGGTGTCACGCTACTGGCGGGTCTTGTCCGGCCGGCCGGGGGAGTGGAGACCAGAAAAGCAACAAGCCGGGTGACCACTGTCGAGCCCCCTCACTGAAGCGGCGTACCGCAGACCCCTGCCAACGGCCCTCCCCTCAGACGAACAAAAAAGACCCAAACTAGTTTTAAAGTGATATTTCTGACTGTGGCACCTGGATAGACTGCAGGAGTAAATTGTAGAAGCAGTGAAACCTACTGGAGGCTAGTACAGTATCCGGGTGAGAAATGATGGCTGCTTGAACTAAGCTGTAGCTCTGCAGGTGGTAGCAAAGTCAAGTTCTGGTGGGATCAACAGATTTTGAAAAGTGGGATCAACAGATTTTTCCTGAGGAATTGGATATAGTGTATGAGAGGAATAAGAGAATCAAGAATGATGCTCAGGTTTATGGCCTCTTGCATTAATAAAAACCCTTTATATACAGAAATACAAAAGGAAAACATTGTAAAAGATGTTATCTTATAACAACAACACCTGCTTTTGTATTATAATCTCATACCATTGTTATTTGAAAATGCCAATGGAATAACTCTTTGTCTGAAAAAAAAAATTCATCTACAACTTATAGTTATCTGGGAGAAGTGTTCATTTTTCACATCAGCTTGCTTCTAGCAGAGGCACACAGCTAAAGAGATGACTCTCATGTCTTGTTCTGCTCAGTCTTTGAGAATAAGTGTTTAAAGTATTAATATTTGTTTTTGGTTTTGCTCTGCTTGGAGGAACAGCTCATAAGTACTCCTGGTGCTTACAACGATGAAAATAATTATTACTAATTGTGTCTATGGGCATGCAAGGCATAAATATGTACAAGATACTTAATAATAACAGCATTGTGGTATCTATTCTCACTGTTTCAGAGTTTACCTTGGTTAAGAAATTCTAGCAGGAGCTCTACACATTGCCTTTTAAATCATTGCAGTAAACGATGATTCTTTTTTGGCTTTTAGGATGGGGAACACGTGTATACCTGTGGTGGATTCATGTTGATATATGACAAAACCAGTACAATATTGTAAAGTTAAAAAATAAAATTAAAAAAAAATTTATTATTGGAGTTTTTTCATTTCATAACAGATTTTCAATACTTAAAAATTGTGATTATAGCTTTTTTAGCTATAGTTTTTTTAGCTTTTTATTGGAATATAACTGATTAACAATGTTCTGTTAGTTTCAGGTGTACGGCAAAGTGATTCAACTGATTCATACATAACTATATGTATACATAGATCTATTCTTTCTCAAATTCTTTTCCCATTTAGGTTGTTACATAATACTGTGCAGAGTTCCCTGGGCTATACAGTAGATCCTTTTTGATAATCCATTTAAAAATATCCTTTTCTAACAGATGAAGGATCTAAAATCCAGAAAGATTACTTAACCTGTTTATGTTTAAATAGATACTGAAGAGTGGGGCTGGGCTTCCTAGACTCCAGACCTGTTTGTCTTCAAAGACAACGTTCTTTTTGATTTGCTGCTGTTCAATCTCAGGGACTTAGATGAATGATGCATTTGTAGGATGTTAATTCAACAAACATTAATTTAGCGCTTCTGTATGTCAGAAACTCAGTTAGTTTGACATTGGAGGATAAGAAGATTGATTGATTAGTTGATTAAATGACTACTGAATACCCATGACATGCCTGGAGGTGTGCAGGGCTGTAGGAAGACAAAGATGAATGGTCTTTGCTCTTGAGAAAGAGTCACTGGTTCTCAGAGGTGCTGGACAGTGATGATTGAATCTTATAAAATAGTAGCAGAAAACTAAATGGATCGGCTTTTGTTTGGGATGGCTGTTCTGATTGATTCAGGCGTTTCAGAAATGTATTAACTTTCTACTTCTTTGAATTGGAAAGTCTACACAATAGTATTTCAAGAATGGTTTGAGACAGGCCTGTATTTTGCTTTTTTACATATCATTTTCATTCAAATGCTTATTTTTCTTCAAAACTCACTACTAGATATGTGATGAATAAAGATATAGTATTCAAATCACTTGAAGATCTGAATGTATCATTTCACAACACAGTTATCGGTACTTAAGAACTCAAGTGTCATCTCTTCAGAGATCTTCCTTGCCTCTATTGTCTAAATTAGACCCCCTTTCCAACCACTCGACATCACTTTATACTGTTAAATTTTTTCATGGCTTTATCACTATCAGATACTAGTATCCATATGCCCATTTGTTTACTTCCTGTCTTTTACTACTAGAGTTTCATGAGAAATTTTTACAGTGATAAAGAAATTTAACTTTACTTAGGTAAATTAGAAAAACGGATTGTAGTGTTAGAATTTTTCAAATGCTTTACTTCTGAACTATTTTTCAGGATGTTTGTATACAAACCATAACAAAGGAGAAGACAACAAACACATTGCTTTCATTCAAGTCAGAGTATTTTCTCAGTTCTGAACTTGTCCCTATCACTTCAGTTTTTAATTTTTAACAGAGGTGTTGTTTTTCTGTTTCTTTTTTTTTTTTAATTCACAAAGTGCATATCATCCTTGCACTGGGGCCATGTTAATCCTCATTCCAATTTTAGTATATCTGCTTCCAAAGTGAGCACTGTTCTTTTTTGAGAAAGTGCTTGATTGACACAATACAACATTTAAGTGGATGAAGGGTCAATGATCACCCAAAAAATTAAAAGATATTTTCCAATCAATATGATTTTCTCTTTATATCTTTGTCTATATTAAAATATGTTTCATGTGAAAAAAATCATACTTGCATTCATAGATAGTCTAAATTGCTGGAACTAAATTTAACACATATAAATCCATGGTTGACCTAAAGACAACACAGAGTCAAATATTTATATAAACTCATTAATGTGAATATTTGCCACAAATTAAAACATGAACAAAATTGTTAGGAAATAGAGGAGACAGATGTAAAGATCTAGAGCAAGAACGTCTCAGACAGAGAAAAGGCAAGAACAGAAGTTTGAAGGGTGGTAAAGAGTGGAGGATGTGTGAAGTACCCATAGAATGCCAGAGGAGAGAAAAATGTAAAGGTGAGCAAGAACCAACCACGTGGGGCTCTATGGGACAGAGTAAGGAGTTTGCGTCTTATCCAGGATAACTGCCAAGTTAGTGGAGGGCTTAAGCAACGAATGGCATGATCTGATTTATGATTTAGAAATATCCCTGTGGTCCCTTGGTGGGAAAGGGATTATAAGAGGGTAAGAATTAAAACAGGAAATTCCGTTAAGAGGCAATTATATTAGTTTAAGAGACAGATAGTTAGGACTAAGATAGTGCTACTGCAACAGAGAGAAAAAGGTGGGTTCAACTGATGGGCTAGTTGTGGGGAATGAGGAGAAAAGGATGGGTCTGCTAGACTTTGGGCCTGAACAACTGGGTGCAGAGTGCCATTTACTTGGATTGAAAGTCAGGAGTCTTGTTTTGGATGTGTTAAGCTTCAAAGGCCTATTAGATATTTAGGTAGTGGTATTGAGAAGTTCTATCCTACTGGCCTGCCCAGAAAGAGACCACACAGCCCAACCTCTCTTGCAAAAAGGCAGGTCTGCCTGTCTAAGCTCCCCAGCAAGGGCAGCCAGGGCAAAGGAAGCACTGAGCCAGACCATCAGACCTCACTTTCCCGATGAGGACGTGTGTACATGCTCAGTTGCTAAGTCCTGTCTGACTCTTTGTGACCCCATGAACTGTAGCCTTCCAGGCTTCTCTGTCCATGGGGTTTTCTGGGCAAAATGCTGGAGTGGCTTGCCATTCCCTTTTCCAAGAGATCTTCCTGACCCAGGAATAAAACCCAAGTCTCCTGTTTGGCAGGTGGATTCTTTACCACTAACACCACCTGGCAAGAGAATGCCCTTAAAAGGGGATATTTTGTATCCACTTCCTCTCTTTTCCTACAGGATAGAAGGTGGATGTTGCAGGGAGACTGTTCTGACCACGTGGCTTGATTAGAGTTCCCTGAGGGATGTCAGAACAATGGAGCAGGAGGCATCCGAGGCCCTGGATGACTTCATGGAGTGGAGCTACTCACCCTCTCCGAACCACTTGTCTACTTCCAGAAAGCGATGTCAAAGAGAAGTAAGTTTCCCCTTGCTTGAGTCCTTAATACCACACAGTGGTTCCCAAGTTTGGGTTCTGAAAATATGCTAGTCTTATTAGGCCATGTCATGAGGTCACATCAACCACCATTTAGGAACCTAAAGCATTCCTGGCCAAGACTAAGGTGCATTTTGAAAAAGTGGAAACTGCTGTATTGTTAAGTTCAGTTTTCTCCTGAGTTTGTTACTACCTGAGGGATTACTCAAGATTTGTTAATAAGTCCATAGATATTAAAATTAAAAGAAAAAAAGACTGAAGAGTAACACAGAATTCTCTTAATGTTTTCAGTTACATGACAGGTGCCATTTGTCTCATGTAGCTTTCTGCTTCTGTTCAGGAGATGACCGTATTAGCATTTCTTTAATTTTGGGGTGAATCCTGAACTCTCCATCTTGTTTCAAGTACAAGGAGGTGAATAGGCCACATAACAAAACAGTTTCATCTCCATGGCAGGATCTTGGATTCCCTTCTTTCAGCTGCAGGCTGAGCAGATTAGCTTTTCTGTCATTCTGCCAGTCCAGGGACTCACAGGTCGAAAGTCCCCCTGCTCTATAGCAGGTTAGCAGCCTTTTATTCAGCTGGATGAGGAATGTAGCCTTAGTGAGGACTGTAAAAAGCAGTAATGCAAAGTGTCTCAGCTTTTTAATGGAGTGGTGTTAATCATATTTCTGGCTTTTAAAATGCTGTTGGGGGAAACACATTTTTGTTTGTTTCAAATACAACATTTTATGCAACTCAATAAGAAAAAAAACACCACTCTTATTTTTATAAATACTCTGATTTGCTTTGTTAGTTCAAGTTGTATCTTTGTCTAGCAACTCCTGTGGTTCTTAGAAAGTATGCTAATCACATAGCTTTGCTAACAAGTTAGTGGTTAATGCATTCTGTTAACCACTGCTACTACAAAAATGCAGGTTTTCCTTTTACTGCTGTGCAGTCTTCTTCCCTAATCATTTCCTAACAGGTGGCGTACAAGTTTCAGTGGGGTTGAATGCAGGTAAAATTAATTTTAATAATATATTGAATTTAGTTCCATGTATCAAAAATATTCTGGGCAACTCTGGAAGACTGTGAGGGACAGGGAAGCCTGGCATGCTGCAGTCCATGGGGTCACGAGGAGTGGGACATGACTTGGCGACTGGACAAGAATCAGAAATATTATCATTTAAACATGTAATAAGTTAAAAATTTTAATGAGGTATTTTGCATTGTTCTTTCATACTAAATTTTTGAAGTCCGGGGTGTAGTCTGCGCTTCTAGCATAATTCAATTTGAACTAGCCCATTTCAAGTGTCCAGTGGTGACTGTACTGGACAGCACAACTCTAATCACTGAGATGACTGGGATTCAAGAAGAGATGACTTCATTATCATAGCTCTTAAACCCTGTATTGTTCTCTGTCTCTCTCTCTGTCTGTCTCATTCCTTGAGAAATATACACACCCACATAAGCTATTGTCAAAACCCTCAACCTCACTGCCAGACCCATCTGACTTGATTTTGTGAGAAGGGCTGTGTGATGTGGTGCTTCACGTTATGAACTAAGTTCGACTTGGGTTTCTCCTAAGAAACTGTTGAATCTGAAATACAAAAGGGGATCCAGCAAAATGCCATCACACTCATCTGCTCAGCCCCTTTGAAAAACCTCAGATTACAATAGAGAAGGATTGACACTTTGTTGTTACAACTTTTTGTCAGCTGTCATGACTTTTATTTATAGCCAGTGACAATGCATTTTGTATAATAGGATGGGCCAGTCCATATGGGTAGGAATTGATATGAGAGGATCATGATTACAATTTCAGCATATGTTTTTAACAGTGCCATGTTGTGCATTTGAGTCAATGCTTGAAACCATATGACATTAAGAATGTATAAAGAAAAAGACATAGGTGAAGGAGATAAAGAGGTGTAAATTTCCATTTGCAAAATAAGCGAGTCATGGAGATGAAAAGTACAGCATGTAATAATGACGTAATATTTGTGTGACATGGTAACTAGACATGTGGTGATCATTTTGTCTTGTATAGAAATATTGAATCACTATATTGTGTACCAGGAACTAACATAGTGTTGTAGGTCAATTACTTCAAAACAAAAAAACAAAAATAGAAAAAGAGATCAGATTTGTGGTTACCAGAGGCAGGGAGTAGGGAAGGGGGAATTGGATGAAGGTGGATAAAACATACAAACTTCCAGTTATAAGATAAATACTAGGAATGTAATGTACAACATGATTGTCATAATTAGCAAGAAAGTTGTTATATATAAAAGTTGCCAAGAGAATTAATCCTAAGAGTTCTGTCTTAGGGAAACAAGGAAACATATTTTTTCTTTTTTTCTTAATATTTTACATCTATACGAGACGAGGGATGTTGACTAAACTAATTGTGATAATCATTTCATGATGTATGTAAGTTGAATCATTATGCTGTTTGTGAAAGTGAAAGTTGCTCAGTGTGTCCTTCTCTTTGCGACCTCATGGAATGTAGTCCATGGAATTCACCAGGCCAGAATACTGGAGTAGGTAGCCTTTCCCTTCTCCAGGGGATCTTCCCAACCCAGGTATTGAACCCAGGTCTCCCTCATTGCAGGCAGATTCTTTACCAGCTGAGCCACAAGGGAAGCCCTGTTCACCTTAAACTTATATAGTGCTGTACATGAATTGATGGACTTCCCAGGTGGCCCTAGTGGTAAAGAACCGCCTGCAAATGCAGGAGACGCAAGAGACGCCAGAGACACGGGTTTGATCCCTGGGTCAGGAAGATCCCCTGCATGAGGGCATGGCAACCCACTCCAGTATTCTTGCCTGGAAAATCCCATGGACAGAGGAGCCTAGGGGGCTATAGTCCATGGGGTCTCAAAGAGTCGGACATAACTGAAGTGACTTAGCACATAAGTGAATTACATCTCAATAAAACTGGGGGAGGGGGAAGAAAAAGAAAAAGAGCTTCTTCCAAGACAACTCATGAGATAGCTATTAATATAATATTGCTTCTTTTTATTTGAATTATTTATTTAAGCATATAATTAAGGGAGGATGTGGCCATGTAATTGATGCCTTCATTAATGCTATTTCTGTATTTGTATCTTTAAATTTGGCCTATGCTAGTGAAGTCTTTCAGAAACAGTCTTGTAGACCAATGGATGATGGTACGGCTTCTATATTTGCCAATAGCTGGGGCAAGTTCATCCAGTTTCTCTGGAACTCCACATTCTCATCTGCAACGAAAAGCATTCAGGTGAGGATAAACATCTAGGAAAGTATCTAGTATAGTGGTGGACATGCAGTCAGCTCGTGTTTTCTTTTCCACTCCCAGAATCCCAGGTACTGGTGCATAGTTCTAGTTTAGCTCTGTTCAGAAGTAGTAGTATGAGGTCATAATGTGCAGTTTTAGGGGCATTAAGAATAGTGTCAGTGAGATAAAGGCATCTTTATATTTTTTATAGACCACTGGGGTCAGCTAGGTTTAAAATTCACTGGGCAAAATTTTGCAAACTATCTTAATTATTTTAATGTTATAAAAGCATGTAATCTTGTACTTCTGATGTCTGGGTAATTAAGCTTTGAACACCAGTGACTTCTAATCTTCCATAGTTTCATAATCTTGCATTTGTTTCACTGCGGCTTGGTCATTACTCATCACCACCTTTCTGCTTCAGTTGAAATCTTTTTCACTGAGGCCAGGAGGGGACAGGATGGCTTTGATTATAAATTACTGTAAAAACAACTTTTATGTGTTAAGCTGCATGGAATTTTTATTTGCTCGCTGAATTTTATTTTATGGTTAAAGAAGGTAAATAACAAAGCAATTGTACTTAGCAGATGAAAAGACACATATGAAAACGATAACTTTAGCTGTGGCTATCTCTGACCTAATATAACAACTATCTCAGTTTCTAAAGCCTAATTATGTTTCGTAGAAACTTTTAACTTTGCTGATACAACTCAAGAAGAATTCAAATAGCTCCTTAGATTTCCCCCAAATATAGCAACTTTATTAATCATTGTTTATTAATTGCTTTTTTAGGTTAAAAAAATGGTAAAGGAAGTTTTTAAAGTTTAAGTCATTAAAATAAAATGGAATTTGACATTTAAATACTTTACCCTTATAAACTATGGGACATTTTGTGCATTACATAAGTTTTCTGGAGTTTTTGAAACAGCTTTAAACAGAACTTGGTTCTTTTAAGTTTATTTTCCCAGGAAACTTTGCTAGCTAGTGAGAAATAGTTTATTTACTTGGTGTGCATGTATGTGCTCAGTTGCTCAGTCATGTCTGACTCTTTGCAAGTCCATGGACTATAGCCCACCAGGCTTCTCTGTCCATGGGATTTCTTAGGTACTTTCTGGAGTTTTCTCCATGGGATTTCTGGAGTGGGTTGCCATTCCCTACTTTCTGGGGTCTTTCTGACCCAGGGATCAAAACCACATCTCCTGCACTGGCAGGGCAGATTCATTGCATGCGCCACCTGGGACACATATAAATACTGAATGTTAAATGTTTTGGAAAGATAAAAAAGGCCTGAATGTATCAATTGCTGTTCAGTTCAACATTTTAAGCATACTGTTAAAACAAATTGTCCAAACATACTATGATTTTCAAAATTATAACAAAAGTATGTCATGTCACTGCTGCTGCTGCTAAGTCGCTTCAGTCGTGTCCGACTCTGTGCAACCCCATAGACGGCAGCCCACCAGGCTCCCCCGTCCCTGGGATTCTCCAGGCAAGAACACTGGAGTGGGTTGCCATTTCCTTCTCCAGTCATGTCACTATAACTCTCATAAAATATTGATATATAGATTGTGTGTATTATATTATATATAAGCATATATTATCTATCATGCAGTGATATATATTTTATTATATAAAATGTAATATTTTACAGGAACTGCTTTTTCAAGCAGAATGCCATTTTTTGTTGAGAGTTTATATAAACTCTACCCTTTGATTATTATTTACCTTTAAGAAATGATACAGCCCTTTGGACAAATAAATCTGGACAAAATTTTCCCTTCTGTTTTCCACAGAGCTGGTTTAGTTGAAACCATTTTAGTTTTTTAAACTGACATAGATATTTTAGCATGGATTTTATCTTGATTTAACCCAAGTTTGGGATTCTTCGGTTCTTTACTTTGGAGTTGGGAATTAAGCCTCAAGAATGATCTTGTCTGATTGGAAAAGTTGTCAAAAGCAAATGTATCAGCAAGAATGGCAAAACAGGGGGTTGTGTTAGGGGAGGATGCTCAATCAACTGGCCATTGCACTCTGGAATACTTGACGAGTGCAGCTGTCATGGAACACAGCCAAGGTCATGTCCAGGAACACTTGACTGAGTTAAAAACCTCAGTCAAAACCCAAAACAAACCAGAAACAAGCACATCAGACTCATGCATAATATCTGCTATACCTGCCTGACATATCGCTGCCTGGAACATGCTAACAGGTCAGTCAGGTCAGTTACAGGTAAATATCATAAAGGTGCATTGTCTCTGCCTCTTTCATTCCTGCTTTAATGACCTGGCCTGCCCATTTACCATCTTCCAGGTATCTACAAGAGCCTGTCCTGGGCACTAGGCTTTGTTCTGGAGTCTTTCCCAGATTGCCCTGACATCTGCTTTCATGGTTCAATGTTCCCCGTCCCCGGTCATTTCATCACCTGGTTTAGTTTTAGTGTAAAGAATACAGGGGCTTCCCTGGTGGCTCAGTGATAGAGAATCCACCTGCCAATGCAGGAGACTCTTGATCCCTGGGTCGGGAACATTCCCTGGAGGAAGAAATGGCAACCCATTCCAGTATTCTTGCCTGGGAAACCCCATGGACAAAGAAGCCTGGTGGGCTACAGGCCATGGGGTTGCAAAAAGATGGACACAACTGAGAACACATGCCTTTAAGTCACAGCTACCATTATGGTAAATTCTTTAACTTTTCTGTGCTTCAACTCCTTTATCTCTGAAACAGTTTATTACATTAACTAGTTAAAATCCCAAGCCTTGCTAGGAAGGTTTATAGATCATGGGTCTTTTTATTTGCAAGGAATAGAGAATAAAGGTAAAAGCAGAGAGAATTTAAAGATAAAGGGATAAGCTTGTTTAGATGACAGTTATGTTGTTTGCTTTGAAATGGTTCATTTTATTCATTCATTTTAGAAATTCTTGTTGGTTAGCTCCAACTGTTTACCACATACAGTGCTAGGCTCTGGGTCTAAGCAAATACAGAGAACACAGCTCCACGGGCTCCTGTTTTCATGGGGAGGGGAGTGGTGAGAAACGAGACCAAACAGGTATAAACTGGAAGCATTGTGAGTTATATGTCAGCAAGGGGAACCATCCACAGGAGCACAGCGTTCTGTCTGTGACACGGAAATTTGTCATAGAGAAGGAGATATTTGCCCTGAATTTTGCCAGGGTTAGGCTCTTCCTAGACTGGAAATGGTGGCAACTGGCCCAGGAAAGGCTTGTATGAACAGTAGGGCTTCTAGGAACAGAGATAAGGAAAGGGATGGAGAAATCGAGGGAGATTAGGATATTACAAAGCAGGAGGATGTTGCAAAGGATTTGCTTCCAGCAGCATTTTTGTTACAGTAGTTGGCTGTGGTAAACTGTCTAATGAGGACCTGTCTATTGCCTCCTAGTACCCCGTTCTGTGCTAGGTGCTGGCAGACACGCTTTAATAACTAACTCGAGAATGGCTTTTAGAATCAGGATTTAAAATTCGCTTTTGTCCTTATAATTAGCAAAATTTTTGTATGTGTTTTGGTTTGTATTTGAAATGATGAGAAATATGAGGTATTTCTACGTCTTGTGAGATTGAAAAGATGAAACAGATGATGAGTTTTTTTTTTTGTGGTTGTTGTTCAGTTGCTTAGTTGTTGTCTGACTCTTGTGTCCCCGTGGACTGCAGCACGCCAGGCCTCCCTGTCTTTCACTATCTCCCAGAGTTTGCTCAAATGTCCATTGAGTTGGTGATACCATTCAACCATCTCATCCTCTGTCGCCCGCTTCTCCTCCTGCCCTCAATCTTTCCCAGCATCAGGGTCTTTTCCAATGAGTCGGCTCTTGGCACAGGACATGGAAGGTGGCCAAAGTATTGGAGCTTCAGCATCAGTCCTTCCAATGAATATTCAGGACTGATTGCCTTTAGGATTGACTGGTTTGATATCCTTGCTGTCCAGGAAACTCTCAAGAGTCTTCTCCAGTACCACAATTAAAAACCATAAATTCTTTGGCTCTCAGCCTTCTTTATGGTCCAGCTCTCCCATCTGTACATGACTACTGGAGCAACAATATCTTTCACTATAATGACCTTTGTTGGAAAAGTGATTTATCTGCTTTTTAATATGCCATCTAAGTTTGTCACAGCTTTTCTTCCAAGGAGCAAGTGTCTTTTAATTTCATTACTGCAGCCACCATCTGCAGTGATCTTTACCATCCAATGTTTATATTCTAGTCCTATGTAGAGAAAGCTAAAGCTTTTATTTGGACATTCAGTTCAGTTCAGTTGCTCAGTCATGTCCGACTCTTTGCGACCCCATGGACTGCAGCATGCCAGGCCTCCATGTCCATCACCAACTCCTGGAGCTTGCTCCAACTCATGTCCATCAAGTCGGTGATGCAATCCAAACATCTCATCCTCTGTCGTCCCCTTCTCTTCCTATTTGGACATTCAGTTCAGTTCAGTTGCTCAGTCGTGTCCGACTCTTTGCGACCCCATGAATCGCAGCACGCCAGGCCTCCCTGTCCATCACCAACTCCCGGAGTTCACTCAGACTCACGTCCATCGAGTCAGTGATGCCATCCAGCCATCTCATCCTCTGTCGTCCACTTCTCCTCCTGCCCCCAATCCCTCCCAGCATCAGAGTCTTTTCCAATGAGTCAACTCTTCGCATGAGGTGGCCAAAGTACTGGAGTTTCAGCTTTAGCATCATTCCTTCCAAAGAAATCCCAGGGCTGATCTCCTTCAGGATGGACTGGTTGGATCTCCTTGCAGTCCAAGGGACTCTCAAGAGTCTTCTCCAACACCACAGTTCAAAAGCATCAATTCTTCAGTGCTCAGCCTTCTTCACAGTCCAACTCTTACATCCATACATGACCACAGGAAAAACCATAGCCTTGACTAGATGAACCTTTGTTGGCAAAGTAATGTCTCTGTTTTTGAATATGCTATCTAGGTTGGACATAACTTTCCTTCCAAGGAGTAAGCGTCTTTTAATTTCATGGCTGCAATCACCATCTGCAGTGACTTTGGAGCCCAAAAAAATAAAGTCTGACACTGTTTCTACTGTTTCCCCATCTATTTCCCATGAAGTGATGGGACCAGATGCCATGATCTTCGTTTTCTGAATGTTGAGCTTTAAGCCAACTTTTTCACTCTCCACTTCCCCTTTCATCAAGAGGCTTTTTAGTTCCTCTTCACTTTCTGCCATAAGGGTGGTGTCATCTGCATATCTGAGGTTATTGATATTTCTCCTGGCAATCTTGATTCCAGCTTGTGTTTCTTCCAGTCCAGCGTTTCTCATGATATACTCTGCATAGAAGTTAAATAAGCAGGGTGACAATATACAGCCTTGACGTACTCCTTTTCCTATTTGGAACCAGTCTGTTGTTCCATGTCCAGTTCTAACTGTTGCTTCCTGACCTACATACAGATTTCTCAAGAGGCAGATCAGGTGGTCTGGTATTCCCATCTCTTTCAGAATTTCCCACAGTTTATTGTGATCCACACAGTCAAAGGCTTTGGCATAGTCAATAAAGCAGAAATAGATGTTTTTCTGGAACTCTCTTGCTTTTTCCATGATCCAACAGATGTTGGCAATTTGATCTCTGGTTCCTCTGCCTTTCTAAAACCAGCTTGAACATCAGGAAGTTCATGGTTCACATATTGCTGAAGCCTGGCTTGGAGAATTTTGAGCATTACTTTACTAGCATGTGAGATGAGTGCAATTGTGCAGTAGTTTGAGCACTCTTTGGCATTGCCTTTCTTTGGGATTGGAATGAAAACTGACCTTTTCCAGTCCTGTGGCCACTGCTGAGTTTTCCAAATTTGCTGGCATATTGAGTGCAGCATTTTCACAGCATCATCATCTTTCAGGATTTGAAATAGCTCCACTGGAATTCCATCACCTCCACTAGCTTTGTTCGTAGCGATGCTTTCTAAGGCCCACTTGATTTCACATTCCAGGATGTCTGGCTCTAGGTCAGTGATCACGCCATCGTGATTATCTGGGACATGAAGATCTTTTTTGTACCATTCTTCTGTGTATTCTTGCCACCTCTTCTTTATATCTTCTGCTTCTGTTAGGTCCATATCATTTCTGTCCTTTATCAAGCCCATCTTGGCATGAAATGTTCCCTTGGTATCCCTAATTTTCTTGAAGAGATCTCTAGTCTTTCCCATTCTGTTGTTTTCCTCTATTTCTTTGCACTGATGGCTGAGGAAGAATCATACATAATGCCTATAGCATTTTGTTTTCATTAAACTGGCTAGAGTTATCTCTCATCATTTCTTTGAAGCATCAGATTTTAAAATCATTTTTTTCCTCTGTAAGTCCCCTAAAATTGTTTTGATTTGTATTTTATTACATATGGGAATGTTGAAAGAAGCGTTGTTAAAAAGGTTTATTTCCTTAGACATTTAAAAATTTTCCCTTTTGTTTTAAAATGATAACTATGTATATATAGTAGTTATATTTCCCACTGAATGCACACTGGTTGTGCAGGTTGCATAACTTTGCCATCCTAAGGGTTAATAAATATATTAAATAACTTGCATCTGGGAAACACTGATTTAACAGATAATTGCTTATTCGCATTTCTGCTGGACATGTTAAGTTTCATGGCGCAAAATGAAAACAGATGAGCAAATCAGAGGCTCTGGGTTACACAACTGATGTGAGTGAAAATGTGAGTAGCGTCAATAAAATCTGGAGATCACAGTAGAGAGATGGAATCTATTAATTGGGAATTCATAACAAGGGAGTGAGCTTCCCAAGTGGCACTAGCAGTAAAGAACACACTTGGCAATGCAGGAGACTTAAGAGACGTGGGTTTGATTCCTGGGTTGGGAAGATCCCCTGGAGGAGAGCATGGCAATCCACTCCAATATTCTTGCCTGGTGAATCCCATGGACAGAGGAGCTTGGTGGGCTACAGTCTATGGGGTCTGAGTTGGACACAGTTGAAGCAACGTAGCATGCACAACAAGAGGATAGAGGACATCTGCAAAGGAAACCTCCATTGACAAATAGCAGGAACTGAGGGGTAAAGCATGTTGCTGCTGCTGCTAAGTCACTTCAGTCGTGTCCGACTCTGTGTGACCCCAGAGACGGCAGCCCACCAGGCTCCCCTGTCCCTGGGATTCTCCAGGCAAGAACACTGGAGTGGGTTGCCATTTCCTTCTCCAATGCATGAAAGTGAAAAGTGAAAGTGAAGTCGCTCAGTCGTGTCCGACTCCTAACGACCCCATAGACTGCAGGGTGCCAGGCTCCTCTGTCCATGGGATTTTCCAGGCAAGAGTACTGGAGTGGGGTGCCATTATTAAGTAGTGGAATTCTAGCCAGTCAGGTAATCAAAGAACATCTAAAATATCTATTGAGAGATTTTCACAGGAGAAGACCATTACAAAAAGTTTGGTTTTTTTTTTTTTTTGGCTGTAGATACAATTTTACTTCAGCAGAAAGATCACCTATGATTTTTCTAATCCTCCTTATCTAAGTACTGTACTGCCAGTAGAGTGGTATAAGTAGAAAAGCCAGAATCCTGTTTAATAGATTTCTATCCCAACCAATGTCCTTCAACTAAATTAAAAATAGCTGTTAATTTTTTTATTCAGATCTACTTTCTAAGTTGTATTCCACTCCGTGATCTCCTTGCCTAATTGTTCACTTCATCAATATTTACCAATTTTCCTGAATTTTAGGTATCTAATTTTGTATTTCCATGTTTTCATCTGAATTTCTTTCAGATTTTAATTTTCTGTAATTCCCACATAGTATAAATTTGCAAGAGAAATAAATCAATATTTGATAATGATCTTAAACTGCATCTTTATTTCAACTCTACCTCAGAAAGGATTTGAGAGGTTTTAAAAGAATGAAAAAAAAAAAAAAAAAAAAACCAAAAACCCCAAGTCATAAAAAGTGTGGAAAATTAGAATCAAACACTACTTTTGAAGAGGTCTGCTAAGACTTTTGTCTGTCTTGTTAACAGGTGTAACAGCAAATTGGTTTAATATAATAGGTTCTCAATAAATGTTTTCCAAGTGAATGTGAGTTAGAAGATGGGGGAATGATGATTTTTTAAAATATAATTTTCTTCCATTTTGCTTGGCCTCCTGGGAAGGAATCAGGTAAGGTAGGTGAAAAGGGAGATACAAGGTTAGAGACTGACATAAAGAGTTAGAGGGATTTCTCTAACAGTTCTCATCACAAGGAAAAAATTTTTTCTTTTTCTTTTATTTTGTATATGTATGAGCTGATGGATAATCACTAAACCTATTCTGGCAATCATTTTATAATGTACATAAGTCAAACCATTATGCTCTATATCTTGAATTTATACAGTGCTGTATGTTAATTAGATCTTAATAAAACTGGGAGGAAATACAGGAATAAGGGGATCTAAAGTGCTTGGGTGGGCAGCACTGATTGTACTGTTAAGGTTCTACACTGAGTCTCTTTGGATTCTGGAGGAAGTTTCAGAATGAGATTCTGAACAAGGAAGACCTTGTTGGTAACCCTTCTCTTGCAAGGTGAGCAAAGTTTAGCAGGTTACTAACCTCTTGTGGCTCAGCTGGTAAAGAATCTGCATGCTACGGGGGAGACCTGGGTTCGATCCCTGGGTTGGGAAGATCCCCTGGAGAAGGCAAAGGCTACCCACTTCAGTATTTTGGCCTGGAGAATTCCATGGACTCTATCTATAGTCTATGGGGTCACAAAGAGTTGGACACAACTGAGCGACTTTCACTTTCCTCATCTGTAAAACTGGGATATACTTAGTTCACAATATGATTATGAAAGTCAATTGAGTTAAGAAATTTGGAAGCATCTTTGAAGACTTCAAGGTAAAAATATTGTAATCAATAAAATCTCAAAATGAAGGACCTTTGCTTACTTTATAAGAATAATTTCACAAATGGATCCCAAACACAAAACTAAGGTCCACCTTTTATATTAATAGAAGAAAAAGATTTATATTTTGTTTGGATCAGAATCAGTTCCAGGTAACCTTAAGCAGCTCTGCACAGATAAAACTGAACCCAAAAATATTTTCTATGAGAAAAAGATTGGGGAAAATTAACTCACACAAAGTTGGTGAGTTTGCTTAGAGTGTGTGTTAGTCACAACAAAGCTGACAAATTGATTTACAACTTAAGTGAGAAAGTTCAATTCCTCATTAAAAGAGTGTTCTCAGGCCCAAGAAACAAATACTATTTCCTATGACAAATATTTTTTCTAAACTTTGTGGATATCATAAAACCATATCACATGGGAGCTGAGCCTCATGGTTAAACATTATTTGACTGCTTGCCTGGGAGAAGAAAACAAAAATGAAAAAGAAAGAAAACATATACACCAAGGAAACTAGAATTGAAAGAGACACATGTACCCCAATGTTCATCTCAGCACTGTTTACAGTAGCCAGGACCTGGAAGCAACCTAGATGTCCATCAACAGATGAATGGATAAGAAAGCTCTGATACATATGCACAGTGGAATAGTGCTGCTGTGTCGCTTCAGTCGTGTCCGACTCTGTGCGACCCCATAGACAGCAGCCCACCAGGCTCCCCCGTCCCTGGGATTCTCCAGGCAAGAACACTGGAGTGGGTTGCCATTTCCTTCTCCAATGCATGAAAGTGAAAAGTGAAAGTGAAGTCGCTCAGTCATGTCTGACTCTCAGCGACCTCATGGACTGCAGCCCACCAGGCTCCTCTGTCCATGGGATTTTCCAGGCAAGAGTACTGGAGTGGGGTGCCATTGCCTACTCCTCAGTGGAATATTACTCAGCCATTAAAAAGAATGCATTTGAATCAGTTCAAATGAGGTGGATGAAACTGGAGCCTATTATTCAGAGTGAAGTAAGTCAGAAACAAAAACACCAATACAGTATACTAACGCATATATATGGAATTTAGAAAGATGGTAATGATGACCCTCTATGAGAGATAGTAAAAGACACACAGATGTAAAGAACAGTCTTTTGGACTCTGTGGGAGAAGATGAGGGTGGGATGATTTGAGAGGGTAGTGTTGAAACTTGTATATTATAATATGTGAAGTGGATCGGCGGTCCAGGTTTGATGCATGAGACAGGGTGTTCAGGGCTGGTGAACTGGGATGACCTGGGGGATGGGATGGAGAGGGAGGTGGGAGGGGGGTTCTGGATGGGGAACACATGTGCGGCCGTGGCTGATGCATGTCAATGTATGGCACAAACCACTACAATATTGTAAAGTAACTAGCTTCCAATTAAAATAAATAAATAAATTAAAAAACAACAACAACAACAACAACAACAACAATAAAACAAGCCACACTCATTTCTCTTTCCTGAATGAGAGTAACATAAAAAGGAATTGTAATTATAAGAAGAAAGAAAGTGCGTATATATCCAAACTTAAAGTAGGTCTTTGACCTCCAGCAGTTCATAAATCATCAGAATAGTGTCTTCAACCTTCTCTCTTTTATCTTGCTGAGAAGAACTATGAGCTGCACACCGCTTGATCCTCAAAGTAATTATGGTCAGAATAATTATTTCCTTTTTAGTTTTCCCATCAAATATCATTGCAATATGTAGTCTTCTTTTCACTTAATCAAAAACATTCAAAATATTGAGACATAATTCTAATGCCACACTTGTCATGTATCTTTTACACCTTTTACAGTAAAAACTAGCAGTGTAGTAGACACTTTTTGATACCCAGTAACTAAAAATGTTCAATAAATCTGTTGAATAGAATGTGAAATTGAATGGTGAAGTGAGCTTGGTAGACTTATTATTCTTACTTTTTTTAAAAAAACATCAATTTGTTGCATGTTTTTAGAAAGTGCTTTCAATCCTATTCAATTTAATAATATTAAGCCCTTCTTGGCAGATAGGACTTTCAAAGTATTATAGAGAACAGTAAAGATGTTTGGACACAGCTCTATATTCAAGTAGCTTTCAGACTAATCAGTGAGAAAAAAGCTGAACATATGAAATAAGGGCTACACTTAGTAGACACCATAACGTTTATAGAAACTCACAATGGGGAGTAAACTTAAAATCAATGACAGTGATATGCACACATTTGTCAAACTCAGTGACATCCTACCAGCATTCTGAAAAAGTGAAAGTGAAAGTTACTCAGTCGTGTCCGACTCTTTGCGACCACAGTCCATGGAATTTTCCAGGCCAGAATAATGGAGTGGGAAGCCTTTCCCTTTTCCAGGGGATCCTCCCAACCCAGGGATCCAACGTCTTCCACATTGTAGGCAGATTCTTTACCAACTGAGCCACCAGGGAAGCCCAAGAATACTGGAGTGGGTAGCCTACCCCTTCTCTGGTGGATTTTCCCAACCCAGGAATCAAACAGGGGTCTCCTGCATTTCAGGAGGATTCTTTACCAGCTGGGCAGTTTGAAAAGACTTTATTAATTGAGGAGATATTAAAGAGCAACAATAAATCTTTATATAGTAGATTGATAACTGAAGGAAAGTTAAAATAGAATTTTTTCAGATGGAAAGATTCTTTCAGATCATATATTCCAATGCTTTAATTTAAAGATAAAGAACTAAGGTACAGAGAGATTCATAACTACCCTAAGGTCACACAGCACATCATAGACATTGGAGCAAAGCTCTTTAGTCCCCCTTTGTGTCCAGAAAGATATGATATTTCTTCTAGAAGGAAATGGGAAGGGATGGCGGTGGGGCCCATATGACCATGTCTTAGGTAATGTGATCATTTTAACAACTTTAATTCTTCCAATCTATGAACTTGGAATATCTTTCCATTTATTTGTGTTGTTTTGTTAATTTCTTTCATTAATGTCTAATAGTTTTCAGGGTACTGGCCTTTCACCTCCTTGGTTAAATTTTACCTGCTAGGTATCATCTCCTAGGTGTTTTATTCTTTATGATGTGATTGTAAATGTGAATGTGTAAGTGATTGTAAAGGTATTTTCTATGTATGGTATTGTGTCATCTGCAAATAATGAACGTTTCACTTCTTTCCCTCTAATTTGGGTGCCTTTTATTATGTATTTTTGTCTCATTTCCGTGGTTTTGCTATTTATGATAAGATGTCAATAATATTAATAACTCTAGGTTCATTTGTGTATAATATGTTTTTTCCTCTGGTTGCTTTTAGGATTTTTTTCTTATCGCTGTTTGAAGTAATGTGAGAGAATGTGCCTTTTGGGAGAGGATGTGTTTCTCTTTTTCAAATAAGCTTTTTACTAAAGTATAGTATGCATGCATAAGAGTGAACAAGTCAAATGTATACAGATGGATAAATCATCACAAATTGAACATGGCCATATAAATACCACGGATTCCCTGGTGGCTCAGCTGGTAAAGAATCTGCCTGCAATGCGGGAGACTTGAGTTTGATCCCTGGGTTGGGAAGATCCCCTGGGAAGATTTCCCTAGAGAAGGGAAAGGCTACCCACTCCAGTGTCCTGGCCTGGAGAATTTCATGGACTGTATAGTCCATGGGGTCACAAAGAATCGGAAACAGCTGAGCAACTTTCACTTCCATATAAGTTCAATCCAAATCAAAACATAAAGCATTACCTGAACTATAAAAGCCCTTTGAAGCCCTCTTCTGGTTACTGCTCTTAGCATCTACCTCAAAGAAACTACTCTCCTGATTCCATACACGGTCGGATTTCAAATAACTGAAATTATACTATGCATTTTATTTGTGGCTAGATTCTTTTGCTCTCCATTATATTTGTGAGATTTAATACATCTTGCTGCTTATGCAGTGGCACCCCACTCCAGTACTCTTGCCTGGAAAATCCCATGGATGGAGGAGCCTGGTAGGCTGCAGTCCATGGGGTCGCTAAGAGTCTGACATGACTGAGCGACTTGACTTTCACTTTTCACTTTCATGCATTGGAGAAGGAAATGGCAACCCACTCCAGTAATCTTGTCTGGAGAATCCCAGGGACGGGGGAGCCTATTGGGCTGCCGTCTATGGGGTCGCACAGAGTCGGACACAACTGAAGCGACTTAGCAGCAGCAGCTGCTTATAGAAATAGTTTTTTATATTTATTGGCATTGTGCAAATATTCCCACACAGTTATCTCTTTATTAGATTGATGGACATTTCAATCCCTTCCATTTTTTACTTTTTAAAAATAATGCTGCTATTAACACTCAGGTACATGACTTTTGGTGTACATATGTATGAGCATGTATTCATTTTTGTTGAGTCTGTCCTTAGAATTGAAATTGCTGCACCATAAGATATGAAAAGATTCCGTTTTCGTATCAACCAATAGTACTGTGTTACAAAATGGTTTATATTAATTTGATTTTCACCAGATGTACACGAGTTTTCCAGTTACTCCACATCCTTGTAAACACTTGATATTTTCTTTAAGTTTTTGTTATTTTGGTAGATGTATAGTATTATCCCAATGTTTTCTTATATTTCTGAAGACTAATGAAAGGGAATATCACTCTAGTCTTTTTTTAAATTTTGAACTCCTGGTCTCCCTAGATCATATCTAGGGAATGACTATCCCTAGATAAAATGGGTGACTATCCCATTTTAGTCACCTTGAGTTACTGTGGTAATATATGAATACATACATGCTGCCGCTAAGTCACTTCAGTCGTGTCCGACTCTGTGCGACCCCATAGACGGCAGCCTGCCAGGCTCCCCCGTCCCTGGGATTCTCCAGGCAAGAACACTGGAGCGGGTTGCCATTTCCTTCTCCAATTCATGAAAGTGAATGACAAAGGAGGCAAGAATATACAATGGATTAAAGACAATCTCTTTAACAAGTGGTGCTGGGAAATCTGGTCAACCACTTGTAAAAGAATGAAACTAGAACACTTTCTAACACCATGCACAAAAATAAACTCAAAATGGATTACAGATCTCAATGTAAGACCAGAAACTATAAAACTCCTAGAGGAGAACATAGGCAAAACACTCTCTGACATACATCACAGCAGGATCCTCTATGACCCACCTCCCAGAATATCGGAAATAAAAGCAAAAATAAACAAATGGGACCTAATTAAACTTAAAAGCTTCTGCACAACAAAGGAAACTATAAGCAAGGTGAAAAGGCAGCCTTCAGAATGGGAGAAAATAATAGCAAATGAAGCAACTGACAAACAACTAATCTCAAAAATATACAAGCAACTCCTACAGCTCAACTCCAGAAAAATAAATGACCCAATCAAAAAATGGGCCAAAGAACTAAATAGACATTTCTCCAAAGAAGACATACAGATGGCTAACAAACACATGAAAAGATGCTCAACATCACTCATTATCAGAGAAATGCAAATCAAAACCACTATGAGGTACCATTTCATGCCAGTCAGAATGGCTGAGATCCAAAAGTCTACAAGCAATAAATGCTGGAGAGGGTGTGGAGTAAAGGGAACCCTCTTACACTGTTGGTGGGAATGCAAACTAGTACAGCCACTATGGAGAACAGTGTGGAGATTCCTTAAAAAACTGGAAATAGAACTGCCTTATGATCCAGCAATCCCACTGCTGGGCATACACACTGAGGAAACCAGAAGGGAAAGAGACACGTGTACCCCAATGTTCATCGCAGCACTGTTTATAATAGTCAGGACATGGAAGCAACCTAGATGCCCATCAGCAGATGAATGGATAAGAAAGCTGTGGTACATATACACGATGGAGTATTACTCAGCCATTAAAAAGAATACAGTTGAATCAGTTCTAATGAGGTGGATGAAACTGGAACCTATTATACAGAGTGAAGTAAGCCAGAAAGAAAAACACCAATACAGTATACTAACGTATATATATGGAATTTAGAAAGATGGTAACAATAACCCTGTGTACGAGACAGCAAAAGAGACACTGATGTATAGAACAGTCTTATGGACTCTGTGGGAGAGGGAGAGGGTGGGGAGATTTGGGAGAATGGCACTGAAACGTGTATAATATCATGTATGAAACGAGTCACCAGTCCAGGTTCGATGCACGATACTGGATGCTTGGGGCTGGTGCACTGGGACGACCCAGAGGGAGGGTATGGGGAAGGGGGAGGGAGGAGGGTTCAGGATGGGGAGCACGGGTATACCTGTGGCGGATTCATTTCAATGTTTGGCAAAACGAATACAATATTGTAAAGATTAAAAAAAAAAAAAAAAAAGAAAGTGAAAAGTGAAAGTGAAGTCGCTCAGTCACGTCTGACCCTCAGCAACCCCATGGACTGCAGCCTTCCAGAGTACTGGAGTGGGGTGCCATTGCCTTCTCTGGAATACATACATGCATATATATATAACTGTGGTAATATTTTTAAAAGTTTAAACCAACTATAGATACTGCAATCACTGCTCACAGTTCTAAGCTCACAGAGAAAGCTTTCTTCCTCTCAGCTTCCTTTTTATTTCTTGCAAGCTATCCCTAAGCTGCTTGAATACATTTTTTTTTTTCATGTCTAGGAAGAGCAGGCAACAAGGAAAGAGAGCCGTGTACTAATACGGGTGAGAGCATCCTGGCTAAAAATGGTTGCTGAGCAGTTCTTTGAGTGTTGTGTTGCTGGTGGCTCTGGGCCATTGTCTACTCATGGTCTGGTCTCTGGAAATGCAGGTATAGGCAGCTGAGACTTGGTCTTTTTTCAGGAAATCAGTGGTCTGTAGTGGAAAGGTAGGTACCACTTTCATAGCCTTATAGAAGGTATAGCTCCGTTGCTCCCACCAGTAGGCAGTTTTATTTGTAGATTCTCCATGAAAGTCCATTCACCTTACTTGAAACCCTTTGATGAGGGAGATTATTTGGCTGCCTGTAACCTTGCTGTCTTCTGTGGCTATTCTGGGCCCATGAATGGCCTGAGAATCTCTGACACACCAGTCTTTACTCTTTGAGACGGTCATGTCCAAATTTCATAGACTTTTTGAGCGTGCTGGCCTTACACTTCCTACCTTTCTTGTAATCACTCAGATTGGGGGAAGGATAAGAAGGCTAGTCTCTGGTTTTCTGAATAGTCTCTTTTAAACTCTCTTAGTCCCTTATTATATCCTTTTTTGGTGGGCAAAAGTATCCAAACCAATCCTGTCTGGTCCTGATATAGTGTGGGAGAATCTGGCACTAGGAATATAGCGCCCAGTCAACTTGGCAGTTAAAAATATCATCCCTTCTATGTGACATATGAATTGTCTCCATGATATTCCTGTCCTCTAGCTCAGTCCCTAGACTTGGGGCTGGGAAGGGGCGAGTAGTGACTCTGAACTCCTTCCTTAACTGCGGCTCACTTGTGGTCCTTCAAAGTGTCTATCTCGTAACTTTTCCATTATTGTTTCTATTGCCAAGTACCTGATTTCTATATGTTACCGATTTAAATCCTTAAAAAGAGAATCCCTCTGGTTCACCTTGTTCCTGTTTGTGCAGAAATTTGTTTTATTTTTGGCTGTGCTGTGTCTCTGTTGCTGTGTGAGGGCTTTGTCTAGCTGCTGTGATTACGGGCTAGTCTTCACTGTGGTATATGACCTCATTGTGCTGGCTTCTCTTGTTGTGGAGCACAGGCTCTAGGCATGTGGGCTCAGTAGTTGTGGCTTATGGGCTCCAGGGTGCGGGCTCAGAGTTGGGGTGCACAGGCTTAGCTGCTCCATGACATGTGGGATCTTCCCAGACCAGGAATAGAACCCTTGTCCCCCGCAGTGGATTCTCAACCACCAGACCACCAGGCAAGTCCCAGTGCAGAACTTTCAATGTCAGGCCCTCTCCTAAGTGGCAACTCTATGGATTGGCCTAACTGTTTTCTATTCAACTGGTAGCCCACAAAGAAGCTAGGACAAGTGTCAAGTGGAATTTCTGATGCCCCAGAACCATTGTTTTGCTATGACCAGCCATATGTGGAGTGTGTCTTTTGTGCAGTGCTTGACCCAGCCTGGTTATACTGATGGATTTTCACTGCCTTGTGCATCTTGTGACCAATAGCCTGAGAATGCAAAATGCTGGGGTTAGGAGTGGGTGGGTGGCACTATGACTGGGTGTTTCTCTGTGTAAGACTGTGAAAAATGCAGCCAAGAAAACTGGATGTTACTGCTTTCATTTTGTTTCAGGATAGGCCTGCCTGGATGATCAAAACAGATGGAAAAGAGGCATATGGGGCAATAATCCTGTTCCTTCGCCTCCTGGTAAGTCAAGCCTTACATTGAGAGAGCTAATATCTCACTTCCCTGTTTTCTCTCATGCTGAGGTCAGCTAGAGTTTACCAGGGATGTTCCTATGTATATTACCTCTATTCTTGAATAGGCTTATATCTTGGTGGCAGACAACATTATAACTTTAATGTTCAGCAGCTGGTTAAGAATTTTTTTTATTAACTTGATAATGCTCAACTTGATGTCTTTTCTCAGCACTGTCAGAGATTGCTTGTACTGCCTTTTATCTTTTGACTATTTATGAGCATCCTGGATATTTAGCCACATGTTCTACATGGATTTTTTGATAGGAATTTAAGTTTGACTTTATTATGATCACAAGCATAAACAAGCGTATAAAGATGTTGTGATGAGTTGCAAGGCTGCTTTTATTCATGTGTGTGTGCGTATGCTTAGTTACTCAGCTGTGTCAGACTCTTTGCAGCCCTATGGACTGTAGCCCCCCAGGCTCCAGTGTCCAGGGGATTCTCCAGGCAAGATTCTGCAGTAGGTTGCCATTTCCTTCTCCAGGGGATCTTCCTGACACAGGGATCAAACCTGGGTCTCCAGCATTGCAGGCAGTTTCTTAACCATCTGAGTCACCTGAGGAGTGTAACCAAATGAGGATGCAATGAATACTTGCGTAAAGAATTGGAATAATGTCAGTCTAGGAACTGCAAATTTTAGGAAGGTATTTGGATATTTGAGAGCAGCGAATTTCTACAAATGGAATGGTTAATCATTCTAATGCATCTTGGGGGAAAAATTAGGCTAATTTTCAGCAAGAGCTGCTTCTTAGCATTATCCTCACAAGGCCTTCTGAGATAACACAGCGGTCACAATTGCTAATAGGCTTTATATCTATTAAGTTGTTGGCATTTTATCTTGATACACTGATAGAATGAGTTTCAAGAATACATAACAGAGTGCAATAGCCTCCAGCTACCAAATGCTGAATTTAATTATTTATCAGGACCAGTGTGTGTTTAGACATACTGCTTGCAGTGTAGCACGTCAGCATTATTAAAATTGAAATTAGAGATCCAGTAAGACTCCATGTAAAGCCAAAGAATGCCAGTATTTGGGGATCTTGGAGATTTTCATTCTATTTTGTAGAAAAGAAAACTGAGACTCAGGGAAAAGGAGTTATCTCAGGTTATTCAGTAGGTTTAAGGCAGGAACACAGTTACATCTCAGCTCTTCTACTTCTCTGTCTTAGGATTTCTCACAGAACTGGACCATTTTATTTCCAATTCCTTCATTTTGTCTTCTTTGCTATGTATTTTGCCACCGCAACCTTATCGATAGCCTATCCTTTACCCCACATGTTTAATTTTTTATCATGGTGTCTCTTCATAAATAAAAATACTAACTGCTTTTGGAGAGAAAACCTACACCACTCCTCCTTGTGTTTTTCTGTTACTATCACATTCACAACACTTCTGACACCAGTTGTGTATGTGTTTTTTTTTTTCTCCCACACCGAGCAATTCTGTGGCACCAGCAGGTTGCCCTACAGTGTAACTCAGTTATGGCACTAGTTACCTGGAGAAAGTGTCATCTCCCGCAGGTGAATGTCTCAGCCCCACGGAACTGTGCCCACTCCTTCAGATGCCAGCTGCAAGTCCATGTTGTCTGTGTTTCTGACCGGTCAGCTGTAAGTTGGGGGTTCCTGCTAGAATGGCTTACAGAACTCAGAGAAATACTTGTGTTCACCTGTTTAGTATCTAGTGAAGGATGCAGATAAACAGTTAGATTGAAGAGAGATGTAGGGCAGGGTCTGGGAGGTCCTGAGCACAGGAGGGTCTGTCCCCATGAAGCTGGACTGCATCACCCTCCTGATACAGAGAAGTATGCACCAACCTGGAAGTTACCTAAACCGTGTTGTATTAGGACTTTGTATCGGCTTCGTCACAAAGGCACGGCCAATTATTAACTGTTTCTACCTCTTTCTCCCTCTCTGGAAAATGGGAGATGGGGCTGGAAATTCCAAGTCTGTAATCCTGGCTTGGCCTTTCCCATGACCAGCCCCATCCAGGAGCCCACCAAGACTCACCTCATTAGGACAGAAGACACAGCTACCAGGAAATTCCAGGAGTTTAGGAACACTGAGACATGGATGGAATCAAAGACCAAGTATTAGAGCAAAAGATGCTCCCAGCATTCTCATAACTAAGGAAATTAAAGGGATATTTAGGAGCTCTGTGTCAGGAACCAGAGGCAGGGATATAATTTTTATTTCACAGTTGATATAAATAATTATTCTATCATTTTGCATTTTGGGTTCAGTGTGAAGTCAGTAACAAATAAATGTTATAAAAAGTGCTCTATACGAGACAGCAAAAGAGACACTGATGTATAGAACAGTCTTTTGGACTCTGTGGGAGAGGGAGAGGGTCAGGTGATTTGGGAGAATAGCATTGAAACATGTATAATATCATATATGAAATGAGTTGCCAGTCCAGGTTCGATGCACGATACTGGATAATTGGGGCTGGTGCACTGGGACGACCCAGAGGGATGGTACAGGGAGGGAGGAGGGAGGAGGGCTCAGGATGGGGAACACGTGTATACCTGTGGCAGATTCATGTTGATATATGGCAAAACCAATACAATATTGTAAAGTTAAAAAATAAAATTAAAAAAAAAGTAAAAAAAAAAAAAGTGCTCTAGTCCTTTAGAGCACAATAGAAGGAGCTAAATGACAGCTATGTTGTGAATGGACAGAAAATGGCTCTCTTATGGATGACCACATATCTGACATTATTGAACAGATCTGTTAGTCCTCATTTTTTTTTTCTTTCGGAGAGTGGTGGATTTTAGGCCTTATGTTTTAAAAGTTATTTTGAAATATAAATTCACAGAAACTTACAAAAAATGCACTGGGACATCTTGTGTACTCTTGACTCATTTTCTCCCAGTGGTGACTGGAGAAAATATCTTGCATCTCTATAGTACAATATCAAAACCCAGGATGGTTTACATATACAGTTTTATCACATGTGTAGATTTGTGTCATCACTGCTACCACAATCAAAATAAAGAACTGTGCCACAGGGCTTCCCTGGTGGGTCCAGTGGTTAAGAATCCATCTTATAATGTGTGGGATGCAGGTTCGATTCCTGATCCAGGAGGATCCCACATGCTGTGGAGCAACTAAGCCCATGCCCCTAGAGCCCATGCTCGGCAACGAGAGAAGCCACCGTAAAGAGAAGCCCACAAACCACAGCTAGATAGAAGCCCACGTATAGCAATGAAAACCCAGCATAGCCAAAAATTTTAAAAATAAATATTAATAAATTTTAAAAAAGCCTTCATCACAGTGCTTCCTTATATATCTCTTGGCAGTCACACCTCAACCCTTTTCCACTGTAGTTCTTACCCTTATTAATCACTATTCTGTTCTTCATGTCTATAATTTTATTTCAATAATTCTTATAAATAGAATCATAAAGTATCATAGTTCTTTAAATGGAAGAAACAAGTCAGACTTTTGTTAGCTCTGCAAAATAATTTTTAACAATCATTTGTTTCAAGTCCTATCTGTCTTGAAAAATGTACTCTGTCTTTGCCCATATTTTCTAATATCAGGATAGAAAATCAGTAAGAGACAAAAAAAATTCTATTTTCTCCACTTGAAATATAGATTGTTCCATTTTCTCTTTCTCTGTTTTTCATCATAAAAAGTAACTTACTGCTCGTTCCTTCTTCTAAGAAAAGTTAGTAATGAGTCTTTCATATAGTCTTTAATGAAAGCCCAGATTATCTTTTAAAATTTTTTCATTATATGTGTTCCTTTCTGGATTTTTACAACAATTAATCAAGATGGAAATAGATATTTAAAAAGCAAAATACGAAATGATCTTGCTCTAGAAATCCATCATTTCTGAGAAAGTGCCCCCTCTTCCAAATTGTCTGTGAACATTATTCACATTGCCATTCACTTTTATTCAACTTCTGTATTTTTTTAAGTTTATATAGCTGATGTGGGTTCATAACTAAGGTAATGAAGTGTGGAACCAACTGATTGTCTACCCATTACAACTGATATTAGTGATGGCTACTGGGAAACTCCCTAAACCACTGCTACTGGGAAACTCCCCAAACCACTGCTTTGCTGAGTTATTATACAAAGGATTGCCTAAGTGCTAAATGTAAACCTATTGATGCATATAGGAAGCCATTAGTATTAATATGATTAAGAGACCCTACCTAACTCTGATGAAAAATTACTTGAAAGTAACAGAGGAAAGAGTCCTTATTTTAGAGTAAATGAACTATTGGGAGTAATTATGATTAGTCCAACCATAATTGAATTTAATGAGACTTAATAGAAACAAATTAGACATAATTGGAAGTGAAGCAAAAGTCAATTAAATTTTTATAATTTTAACTTTATAAAAATTATTGAATTAAATGACCAGGATCAATTAGCAAAGGAAATAAAGCCATGAAATGCATTTCTAGGAAACTTCTACATTTTTGAGGGGAAAGGCATTGTTTCCTTGAATGATTAGAGTTCAATGAAAATTAGTTTAATCAGTTTTGCAGCCTTAGCAGTTTAATAACTTCAAATGAAGTAATTATGCAAATTTATAATTTTATATACAAAGTGCTGCAGAAGTTGTTTTAAGGAATCAAGGAGTAGAATTTACTTGATATAATAAAATAGTGTATTAATAAAATTCAGTGAATTCAGGTGGTTTGGAATAAAGATATGGCTACTCTTGACATTCACTTCAGAACTGGGTTAGCTGTATAAGAATTACAGTTGATCTGTTGTAGAAATTTTGATTGAAACTACATTCACTACTTTGCTCTTTGTAGACTTGCCCTGGGAATCAGTCCTTATTCCTTTAGCACTCTTGTCAGCTCCAACTACTGTTATATTAAAGATCCCAAGTCAGTTTTTATTCAGTAACTTAAGTGAAGTTCTGTGCAACTGGTCACCTAGCAACTCAATGCTAATAACCTGTGGTTGAGGATGACAGAGGATGAGATGGTTGGAATGGCATCACTGACTCAAAGGATGTGAATTTGAGTAAACTCTGGGAGTTGGTGACGGACAGGGAGGCCTGGCATCCTGCAGTCCATGGGGTCACAGAGTCGGACGCGAGTGAGCGACTGAACTGAACTAAACTGACTGAAACAGTCTCCTCACAATACAGCCAGAGTCGATCAGACTGTTGTGATTCTTGTATCCTTGGTATGCAAGGAAATGTATATCATGACTCTTTCTGTGATGCTTAATGGCCTTCAAAAGGGCTCCTGAACATGTACTAACTTTGAAATGTGATGGAATTAGACCGCAGTTTTGATTTGGTGAATGAACTATAATTCTCTAATGATGATATAAATATTAATTCTGTAATGACCAGCACAAAGGAAAAAAAAGTAGCAAATCAAGTTCAGGAAATAAATGTATATATGAGCTGTGTAGATGCAGCACAGCTTTATAGACACGATTCTTTAAATACATTATGTCTGAAATCAAACCATCTTCATACACTGAAGATTTTGCTGAAGCATGTTTCCTTTAGTTTTTCTTTTAAAGACAAGTGCATATTTAATCAGGTTCAAGTCAATGGAATTATGACTTTATTAATGCAGTGGGTAACTCCATCATTTATGCAGTGAGATTTTATTAAAAGATATGAACTGAGAGGTGTTTGAACTAAGAATTTGGAGAATGAAGGATATACATCTGTAAATAAGAAATATCCTCACTTTTGTCCCTTATGTACCAGAACACATTCAGCCCCAACCACTATGATTCTTACATAACATAATGTCCTTCCTGATGAGGCAGGCCTGGGTATCTTCTGCATCTCAGGAGAAGTAAGGAGAATCTCAAGATTCATGGCAAGGGGTGCTAATGCTTTTGTGGTGGTGTGTAGTTAAAGTTTTCTATGTGCATATAGATGCCATGTTGAAGTTAATGGATTTTTAAAAGAATTGGCTTATTTATTTTTTAATATATTTATTTTAATTGGAGGCTAATTACTTTACAATATTGTATTGGTTTTGCCACACATCAAAATGAATCCACCACAAGTATACATGTGTTCCCCATCCTGAACCTCCCTCCCACCTCCCTCCCCGTACCATCCCTCTGGGTTGTCCCAGTGCACCAGCCCCAAGCATCCAGTATTATACATCGAACCTGGACTGGCGATTCATTTCATATATGATATTATACATGTTTCAATGCCATTGTCCCAAATCATCCCACCCTCTCCCTCTCCCACAGAGTCCAAAAGACTGTTCTATATACCTGTGTCTCTTTTGCTGTCTTGCATACAAGGTTATCGTTACCATTTTTCTAAATTCCATATATATGCGTTAGTATACTGTATTGGTGTTTTTCTTTCTGGCTTACTTCACTCTGTATAATAGGCTCCAGTTTCATCCACCTCATTAGAACTGATTCAAATGTATTCTTTTTAATGGCTGAGTAATACTCCATTGTGTATGTACCACAGCTTTCTTATCCATTCGTCTGCTGATGGACATCTAGGTTGCTTCCATGTCCTGGCTATTATAAACAGTGCTGTGATGAACATTGGGGTACACGTGTCTCTTTCAATTCTGGTTTCCTCGGTGTGTATGCCCAGCATTGGGATTGCTGGGTCATAAGGCAGTTCTATTTCCAGTTTTTTAAGGAATCTCCACACTGTTCTCCATAGTGGCTGTACTAGTTTGCATTCCCACCAACAGTGTAAGAGGGTTCCCTTTTCTCCACACCCTCTCCAGCTGTCAAAAGATTCAAATACCTATCCCTGATCTCTAGACCTTTCAGGGCTTTGGTTATTTCTTTGTGTTAGAGGATGTTAGAAGCAGTGCTTCAATTCAGAGCAGGTGATGCTTAAATAGGAGCAAAGGTGAAAGAAACTGAGAAAACAGAAAATCAGCGCCTAGGTCTGGCCTTGTGCAGGGTGAGTCAAAAGGTCTTCTTGGGCTCCTTTTTGGATCCTACCCGTCCTCTGTGATTTTCCACCCATTCTTATCCCTTTGAGGAAAGGGATGGAAGAGAGGGTAGAAATAACTAGATCAGAAAAACAAGGAGCAAAAGGCAGGGATGTAGAAAAGGTGGTTGTGGAAGATGGAAACCCTGAAGTGTGAAATAGAATAGAGTTTGAACTTCAGTTAATATTGATGTGTGTGTGTTCAGTTGCTCAGTCGTGTCCAACTCTTTGTAACCCCATGGACTGCAGCCTGCCAGGCTCCTCTGTCCATGGTATTCTCCAGCTGAGAGTGCTGGAGTGGGTTGCCATTTCCTCCTCCAGGGGATCTTCCTGACCTAGGGATCGAACCTGCATCTTCTGCGTCTCCTGGGTCTCCTGCATTGCAGGCAGATTCATTACCACTGCGCCACCTGGGAAGATGCATTGTTGCTGCAGTTCTCAAATGTGCTCTATTTTTATTCAAGTGTACATTGAATGCTTCTTGTGTACATGATATTTTGATAAGATCTGAACTATTTTTGAGGCTGTGAATCATCAGGAGGAAGGATTGAAGGGCTGATTGTTTTAGTGGTCTGGATCCATCACCAGTAGGAAATACACCACTGCTGATGTCTACTCCCTGTTCCCGTGCATGCATAGCCTGGCCCATTACCAATGTCACCCACCAGAATGGTACATTTCTTACAAACGGTGAATCTACATGGACGCATCATAATCACCCAAAGTTCATAATTTACCTTAGGGTTCACTCTTAGTGTTGTGCATTCTATGGGTTCGGACGGAAGTATAATGATGAATATCCATTATTATAATATCATACGGAATGTTTTCACTGCCCTAAAAATCCTCTGTGCTCTATTCATTTCTTCCACCCCCTTCTCTCCACAAACTTGGATTTTCAAAATTGTCTTCATAATTTTGCCTTTTTTCAGAATGTTGTAAAATGGGAATTGTTCAGTGTGTAGCCTTCTTAGGCTGACTTCTTTTACTTAGTGATATGCGTTTTGGCAACCCACTCCAGTATTCTTGCCTGGAAACTCCCATGGACGGAGGAGCCTGATAGGCTGTAGTCCATGGGGTTGCGAAGAGTCAGACAGGACTGAGTGACTTCACTTTCACTTTTCACTTTCATGCATTGGACAAGGAAATGGCAACCCAATCCAGTGTTCTCGCCTGGAGAATCCCAAGGACGGAGGAGTCTGGTAGGCTGCTGTCTACGGGGTTGCACAGAGTCGGACACGACTGAAGCGACTTAGCAGCATGCGTTTAAGTTTCTTCCATTCTTTCCTTGGCTTGGTAGCTCACTTCATTTTGGTGAATAATATTCCATTGTATGGATGTCCATTACCTAGTGGAGAGCATTTTGGTTGTTTCCAAACTTTGGCAATTGTAAATAAAAGTGCTATAAACATCCACATGCAGATTTTTGCGTGGACATAAGTTTTCAATGACTTTCTGTAAATACCAAGGATCGCAAATGCCAGATCACATGGTAAGAGGATGTTTAGTTTTGTAAGAAACCACCAAACTGTCTTCCAAATTGGCTGTGCCATTTTGCATTTCCACCCCAATGAATGAGAGTTCCTGTTGCTTCACATTCTCATCAGCGTTTGATGTCAGTGTTCTGGGTTTTGGCCATTCTAATAGTGTGTAGTGGTATCTCACTTGTTTTAATTTGCATTTCCCTGACGACTCATGATGTGGAGCATCTTTTCATGTTTATTTGCCATGTAGGTATCTTCTTTGGTGAGGAGTCTGTTAAGGTCTTTGGTGCATTTTTTTTAATCGGGCTGTTTGTTTTCTTATTGTTGAGTTTTAAGTGTTCTTTGTATATATTTCCTGAGGTTTTAGGTGGGCTTTGCTTGCCTGGTGGCTCAGAGGGTAAAGCGTCTGCCTACAATGTGGGAGGCCTGGGTTCGATCCCTGGGTCTGGAAGATCCCCTGGAGAAGGAAATGGCAACCCATTCCAGTACTCTTGCCTGGAAAATCCCATGGACTGAGAAGCCTGGCAGGCTACAGTCCATGGGGTCACAAAGAGTTGGACATGACTGAGCAACTTCATTTCACTTCTAAATTGCACAAGTAGATTCAGTTTTTGAGTCTAGTTTCATTATTTGTGTTTGAATGGCCACTTTAAGGCATTTAAATTTATGGTGATTACTGATATTTAGATTTATTATACTCTCTTATTTAGGTGCTTTTTTGCCTCAAAATTTTTATGCTTCTTTCCCCTACTCCTTTTCTGATATCTACTGAATTGATGGAGTTTTAAAAAATTCTTGACCCCCTTCTACTTCTGCATAAGGAAATAAGCTAATGTGAGCCAGAGTCAGCAGAACCAACACATAATTTATGCGTTTTGCAGCTTTGATTTGTGGGTGCTTGTTCAGCCATTCATTATTGGTGGGAAGTTTGTGGGTCCCAGTTGTGAGTGTGTCACTCAAGACAAGTTTTATATTCGTTTCAGCCTGGTGTTCCAAAACATTCCCTACCTGGGATTTCTTTACATTTCTATCTTGGCTTAGGTTTCCTTAGATCCTGCTGAAGTATAAACTCAAAGTCCAAACCTGTTTCAGGGTAGGGCTGTGGTTTTTCATTCTCAAGGGGAGGTTTTTTTTTTTCCTTTTTTAGGACTCAGACTCATAGATGGACAAGTTCTTCTTCCATTTCTTTTCTTTTGTTAGAGGCTTTTATTTCCTGATTCATGAGTTCTGAATTTATCCAGTTCTTTGCCTTGTGGAGGCTCAAAGCCTTGCCTTCTGTCCCTTGCACAGCTTTGAGATCCATGTTTCAAGATTCTTGGGATTGGCAAATGTTCCCAGGGCAATTATAATTTTTGTTCACTTTGACCATTCAGGTTTTCTGCTTTGTGGTGTTATTTCCCTGCAACACCCTCCACCCCTATATTTCTCTCACTCTCTTGGGCACACAACTGTGTATTTAAATGGATATTTGCTATATTTTATTTGCTATTCTCTATGTGTTTTACAGTAAGGACTTTTCAGAATATCCAGTTCAACTTACTGCTGCTGCTGCTAAGTCACTTCAGTCGTGTCCAACACTGTGTGACCCCATAGATGGCAGCCCACCAGGCTCCCCCGTCCCTGGTATTCTCCAGGCAAGAACACTGGAGTGGGTTGCCATTTCCTTCTCCAATACATGAAAGTGAAAAATGAAAATGAAGTTGTTCAGTGGTGTCCGACTCTTTGCTACCCCATGGACTACAGCCTACCAGGCTCCTCCGTCCATGGGATTTGCCAGGCAAGAGGTTTATTTTAATGTACCTTCAGTTCAGTTCAGTTGCTCAGTCGTGTCCAACTCTTTGCGACCCCATGAATTAAAAGACGCTTACTGCTTGGAAGAAAAGTTATGACCAACCTAGATAGCATATTGAAAAGCAGAGACATTACTTTGCCAACAAAGGTCCGTCCAGTCAAGGCTATGGTTTTTCCAGTGGTCATGTATGTATGCGAGAGTTGGACTGTGAAGAAAGCTGAGTGCCGAAGAATTGATGCTTTTGAACTGTGGTGTTGGAGAAGACTCTTGAGAGTCCCTTGGACTGCAAGGAGATCCAACAAGTCCATTCTAAAGGAGATCGGTCCTGGGTGCTCATTGGAAGGACTGATGCTAAAGCTGAAACTCCAATACTTTGGCCACCTCATGCGAAGAGTTGACTCATTTGAAAAGACCCTGATGCTGGGAGGGATTGGGGGCAGGAGGAGAAGGGGACGACAGAGGATGAGATGGCTGGATGGCATCACTGACTTGATGGACGTTGAGTCTCAGTGAACTCTGGGAGTTGGCAATGGACAGGGAGGCCTGGCGTGCTGCGATTCATGGGGTCGCAAAGAGTCGGACATGACTGAACGACTGAACTGAACTGAATCATTTTTAGATTCTTTTTCCATCTAGATAAAAGTCATTCTTGCCTCTTCACACTTGAGACCCTCAAGGGTTTCTGTTGAGCCACATGGTGATCTATTGCTATGCTCTCTTAATACAACTGAACTTCTTTGAATTAGTTTTATAATTTTGATTGTTCCTTATGGATGGGATATTGGCTTCTATTAACATAACTATACATAGGTGTCACTCATGCTGTCAATTATGGGACATTGAAATCAGCTTTTATTCATGCTGGGCTAATGCTGGGTAAAAATAAAGGTTACTGAGACCTTAATGAGATCATGGCTGTAGTGTTCTGAAACAATTCTTTATTCTATAAGCAACTTACACATGGCCTGAAGTGTCCTAAATGCTCAGTAGAGCAAAATGAGCTACGTTTCCTGTGAGTTGTTTATTTGACTCATTCCTTCTCCCTCTGTGTGGTTCAGTGTATTCTTCTTTCTTTTGTAGGAACTTCTTTTCTTTCCTAACTCCAATCATAAATCTCTGCCCCTCACTTTAAGGGTAGGCTCATGACCCAGACTGGGCCAGTGATGGAAACTACACTGTCTACAAGATTTGCCTGAGAGTAAGTAGGTGGTTCAGTTGGACTTATCACAAAAGAAAGTAAATGAAGGGAAACTATTTATCTCAGCGCACAAAGATGCTAGCAGAGAGTCACTGGCTTTGTGTTTCCTGCTGTGGGGAAGAAGTGGGTCTCAGGTTGGAGGGGAAAAAACCAACACACCAAGAAAGTGGCAATGAAAGGCCTAGGGATAGGGAGCCTTGGCCCATTACAGGCTCTGGTCCTAGCTTGAGGCCCAGCTTTCCCCATGATTTTCCTGAAGTTTTGTTAGGAAAGCTGCCTTATATAGGGTATCTGTTTCTTTGAATCAAGAGTGCTGATCCCTTAGCATCTTCTGAAAAAGTATTTAAATGCTTTAGTATTATTGATATGGTTTTGGTGCTGAACAAAGTGACTTACTCAGATATAGTCTCTGTATTTTAGGATTTGCATTTTAAGAACTGTATTTCCGGCACTCTTTCTTTAGAACTGCTAAGTTCAGTGAATCTTTAATGTCCACTTTTTGAGCATACAGTTAAAGATTAGTTTAATAGTTGACAGTTGTACATCTTTCCAAGAGGTTCAGACCTACTTCAGTTGAGCGCTAAGTTACTTTCTGGCATTGGTGTGTGCAGAGCTTTTGCTGTCAAGGTTAAACTGTTCCCTTCTCTAAGAGGTAAGAAAATTGATGCATAAAACCTTTCAGTGTAACAGCTATCCTTTTAGGCCCCCAGGCACTGGGAATTTGGTTATCTTTTCACTCCACAGACAATTGACCCATTGTTTGCACTAGATAATCTGGCTTTGTTCGAGCACACTGCTGTTTGTGTTTTTAATTCCAAATCTTACCTCATTATGAACAATTTTTTACCCTTTGCTCTGGGGAAATGCTAATGCTGCTTGTTTATATAGAAAGTAAAGCAAAGCAGTCAGTGTTACCATTTTGGCTTGCTTTCACAGGCCAAAAAGTATAGTTCTGTATTCATTTGTTGAAGTTTCTTTCATTTTCTCCTTTTTATGTTGGATGTGCCTTTAAACATAAGCTAGTAGTTCAGCCAGTTTGCTTCATGCATTGATTACTAACCACCATCAGTAATGTCTCCAATGAGTCTTTTGTTCTTTTTGATTTATTTGTCTCTACTTTCCTTGTTCTAAAGCCCATAGTGAGCAACCATATTTTAAGTGGATATCTGGAATAACAATGAAGTTCACCACTGTGTTTCCTGGGCTTAAATCAAGATTTATCTGATGTGCTGAGACCCTAGGACAGACTGTTAGCACTTGGAGGGCCTGTCAAGTACCCATCAGTGATGGGAGGAGTTAAGTAGACTCACACTGTCATATTACCACATGTGTCCCCGATGCTGTCAAAAACACTACCACTGGGCCACCAGGAGCAGCCACAGAGAGTCAACTGTTGTTTTGTTTTGTAATGAGTCATTTTATGTGTTTTCAATGAGCCAAAACATTTTCTTTTCCCCATAGAGTTTTTTCCTTTGAGTTATGCTGTTAAGTTCTGTTGTAGAATTTTATAAAAACAGTCCAGTGATATTCATCTTTGCATCTCTTATAAAGTGGTTGAAGATGCTATTTTTATGCTTCACAGTGACTTCTTGATGAGAATCTAAGGAAAAATTGCTTTTGGGACTCACTATTCACAAAATCTGTGCTCTGTCGAAGCAGTTGTTTTATTTACACTAAGTAGACGGTATGAATTGTGTTACCTTCTTTGGACTGACTACAAAGCGTAAAACAGGATCTGTTACTCATCTCTGGAAAATGTGGGAACTGGTTGGCACTGTGATGAGTCTTTCCCCTGCCTGTCTTTTCTTTCCCTTGCTTTACACTACACATCATTTTTTCTTTACTTTAAAGCAACTTTTTATCTTATGACTTTGTATGCATTTCAATAAAATTTTTTTATAAGAAAGCAAGGCATAAATAGAATGGGGTAGGCATTTCTTATAGTGATACCTGAAAGTGAAAGCATTAGTGACTCAGTCGTGTCCAACTCTTTGCGACCCCATGGACTGTAGCCCAATAGGCTCCTCTGTCCATGGGATTCTCCAGTTAAGAGACAGTAGTCATTCCCTTTTCCAGCAGATCTTCCCAACCCAGCAGTCAAACCCAAGTCTCTCGCATTGCAGGCAGATTCTTTACCATCTGAGCCACCAGGGAAGCCCTATAGTGATGCCTAATCTTGCCCCAACTCATATAGTGACACAGTCTTCTAATAGAGGTAGCCTAAAGCAATAAGCAACAAAGTTCTGTACACAGCCAAAGTAGATGTCTGTAAGTGCCTCCGTTAAAAATCCCATGCCCATGGCTTCAAATGATTCCGTTAGCTCTTATTTCAGAGCCTAATCTTAACATTACAATTTATTTAAAGAACCTTTAGTGTGTGATTTCTAAACTCATAGTAGATATAAAATGAGACAATTAGAAAGAGTGCTCTGAAGAAATAGGGAGAAAATAGGGGCACCAGTAGTAAAGGCAGGGAGAGAAAAACCAGAAATAGGTGAACGAGCTAAACTGTGTAAGTAAACCCACATATTTTAATAGGACTTTTTATATCTATTCTGCATAAATGTATACCATGTCTACTATGTATCTACATAATAGATTATATATTAGACTAGAATATATATTCAGTTATATACATCAGATCAGATCAGTCACTCAGTTGTGTCCGACTCTTTGCGACCCCATGAATCGCAGCACGCCAGGCCTCCCTGTCCATCACAAACTCCTGGAGTTCACTGAGACTCATGTCCATCGAGTCAGTGATGCCATCCAGCCATCTCATCCTCTGTCGTCTCCTTCTCCTCCTGCCCCTAATCCCTCCCAGCATCAGAGTCTTTTCCAATGAGTCAACTCCGCATGAGGTGGCCAAGGTACTGGAGTTTCAGCTTTAGCATCATTCCTTCCAAAGAAATCCCAGGGCTGATCTCCTTCAGAATGGACTGGTTGGATCTCCTTGCAGTCCAAGGGACTCTCAAGAGTCTTCTCCAACACCACAGTTCAAAAGCATCAATTCTTCAGTGCTCAGCCTTCTTCACAGTCCAACTCTCACATCCATACATGACCACAGGAAAAACCATAGCCTTGACTAGATGAACCTTTGTTGGCAAAGTAATGTCTCTGCTTTTGAATATGCCATCTAGGTTGGTCATAACTTTCCTTCCAAGGAGTAAGCGTCTTTTAATTTCATGGCTGCAGTCACCATCTGTAGTGATTTTGGAGCCCAGAAAAATAAAGTCTGACACCGTTTCCACTGTTTCCCCATCTATTTCCCATGAAGTGATGGGACCAGATGCCATGATCTTTGTTTTCTGAATGTTGAACTTTAAGCCAACTTTTTCACTCTCCACTTTCACTTTCATCAAGAGGGTTTTGAGTTCCTCTTCACTTTCTGCCATAAGGGTGGTGTTATCTGCATATAGATTTATATAATATGATATATATTACATTTTTGATATAAATATATATACTCATGAATGTTATATAGATATGATCTAATATAATGATGACTAATTTAATTACCTAGAATTTTTGGCTGTCCAAAATTCTCATATTTCAAAGACTAAGTAATTGAATTTTGTATTATATAAATTATTGTGTGTGTTTGTCACTCAGTTGTGTCCTGTTCTTTGTAAGCCTATGGACTGTAGTCTGCCAGGCTCCTCTGTCCAGGAATTCTCCAGACAAGAATACTGGACTGGGTAGCCATTCCCTTCTCCAGGAGATCTTCCCCACCCAGGGATTGAACTCGGGTCTGCTGCACTGCAAGCAGATTCTTTACCTTCTGAGCCAGCAGGGAAGCCCATATAAATATTATTATCCTACATTTAAACTTCTAATTCATGTGAATCATGAAATACATTGAAGAGCCACACATGGAAGTGTTTAATCTCTGAAGCTCACATGGCAAAGTTGATTAAGTAGATTCGAAATTACATTGATAGAGGCTTAATATCTTCTAGTTTCATTAGAAAAGTGTTGATTAATAGTATGCAAATGGTGGGATAGATCTGTTTCTGGGGTGCAGTTCGATCCCTGGGTCAGAAAGATACACTGGAGAAGGAAATGGCAACCCACTCCAGTATTCTTGCCTGGGAAAAATCCCATGTTCAGAGAAGCCTGGCGGGCTACAGTCCATGGGTTCACAAAAGAGTAGGACACAACTTAGTGACTAAATAACAGCAAAAAATACTTTGAAAAGCTTTCCTCCTGATCTCACACTTGTCCCCATCCAGTTTCCGTGACCCATATTATTAAGATACTATTATTATTAGTTCCTTGTATGTCCTTCCAGAGTTTCTGTTTGTATATGCAAACAAAAACAAATATATACACTTAGGTTCTCACTTTTTACAAAAAATATAGTATTAAACCCACTGTTCTAATCCTTGCTTTTTCTCTAAACAATATTTCAGTCAGTATGGAGAGTTTATGCAGTTTTAAAAAATGACTGTATAGGTATACTATAATGACTGCATAAGTATATCCATTGAATAGATATACTGTAATTTATTTGACCAGTCCCCTATTGAAAGATAGTAAAGTTATCTCCCAAGCCTTTGCTGATAATGCTTCAGTGAATACAGTTATGCATACATGATTTTGCACATACTCAAGTACTTATATCTGTTGTATAAACCCCAAAGTGGAATTTCTCTGTCAAAAATTATATGTATTTGTAACTTTGATAGATACTATTTGCCTTCCATGGGGATAATAAAACATTATACTCCTCAGCTCCATGGCTGGCATATGTCATGAAACATTTTTTGCCGGTCTAAAAGGTTAAAAATGGTATTTCAGGGTAATGTAATTTGCATTTCTCTTTTCATAACGAAATTGACATCTGTCAGAGTCATTTGATTTTTTCTGAGAATTATCTGTTTATACTTTTGGATCCTTTTGTTTATTGTTGCTAATCTTTCCCTTATTGTTTTCTAAAACTTCCTATATATTAGAAAGATTAACCATTTATCTGTATTATGGTTACAGATGTTTCCTCTCAATTTGTCATATACCTTTTAATTTTGCTTCTCACTTTTTGCCAAATGGAAATTTTTTTTTCTTTATGTGGTAAGTTGTTAGTATTTTATGGATTTTGGGTTTTCAGAAACAGAAAGGCTGTATTCACTCTAAGGTTGTAAAGGAATTCGGTCTTATTTTATGTTACTTTTATGATTTTATTTGTATTTAAATTTATGTTTTATTTGGAATTTGTTATTCTGGTATGCAAAATGAGAAATGGATTCAATTTCACTTTTTAATATATCTACACTATTTATGGAAATATTCCCTCTTTCCCTCATGTTTGGATTAATCCTCTTTACTGGTGACTGAGTTGAGAGACGCTGGCAACCCGCCTCTCCTGGGGTGAAATCATAACCTTTTGGCTGGGAGTGGTGTTAAAAAGGAGCTCCCATCCTCTCGGCCTCAAGAAAGAGAGGAGACATTCTGTAATATGTAGCTGGGGAAGGAATGGGAACCATTTCCGGCTGAAATGACTTAGAGTCCCAGTGTTCTTATAGACATTTAGGAGTTTTCTTGAATAAATGCTTATTGATTTGCAGTATGCCTTTAGGTCCATTTCCAGAGATTTTAAATGTTTGTGTTTTGTAATTTTTACCAGTTAAGTGGTTGTTTCACTGGGGAGAGACATGTATGCCAAGTTTGTCAGTAATTCTGGAAATCTGAACAAATTCTTCAGTGTGTTCTTCAGCCAAGTTTTAATGATTTGTTTGTGTGTGTATAACATTTGTTTATATTTATACATATATATATATATATCACATGTGGTATACATTATTTTTATACTTATTATTATAATAGTTATGTTTGTTTCTTCATTTGCCTTATGATAGATTTTATGTACTTATAACTTTTCATAAGTTTCTCACCATGTGGTCTAATTTATTGGTTTGTGAACTGTTTTTCTTTTAGCTAATTTTGGAAAATTGCTTGGTGGTTACCTCGTAAGTGATAGCTTTGTGTAACATTTTTGGTCATCCCTTAATTTACATGGTATTTGTTGCTTCCTTATTTGCTCAGTGTTAAAATTAGGTGCTTTCACTTTCTGCTTCTTTCTCCCTTCTTCTCACCACTGGCTTTAATCAGTAGCATTATCAATGTTTCAGTATTTGCTATTCTACTCTTAAATTTGCTTATATTTCTACAATTTTATTTTTATTGCTTTAAATGATATACCCTGGCTTCCAGGTACTATTATAGAGAAGGTGAATGAGGTCAGTCTCCTCAGGTCTGCTACCTGTGTCTGTGTGCATTGTGTCTACACAACTCAAGGGGTTGCTGTTCAGGTGAGAGTCCAAGTGAATGATGCCCCTCAGAACTGTGCACTGTAAAGAAAAAGTAAAATACGGTGACATAAGGAGGAGAAAATTTGTTTTGGAGGTTATCAGGAAAGATTTCCCAAAAGAGGTATTGTTTGAAGATTACGTAAGGTGTGCTGATGTCAAGGGAGTAAATGAGTTATTCTTAAGAAACATTAAAGAGACTTAGGGCCCTTCAACAATATGCAGAATAGATAAAATGCAATAATCTTATGGAAGATCATCTTCCACACAGTGTGAATGAAGAAGTAATAAGTAATAGTAAAACTCTAGTTTCTGTGTTTAACAGAATATTATCAATGTAGTCTTTTTACTAGTTTTCAGTATTACAAGGGAAATATTCATGTGTACCACACCTTTTATTTATGTACGGGCTCAATAGTCGTGACTTGCAAGCTGAGTTCCCCATGGTATATGCAACCTTAGTTCCCTGACCAGGGATCAAACCCACGTCCCTGCATTGGAAAGTTGATTCTTAACCAGTGGACCACCAGGGAAGTCCCTACAGCACCTTCTTAAAAATTGCAATCAAAGAATGCTCTCAATGCTTCTGTTAAAATTGATTTAATGATTACCATTCAACTGAAATGCTAATGTCAGGAAGAAGCTGCAAATGTAGCAGGAGTTTATACTACTAACAAAAATGCTTAAGAGTCACACCTGGTCATACTTTTAAATGACAGGCACACGTACACAAAGGGAATTTCAAATAAAAGAGGCTTGTTAATGCTCTTTTATTTAAAATAAATGATATGAGTCTGGATTAATGATTTGCATGGTGATCACTCCACTTGTATTGAGAGCCAGTTAGGATTCTATTGGCATTTTCCTTGTACCAACCAGTGTTGCACAATGTAGGAAGCACAAGGACTGGAGAGGTCACATTCTGATGGCCTGAAACTTTGAGTGATTACAAAGTACAGAAGTCCCATGAAGAAAGATCATTACCTGCTGTGTCCCTTGTCTTCAAAAGTCGTAATCAGATTATCAGCTGTAAGAATATTTTCCCCTTTGGTTACCAAATAATGACGCTTTTATAATAGCAGGTCAGCCTAGAATAGCATCAGCCAACATTAATAAGTTAAAGGCACCATTGGGGCAAGAGAAGAATTGGCAGGATTGCTGATCTTGTCTATTCTCCATGTTAGTTTTTTTTTGTTTGTTTTTTCTTTCTTCTAGGTTCATTTCCAGACAATCTCTTTCATTTCTTGTGTGTTCATCTTTGCAGTATAAAATGCCTTAGTGGTAGCAGAAAGTAATTAGCACATACAGCCTGGAATCTCAACTTTTACATTTTATTAATGAGCCGATTTGAGTTCCCCTGTATCTTTTAACTGACCCCAGGAGCATTAGTAAAAAGTATATAAATATGAATACAGGTATAGTAATAAAGGAGAATTATCAGTCACCCTTAATCTAATTGGTGTCACCTTAGCTTTTAGTAGGGTAATAGGGTAGAATTGCCACCGAAAGTCATTCAAGACTACATTGCTCACTAATTAACTCACTTAAAAAATTAAATGACCTTTCAAAAATGAGTAAAACAGGATCTGTTAGGAACCATTAAAATATATATTTGTGAAATAGCATTGGTAGAATATTTAATCATAGAATCTCAGAGTTTTGAGGGACCTTAGTGATTCATTTCCTACAAGCTCTACCCATGAATCTCCTGAAACACCCTCTTGGTAACAGTCTTTCTGAGACTCTAGTAACTGGAAGTAATTTCACTGTGTCTGACATGCCAAAATCTTTTATCTAGTTTCATTAATTCTTAGATTCTTTGTATGAAAAATACCCTGTAGAAATAGTATAATGACTGGAACAATATTTCACTCTTTTGGATAAAGGTGCAATTTATGCAACCCAGTTCTTGTGGCATATGCATTTAGACTATTATGACTACATTTGGCACATAGAGAAATAGAGAAACACAAAGCATTGTTGTGCTGCCTTTGAAGAGTTGTAATCCGGGATCTAGGAAGAAACATACAAAGAACAACTTCATATAAAGCTGAGTATGACATCACCCAAATTAAACACACTTGCTAAGAATTATGAGTAACCATGCACAATTAACAAAAATAGACATAACTGCAAGTCAAGCCAGTGGGCATGGCGTCCCTTATTCCTTAGGAAAATTTTCCACATTAAAGAAGCTTTCAAAATGACAGTTTTACATGGGAAATCCACAGGTCATTTTTATTTCGGAGACATATCGAGCAGTTCACTGCCTTTGTTGTATATGTTAGTTGAAATGCTTTAACAATGCTTGTGATTTTGGTTGTTATCTGCCGTATCAGAAATGGATTCAAGCTAGGGCTTTTGGCTTTTTCACTTTAATGAGCATGAAGCAAAAATTTACTAGCATTCAGTGCCTCCCCCTAGTGCTAATCCAAAGCAGGTTTTCCAATAAAAAAAGTGTCTCCTTCTCCTCTCTCTGATGGTACATCTCCAAGTGAGGAGGGAGTGTGTTTAAGGGTACATGATGATGAGTTAATAATGGGCACAAGTGATTTTTCTTAAGACAGTTTGTCTTCTGAGCATTCTTCTAACATATCCTTGATTTCAGTAACAATTTCAGTAGATTTGATGGTATACATTATAGCTGATCGTTCACGATCGGACCCAACTGATCTCGAGTGGCCTCATCCTGCAGCACCCTGAAGCAGGATTTCAGCTCCTGGCCAGAGATGAAGTGAGGCTAAGGCAGTAAGGGAGTTCAGTCCTGGCCACCACGAGGGATCAGTGGCTGATGACAAGACCCTGGCCTGTCAATTTTGTAGAGATGAGTTTCCACATGGAGATGGAGAGTAGTGAGACAAGTGTTTATTAGCAGGAAAAAGACTATAGCGCATGTGGATAGATACATGGGTGGACTCAGAGAGAGTCATGTTCCCATGGCAATTTTAATTACTTTTGGGCATTTCTTCTGGGTTTCCTCTGGCCAGTTACCTTGCTTTGCCTGGTTCTGAGTCTGTATTTGGTATATCTCACAACCACTTCCTAGTACCTGTTCTCTTGTTTCTCTATATAAACTGTGTACTGTAGCAACTAATAATAATTAGTACAATCACTTATATTTATCTACTACTATTTGCTAGGAATTGTTAAGAACTTCATATTCATTTATTTCATCTTTGCCACCACACTGTAAGAATTGTTATTCCCACTCTACAAAGAGAAACTGAGTCAAAGAGGGGTAAATTTCCTGATACGAGGCAGAAGGGCACTTCACACTCTGATCCGTTGGACTCCAGAGCCAACACTGGCAGTGGAATTTGCTCACCTGGAACGTGTTTCCAGGAACAATTTCTTGGAACATAGCTAGTAATTTTCCATTTCTGCGCATTTGTTTTATATGTTGTTCCCTCCCTGATGAATGCTCTGTACTGCCCATTTAACTTTTTATCTTCAAATGCTCATTCTTGTGCCTGTCCTACTTTGGTGAGGTCAGTAAGAGATATTCTAGAATTACCAAAATGCAACTGTGCTATGAAGTGGTAGTATGAACCTAGAAAGCATGTTAAAAAGCAGAGACATTACCTTGTCGACAAAGGTCCATCTAGTCAAAACTTGTTTTTCCAGTAGTCAGGTATGGATGTGAAAGTTGGACTAGAAAGAAAGCTGAGCACTAAAGAATTGATGCTTTTGACTGTGGTTTGGAGAAGAGTCCCTTGAGAGTCCCTTGGACTGCAAGAAGATCAAACTAGTCAATCCTAAAGGAAATCAGTCCTGAATATTGATTGAAAGGACTGATGCTGAAGCTGAAGCTCCAATACTTTGGCCACCTGATGTGAAGAACTGACTCACTGGAAAAGACCTTGATGCTGGGAAAGACTGAAGGCAGGAGGAGAAGGGGATGACAGAGGATGAGATGGTTCGATGGCATCACCAACTCAATGGACATGAATTTGAGCAACTTCTTGGAGTTGGTGATGGACAGGGAAGCCTGGCGTGCTGCAGTCCATGGGGTTGCAGAGTTAGACATGACTAAGAGACTGAACTGAACTGATGAAGTATTAATATGTGTAAAAGTCTAGTCCCCTCTTTCTCATTTTTAACACAGTCTTAAAACTTGAATTTTTCTATTGAAAGAATAAAGGATTATTCCAGAAAAATATATATTATTAAACTTTTTATGTTATTTTGGAGTATAGCTGATAAATATACTGGAGTATATTAATATTTTAGAGTATAGCTGCAGCCTGGTGTGCTGTAGTCCATGGGGCTATGAAGAATCAGACAGACTTGGCAACTGAACAGCAACAATGTAGCTGATTAATAATATTATGATAGTTTCCTGGAGAGCAAAGGGACTCAGCCATACATGTATATGTATCCATTATCCCCCAAACTCCCCACCCATCCAGCAGAATTATATTTGTAAAGAATCTTTGAAACATGCCTCCATGTTTCTCTGACAGCTGTAAGAGAATCTGCAACCTACAAATGCTATTTCGTTTTTGTATTATGAGCTTCTTTCTATCCATATAGCATGGTGGGATGTGTCAGATGAAAGGAACAATAGTATTAAAAGGTACCTGTATTGGAATTTTGATTTAAGTTGCTATGGAAAATAGTCCATGGACGTTGGTTAGGGAATAGGAACATTTTTCTTTCCTTTATTGGATAGTTTTTTTTTTTTTTTTAACTTATAACTTGCTTCTGTAGAATTGATGGTAAAGGTCCACTGAAATCTGTTTTTTCTTTAATCTATAATATTTTTGGTCTGACATTTATTGACTGAATATATTAGATTATATCTGATAGGTCAGTCTTTCATACGCCACTTAGCATCAGAGATAAAGGTGCTTTTAAGGAAGTCCTGCAGCTATTCTCTTTGTACCAATATAGACTGTATTGAGGATGGAGACATATCTCCCATGTGACATTGTAGGGCACATCTGCCAGCAAATCCCTGATTGATAAATTAATTTGCTTTACCAAAGTATTGTGATCAATGCAAAGTGATCAATGCAAAGAAATAGAGGAAAACAATAGAATGGGAAAGATTAGAGATCTCTTCAAGAAAATTAGAGATACAAAGGGAACTTTTCATGCAAAGATGGGCACAATAAAGGACAGAAATGGTATGGACCTAACAGAAGCAGAAGATGTTAAGAAGAGGTGGCAAGAATACACAGAAGAACTATACAAAAAAGATCTTCATGACCCAGATAATCACGATGGTATGATCACTCACCTACAGTCAGACATCCTGGAATGTGAAGTCAAGTGGGCCTTAGGAAGCATCACTATGAATAAAGCTAGTGGAGGTGATGGAATTCCAGTTGAGCTGTTTCAAATCCTGAAAGATGATGCTGTGAAAGTGCTGCACTCAATATGCCAGCAGATTTGGAAAAGTCAGCAGTGGCCATAGGACTGGAAAAGGTCAGTTTTCATTCCAATCCCAAAGAAAGGCAATGCCAAAGAATGCTCAAACTACCGCACAATTGCACTCATCTCACTGGCTAGTAAAGTAATGCTCAAAATTCTCCAAGCCAGGCTTCAGCAATACGTGAACTGTGAACTTCCAGATGTTCAAGCTGGTTTTAGAAAAGGCAGAGGAACCAGAGATCAAATTGCCAACATCTGTTGGATCATTGGAAAAGCAAGAGAGTTCCAGAAAGACATCTACTTCTGTTTTATTGACTATGCTAAAGCCTTTGACTGTGTGGATTACTACAAACTGTGGAAAATTTGGAACCAGATGGGAATACCAGACCACCTGACCTGCCTCTTGAGAAATCTGTATGCAGGTCAGGAAGCAGCAGTTAGAACTGGATATGAAACAACAGACTGGCTTCAAATAGGGAAAGGAGTACGTCAAGGCTGTATATTGTCACCCTGCTTATTTAACTTCTATGCAGAGTACATCATGAGAAACGCTGGGCTGGAAGAAGCACAGGCTGGAATCAAGATTGCCAGGAGAAATATCAGTAACCTCAGATATGCAGATGACACCACCCTTATGGCAGAAAGTGAAAAAGAACTAGAGAGCCTCTTGATGAAAGTCAAAGAGGAGAGTGAAAAAGTTGACTTAAAATTCAACATTAAGAAAATGAAGATCACAGCATCTGGTCCCATCACTTCATGGATAATAGATGGAGAAACAGTAGAAACAGTGACAGACTATTTTTTTGGGCTCCAAAATCACTGCAGATCGTGACTGCAGCCATGAAATCAAAAGACACTTACTCCTTGGAAGAAAAATTATGACCAACCTAGACAGCATATTAAAAAGCAGAGGCATTACCAACAAAGGTCCATCTAGTCAAAGCTATGTTTTTTTCAGTAGTCATGTATGGATGTGAGAGTTGGACTATAAAGAAAGCTGAGCGCCGAAGAACTAATACTTTTGAACTGTGGTGTTGGAGAAGACTCTTGAGAGTCCCTTGGATTGCAGGGAGATCCAACCAGTCCATTGGAAAGGAAATCAGTCCTGAATATTCACTGAAAGGACTGATGTTGAAGCTGAAACTCCAATACTTTGACCACCTGATACGAAGAATAGCCTCATTTGAAAAGACCCTGATGCTGGGAAAGATTGAAGGTGGGAGAAGAAGGGAACAACAGAGGATGAGATGGTTGGATGGCATCACCTACTCAATGGACATGAGTCTGAGTAAACTGGGAGTTGGTGATGGACAGGGAGGCCTGGCGTGCTGCAGTCCATGGGGTCACAAAGAGTCGGATGTGATTGAATCTCTGAGCTGACTGACTGATCAAAGTATTGAGTTGGACTGGAAGTCAGTAGACCTGCTTAAGCTGTTTGTTATCTGCTAGCTGAAGACCGTAAGGGAGGCTACAGCAGCCTTACTTCCTCACCGGTAAAAACAGTGAGCTAAACATGATGTTCTTTTTTTTTTTTTTTAATTTTATTTTATTTTTAAACTTTACATAATTGTATTAGTTTTGCCAAATATCAAAATGAATCCATCACAGGTATACATGTGCTCCCCATCCTGAACCCTCCTCCCTCCTCCCTCCCCATACCATCCCTCTGGGTCGTCCCAGTGCACTAGCTCCAAGCATCCAGTATCGTGCATTGAACCTGGACTGGCATCTTGTTTCATACATGATATTTTACATGTTTCAATGCCATTCTCCCAAATCTTCCCACCCTCTCCCTCTCCCACAGAGTCCATAAGACTGTTCCATATATCAGTGTCTCTTTTGCTGTCTCGTACACAGGGTTATTGTTATCATCTTTCTAAATTCCATATATATGCGTTAGTATACTGTATTGGTGTTTTTCCTTCTGGCTTACTTCACTCTGTATAATAGTCTCCAGTTTCATCCACCTCATTAGAACTGATTCAAATGAATTCTTTTTAATGGCTGAGTAATACTCCATTGTGTATATGTACCACTGCTTTCTTATCCATTCATCTGCTGATGGACATCTAGGTTGCTTCCATGTCCTGGCTATTATAAATAGTGCTGTGATGAACATTGGGGTACACGTGTCTCTTTCCCTTCTGGTTTCCTCAGTGTGTATGCCCAGCAGTGGGATTGCTGGATCATAAGGCAGTTCTATTTCCAGTTTTTTAAGGAATCTCCACGCTGATCTCCATAGTGGCTGTACTAGTTTGCATTCCCACCAACAGTGTAAAAGGGTTCCCTTTTCTCCACACCCTCTCCAACATTTATTATTTGTAGACTTTTGGATCACAGCCATTCTGACTGGCGTGAAATGGTACCTCATAGTGGTCTTGATTTGCATTTCTCTGATAATGAGTGATGTTGAGCATCTTTTCATGTGTTTGTTAGCCATTTGTATGTCTTCTTTGGAGAAATGTCTATTTAGTTCTTTGGCCCATTTTTTGATGGGGTCATTTATTTTTCTGGAGTTGAGCTGTAGGAGTTGCTTGTATATTTTTGAGATTAGTTGTTTGTCAGTTGCTTCATTTGCTATTATTTTCTCCCATTCTGAAGGCTGTCTTTTCACCTTGCTGATAGTTTCCTTTGATGTGCAGAAGCTTTTAAGGTTAATTAGGTCCCATTTGTTTATTTTTGCTTTTATTTCCAATATTCTGGGAGGTGGGTCATAGAGGATCCTGCTGTGATGTATGTCAGAGAGTGTTTTGCCTATGTTCTCCTCTAGGAGTTTTATAGTTTCTGGTCTTATGTTTAGATCTTTAATCCATTTTGAGTTTATTTTTGTGTATGGTGTTAGAAAGTGTTCTAGTTTCATTCTTTTACAAGTGGTTGACCAGTTTTCCCAGCACCACTTGTTAAAGAGATTGTCTTTAATCCATTGTATATTCTTGCCTCCTTTGTCAAAGATAAGGTGTCCATATGTGCGTGGATTTATCTCTAGGCTTTCTATTTTGTTCCATTGATCTATATTTCTGTCTTTGTGCCAGTACCATACTGTCTTGATAACTGTGGCTTTGTAGTAGAGCCTGAAGTCAGGTAGGTTGATTCCTCCAGTTCCATTCTTCTTTCTCAAGATCGCTTTGGCTATTCGAGGTTTATTGTATTTCCATACAAATTTTGAAATATTTGTTCTAGCTCTGTGAAGAATACTGTTGGTAGCTTAATAGGGATTGCATTGAATCTATAAATTGCTTTGGGTAGTATACTCATTTTCACTATATTGATTCTTCCAATCCATGAACATGGTATATTTCTCCATCTATTAGTGTCCTCTTTGATTTCTTTCACCAGTGTTTTATAGTTTTCTATACATAGGTCTTTAGTTTCTTTAGGTAGATATATTCCCAAGTATTTAATTCTTTCCGTTGCAATTGTGAATGGAATTGTTTCCTTAATTTCTCTTTCTGTTTTCTCATTATTAGTGTATAGGAATGCAAGGGATTTCTGTGTGTTGATTTTATATCCTGCAACTTTACTATAGTCATTGATTAGTTCTAGTAATTTTCTGGTGGAGTCTTTAGGGTTTTCTATGTAAAGGATCATGTCATCTGCAAATAGTGAGAGTTTTACTTCTTCTTTTCCAATTTGGATTCCTTTTATTTCTTTTTCTGCTCTGATTGCTGTGGCCAAAACTTCCAAAACTATGTTGAATAGTAATGGTGAAAGTGGGCACCCTTGTCTTGTTCCTGACTTTAGAGGAAATGCTTTCAATTTTTCACCATTGAGGATAATGTTTGCTGTGGGTTTGTCATATATAGCTTTTATTATGTTGAGGTATGTTCCTTCTATTCCTGCTTTCTGGAGAGTTTTTATCATAAATGGATGTTGAATTTTGTCAAAGGCTTTCTCTGCATCTATTGAGATAATCATATGGTTTTTATTTTTCAATTTGTTAATGTGGTGTATTACATTGATTGATTTGCGGATATTGAAGAATCCTTGCATCCCTGGGATAAAGCCCACTTGGTCATGGTGTATGATCTTTTTAATGTGTTGTTGGATTCTGATTGCTAGAATTTTGTTAAGGATTTTTGCATCTATGTTCATCAGTGATATTGGCCTGTAGTTTTCTTTTTTTGTGGGATCTTTGTCAGGTTTTGGTATTAGGGTGATGGTGGCCTCATAGAATGAGTTTGGAAGTTTACCTTCCTCTGCAATTTTCTGGAAGAGTTTGAGCAGGATAGGTGTTAGCTCTTCTCTAAATTTTTGGTAGAATTCAGCTGTGAAGCCATCTGGACCTGGGCTTTTGTTTGCTGGAAGATTTTGATTACAGTTTCAATTTCCGTGCTTGTGATGGGTCTGTTAAGATTTTCTATTTCTTCCTGGTCGAGTTTTGGAAAGTTGTAGTTTTCTAAGAATTTGTCCATTTCTTCCACGTTGTCCATTTTATTGGCATATAATTGTTGATAGTAGTCTCTTATGATCCTTTGTATTTCTGTGTTGTCTGTTGTGATCTCTCCATTTTCATTTCTAATTTTATTGATTTGATTTTTCTCCCTTTGTTTCTTGATGAGTCTGGCTAATGGTTTGTCAATTTTATTTATCCTTTCAAAGAACCAGCTTTTGGTTTTGTTGATTTTTGCTATGGTCTCTTTTGTTTCTTTTGCATTTATTTCTGCTCTAATTTTTAAGATTTCTTTCCTTCTAGCAACCCTGGGGTTCTTCATTTCTTCCTTTTCTAGTTGCTTTAGGTGTAGAGTTAGGTTATTTATTTGATTTTTTTCTTGTTTCTTGAGGTATGCCTGTATTGCTATGAACTTTCCCCTCAGGACTGCTTTTACCGTGTCCCACAGGTTTTGGGTTGTTGTGTTTTCATTTTCATTCATTTCTATGCAAATTTTGATTTCTTTTTTGATTTCTTCTGTGATTTGTTGGTTATTCAGCAGCGTGTTGTTCAGCCTCCATATGTTGGAATTTTTAATAGTTTTTCTCCTGTAATTGAGATCTAATCTTACTGCATTATGGTCAGAAAAGATGCTCAGAATGATTTCTATTTTTTTGAATTTACCAAGGCTAGCTTTATGGCCCAGGATGTGATCTATCCTGGAGAAGGTTCCATGTGCACTTGAGAAAAAGGTGAAATTCATTGTTTTGGGATGAAATGTCCTATAGATATCAATTAGGTCTAACTGGTCTATTCTATCATTTAAAGTTTGTGTTTCCTTGTTAATTTCCTGTTTAGTTGATCTATCCATAGGTGTGAGTGGGGTATTAAAGTCTCCCACTATTATTGTGTTATTGTTAATTTCTCCTTTCATACTTGTTAGCATTTGTCTTACATACTGCGGTGCTCTCGTGTTGGGTGCATATATATTATAATTGTTATATCTTCTTCCTGGATTGAACCTTTGATCATTATGTAGTGACCTTCTTTGTCTCTTTTCACAGCCTTTGTTTTAAAGTCTATTTTATCTGATATGAGTATTGCTAGTCCTGCTTTCTTTTGGTCCCTATTTGCATGGAAAATCTTTTTCCAGCCCTTCACTTTCAGTCTGTATGTGTCCCCTGTTTTGAGATGGGTCTCTTGTAGACAACATATGTAGGGGTCTTGTTTTTGTATCCATTCAGCCAGTCTTTGTCTTTTGGTTGGGGCATTCAACCCATTTACGTTTAAGGTAATTATTGATAAGTATGATCCCATTGCCATTTACTTTATTGTTTTGGGTTTGAACTTATACACCGTTTTTGTGTTTCCTGTCTAGAGAATATCCTTTAGTATTTGTTGGAGAGCTGGTTTGGTGGTGCAGAATTCTCTCAGCTTTTGCTTGTCTGAAAAGCTTTTGATTTCTCCTTCATACTTGAATGAGATCCTTGCTGGGTATAATAATCTGGGCTGTAGGTTATTTTCTTTCATCATTTTAAGTATGTCTTGCCATTCCCTCCTGGCTTGAAGAGTTTCTATTGAAAGATCAGCTGTTATCCTTATAGGAATTCCCTTGTGTGTTATTTGTTGTTTTTCCCTTGCTGCTTTTAATATTTGTTCTTTGTGTTTGACCTTTGTTAATTTGATTAATATGTGTCTTGGGGTGTTTCTCCTTGGGTTTATCCTGTTTGGGACTCTCTGGGTTTCTTGGACTTGGGTGATTATTTCCTTCCCCATTTTAGGGAAGTTTTCAACTATTATCTCCTCAAGTATTTTCTCATGGTCTTTCTTTTTGTCTTCTTCTTCTGGAACCCCTATGATTTGAATGTTGTAGTGTTTAATATTGTCCTGGAGGTCTCTGAGATTGTCCTCATTTCTTTTAATTCGTTTTTCTTTTATCTTCTCTGATTCATTTATTTCTACCATTCTATCTTCTAATTCACTAATCCTATCTTCTGCCTCTGTTATTCTACTATTTGTTGCCTCCAGAGTGTTTTTAATTTCATTTATTGCATTATTCATTATATATTGACTCTTTTTTATTTCTTCTAGGTCCTTGTTAAACCTTTCTTGCATCTTCTCAATCCTTGTCTCCAAGCTATTTATCTGTGATTCCATTTTGATTTCAAGATTTTGGATCAATTTCACTATCATTATTCGGAATTCTTTATCAGGTAGATTCCCTATCTCTTCCTCTTTTGTTTGGTTTGGTGGGCATTTATCCTGTTCCTTTATCTGCTGGGTATTCCTCTGTTTCTTCATCTTGTTTAAATTGCTGATTTTCGGGTGTCCTTTCTATATTCTGGCAGTTTGTGGAGTTCTCTTTATTGTGGCTTTTCCTCGCTATGTGTGGGTTTGTACAGGTGGCTTGTCAAGGTTTCCTGGTTAGGGAAGCTTGTGTCGGTGTTCTGGTGGGTGGAGCTGTATTTCTTCTCTCTGGAGTGCAATGAAATGTCCAGTAATGAGTTATGAGATGTCTATGGTTTTGGGGTGACTTTGGGCAGCTTGTATCTTGAAGCTCAGGGCTGTGCTCCTTTGTTGCTGGAGAATTTGCCTGGTATGTCTTGCCCTGGAACTTGTTGGCCCTTGTGTGGTGCTTGGTTTCAGTGTCGGTATAGAGGTATTTGATGAGCTCCTGTCAATTAATGTTCCTTGGAGTCAGGAGTTCCCTGGAGTCAGGGTTTGGACTTAAGCCTCCTGCTTCCAGTTATCAGTCTTATTTTTACAGTAGTTTCAAAACTTCTCCTTCTATACAGCACCACTGATAAAACATCTACGTTAAAGATGAAAAGTTTCTCTACTGTGAGGGTCACTCAGAGAGGTTCACAGCGTTACATGGAGAAGAGAAGAGGGAGGTGGGAGTTAGAGGTGACCCAAATGAGATGAGGTGGAATCAATAGTGGAGAGAGTGGGGTAGCCAGTAGTCACTTCCTTATGTGCACTCCACAACTGGACCACTCAGAGATGTTCACGGAGTTATACAGAGAAGAGAAGAAGGAGGAAGGAGACAGAGGTGGCCAGAGGGATAAAAGGGGGGAATGAAAAGGAGGGAGACAGATCCAGCCAGTAATCAGTTCCCTAAGTGTTCTCCACCATCTGGAACACACATAAACTCACAGAGTTGGGTAGAGTAGAGGGGGGTTAGGGAGGAGACACAGGCGACCTGGTGGAGAAAAAAGAGAGTCCAAAGGGAGAGAGAGCAGTCAAGCCAGTAATCTCGCTCCCTAGTGAAAAATGGGTCCTGAAGATTGGGTTCTTAAAGGTACAAAATTGGTAACAAATACATAAAAGCAAAAATTAAAAATCTAGAGTAGAGTTTGGAATTTCAAAAATACGATGTTAAAGAAAAGAAGAAGGAAAAGAAAGAGAGGAAAAACAAATAAAGAAAAACAAACAAGGTCACAAAAATTATAAAGAAAATACAGGTACAAAATTGATAAGTAATACCAAAAAGCAAAAATTAAAAATCTAGAGTAGAGTTTGGAATTTCAAAAATACAATGTTAAAAAAAAGGAAGAAGAAACATAAAGAGAGAAAACAAACAAACAAAAACAAAGTCGCAAAAATTATAAAGAAAATACAGGTACAAATTTGATATCAAATACAAAAAAGCATAAATTAAAAATCTAGAGTAGAGTTTGGAATTTCAGATATACAATGTTATATAAAAGAAGAAGAGAATGAAACAGAAAAGAAAAAAAAAGTCACAGAAATTATAAAAAAAAACTGTAAGTACAAAATTGATAACATATACCAAAAAGCTAAAATTAAAAAACTAGAGTAGAGTTTGGAATTTCAAAAATACAATGTTAAAGAAAAGAAGAAGAAAAAAGAAAAAAGAAAAAAGAAACAAGGTCAAAAAATTATAAAATATATATATATGAAGTTTGCTGAAGAAGAAAAAAATAGGGTCTTTTTTTTTTTTTTTTGCAAAGTAATAGGTTATAAAAGTAAAAATTAAAGGAACAATAGAGGACTAAAAAAATTTTTTTTTAATTAAAAATGAAAGAAAGAATGATCGTAAAAATATATCTAGGACTTTCTCTGGTTTTGTTGTATTGTGGGTTCAGTTCATTTTTGGCTAGTTCCTTGGTCCGACTTATATTTTCTCAAGATCTATAGGCCCCTTCCCATGTAGTCCGTAGTAACCGCGGGGTTTTTTATCTATTGCCCGTAGCTTCCAAGGCGTTTCCCTCTGTTATAACTTCTTCTGTTTGCTGGTCTCTTCCGTGTCTGGCTTCCGCCCTGACACAAAGGGGACGGTGGGGGAAACTTTTTTTTTTTTTTTTAGGCTCACTTGTTCAGTCGTGCTGTGGGGAGGGAGGGAGGGATGCTGCAAACAAATAACACTGGCGTGCGCTCGCAGTGCCTCAGCCACACTGGGTCTGCCCCCGCTCACGGCGCGTGTAGCCTCCCTGCCCACACTGCTCGGGCTCTAGGTTGGTCCTCCGAGAACAATCCGAGGCCGGCCCTGGGCTGCATGTACCTCCCAGGTCCAAGCCGCTTGGGTTCAGGCACTCGGGTAGTCCTCAGAGGCGCAGACTCAGTTGGGCCTGCATTTTGTGTTCTTCCCAGGTCCGAGCAGCTCAGGTGATGAGGTGTTTGGCGAATGCCAATGCTGCAACTTATCGCCTCCCCGCCACTCGGTTATCTGGGTGTAAAACCGGCGCACCTTCTCAGGCAGATGTTGACCGTCCAGACCCCCAAGAAGTTTTAGTTAGCAAAGAAGCCTGCTTACAGTTTTATAGATAATGTCTCTCTGGGGCTGCGATTGCCCCCTTCCGGCTCTGGCTGCCTGTCACCGGAGGGGGAAGGTCTGCAGCCGGCTATCTCTGTTCAGTTCTTTGTTCCGTGCGCGGGCCTGGCGGTGTCTTAGGTTGGGGCTGGCTTTTCGCGTGGTAGATATCCCACAGTCTGGTTTGCTAGCCCAAATTATTTCGCTCAGATAGTGCTCAGTGTATTCAGGCCAGATTCTTACTCTAAGCGATGCAGCCGGCGCCGCGCCTCCCTGCCCAGCCCCCGCTTGCTAATGGCGCGTGCAGGCGTCTGCGCTGCTTCTCCGCTGGGGGAGTTACCGTAGGGCTTGCAATCTGCGAGTTTTAATTGTTTATTTTTTCTCCCTGTTATGTTGCCCTCTGTGCTTCCAAAGCTCGGCACAGATTCGGCAGTGAGAAGGTTTCCTGGTGTTTGGAAACTTCTCTCTTTTTAAGACTCCCTTCCCGGGACGGAACTCCATCCCTCCCTCTTTTGTCTCTTTTTTTGTCTTTTATATTTTTTCCTACCTCCTTTCGAAGAGTTGGGTTGCTTTTCTGGGTGCCTGATGTCCTCTGCCGGCATTCAGAAGTTGTTTTGTGGAATTTACTCGATGTTTAAATGCTCTTTTGCTGAGTTTGTGGGGGAGAAAGTGTTCTCCTCCGCCATCTTGGCTCCTCCTCCAAACATGATGTTCTAATTGAAGCCATCTTCCAGAAATTAAGTTCTAGAATTGCATGAGATCTCCTGTTCTACCTGCCAGCTTTTTTCTCTGTGTAAAATGGTTCTGGATGGTCATTCTGATTTCTTATTGCACTGAAGAGTCTACCGAGCTGCTCAGAGATATTTAATCTGCTGCTTGTGCAGTTCATGGGAAGATTCTTGATCACCATAGTCACTCTGCCCCTGGGGCTGAGTAGCATCAGAATATGCCACTTTCAAATATGCCGTTTTGACATGTGGATTATTTATAAGAAACCTTCTCAGAACTTCCCTTATTTGACTAAATGCAGGAACTTCTGAGAAATGAGAACTGCCATAAATCTCCTCTCTGAGGGAATTGTATGGTCAGGAAGAAGATGGCAAGTCAGCACCAACAGTCTGCACAAAACCAACCTTATTAAAGTAGCCGTGTATTCCATTAGTTTTCACATATTTTTCTTTCCACAATTGGCTGTTCCTAGAAGTCCAGCCCCTCCTTCCCTTTTTCTAGGCATATCTCCATAACTTATTATCCTCTGTTAAAATGGCATATAAGCTACTGAGTCCAAACATTCCTTGGAGATTTTACTTCTTTTCTGTGTAGACCCTGTCGATGTAAAGTTAAAAACATCATTTAAATTTTCCTTTTTCTCCTATTTACCTGTCTTGTATCAATTTAATTCATAGGTCCCAGTTATAGAATAGAAGAAGATAGAGAAAAACTTTTTTTTCCTACCTCACAAAATGCTGAGGATGAAAATATTCCCATTTGGTTTACAGTAATGAGGGATTTGATTCTTTTCTTGCTCTCTCCTTCACACCTACAATTTGAGGATTCTGTAAGTCTAAAAAGCTCCCAAGCTTATTAGCACCCTGACACAGCCAGCCCTGGACTGCAGCCAGCACTTTAAAGTTTGAAAAGTTACAAGCTACTCATACTGTCATAAAGTAGGTGAGGTAGAAATTATACTGTCTCCTAGCATGGGTATATATAGCATGGCATGGCTTTTTGCCAGTTTCACATCACATCTGTCTCCTGGTTTAATATTTTATATACAGGGTCACACAGTCAATTCTAGAGTCATTAAAAACCAGCTTGTTTCTATATTACTAAATGATTCATAAGGAGCCAAATACTTCTAAGTCACTGTGGGACAATACCGTAAACTTCCCAAAGACACAAAATTATCACTCTTACAGTATAAAAACATTTGGCTAGGAATCACAAAACCTACATTTTAACTGAGGGTCTGGTACTAATTTGCAGTGTGACCTTAGGCAGATCATTTCAAGTCTCTGAGCCACAACGTCCTGAGCTTCAAAGCCACAGCTTCTTTGGCCTCCCCTGAATATAAAGTTTGCTCTGTGCTCTAAGGCCATGATTCAGTTTATTACTCCAGTAGTAACATATTTTCAGGCAGTAACTTGGAATAAAATTCAATTTTTATAGAATCTCCAGATAATTGGAGGAGAGAATTTTATTTCAGTGTTGTTGCCCATGGATGGCAATATGTCCCAGGTCCCATCCCAATTCTTGAAGCATTATAAAATATGAGAGCCTAAAGTGATATGATTAGCCAGTAACAAAGACAGTGGTTCTCTCTCAGACTAGGTATCAATTTTAAGAACCAAAAGAGATTTTCAAGCATTTTTGCAACTGAGCCAAGATACCTGTGACGGTAGAAGTACAGTTTATGTAAAAAAAAAACAACACAAAAAAAACCCCCAAAAAACTTCATTTGTATCTGACTACAAATATAGAAACATCTGAAGGCTCAATTTCAGCCCATTCTTCAGTATGTGATGTGTTCTGGGGTTTCTACTCTCTCCTTCTCAATTTAGAAAGAGGATCAGCCTTATTTTAACTCAGTATGAAAGAGACTCTGGGAAGTCACATGTCATTGATTAGATTCCTGAGAGCTTTGTAATGCAAATCATACTGCTCCTTTCTTCTTACCAACAACTTAATTTGGGACAGGATTGATTGACCAGAATGTTTGCTAATCAGTTTGAAACAAGACTAGGCCGGGGGCCAATGGAGGCTTGCCAGAACCTCCCTTCGAAAGATGAGGTCGACAGCTGGTCTCATTTTGGAAATGCTTTTGCCCATTATCTTATCATTTGGTCCATTTTATATGGTCCACATCTCAAATTACAATAGTAGTTTTGAAGGCAGTCCAGAGAAAAGGGGGGGAAGACATCACACAAAATTTAGAGATACTGATTTAACAATACTTTGAAAATTAGGCTACCCTGCTGTAGATTAAACAGCCTTCAATGCCGCCCGTTTTTTTTTGTTTTTTTTTTTAAGTTGTTAGGTATACGATGTACATGCTTGCTAAATCATTTCAGTTGTGTCCTTCTCTTGTGACCTCATGGACTATAGCCCTCCAGGCTCCTTCATCCATGGGATTCTCCAGGCAAGAATACTGGGTGGGTTGCCATGCCCTCCTCCAGAAGATCTTCCAGACCCAGGGATCGAACCCCCATCTCTTATGTCTCCTGTATTGGCAGGCGGGTGGTTTGGGGCCGCAGAGTTGGACATGACTGAGTGACTAACACTTTCACTTTTCCTTAGGTGTATTGCCAGTTACTGCTGAACTCTAGTCTTTGGATGTAGCTAATGTGACAATATGTACAGATGAAGTAGGGAGAACAACTTTCTAACCATCAGAACATATGGATTATTTGTGTCACTCTCCAAAATTTCAAAATAAAACTGGTTAAATGCACTCAAACCGAGATATTATGAAGTCACTGAGATTGCAGAATCATAGGATCCTCTGAGAGCAGCCCTCCATTGACTCATAGGAAGAATATATGTAGCCACATTAGGTGATAGAACTTGAAGTACTTCTAGCTGAAGAACTAGTGAGTTAGATCAGACAACATTGGATCCATGCAAAGGGCCCCTGAGAATAGTCATTCTGTGAGGTATCATTATACATGACGCTTACAAAAGGCAGGAAGAATGGCCTTAAATACACTAAAATATGAAAGCTTTTTCACTTTAAAAATATTTTACAACTTATAAACCATAGTATGTGGTTATAGCATTACATTATTAGTGACATAAATTTTAAAATGGCAAAAATTAATATTCAGTAATACAACAAAATAATATTTCATTAACATCTTAATTGATCTAAAGATTTTTCTGGCTCACTTTTCTGAAAATTTGCTTATAATAGATAATCAAAATGTATTCTTTTGTGAACTTCCATTTTCAATCTATGTAATTTAGAACAACTTCAGGAGAAAGTAAGACTGCAAAAAACTTTTTTTAAAAAACTTTTTTAAGTCCTTCAGCTTTATTCCAGAAAACACAGAATGAAAATGGAGAATCTTGTTCATTCCCTTCCCATTGCAAAAACTTAAACGATAAATTTTAATTTTGTAGAGGATCTTTCTGATGATGAAATTGTTATTAGAAAATTTGAGTTTTTATAGTATAGGCTGTGACAAGATTGGCATAGTTTTTCTTAAAAACCTGTTATGGTATTATCTTTGTTGATGTGGTTATTAATTATATATAGATGAAATGTACACTGCTGAGAAATGATATCATATACAAGAAGAGAATCCATAGAAACATGAGAAGTTTATTATATGATTTGTAATATCCTGAACTATCAAAACATTTCTTATCTACTATCAGAAGTAAACAATGAGCCATATTTTGGTGCACATAGGTACAGATATAAGTGAAGAAGCAGAGCAACCAACAATTTCTAGAAAAAATTTGTAAAGCTATTTATAAATATTTTTTTCACCTTTTGTGGTAGGCATCTTCTGACATGGTCCTAATGATCCTTTCTTCCTAGTACTTGTCCTGTGTATAATAAGTATGTTATACTTCTGGTAAATTATTTTGATTATAAATTTTAGTACTTCTAGAGCTGATGATTTGTGCAGGGCAATTTTTCTAAAAAGATTTCACTCTTCACTCTTCATAAAATCATTTTAAGTAAGTTTGAATGCAATTTTGGTTGTAAATTTATACAATGGCCTTTTAATATTTCCTCCAATATTGCCTGTAAGTCATGGAAGTTATACAAGTGAAAGTGTTTGTACATATTTCAAAATGATTATTTACATGTTCTCTTGCTATATTTTCGATTACAAGAAAGAACTGGCTTCTTCATTAATAACAAGTTCATCTGGAGTTTAACATGGTAATAGTATTACTTTCTGCTGAATGTGATGATTTTTAATTTAATTTCTATTTCTAAGCCTGTGGCTATTTGCTTTGCAGTGTAGCAGATTTTGAAACTGGAGATTCTAAACTTTTTAAAGAATTCCACTGACTCCCTGATATGCTTTACTGTGATATCCCTGTGCTTGTTTTTGTCTGATAACAATTTAACTGGTGAGATTTGCTGCCCGAGAGAAAGCAGTTCCTGCCCTAGTGCCCAGTCCAGAGTTAATACTTGTGCGGATGCTGTAGGCCAGGCTCTGGGGACAGGGGCAAGTGGCTTCCCATCACAGTCCCGGGAGCTGCCTCCCCGCCATTCAGAGCCCTGCTTTCTCCAGATGACCCTGCCACTTTTGCTGCTGCCTCTGCGGTTGCAGCAGCCGATCTGGGCTGTCTGCCTAGGACTGTGGTGCCAGGAGTGCCCCGAGGCATGCGGTGGTTGTGCCGTCTCCTCTGCTCCCAGGCTTGATCCCACGCATGCGCACAGATTATCGCTGGGCCACAAGCGCTTGCATGCGCTGCTGCCTGATGCATCTTCCCTGCCCACGCAGGTGCTCTCTTGTTCCACTGGGCTTCAGAGAACACGATTTCAAAGAGGACATTTTTAAGAATTTCAAGATAGAGATAACAGTGCATTAAACCTTCCGAGCACAGGGCCCTGTGTGACTGTCCAGGTCAGATGCCAATGAAGCTGGCCCCGTCACTAGCCCCTAGGGTGCTCTGACATCCTGCTATTTCCCCTCACTCCTTCAAGGAGAATGATTCTCCTTTTTCGAAAGCCTCTTACATTTCCTCTCCCATTCTCATTCTTATTTGTTGACACTGGGCCATATTTCTTTGACCCCCTTCCCGCCCCGTAAAATAGAAGTAATAAGATGAGAGCTTCTGTAAACGTCTATAAACTGTTACTCCCTCATCAACCCACTTGTCTACATCTACATCCAAACACTCTGTTTCTCCCCTGTTAGTCTGTGTGTTACACTTGAGCACCAGTCCCAGCATCTGCCTCTGATTCTAGCAACTCTCCCCTCGGCCTCCTGCAATATCCTTTTTAACTCTGTCTACTACAGCATTCCTGCCAACACGTACAGTGGAGTGTCTCCCATCTAAATATAACCTTTCCTGATCTTATATCCCTCTCTAGCTACTACCTCATTTATGTTTTCTTCTGAGTGAAATTCTTTGAAAGAAATTTCATATTCTATCTCTGGGTCGAAAAGATCCCCTGGAGTGGGAAACGGCAACCCATTCTAGTATTCTTGCCTGAAAAATCCCATGGACTGGGGAGCCTGTTTGGCTACTATCCATGGGGTCACAAGAGTCGGACAACTAAGCAAGCATGCAACTCATATTTACCATCTCCAAATTATCTTTTCACTTTTGCTTTTAGACCCACTTCAATCAGATTTTTGCCTCAGTCACTTCAAAGAAATGGCTTGTTTCAAGAATACTACTAACTTCCACATTGTTAAATCCAGTGGTTAGTTCTCAGTCCATTAAGGACATCAGCATTTGCACCCCTGGTGGTTTCCTCCCCTTTACTTGGTTTATAATGCCAGCCACGCCCCTTCCTCACTGGCCACCCCTGCTCTCTGCTTGGCTGCTTTCTTCTCTTGTCCTGACCTCTATACACTGCAAAGCCATAAAGCTCGCTTCTCTGTCATCTTCGTTACCTTCACTTACTGCTTAGGGCTCTCACACAGTCTTATATTTTAAACCATCATTTATATGCTGATGACTCCCAGACCCAAGTTTTAGGCCAGACTCTGTCCCTGAACTCCAAACCTATATAGTCCTCTCTCACTATCCTAGAGTGTTCTTATGGAAACTTTGTAAGCCGACATGGTGTAAAGCGAAGAAGCAGTTACCTGAGGGCACATGTTGCTAAGGAATGCACAAAATAAATCTAGGTAAAGCACAGATGCTCACACAGACACAGTTCGAAGCTGTGGGGCTTGATGCTGAGGCAGTGAGTGTAGTTCTGGGAGACGAGCTTGGTGGGGCCACTCTTACTGCTGGGGGTGCACACTGCCTCTGAAATGCTCAGTGCTATTTTCACTCTTCACCTTTTTTTTTTTTTTGAAAAGCAAATATCCTCTTTGGATGTCTTTCTGTTAGTAAAAGCAGGCACTAACGCAGGTCTTTCATAAAAGCAAAGTGGCATAAAGCAAACTTACGGAAAGGGGGTTCCTGGGTATTTAATGATGCTAGAGACCATCCTTGCCCTTTCTTTCTCAGTCTGTCAGCAAATTCTGTGTGGTGCCATCTTCCAAAGTGACCCATGTTCTGACTACTTCTCATCACCTACCCTGCTGTACTCCAGTCGAAGTCACCATAATCTTGCACTTGGATTATTCCAGTAATCTTCTAACCGGTCTCCCTCTTCTGTTTGTATTTCTTGGCAGCCTGTTCTCTATCTGGGGGTCCTGTTAAATGGCAGATCTGGTAATATCAGTCCTTTGTATCAGTACAAAACCTCCAATGGTTTTCCACCTCACTTAGAAAAACCAGCGGTCCTCTAACAGCTCTTAAGACCCTCGCTATCTGCTGCCCCCACCGCCCTTCTTCCTGTTTCCCTTCCCACATTTGTCCTTTGTTCACCTTGCCCTGTACTTCTTGCTACGCTTTGAACTTGTTAGGTGATGCTCCTTCCTCTGGGTCTCTGCTTGGAACATTCCTTCTCCAGATATCCTTGTGGATCGCCCCTCACTATGTCTTGCTTAAATGACTTCTTCTAAGTGAGGCCTTCCCTGACCACCATGTTTAAGATATCAGACTGGCACTCCCTGTCTCTGCACTATTTTTTTTTTTTTCTTTTTTCCCATGGTATCAGGCATTTTTGTTTTGCTTATAGCCTAGAAGTACTTGGTACATACTAGTCATTCAGTATATATTCATGAATTGAGTGAGTAAATGGAAGTTGTGAATGAAAACAGGATGGAGTGTATACCTCCAGGACTTAATGATGAATGCTTAGTTACTCAGTCATGTGCAACTCTTAGCAGCCCCACGGACTCTAGCCCCCCAGGTTCCTCTGTCCATGGGATTTTTCAGGCAAAAATACTGGATTGAGTTGCCATTTCCTTCTTCAAACCATCAGAACTTTGAGATTGTTGGCGATTTGTCTCAAGATCTCTGTAAGGAGATTTCACACTGTAAGAGGTATCAGGTCAAACTGACAAGGCACTGACCTTGTGGTCTTGCATTAATTAGCATGTTGTGATATAACCGAAAGGTATGAAAGAACCAAGACAACTGTCTTTGCAACTCCACTAGTCAGTATCCATATTGGTTATGACTGCATGAGCCAATAGGCCCTGGAGTATATGAAATCAACGGTGTACATAATAAACAGCCTTTCTGCAGGAAGCTGGATCAGCTCTTTTACATCACTGAGGTTCTATCTGTGATAAAGAAATAGCAAATATGCTCCATGCTGTGCTTGAAAAAGCACCAAGGGCTTTAGGGTAGAAAGCCATCCCACTTCCTTTCAGCGGAGCATGAAATCACCCTATTACCTTTTACCAGGTTACTTACATAAGGAGATTGTGCCTATTAATAAAATGTCATGCATCCTTGTTTCTCCAAGGAAAATGATGACAAAATGGTGCTGTTTCCTCTGCCCATTTCTTTGGGGTCACCTTTTTGCTGTGCTGCCTTGTGGTCAGCATGGGTGGGCCATGAGGTTAGATTGTTCGTCTGGACGACTTTGAAGTGGGTTTCCTGATGCTGAGGCTTTCTGTTAAGTCTGTATTATGGAATCTTTGTTTTCTGGATAATCCATGTCTAATCGGGAGAGAGAGTAGTGCAAATACTATCATATACATTGCATTTGTCACATGTTCGTGTTGCTGGGTGATGCCATACATGGTTTTCTTTGCTTTCCTGGAATAGATTTATTTTAATTGGTGCCTTACTTTTCAGTTAGGTTGTGTTTGTCTCCTGACTAAGTCACACCCACTCACTGATGTTATTCTAACTGATTTTTCTGCCCTTCTGCTAAGCTGGTTAAAGCTTTCCCACACTCATTTTATTATCAGCTGACTTGAACTTTCCTTCAATGTCTGACGCTCAATTTTAAACTAAGAATTATATCCAGAACTTTTACAAAGTTGCTCATGTAGACATTAATTACAATTTAAAAAATAACTGCCTATTAGTAAGGTTGACATAGTAATCCAAAATACCCTGATAGATATACAAAAAATTCTGAGACTACCATGAGAATTTAAAAATGAGAGCACCATCCCATATATGATGGTGTTACCCAAACATTTGGGCTAAAAAATCTGTATTTTTGATGTTTCTGTGTAGTATAACATAGACAACCTCAATATATTTAAGGCATCCCACTTAAAATGCATATTAGGGATTTAAATTTTGGTTAAATATTTTTTAGTTCCTAACTCGGAGAAGGCAATGGCACCCCACTCCAGTACACTTGCCTGGAAAATCCCATGGACACAGGAGCCTGGTAGGCTGCAGTCCCTGGGGTCGCTAAGAGTTGGACACGACTGAGCGACTTCACTTTCACTCTTCACTTTCATGCATTGGAGAAGGAAATGGCAACCCACTCCAGTGTTCTTGCCTTGAGAATCCCAGGGATGGGGGAGCCTGGTGGGCTGCCGTCTATGGGGTCGCACAGAGTCGGACACGACTGAAGCGACTTAGCAGCAGCAGCAAGTTGGCACATAAGATGTTCATCACCATTATTTCTAAGACGGAATGATAAATATTTAACAAAAGAAATAGTAAAAGATGGCATATTCATACAATGGAATGTCATACAGCATTTAACAACAGTTAAAATTGTTTTTAATATGTCAAGCACTTATTACAAAATATGGAAAATAACAGGAAACTGTAGTTATTTTCCATGTATAATCAAAACTATATAATACTACACATAAGGAAAATTGCTGGCACGAAATACATCAAAAAATTAAAAAAATTGTGTTTATAATCTTAAAATTTTATTTAAGATTTTAAATTTAAATGTATTGACATTTATTTGTTTTAAAAATTTCATTGAATTTTTGATTAAAATTATTTTACTAAGGATTTTAAGATGCTAAAACTAAAAATAATTCAAAGAATTGTTTTACATCTTTGCAAATCTTCTTAACATGGTACTTAATAGGCATCTGAATTCTCCTGTTTCTGTGTTCAATAGGTTGTGATATTCCCCATCATGAAGATTCTAGAAAACCCCACCATGTTTACAAGAAAACAAGAGTGAAAGGGCAAATGACATCTTAGTATTATTATGAAAATAGTTTTGACCTCATGTAACCACTGTCTCTCAGGGCCTCACTGGGCGGCACTTTGAGAATCCCTGGTCTGGGTCCTCTCTGACCTGATCCTATAAGCTGGCCCAGTGAGCAACATGGAGCTATGTACCTGCCTATCCTGAACCCTGATCCCTTCCGTTCAGTTCATTGCCCAAACAGTTCACTCTTCTGAGTTAAGGCATCATTCTCTATCAAAGTGCAAATACCACTGGGAGAGATAACATATTAAGCTGTTAAAAGCTCTCAGTTCCTTAGGGTGAACAAATTGAATTCATTTCCAGGAGACCAAAAGGAAGTGAAGGAGAGAGAATAAGGGCCAAAAATAGGGTATGGAAAGACCCCTCTCCCCAGCTGAGGAGCAGCCTTTTTGGTTTCCTAGCAGGGCCTGAGAGCAACCTGGTTCTGGATACTTAGCCCATAGCTATGAAAAGAAGCCATTTCCTAATCTATTTTAATTGCTTATCCTCAAGAGTTACCTGAGTTACTCTACCCCTGTGGTTGCTAATATCCAATTTGGACTCATTGATCCAGGAAATAGATTTACAACCACTAATAAAAAGCCAATCAAAATAAACCCCACTAATGTCTATGAAAAAGCATTTTTTATTGCTAACCATGCAGGTTACTCTTTATTAATCTATCCTCACCCTATTTTGTCTTTCAACTTCATGTAAATGTAGAGATGCCTTAATGCTACCTTAACTCCTCATGTTTTTCTTAAATAATTTTTTCTTTGCTTATGACTTATCCTTATGGACATGAGTTTCTATTTCTTCATTTCTAGAAAGTAACCACAGTGCACACAAGAAGACAAGTAACTGCCCTAGATTGTAGATACTGAGGTGGATCTCTTTCTTAACGTCCAGTGTCCTTTGTCTTAAGATTTGGTGCAATATATCTTTAGACCAATCTAAAAAATGAGTTTCTAAAGAATGAACAGAGAAAAAAAATTAATCATTCCATTTGAGCATCTGTGCTGAGACGTCCCTGGAAATTAGACATCCCTAGTCTTTGTTAATAGAGCAAAATGGAAATACCATGTCAGGTAATGCATGGCAATTCAGTGTACTGGTAGTTTCTGCTGATGGAATCACTACAAACACACTTAATTGGGGGTAAAAAAACCCAATAAACTTTAACTACTCAACATGCAGGTCTTTGTATTGTTTCTCCCCACACGGGCTGCAGCAAGCACCTTCGGAGAATAGAGCTGACTTCTCCCTTGTGGGATGAGATTGTTGACCCAGTTACCTGGTGCCAGCATCTTGAAAGGTGAGGGATCTGCCATTTTCAGGCGATATTGGGTCACTCTAGGGCTGGTGGCTTAGTGGTAAAGAATCTGCCTGCCAATGCAGGAGACATGGGTTTGATCCCTGGTCCAGGAAGATCTCCTGGAGAAGGAAATGGCAACCCACTCCAGTATTCTTGCCTGGAAAATTCCATGGACAAGGGAGCCTAGCAGGCTATAGTCCATGGGGTTACAAAGAGTAGACACAACTGGGCAACTTTCACTTCACTTTGCTAATCACTGATATTATTTTTTGGATAATCAATTGAATGCATAGTTTTACCACCAGCACTGTGGACAAGGAGCTTCCTCTCAGCATCATTTATAGGAAACTTGCCTTCTCAGACTCCTCCTTTCACATACTACTGCTTCAGAGGTGCCCCTGACTCTCCAGTGGTCAGAGAAGTTGCTGCCGACAGTCCCGGTCTGGACAGTCCAGTGCTAATGGAATGTCACTTATATAATAAGTTGAGCAATCTTTTTTTTTTAAAGGGAGTTTGGAAAGAAAATGGACAGCTGCTCCAAACGTTTTGGGACTGGAATGAGAGATCATGGATTTTCTCTTTGTGGAAGTCTCTATAGGTAGACGGCTTCTGGTTAATGAGAAGTGTGTGTTTTTCTCTGATGCAGTGCTGTCTCTTCATGCTTACCTGTTCCCCTCTCTATCTTTGCCCTCCAGCCACACTGATCCTCCTATGGATCTAGTCTTGCTGTGTCACCTCCTGCTGAGGGATTGCCGGGGATTTCTATCCATCTCCTCATTCTTGACTGCTCACTCACAAATCCTTTTCTTTAGAATCCTTACTGGATTCTCCAAACTGTCCTGTACTCTTGAGGTTCTCTGCTCCTCTGTGACATAGCACACACCTCAGTGGACTATGCAATGTGTTTTAGTTTATGTGATGATTTGGCTGATGTTTTCTGCTCACTGATTGAGAGCAGGGTCTTCTGTCTGCTTTTGTTTACTGCTCCATCCCCAGTGTCTGACATGTACAGGGAGCTTAATAAAGGCTAATGTATGAATGATGGAACAAGCTCACAAGCCTTTATTGAGTACCTACTATGTTCCAGGTACTGCTAAGTGATGAGAATACACCAGTAAAATATGTCTTGTCTTCCAGGAGCTTCAGCTCCCATGAGAGAGAGTCATGTTAGGAGATAAACTGGCAAACAGAGTGATAAGAACTTCTACAAAGATATAAAAGCCAAAAATGAAGAAATCAATAAATACCACCATCAAACAATCAAAGAGAAACTTTGAGGATATAGAGCAGTTGTCCCCAACCTTTTTGGTTCCAGGAATGGGTTCGTGGAAGAACATTTTTCTATGGACCATAGGAGGGAGGATGGTTTTAGGATGATTTAAGCCATTACATTTATTGTGCACTTTATTTCTATTATTATTGCATCAGCTCTGCCTCAGATCATCAGCATTAGATCCTGGAGGTTGGGGAGGGGACTCCTGACATAGAGTATATAGCGACTAATTCTGCCAGTGGGTATTAGCGAATGTGGGCATAGGCAGGATGGAAAGAGCCAAGCCTTGGATCAAGCAAACCTGAGCTTGAATTCCAGTTTTGGTCCTGAGCCTCTCTGATTATGTTCCTGTTCTGTGAAATGGAAACAATAATACTTAACTGTTACTTACTGGGCAGGGAACTATGAGACGTACCTAAAAATAACGCTGCTGCTAGTGTGGGTCATTTCCCTTAAGATCTAGCTAAGATTTGTGTATGTCTGTTCCGTACCAGTGCAAAGCCCAAGTTTCTTCCCCAACTGTCTGCACATTTGCACAGGATTTACGTCTCATGGCCATCTCAAATTTTGCTTTCCTCCTCTACTGAATTATTTCTCTCTGCTTGTTCTTTGCTCTCTTGTTTCAATTGAGAAAGTTTATGCCATTGAATTTCTGGAGGCTTTCTGAAATTTTGATTGGACATAAAATATGACTTCCGAATGTTTTCAATTTCTTGCAGTTCCTCATTAGCTAGCATTACTCTCCAAACTAAACTAAAATTTACCTTGTCTTAAATGACAAGCTATGGCCTAACTGATGAGTAATTTTAATTTGTCAGTTGAAAAAACACTGACTTCCTCATGAATAATCACATCCAGTTTTAGTGTGATTTTTTTGAGATTGCAGGGTGAGAGCAGAACTGAGAATAAGAAGCGTTCTTATCAGAGTATCCTGGATACTAATACATCTTGTATGTAATTTTCCACAGAAGTATTGATTTTAATCAGCCTTCACGATGTAGCACCACATTTGTCAAAGCAGAACAACCCAATATGCAGTTTTTTTCTTAGTGGAAAACTGGCCATAATGAATGTGCTAAAATATATTAGTTATCTATTAACCTCAACATGCAAGAAAGCACCAGATCATTAGCTTGTGTCATGAAAAAATGGCAGCTGGTGGCAGCCTGACCCACTACAGTAGAAAGCTGAATCAGCAGAGCGGGTGGCCTGTGAAGATGGCAGTTTGTGAGAAATGTCTGGCTGAGTGTGAAAAAGGGATCTTATTAAATGAATGCATATGATGCATAGTGAATTATACCACTTACGGCAGGAAAACATCGCCATTTTATCAAACTAGTGTGCTGCATACATCAGAATTCATGGGATCATCTATCTCTGGGATACTGTGAGAGTTTTGCAGTTCTGGAAGGGTTTCAAGTTAAGTTTTGATTAATTCTTGGTGGTTTTATCTGGTTATTGAAGGGTAGCTTGATTGTGTGTATTTTCCCCCTTTTCTTTCAAGCTCTGACAATTTTGATTAAATTTCCCCTTGAGGACTGGGAACAAAATAGCAAGGTAACTGTCACAACTTCTTGGAGATGAATGGCTTTAAGTAGTTTGAGCACAGCATCCCAGAGTTACCTCTCTGGGAGATTAGTGGAAGGCAGTAACACTATGGAGATCATAGTACCTGCCAGCTGTTGATACTTTGAATTGATTGTAACGGCCTTCTCCTAAAGTTAGATGCAGAATTTTATTTCTATTTCTCTCACAGTGCTTCTCATCTCATAATCAAACAACCATCATACTACTGATGTAGTCAGCTTCAGTGTTCAGTGTGTAAGTTGTGTGCGTGAAGGATTCAGTTTGTGTTGCTGGTCCAAACTTTAGCTGTAAGAAAGCATAAACCAAGTCTGGAGTAGATAAGGCTCTTCACTAGCAAGAATGAAAAAGGTTATTACTTATGCCTTATAGCCATGTTGTGGGCTGTGATGAATAGAATTTCACTCACAATTGCCAAAGAGAAATCTACATGGTCTTTGAATGTGCAATTTACCTACAAATCTTTTGCAAATCACCTTCAACCCTATATATTTACATTTGTGATCTTCCTAACTGTGATGTGCAGTCTAGATTTAGCCCTTATGGGATGTTTTAATGGACAGGCACTTGATTTATTTCACAGATTTCAGGGTTAAATTAATAAGCATTGTTGAGCACCAATTAAGTCCTGGGACCAGTGCTACCATTGGACTCAAGGAAGTGTAAAACTCTCTCAAGGGTCTCATAATCTAGTGCTATAGAAATATATAAAAATATAGGACCTAGAGGAGGGAATCAACATTGTGTAGGACCCAGAGATGGTACAGTATATGAAAGCCTATGTACTTGTATTTATCTATGAAAATTCTTTATGGAATAATAAAATAATAATAAAATCTTCAGGACTGAAACACATTTTAATTTTATTAAATTGGTGATTTTTTTTCTTTGAGCTTGTAAACATCACTGATTGTGGAACGTTAATGGAATAAGAACAGCACAGGACAGACATATCACTTTATTAGGTCAAAAATAACCAACTGACACATAGGAAAGACACATAGTGAAGTTTAATTTTTAGATTGTATTTAAAAAAATTAAGTAGAGTAAGTTTTATAAAACCAAGAGCTAGAAGACTATTTTCCAGGAGGCTATTTTTTAACTTTAGTTGGAGAATAAGAAGGTGAAGCAATAAAGTTGAATTCCATTGAATTACACTAATAAGTGCTAGTCTGACAGATACACACACAAATAAACATGTATAAAAGTGTGTACATGTGTATGTACATGAACACACATATGTGATTTCCTCTGGTGGCAGTTACAAATAGCCAAAAACCTGATGGCTTAAAACAAAAGAAATGTGTTCTCTCATAGTTTGGGGAGCTAAAATTTTTATTATTTTTTTAAATCGAATCCTTGATTTTGTTTTGGGGTATAGCTGTGAATATACCTGTGAATATTATAGCTGCTAATAATGTTGTGATAATTTCAGGTGAACAGCGAAGGGACTCAGCCATGAATATACATGTATCCATTTTCCCCAAACCTCCTCCCATCCAGGCTGTCATATAACACTGAGCAGAGTTCCATATGTTATACAATAGGTCTTAGTTGGTTATCCATTTTAAATATAGCAGTATGTACATGTCCATCCCAAACTCCCTAACTGTTTCTTCCCCCTGTCAACCATGAGTTTGTTTTCTAAGTTTGTGCATATCTTTTTGTTTTGTAAGTTCATTTGTAATATTTCTTTTTAGATTCCACATAGCAGTGATGTCATATGATATTTCTCCTTCTCTGTCTTACTTCATTCTTTATGAGACTCTCTACCTCCATCCATGTTGCTGCAAATGGCATTATTTCATTCCTTTTAATGACTGAGTAACATTCTGTTGTATATGTGTACCACATTTTCTTTCTTTTTTTTTTTGATGGTTTTTATTTATTTATATTTTTTTTCTTTCTTTTTTTAAAAATTTAATTTTATTTTTTAACTTTACAATATTGTATTGGTTTTGCCATATATCAAAATGAATCCGCCACAGGTATACTGATGGACATTTAAGTTGCTTCCATGCCTTGGCTATTTTAAACAGTGCTGCAGTGAACACTGGGCTACATGTATCCCTTTGGATCATGATTTTCTCCAGATATATGTCCAGGAATGGAACTGCAGGGTCATATGGTAGCTCTATTTTTAGCTTTATAAGGAACCTCCATAGTGTTCTCCATAGTGGATGTGTCAATTTACATTCCCACCAAGAGTGCAAGAGGATTCTCTCCTCTCCACACCCTCTCCAGCATTTATCATTTGTGGATTTTTTGATGATAGCTATTCTGGCTGGTAGGAGGTCATCAGATCAGATCAGATCAGTTGCTCAGTCGTGTCCAACTCTCTGTGACCCCATGAATTGCAGCACGCCAGGCCTCCCTGTCCATCACCAACCCCTGGAGTTCACTCAGACTCACGTCCATCGAGTCAGTGATGCCATCCAGCCATCTCATCCTCTGTCGTCCCCTTCTCCTCTTGCCCCCAATCCCTCCCAGCATCAGAGTCTTTTCCAATGAGTCAACTTTTCACATGAGGTGGCCAAAGTACCGGAGTTTCAGCTTCAGCATCATTCCTTCCAAAGAAATCCCAGGGCTGATCTTCAAAATGAACTGGTTGGATCTCCTTGCAGTCCAAGGGACTCTCAAGAGTCTTCTCCAACACCACAGTTCAAAAGCATCAATTCTTTGGTGCTCAGCCTTCTTCACAGTTCAACTCTCACATCCATATGTGACCACAGGAAAAACCATAGCCTTGACTAGACGAACCTTTGTTGGCAAAGTAATGTCTCTGCTTTTGAATATGCTATCTAGGTTGGTCATAACTTTCCTTCCAAGGAGTAAGCGTCTTTTAATTTCATGGCTGCAGTCACCATCTGTAGTGATTTTGGAGCCCAGAAAAATAAAGTCTGACACTGTTTCCCCATCTATTTCCCATGAAGTGATGGGACTGGATGCCATGATCTTCGTTTTCTGAATGTTGAGCTTTAAGCCAACTTTTTCACTCTCTACTATCACTTTAAAGAGTCTTTTTAGTTCCTCTTCACTTTCTGCCATAAGGGTGGTGTCATCTGCATATCTGAGGTTATTGATATTTCTCTCGGCAATCTTGATTCCAGCTTGTGTTTCTTCCAGTCCAGAGTTTCTCATGATGTACTCTGCATATAGGTTAAATAAGCAGGGTGACAATATACAGCCTTGATGTACTCCTTTTCCTATTTGGAACCAGTCTGTTGTTCCAGTCCAGTTCTAACTGTTGCTTCCTGACCTGCATACAAATTTCTCAAGAGGCAGGTCAGGGGGTCTGGTATTCCCATCTGGTTCCAAATTTTCCACAGTTTGTAGTAATCCACACAGTCAAAGGCTTTGGCATAGTCAATAAAACAGAAGTAGATGTCTTTCTGGAACTCTCTTGCTTTTCCAATGATCCAACAGATGTTGGCAATTTGATCTCTGGTTCCTCTGCCTTTTCTAAAACCAGCTTGAACATCTGGAAGTTCACAGTTCACGTATTGCTGAAGCCTGGCTTGGAGAATTTTGAGCATTACTTTACTAGCCAGTGAGATGAGTGCAATTGTGCGGTAGTTTGAGCATTCTTTGGCATTGCCTTTCTTTGGGATTGGAATGAAAAGTGACCTTTCAGTTCTGTGGCCACTGCTGAGTTTTCCAAATTTGCTGGGTATGAGGTCATATCTGATTGTAGTTTTGGTTTGCATTTATGTAATAATTAGTGATGTTGAGCGTCTTTTCATGTGTCTACTGGCCATCTGTATGTCTTCTTTAAACTAATGTTATTTAGATCTTCTGCCCAGTCAAACATACTCACACATATGTGTGTATGTATATAATATATGGAGCTTCCCTGGTGGCTCAGAGGGTAAAGAATCTGCCTGCCAATGCAGGAGACCCAGGATAGATCCCTAGGTTGGGAAGATCCCCTGGAGAAGGGAATGGCTACCCATTCCTGTATTCTTGCCTGGAGAATTCCATGGACAAAGAAGCCTAATAGGCTACAGTCCATGGGGTCACAGAGAGTCCAACACATCTGAGCAACTAACACTTTCATTTTCACATATGTAGTGTATATTACTGATATTAATTATGTATATATGTAATATACATATTAGTGCTATAAGAGTGTTAATTAAAGGAAAAACTTTCTATAGAAAAATTGTCCAAGTATTTGGTTGGCCAAAAAAGTTTGTTCAGGTTTTTCTATAAGCTGCTATAGAAAAACCCAAATGAACTTTTCGGCCAACCTATTGGCTGCTGCTCCTGCTAAGTCACTTCAGTTGTGTCTGACTCTGTGCAACCTCATAGATGGCCGCCCACCAGGCTCCTCTGTCCTTGGGATTCTCCAGGCAAGAATACTGGAGTGGGTTGCCATTTCCTTCTCCAACCTATTGGAAAACCAGATATTTCACTAAAAAGAATACAAAAAGGTTAATGAAAATGAACACTAGGCTCAAAAGCATAAATAATGAAGTATATAAATTCATAAGATACAAATATTTTAGCTTATCAAATTGATAGATATTTTAAAAAATCAGTGTTGTTGACAACATGAGATAGGCATTTTAAAACATCAATGATGAAAATTATACAGTGCTGTATGTCAGTTACTTCTTAATAAAATTAGAAGTAAAGAAAGAAAAAAAAAATGAGACTAGCTAAGAAAGCGCAAAAAATATTTCCTTTCTTCCTTCCTCCTCCTCCCTTCTTTCCTTCTTTCCTTCCTCCTTCCTTCTCTCCTTCCATCTTCCCTTTTTCTGTTCATCACAGGGATCAGATCTGCATTGTGGTTTGGCAGCTCTCCTGCCCAGCCTCCTCCAGCCCCTTCCCAGTTTCCCTCAGGGGCATTTCTCCCAGTACATCTCTTGCATGTCTAATACTACTTTGGTGTCTGCTTCTCTAAGACCCAGACTTACTGTGTTCCAGGCAGAGGTTACAGAAGTATAAAGGTCCTGAGGAGGCTGGCATTTTTAAAGATCATCAAGGAGGTCAGTGTGGTTTTCTTGAAGTAAAGAGGGAGAAAAGTAGCAGGAGATGAGGTCTAAGATACACATGAAGTCCTTGCAGAAGAAAATTAACTGCCTTGGTTAATATAAAATCCTTTTTAAAGAGAGGGATCAAAAATGCTAACCAATGACATGTGTGTTAATTACAGAATTTAAGCAGAGGGCATTACAAGCTGAGTATCCAACAGTCTTCTCATTAGCGGCACTCAACATCTGTCTACGTAGTAAATGTAAGTGGCCAAGTTCTGGGCCATTAAAATTTTCATGTAACCCATTAAGGCGACTTATGGGCCTTAGTTCAAAGGGTGTTGCCATTGTATCTGTGAGAGTGGTAGCAGTAGAGTATATTTTATGCAAATCTAATAGATTTGTAATGAATGATCCTGCTTAATAAGCTAGTTAAACCATTTGAGCATTTACTTGTGAGTGATCATAAATGTCTTTTTCTAAAACTATTTTACAGTGCTAATCGTTTAAGTATAGCAGCATTTAACATAACACCAAGCACACAGCAAGCTTATTTTGTTCCTGATGGTACAGATGAAGATGGGGGTTCTTACGTGGTGTCGGCCACTCAGAGGAGCCACCCGGGGCTACTGAGTGACCCGGAAGTAAAGAGACTAGAAAGTGTCTTTTTGGAGGTTTGAGACTTAAATCCCTGTGTCACCACAGACTGTACACTTGACCTAGTCTGGACTTGAGGGCACTTTCCACAGGGCATTTAATGCTTTTACCTCCTCTCTTTTATGTCCATCATTTGTAATGTTTAACTCTGTTAAACAGTTTCTCTGCTTAACTCCTGGGAAGCAAAAGATTAGAAAATCCTTTTAAACTTCAGAAACAGACCAACACTCAGTCAAGCGATAGAAGCTTCAGAAATTTGTCTGGAATATTATCACTGTATATCAACTGAAGTCAGATGAAGAGCTCCACATTCATCCAAAGTTCTTTTTCATACCAATTAGATACTCTTCAAAGGTGTGATTACCATTTAAAAATCACTTTGGAGTACAGGATAGACAACAGATTTTTAATGTCTTCCACTGTCTTTCTGTGTTCATTGTATTTCATTGGCAGCTTCTTATTTCCCCAATGAATCGTGGGATTTCCAAGGACTTCCACACCCCCACTTCTGTAAGTTAAAATTCTGAACAGAAACTCAGTTCACATGGAGAACTAGATTCAATTACCAGGGAAAGTCTGTAATAATTAAAAATGTGGTTGCATGGATTGTCAAGCTGCCCCAGACTTCTCCTTTCACCCCCACTTTGAGCAGAGAACTATTTCCAGCCCCAGAGGGGAGCTGCCTTGCACATAAGAGGAGGTAAAACACGGAGCTTGGCAGTGTCACGGCCATCATCTGTGGCACAGCTGAGATCCAGACTATATCTCTGCCTGGCTCTCTGCCGTATTTCTTGCTATCTTGTATCATCTCGGAAGGATAAGAATGGCATGGAAAAGAGTTCAAGTTTGTGAGCATGGCATGGGGACTCTTTAAGAAAGGGTGTAAGTTTTGTGATCAAATTAAAAAAGCCTGTCTGCTTTTCCAGGGTTATAATGAATTGCCCAGAAAGCAACAACTTCTTTTCTGGGTGGCAGCTGATCCAGGCTTAATGATATGGAGGGTAGCCCCTGACTTACAAACCTTCAATGTCTTACTGTTTCTCTTTGGATAAAGTACAATTCCTTAAAGTGGCCTTTAGAGCCCCCAAGATCTGCCACTGCTTGTTTAATCCAGTCTAGCCTTTCACAAGCTCCTCTGTTCCACTTACTTCCTTCATCCCTTGTATTCGCTTTGCTTCTTCCCATGATAGGGGCTTTGTGTATTCTAGACCCTCTGCCTGCAACACCATTCTCTTCTCTCTTTGTCTTAATAACTCCAGCTTGTTCTTTAGATCATATCTGCATCACTGCTTCTCAAGAAAACCCTCCCTACCCTCTGCCTGGCCCAGGGCCTCCAAGTCGCCGCTTTCTTGCTGTGTGTATCTCTCTGTTCATGTGAATATTTGATCTTCTCCCCACCCCTCCTCCCACTAGAGCATGCATGTCTCAGGATAGGCACTGGGTCTCGTTTGGTTAACCAGTGTATCTCCAGAACATAGCGCACTGCCTGGCACAGAGAAGGGGAAAAGTGCTCAGTATACATTTGTTGACCCAGTGCCTGAGCAAATGTTTTAGAAGAATGGTTCTGGTCCTTACCACACAGGAGGCTGGCCTCAGGCACACTCTGATGTTTTAAATGACTCAATAAGTGGCATGTGATGCTTTGAGAAGCGTCCTGTCCAGAGTCAGGTACTTGCAATCCTTTCTTTGTTCTGCTGTTAATGAGCTTTCAGATGGCAGGTCATTTAATGTCTTTATATCTCTTCATATGTAAAATGGATTGTCAGTATCTGCTTTATTTACCTTACCGTGTTATCCTTTTATACCAAAGGATAAAAGATATTAAAGGTCTAGGTAATATTTGTGTGATCCAGACATTATCTGGTAAAAAGGGGTTGGTTTTAGGCAGTTCCTTGCTCTCATAAACTGTGGATTCCTAAAAATGTATTTGAAAGTTGAAAAACAGTCATAAGGGTTACATATCCAGAGAACTAAAATGTTTTAAAATTCCTAGTAATGGGTTGTTATGTGCTTCCTGTCTCAGATTCAGAGACCCCGTGAGGTGGGTGAGACCTATGCCTGTGTCCGTACAGAAGGCCACCAGCTATCCCTGGGGATGGGAAAGGTGATCTGACTGTTTCCCCTTCTCCTGGGCTGACAACACCTCCTGCCCTTTGCACAGCAGCTGAAGCATTTACTCCTTTTTAAGTAGTTGGAGACAGATGTAGCAAAAGGGGGTTGTATCTTTGCCACCCATAGTAGCTGCAAAAATGACCTTAATGTTTATATTTACAGCCTTTGCTGTACAATATTGTAGAACCCTCCCAGTTTGATTTTAAGCTTAGTCATGTATCTTAGTGTCAACATTCTCCAGAGGAACAGAATCAATAAAATCGATCTATCACTCTTTTGATTGATTTATCGGTCGATCTATCTGTCGATCTATCTCCCCAGGTTAGAAACATGATTGTTATCCTCACAGACTCTGGACTAGCCCTACCTACCTGAGTGCTTTATGAAACTAGCCCTGCATTGTCAGTGCCTCCCATCACACTGACTTACATAAACCTACCTTGCCTTGTCACAACCAGTAGGGATCATAGAAAGGAAGGGTGTCAAACGCATATCCGGCTCATACCCATCTCTGTGTCTGTGAGCGGAATTGATCTCAAGTATTTCATTGTGCCACAGCAAAGTGAGAAGTGTCCCGTGGAAGGGCAGAGGGTGTGGAAGGGGGAGGAGAGGCCTGAAGTTTTACTTTGAAAGCATTTGAACACCCAACCCCTGGTTCAAGTCATTCTACTCAGGATAGGCCAGGTCTTGCTGTGGGTTAAACAACCATAATATCTTGATTAACCCGAAAGCTGCTTATGGCTCATGTGCATATCTGAGTGACCTGGTCCACAAGGTCACTCAGGAAAGCTGATGGAGGCACCATCTCAGTGTAAATTGGTCGAGATGGCACTGGTAAATACTGAAAAATTTTTGAAACAAACTCATGGTGCCAGAGCATGGCATTGCGTTTAAGCTTTTAGTCCAGAGTGAGAAAATCTGCACAATTGATTTTGAGTCAGAGGAATTGGGACAGTGAACTTCACAGGCTCAATCTAGGACCCTCATCTCAGTAGAGACCTCAAAACCCTTCAGGCCACAACATTCCACAGACAGCATGTTGCCAGTAACAGAAGAGGCAGGGCAATGAGCAAACCACCCTCTGTCCGCAGACGAGAACACTCGGATGTTTGGCAACATTCCCTGTCTGTGCAGCTGGCTCCCTCTCTCAGCCCGGATGGGTTTCCCTGCTGCACGGTGCCCACGCTTCTTGACATTCAAGACAGCACTAGGGCTGGGTGAGCTGTGCAGCTCTTCTGCTTTCCAGCCCCTGCAGCTTGGCTTATGCAGCTTAAGTCCCCCACAGGCCTGGCATCCGGTTTCCTTCTGGGAGGTATCTGCCTGCTGAAAGAACGGGAGGCTGGGGGAAGAATAGATAGAACAGGATCCACAGGGCTCTGATTCTCAGGGGAAAAGCAGCATGACCGTGGCCCCGTGGTTCTGTTCATGAGAGGCTTTAAGTAGAGATCCCGTTGATTCCTGTGAGAAGTTTGGACAAACTGAAATGATGCTGTTGGAAGGAAAGCTTCTGAACACTGGGAGAATCCATATCATAAACAAAAGGGGCCTTTTGTATGCTCTGTATACCCCCTACAAAAGTGTGCTCAATAAATAACTACATGCTGTTCTGTTCTCTGAAAAATGCAATGACTGGAATCTTTAATACCATTTCTGAGATTTCCTGCAAGAGTTGATACACACATTCTACTAAGTTCAAAGCACCATTTTCCTCTAATTGTTTTCAATATTTCTTCATATGCTTAGCGTCTTTCAGAAAAGCAATGGCGGATTGCTTTCCTTAGAAGGATAAAAGAGAATCAAATTCCATGATTTAGTCTTTTAAAAGATGAGAAAAAAATCCAAACATCTAAATTCAGTGTTTTTTCTAGTTTACAAATTAACGTTAACATTATTAACAAATTAATAATGTCCAGAAGTCTGCTGCTGTCTTATGTTGGCAAAACTAGGTAACAAATTGAAAAAAGTTTGACTTTATTAGTATTCTCAGAAATATTTGATATAAAATTTCTGATCTTCTTTAGAGCAGGGTTTCCGAATTATTAGAGAAACCAAAAGTATGGCTTCTAAGTTCTAGTAAAGTCAAAATATTCAGAGGAAGGACATAGCAGAAAAAATGTAGTGGCATCTGAAAACCCAAGACATCTCTCTCGAAGCCCTAAACATTCCAGAAGAGGTCATCTGTTCTCACTGCCCTTATTACATCTTTGTTCTTTCTAGCACAGATTAAAAATAGTTTTATAAGTCACTCTTGATTTCATGATTTTAATACGTGATAGAGAGGAACAAAGTGAAAGGAAAGCTTCTTTAGATCAATGCTTTTTTCTGATGCCTCAAAAATATCAAGATAATTAGATAGTCCCTTGATCTGCTTCTTTTCTAAGTATTCTCAGGTGTGACTAAGTTGGTTTCTAGATAGACCTCATTGAACACTAATGGTACGACCTGAGGGTTTACATTACAACATGAAAAGACCAAGTGTTCACGTGCTAAGTCGTGTACGACTCTTTGTGAACCCATGGACTGTAGCCCACCGGCTCCTCTGTCCATGGGATTTTCCAGGCAAGAAAATGGCAATGGGTTGCCATTTCCTTCTCCAAAAAGGCTGAGGGGAACCCTTAATAAAGGTGGTTGGATCAAGAGGTAGGGTAGGACTCAGTCCTCAGCTGCGCTATTAGCCAGATTTTCTTCTGAGTCTGTATGGAAACTGTGCCCCTCAGGAGCAATCTTAGCCTTCATGAGTCAAGTTCAAACGGCTCCTTGCCAAGCCTTGTGGTTTACTTCTGTCCCTGAGTAGCTGGGGTCCTACCGTTTCTCTTTGTCCTCACTCATCTTTCTTCATTTCCAGCTTCCTTTCCCATTAGCTTGCTCTCCTCCAGGGTGGCGTCTCTTCAGTGGGTTCTTAAGAGGCATCTGCTGTTGGATCTTTCTTGCTTTGTCAGGGGTTTATGGCAACCTCTCGGGACATGAGGAATCAAGACCCCTGTTCTGGTTTCTTGTGAAGCTCTTCCCCTGACTTGACAGGTGACCTTGTTTCCTTTCATACTCCTCATCTTCGAATCACACCCTCCCTGTTCTTTTGACTCTTTTGTTTACAGCCAGGAAGCATTTGATGGTGGAACATGCATTGGTGTGGGAGCGAGGACAACTGGTTTCTAGTCTCAGCTTAGAAAACTCCAGACTGTATGTCTTTGGGAAAATGACTTAATGCATTGGGTTCAGTCAGGTTAGTCTCTCAGTTGTGTCTGACTCTTTGTGACCCCATGGACTGCAGCACACCAGGCTTCCCTGCCCACCACCAACTCCCAGAGCTTGCTAAAACTCATGTCCATCGAGTTGGTGTTACCATTCAACCATCTCATCCTCTGTCATCCCCTTCTCCTCCTGCCTTCAATCTTTCCCAGCATCATGGTCTTTTGTAATGAATGAGCCAGTTCTTTGCAACAGGTGGCCAAAATATCAGAGCTTCAGCTTCAGTATCAGTCCTTCCAATGAATATTCAGGATTGATTTCCTTTAGGATGGACTGGTTGGATCTCCTTGCAGTCCAAGGGACTCTCAAGAAGCTTCTCCAACACCACAGTTCAAAAGCATCAATTCTTCAGTGCTGAGCTTTCTTTATAGTCCAACTCTCACATCCATACATGACTACTGGAAAAACCATAGCCTTGACTAGATGGACCTTTGTTGCAAAGTAATGTCTCTGCTTTTTAATATGCTGTCTAGGTTAGAACTGGACATGGAACAACAGACTGGTTCCAAATAGGAAAAGGAGTATGTCAAAGCTGTATATTGTCACCCTGCTTATTTAACTTATATGCAGAGTACGTCATTAGAAATGCTGGGTTAGATAAAGCACAAGCTGGAATCAAGATTGCTGGGAAAAATATCAATAACCCCAGATATGCAGATGACACCACCCTTATGGCAGAAAGTAAAGAACTAAAGAGCCTCTTGATGAAAGTAAAAGAGGAGAGTGAAAAAGTTGGCTTAAAGCTCAACATTCAGAAAACTAAGATCATGGCATCTGGTCCCATCACTTCATGGAAAATAGATGGGAAAACAATGGAAACAGTGTCAGACTTTATTTTTCTGGTCTCCAAAAATCACTGCAGATGGTGACTGCAGCTATGAAATTAAAAGACATGTACTCCTTGGAAGGAAAGATATGACCAACCTAGACAGCATATTAAAAAGCAGGGACATTACCAACCAAGTTCCATCTAGTCAAAGCTATGGTTTTTCCAGTAGTCATGTATGGATGTGAGAGTTGGACTTATAAAGAAGGCTGAGTGCTGAAGAATCGATGCTTTTGAACTGTAGTGTTGGAGAAGCCTCTTGAGAGTCCCTTGGACTGCAAGGAGATCCAACCAGTCCATCCTAAAGGAAATCAGTCCTAAATATTTACTAAAGGACTGATGTTGAAGCTGAAACTCTAATACTTCAGCCACCTGATGCTAAGAGCTGACTCATTTGAAAAGACCCTGATGCTTTGAAGATTGAAGGCAGGAGGAGAAGGGGACAACAGAGGATGAGATGGTTGGATGGCATCACCGACTCAATGGGCATGAGTTTGGGTAAACTCCGGGAGTTGGTGATAGACAGGGAGGCCTGGCATGCTGCGGTTCCTGGGGTCACAAAGAGTCAGACACGACTGAGTGACTGAAATGAACTGAACTGAAGGTTGATCATAGCTTTTCTTCCAAGGAGCAAGCGTCTTTTAAGTTCATGGCTGCAGTCACCATCTGCAGTGATTTTAGAGCCCCCCAAAATAAAGTCCATCACTGTTTCCATTGTTTTCCCATTTGCCATGAAGTGATTGATGGGACCAGATGCCATGATCTTAGTTTTTTGAATGTTGAATTTTAAGCCAGCTTTTTCACTCTCATCTTTCACTTTCATCAAGAGGCTCTTTAGTTCTTTACTTTCTGCCATAAGGGTGGTGTCATCTGCATATCTGAGGTTATTGATATTTCTCCCAGCAGTCTTGATTCCAGCTTGTGCATCATCCAGGCCAACATTTTGCATGATGTACTTTGCATAGAAGTTAAATAAGGAAGGTGACGATATAGAGCCTTGGCGTACTCATTTCCCAATTTGGAACCAGTCAGTTGTTCCATATCCCGTTCTAACTGTTGCTTCTTGATCTGCATACATATTTCTCAGGAGGCAGGTAAGGTGGTCTGGTATTTCCATATCTTGAAGAATTTTCTACAGTTTATTGTGATCCACACAGTCAAAGGCTTTGACATGTCAATGAAGCAGAAGTAGACGTTTTTCTGAAATAATCTTCCTTTTTCTATGATCCAGCAGATGTTGGGAATTTGATCTGTGGTTCCTCTGCCTTTTCTAAATCCAGCTTGAACATCTGGAAGTTCATGGCTCATGTACTGTTGAAGCCTGGCTTGGTGAATTTTGAGCATTATGTTGCTAGTGTGTGAGATGAGAGCAATTGTGTGGTAGTTTGAACATTCTTTGGCATTGCTTTTCTTCGGGATTGAAATGAAAAGTGACATTTTCCAGTCCTGTGGCCACTGAGTTTTCCAAATTTGCTGGTATATTGAATGCAGCATTTTAACAGCATCATTTTTAAAAATTTGAAATAGTCAAGCTGGAATTCCATAACCTTCACTAGGTTTGTTCATAATGATGCTTCCTAAGACCCACCTGACTTCACACTCCAAGATGTCTGACTCTAGGTGTCACACCATCGTCATTATCTGGGTCATGAAGAAAATTTTTGTACAGTTCTTCTGTGTATTCTTGCCTCCTCTTCTTAATATCTTCAGCTTTTGTTAGGTCCATATCATTTCTGTCCTTTGTTATGCCCATCTTTGCATGAAATGTTTCCTTTGTATCTCTAAATGTTGAAGAGATCTCTAGTCTTTCCCATTCTATTGTTTTCCTCTATTTCTTTGCATTGGTCACTTAGGAAGGCTTTCTTACCTCTCCTTGCTATTCTTTGGAAATCTGCATTCAGATGGATTTATCTTTCCTTTTTTCCTTTGCCTTTCACTTCTATTCTTTTCTCAGCTATTCATAAGGCCTTCTCAGACAACCATTTTGCCTTTTTGCATTTCTTCTTCTTGGGGATGGTCTTGATCACTGCCTCCTTTACAATGTTAGGAACCTCCGTCCCTAGTTCTTCAGGCACTCTGTCTATCAGATGTAATCCCTTGAATCTATTTGTCACTTCCACTGAATAATCATAAGGGATATAAGTCATACATGAATGGTCTAGTGGTTTTCCCTACTTTCTTCAATTTAAATTTCAATTTGGCAATAAGGAGTTCATGATCTGAACCACAGTCAGCTCCTTGTCTTTTTTTTTTTTCTTTTTTTTCCCTTTGCTGACTATATAGAGCTTCTCCATCTTTGGCTGCAAAGAATATAATCAGTCTGATTTCGGTATTGACCATCTGGTGATGTCCATGTGTAGAGCCATCTCTTGTGTTGTTGGAAGAGGGTGTTTGCTGTGACCAGTGCATTTTCTTGGCAAAACTCTGTTAGCCTTTGTCCTGCTTCATTTTGTAGTTCAAGGCCAAACTTCCTGTACTCCTGGTAGCTCTTGATTTTGTACTTTTGTATTCCAGTCCCCTATAAAGAAAAAGGTATCTTTTTTTTTGGTGTTAGTTCTAGAAGATCTTGTAGGTCTTCATAGAACCGTTCAACTGCAACTTCTTCAGCATTTGTGGTTAGGGCCTAGACTTGGATTACTGTGATATTGAATGGTTTGCCTTTGAAATGAACAGAGATCATTCTGTCATTTTTGAGATTGCACCCAAACTGCATTTTAGACTCTTTTGTTGACGCTTCAGGTTATTTTATAATGAGATTTCAGATGAGTCAACAAAAGCTATTGGTTCTGAACATGAACACTAAGTAGGGACTTAAATTATAGTGCCTCTAAGCTTATCTCCTCCTGGAAGCTTCTAATGCTTCCTAGGAAGGAAGTATTGTTATCACATATCCTCTGATCTGGCAGCTGGCATCAGTGGTGTGGTGGTGGTTGCCAAATGAATAATCAATATATAATTCAGATATCAACTGGGATTTCCCTGTTCCTATGATCGAGATACAGAGAAGGCAATGGCACCCCACTCCAGTACTCCTGCCTGGAAAATCCCATGGATGGAGGAGCCTGGAAGGCTGCAGTCCATGGGATCACTGAGGGTCGGACACAACTGAGTGGCTTCACTTTCACTTTGCACTTTCATGCACTGGAGAAGGAAATGGCAACCCACTCCAGTGTTCTTGCCTGGAGAATCCCAGGGATGGGGGAGCCTGGTGGGCTGCTGTCTATGGGGTCACACAGAGTCAGACATGACTGAAGTGACTTGGCAGCAGCATGATCGAGATAAGAGTGGCCTAACAAGCATGTGTCTTCCTATAGCTGCTTAGTTTATGGTTTGTATCACTTGTGCGTGATGAACCTGTTCCACATGGCATCCAATCAGTTATAAAATTCCACCTCTTCTTTGATTTCCATATAAAACCACACCTATCCAAGGGCAAGATGCATGGAGATATGAAGGCAATATAAGGAGTGATTATATTGCAGAAATACAACTTCTAGGTGAATGTTAGATGACATTGGTCTCAAATGTTCCCCCCAACCCTGCCCTCCCCAGTCTATATGCTCCATATCCCTGAGATGAGACTTGATAAAAAGGAGCTCTTTTTCTCCATAAACAGCTCATAAAAGGAATTTTGAGAGCTTTTAACATATGATCTAAGAACCATTTATTTTAGAAAACTCACTTTTAGACCATTTATATTAGAAAACTCATTCATTTTCTCATTCATTCTAGATTTCAGAAAGAATTATGAAAATAATTCAGTATTGCCAGCTTCTCCATCCCTACCCCCTGCCATCCCCAATACACAAATTAAGGAATTTTCAAAATAACTGAAGCCAAAATCTTTTAAAAAATATTTATTTATTTGACTGTGCTGGGTCTTAACTGTGGCATGTGGGATCTTTACTTGTAGCAGGTGGGATCTAGTTCCCTGATCAGGGATTGAAAACAGCCCCCTTCCTCCCTTCCCTCACCCCGGCATTGGGAGCACAGAGTCTAAGCCACTGGACCACTAAGGAAATCCATGAAAGCAAATGTTTTTTTGTATGAATCATGTAGTTTTCAAAGTGAGCCATTTGACCATCTGTGGCTGGTTGGGCATCTATTCTTAGTGTGTTGTGTATCACTAATACTAGTGTGAACCTTCTAGAGAGGAAAGTAGCTAATCAATGAAGATGAAGAGCCAAACCACATGAAACAAATCCAATAGCTTGAGTTCAGTTCAATTCAGTCACTCAGTTGTGTCCAACTCTTTGCGACCCCATGGACTGCAGCACAACAGGGTTCTGTGAGTTTACTCAAACTCATGTCCATTGAGTCAGTGATGCCATCCAACCATCTCATCCTCTGTTGTCCCCTTCTCCTCCCGCCTTCAATCTTTCCCAGCATCAGGGTCTTTTTCAATGAGTCAGTACTTCGCATCAGGTAGCCAAAGTATTGGAGTTTCAGTTTCAGCATCAGGCCTTCCAATGAATATTCAGGACTGAATTCCTTTAGGATGGACTGGTTTGATCTTGCAGTCCACGGGGCTCTCAAGAGTCTTCTCCAACACCACAGTTCAAAAGCATCAGTTCTTTAGCATTCAACCTTCTTAATGGTCCAACTCTTATATCCATACATGACTACCGAAAAAAACATAGCTTTGACTAGATGGACCTTTGTTGACAAAGTAATGTCTCTGCTTTTTAATATGCTGTCTAGGTTGGTCATAACTTTTCTTCCAAGGAACAAATGTCTTTAATTTCATGGCTGCAGTCACCATCTGTAGCTTACAAAAATATTATCAAGCTCTGCATGATTGGCATTGATTGTCCCAGTAGATGTTATTGACACTTACAGACCAAAGAAAGGTACACAGGAATGAGACTCCAGAGCCTGGGGAGAAAGCTGCTTTTTGCCACTGAAACATTTCTGGGTAGGTAACAGCACCTGTAATGTCACTTGTAAATGTGGGGCCTTAGGTAGTTTTTTGGGACAGCCTAGACCATTTTCCCTGGTGGCTCAGAGGGTAAAGCATCTACCTGCAAAGCAGGAGACCCAGGTTCAATCCCTGGGTCAAGAAGATCTCCTGGAGAAGGAAATGGCAACCCACTCCAGTACTCTTGCCTGGAAAATTCCATGGATGGAGGAACCTGGTGGGCTACAGTCCATGGGGTAGCAAAGAGTCGGACATGACTGAGCAACTTCACTTTTCACTTTCAGACCAGTTAGTGACTAGGGTATAATCTAGGACTTGCACACAAAAAGCTGACTGCTTCTATCCATTTACTTGTTGTTTATTCAATAAATGAGCCCTTTACAACTGTGGCCACTAATTTTGATGTGTGGGTTTCCTCCCCACAAATCCAAGCAGTGATCAGATACCAGCTGAGTGTCCTACAATTCACTTCAGTTCTGACAATATCTATCCAGAGAGAGCATCAGATCCTTCAAGTGTAAGACTCTGTCCTACAAGACTGGGTTTCCCCGGTGGGCTCTGTGGAAAAGAATCTGCCCACAATGCAGGAGACACAGAAGATGTGGGTTTCAATCCCTGTGTCTTGAAGATCCCCTAGAGGAGGGCATGGCAGCCCACTTCAGTCTTATTGCCTGGAGAATTCCATGGACAGACCATGGGGTCACAAAAAGTTGGACATGAATGAGTCCCTGTTAAAGACTTAACACTTTCACTTTGGGACTTTCCAAGTGGCACTGGTGATAAAGAACCCACCCAGCCAGTGCAGAAGACATAAGACACGTGGGTTTGACCCCTGGATCAGGAAGAGCCCCTGGAAGAGGGCATGGCAATCCACTCTAGTATTCTTGTCTGGAGAATACTGTGAACAAAGGAGCCTGGTGGGCTACAGTCCATGGGGTCACAAAGAGTTAAATACAACTGAGCGCACACACACACACACACACACTCACAAGGCTGCCCCTACTTTAGAAGGCAACTGAGAATCAAGGTGATTATCTCTGCTTCAGATCAAATGGCTATAAATTAAAGGTTTCCATGACCCCCTCCTTGGGTTTGGTTAATCTGCTTAGAGCAGCTCACAGAATTTAGGAAACCAGTTTGCCACTAAGTTTGTCAGGTTCATTGCAAAGGATAGCCAGATTCCAGGATTAGGAATAACCAGATGGAAAAGACATATAAGACAAGGACTGGGGAAAGGACATGGAGCTTCCATGCTCTCTGGATGTGCTGCTCTCCTTGCCTCTCCATGAGTTCACCAACCTAGAAGCTCTTGAAATCTTCCTCTGCATTTTTGTGTCAGCTTCATTACATAGGTATGGCTGATTGAATCTCTGATCTTTACTGATTGATTCAACGTCTATCTCTTTTCCCTTCCTGAGGTTGGGGAAGAGGTAGGATTGAATGTTCCAACTCTCCAGTCTCCTGGTTGGTTCCCCTGGCAACCAGCTCCCATCCTTACGTGAGATCCAACAGTCACATTATTCATGTAAGAAGAGACACCTTTGTAACTCCCATTACTTAAGAAATTTCAAAAGCTTTAGGAGCTCTGTTCCAGAAACAGGGATAAAGACCAAATATGTATTTCTGACTATAAATCATGGTATCACACCCTTAATAATATTGTTATATATAATAACTCTTAATAACCTCCTACAGAATTTGTTGAATATTTGCTATATGCCAGGCACTGAGTTAGGTGCCGACTAAGAAAAGTTGCCGTTGTCACCATTCCCTAAAAACTTATTATGATTTACTCTGATTGTGATCCCCGCTGTTGAAGTCTAACTGACATTTTGATAAATATTTATCTCTATTGATTCACTTTGTCAATAGTTATGTAGGGAGGCTTGAATATAGACATTGTGAAGACCCTGTTAGCAATTGGTATAAAATGTGAGGGATGTTTTCTCTGTGAACCTGTTCACTTCAAGTCAGTTTAAATATGACATTTATCTTCCAGTTTATTTTCAGGAGAAATCTGATATTGGTGAGTGTAGAGAAACAAGTAAGTGCTGGGAGATGAAATACCATTTTTACCTACCCCACCATCATCTTTGGAACCAGATTCCTTTCTTTGCTTAGCATTTCATCTTGTATTGTTCACTGATCTTTCAGGTCTGTGAAGAGTCTAAACTCTCTTCTATTTCCTGTCTGTTTTGTCCATGTTTCCTTAGCTTCAACTTTGCTCCCTCCTGGAATCTCAATGAATGTTTTAGTCCTGAGCTTTTGAGGGGCCTTTCCTGGTTCTGCTACCATTCTCTGTCAGCCCTTTTTTTTCTACATAGAATTTTTTTTTGTTAACTTTTATTTACTATTGGTCTATATGATGCTTACTTTTTTTTTTTTTGCTTTGTTTCTCTTGTTAGAAAATAAGCAAGGGCTGGGTCTAGCTTATTCACTATCTTATTTCCAGTAGTCTAACTGGTAGATAACTAATAACTATGAATAAAAAATTAAATATTATGAATTATATTTTGTCCTTTCTTCATGTAGTTTTTGTCACAGAATCAGCTTGGGTTTGTGTGTGTGTGTGTATTTAGGTTATCTTTTCATAGTATTATTCATGAGATTAAAAATTTGGTCAGTGTATTGCTTAGGATTCTCCAGAGAAGCAGAACCAGTAGGGTGTGTGTGTGTGTGTGTGTGTGTGTGTATTTTTAAGGATAGAGAGAGAGATCTTTTAAGGAATTGAAGAATTGGCCATTGGAATTATGGACGCTGACAAGCTGAAAATCTATAGGTTGGGTAGGAAGTTAGAGACACAAGAAAGAACGGTTGCTGCAGTTCATGGCCAGCTGGCCAAACTCCTTCCCGCCTGGGGGAGTCAGTCTTTGTTCTGTCCAGGCCTTCAGCTGACCGGGTGAGGCCCATCCACATCAAGGAGGGCAATCTGCTTTACTCAGTCTGTTGATTTAAATGTTAATCTAGTCCAAAAACACCCTTGAGAAACATTCAGAGTTATGTTGGATCACATATCTGAGCACCATGGACCAGCCAAGTTGACACATAAAATTAACCATCACTGTTGATCTGAAACTTTAATGTTGACAGAATTGTCCTAGAGTCAGGACACATAACTGGTTGGGTGAGATTAGGTGCTTGTCCTGTTTTTGCAGTTCTATGATTTGAAGCAATCCCCAAATCTCTGGAATTCAGGTTCTTTACATTAACAAATGGGCAGATTAGTGTGAATCAGAAATTGGCAAACTACAGCCTGTGAGCCAAATCCAGCCACTGCCTATTTGTCTGGTGGTACAACCTTAGAGTGGTTTTTACAGATGAACATTTGAGATCGATTTGATTATCAGTGTTGAAATAATTTTCTAGGTCCAAGATGAAGCCACTCTTACCCAGGGTAGCATGTCAGCAAACTCAGATAACTTTCATGTTCCCGTAAATGTTCCACCTGACCAGAAACAGTATATGCGGTTAGCCAACCCCTAAATGCCAAACCAGCTCTGGGCTTTACACCTATTTCCTTGTTTTTCTTACCCAAATAATATTGACTAAATGGGCCCAGCCAGTCAGCTACTTTCTCTTCCTCTTCCTTGTTCTTTATGCTTCATCCTATGAAATTTTCCTACCTTCCACCCCATTTTGTAGTTTTTTGAATGGAGAATATCCATTTCATGAAGTGTTAAAGTTTGCTTGTGCCAACTAAATTGTTTTCTATAATCATTTTTAATACAGGGACTAACTTTGAACCTCAATTAAGCAAGATTTTATTTCCCTCCCAAAGAAGTCCATTTATCTTATTTGTAGACCTGTATTATAGGTCTACTAATTATAACTATAATGTACTAACTATACTAACTATAATATACTGATTAACTATAATATACTAACTAATAATCCTGCTTTGAATTTTGTCAATAAAAGCATTGTGGAAATCTGTTTTAATTCTTCTCATATTAGTATCTATGTAATATGTTTTATTTTTCCTTTTGACCCATGAATCTTAAAATATTTACAGTCTGGCCTTTGATAGAAAAATTTGTTGATGCTTGATCCAGAAGTCCTTCAGTGAACTTGCGTCATGACAGTCTGTGTTTCTAAGTTCCCTCGGGAATGTAGCACATTGTAGAGACTGTCCATTTGATGAGTCCCTTGTGAACATTTTACTGAAAGAGCAGTGTCCTAGATTATACGAGTATTGAGGGATTCTAGTAGGTAAAGTGACAGGGGCGTGAGGACAGGCTGGCCGTAGGGCTGTAGACGCATGTTCCCATCGCATCTGCCCTGACCCCATATCTTTGTGCCCCTGAAAAATGAAGGCAAGTGGAGGAGGTAACAGCTGTGTTCTCAGCCACTGCTCAGGATCCTCTGCACTCTGCTTCCAGCCTGCCCTGGTTATACTCCTGTTTCTATTGGCATCCGGTCTTGAACTCACCTGCCATTCGCCAGCACCTTGCCTGCCTTTGGAGGTGGTGCTGGGCTTTGGTTTATTTCTTTGGTTTGGATCCACCTGTTGTAACCTGACATGGCGTGGATGCAGCCACTCTCTTTTCCTCTGGTCCAGACCACCCTGAATGAGCCTCCCTGCCCTGGCCCTTGGCTGGTCTGCTCAGCATCCTGCAAAATTCAGCCTGCAGTGGCTCCTTTTTGGGTAGATGCCAGGGCATTTATGTCCACCAGATACTTTACCCAGAGGAAGCTGAGAGGAAGGCTGAGAGAGCCTCTCATTTGAATGCATGTTTGTTAGGGCAAGCTGTTCATCTTCCATATCTTCCTTCCAGTGGAGAGAAGGAAAGTGCCAGGCAAGTGTAAAGTGGTTTATACAGAGTAGCTCAGCTGCTTTCCCTCCTCTGAAATCAATAATTGATTTTCATTCCTACAATGCCCATTTCACAGTTTGATACCAAGCATCCATGGAGATGATATTTGGAGTCAGTGAAAAGAGAATTTTTGCAAATGTCTTAAGAGATAAATTAGCTTCAGAATAAGATATCTATTTGCATTGTGCTTCACTTTTCCATTGTAGGTTTTCACTAACTTGATTCCATTACAGCCTTGAATTACAAAATAAGCCTGAGGCACAGATAGCTGTGAAAAAGTTTTGTTTTGTTGAGTGTTTCAGAATTTAGAGGTTTAACAAGAGTTTACAGAATTGTGTGAATCCACCACCGCCCCCCACCTCCATTTTCCGCATTTCACTTTCGTTGCTTTCTTTTTTGTTTCTGTTTCATTTGGTTTTATTTTCAACCCTGTACAGATTACACCACCCAGCTCTGTCATTAACTGGAATTTCCAGAAACCAGTGATTCCAAGTAGAGGTTTGCCTCTCTTGCCCTGGAGATACTGCTCTGTCCTAGAGACCCCTCTGTACATTATGAGGCTCCCTTTGTGTCCATGATTCCCCCTGGCCTGGAGCACATTAGTAATAGAGGGAATAAAGCAGACAGCCAGACACAGTGGAGAAACTGCAGGCCTGGGCAGCATTTTCCACCCAAATTGGAAAGCCTCCAAGGAAGGTGGGTGGCATTGGGAGGTGATGGAAAAGGAGAAATCTGAAAGAGTCTCCTGGGGTTCTACAAAGCTCTACAGAAACTAGAGCATGGACTAAGCCATGTACATTGGAGCTAATTATGTAAACACGTTTTGCTGGAGGAAAGACTTGAGGACTAGTTTGGTTTTCTGCTTCTCAAGTATATTTGGACAATGGCTGTTCCTTTCCATTGTAATTCATTTTTTCTTTGAAGGCTGATACTCACTTAGATTTTTAATTCTTGTATAGTTAGAAAAGTAAAAGTTGCTCAGTTGTGTCTGATTCTTTGCAACCCTATGGATTTTACAGTCCATGGAATTCTCCAGGCCAGAATACTGGAGTGGGTAGCCATTCCATTCTCCAGGGGATCTTCCCAACCCAGGGATCGAACCCAGGTCTCCTGCGTTGCGGGCAGATTCTTTACCAGCTGAACCATGAGGGAAGCCCAATTTAAATCTAGATTAAAATAATTCAAAATTCTGAAAGGGATTGCTTCACTTGTTTTAACTCTGTCTATGTGAATGGATTCCAAATTGATTTTTTTTTAATTTTATTTTATTTTTAAACTTTACATAATTGTATTAGTTTTGCCAAATATCAAAATGAATCCGCCACAGGTATACATGTGTTCCCCATCCTGAACCCTCCTCCCTCCTCCCTCCCCATAGTCACTTCTTGAACTGTCTCTTGTTTTCTAAAGACACTTGGTTTCTTGCCTTCAGTTCAGATTGATTTGCCCCAATTTTAACTCCTGGTCCTCCCATTAAACAGGTCCTCACTCAACTACCTTACTCCTTTTGTGGATGCTATTATTGTCTCAGCTTCCTGCATTCAAAGCTAGATTTTGCTCCCTTTCTGCCCTACATCTGCCTTGTCTTTGTGTTTCCAAGTCTTGTTAATGTAGCCTTTGTGCCCTGCCTTTGGTTTCTGTTTCCATAGCACCACTCTTGATGCCTCGTTTTGCTGCCCCATCATGACCGCATAGGCCACAGGTCTTGATGTTGCTTTACTCTTCTCTCACATATTTTCAAAGTTGACTCACATGACTTTCTAATACAATAAGCAATATTCTCCTCACTTTACAGATGAATAAACTGAGAAGCAAAGAATTTAAAGAACCTGTCCAAATTCATACAGACGGTTCAGTATTAGAACCCATCTTGTACCTGGTGTTAAAAGATAAACTGAGACATATGAAAAATTGAAGAGTTTATTTGAGCAAAAATCTATGCAAATCAGGCATTATCCCATCTAGCAGATACAAAGGAGTTCTGAGGAGCTGTTCAAAATGAAAAGCTTTTACAGGCAGAAGGGAGTGGGAACAAGAAAGCTAGACTAAACAAAAAGTGAGCTGGTTTTTTTGCAAGTTATTTTCTTTAGGGTGTGGCAGGGGGCGTCTATCCAGGCAGATGACCTAACTAGTACTGATCCTGAGTGTCTGGTTTAAGATTCTGTTTCTGTGAGAGCCGAAGCTATGATTAAGTCTCAGTTTGGTGATGTGGAGCTCAGCATAGCAACACCGCTTTCAGTTTGTGTCTTATTTTTGATACCGGTTCTTGTGAACATGGCCTGCTGGTTGTCCTGTTGCAGTAGTTTCTTCTCTTCAATTCTTCACAGTGTGCATACCCTTCACACTCTGCACTGTTCTTAGCTCAGAGCTATATACAAAGATTTTTATAACCTGAAAGGAAAGGTCAAAACTCCTTAGTTGGCATTAGGTATCCTCCCCAATCTTTTTAATTTACTTATTTGATCTTCTCTTACTCTTTTCAGTTACTAAAAAAAATCTGCTCCAGCAAAACCTGTCAAATCCTTTGTTCTTAAGCACCCTCTGCCCTCTTCTGTGAGCTCTTGATCATTTGATTCCTTCTGCCTGAAGTGCCTCTTTTCCTTATGTTCAATCCCGTATTTTTCATGCAGCCTTTCCCATTTGCTCATTTGGGCCATATGCTGCTTTGTAACATGTATGGCAGGGACTGTCTAGCTGCTCTCTGATCTGTTTCTTCTTGGAAACATACAAAGACTACTTTTCTCAGCCTCTCTGATGGTTATGTTAGTAGCATATGACTGTGATCTGGCCAATGCTATGTAGGCAGAATTGATATATACCAATTTCTTTTCCTTGTCATGTGTTGTAATCATGTGTAACATGAAAGCAGATCAGATCTCTGAGTTTTCCCTTAGAAGAGAGCCATGAATTTGCATAATCGAGACATAAACTTTTATTATGTTAAGTCACTGAAATTTGGGGGCTGTTTGTTATAGCAGCGAGTGAGCATTGTCCTGGCTAGCTCATCAGGTCTGTTTTGATTGATATATGTAAGTAGATTAATATTCCCATTCAGATTTTAGAGTTGAGGATGGAGCTGCCACTTACTTCTTCCCTTTTCTCCACTTTTCCTTCCTTTCCTCTTTATCTTTCATCCCCTCCCTACTTTTCTTCATTCCCCATTTAATCTTAGTTGAGATTTTACCAGGGAATTGATTCGGATGACTCCAGAGATTTAATAAAATAAATAAAGAAGTCTGAGCACTGAAGAATTGATGCTTTCAAACAGTGGTGCTAGAGAAGACTCTTGAGAGTCCCTCGGACAGCAAGGAGATCAAACCAGTCAGTCCTAAAGGAAATCAACCCTGAATATTCATTGGAAGGACTGATGCTGAAACTGAAGCTCCAATACTTTGGCCACCTGATGTGAAGAGCCAGCTCCTCGGAAAAGACCTTGATACTGGGAAAGATGGAGAGTAGGAGGACAAGGGGGCAGTAGAGAATGAGATGGTTGGATGGTATTGCTGACTCAATGGACATGAGTTTGAGAAAACTCTTGGAGTAGTGAAGGATGGGGATGCCTGGCATGCTGCAATCCATGGGGTTGTAAAGAGTAAGACGTGACTGAGCGACTGAACAACAAAAACAAATAAAATCTGATCTTGGCTCTCAGGAAAGTAACTATTTAGTAAGTAACTGATAGTCTAGTAGTTGTGTACAATTTAAGCTTTTTTTTTTTCCCCAGTTTAAGCTTTTTATTTCTCTGTAACTCTTAACTCCATTGTTTAGGCATAACAGATGCTCAGTGACCAGTCATGAATGCATATTGGGACTTCAAGGGTTCTCAAGACTTAACTGGTCTTGAACGATGTAGGAATGATGAGTCAGGGCCAAGATTATTTTATGCTCGAATAGCCCCAGATGGTCGTTGGTTGGATACTGTGGTTAAACTGCACGCAGCAACGTGGAGAAATGACAGATCATTCTGATTTAGAAAGTGAATTTGGATGTGTATTGAGTATTATTTGCATAGCAAAGGATCCTTTGGGGGCTTCTGACTTTGTGCTCTCTGAACTCCTAATTCTCTGGCTATCAGATGATATATATCATCCTGTTCTCATCAACTGCCAGGTGTATTCTTCCAAAGCACCGTGTGGTTCTGCATTTGCCCATTATTTTAGTTCTCATGCTTTTGCCCTGGACTGATTTTTTTTTTATCATTATGATGTCAGCCTCCATTTTTATGCTGATGATACAGTTATATCTGTCTTTGATTTCTGACAGCTTTTCTCTTTCTTTGTCTGGCAGGCATTAAATCATTAATGTTTCAAAATCACATACAGCTGAAAGTTTGTAAAACAGAATTTCTAGTGATGAGCTCCTTAAAACCAGAGACAACACAGCTCTCTCTCTGTTTTTTGCCTTTGCTGACCTCCAATTTCACTTCAAACAGGTATCCAGTGGGTTATCTTTGATTGATAATTGTTTTTCCTGATCTCATATGTATGGAAACCTGTCTTTTATCATGGAAACCTTGATAGAATGTAGGTGTTTCTCTCCATTACTGATGCAGGAAGCTTTTCAGTCATGATTTATATCTTTCAGGTTAAATTACTGGGAAACATGGCCTTCCTGAAGCCTGGCTATCTCCACAGCAAAAATAGTCCTGACTTGGCTGCTTTGCTTTTGACACTCACAATACATCATTGCACTGCCTGCTCACTAATTAGCAATTCCTTCTCTGATCTTGTTTTTCCACTAGGGGTTTTTTTGCACAACTTTCTTTCAAGTTAAGCTTCCATCTTACCTTCCCAAGCATCCTAACTACTGAAAACAGTTTATCTTTCACTAGGGAGCCACTGCTTAAAATCCCACAAGAATATCAGAGTGGTTCTTCTACTGTGCAATTTATAATACTGCATCAAAAAAAAAAAAAAAAAAGGGAAATGGAAAAAAAAAAACCCTAACCATTATGAGATTCATCTATATTAGGTAACAGCCATAATGTTGTCCTTTGATTATCTTATTTAATTCTTACTACAACTGCATGAGCAAAAATCAGATGTGAAAACTGATGAAGAACTTAAGGGACCAAATAACCTGCTTTAAGTCCACATTATGGACTACATCCAAAGCAGCAGATCTGGATAGAGACACAGAAATGTCTGATTGACTCTGAAACTCTGGCTTTGGTCACTGTAAGAGAATTCTAGTGGGAATACTAAACACCAATTCTGATACTAATGCAAATATTCCTTGAAATACTGGAATACTGGAAACAATGTAAACAAGTAAAATGTAAATAAATAAAATGCAGATATAACTTACTATGTGTTATCACTGATTTGGAATGCTATTCCTGATAATATCTTATCTACCCTGAGTATAAGATTTGGTTTTTCCTGTGGTCATGTATGGATGTGAGAGTTGGACTGTGAAGAAGGCTGAGCACCGAAGAATTGATGCTTTTGAACTGTGGTGTTGGAGAAGACTCTTGAGAGTCCCTTGGACTGCAAGGAGATCCAACCAGTCCATTCTAAAGGAGATCAGCCCTGGGATTTCTTTGGAGGGAATGATGCTAAAGCTGAAACTCCAGTACTTTGGCCACCTCATGCGAAGAGTTGACTCATTGGAAAAGACTCTGATGCTGGGAGGGATAGGGGGCAGGAGGAGAAGGGGACGACAGAGAATGAGATGGCTGGATGGCATCACTGACTCGATGGACGTGAGTCTGAGTGAACTCCAGGAGTTGGTGATGGACAGGGAGGCCTGGCGTGCTGCGATTCATGGGGTCACAAAGAGTCGGACACGACTGAGCGAGTGATCTGATCTGAAGCATATTTTATGGCAACCCACTCCAGTACTCCTGCCTGGAAAATCCCATGGACGGAGGAGCCTGGTAGGCTGCAGTCCATGGGGTTGCTAAGAGTTGGACATGACTGAGCGACTTCACTTTCCCTTTTCACTTTCACGCATTGGAGAAGGAAATGGCAACCTACTCCAGTGTTCTTGCCTGGAGAATCCCAGGGACAGGGGAGCCTGGTGGGCTGCCATCTATGGGGTCGCACAGAGTTGGACACGACTGAAGTGACTTAGCAAGCATATTTTTACATTTTTTCATTGTACAGAGCATAATGCAGCATTTAGTGGGCTTGGCTGTGATCAGTCTTTGAGGCTAATGGTATGTCAATGGTATGAGGCTAATGTATGGTCAAGAGTCTTGAATGCTTCGCTGAAAAGGGAAAGAGAAGAGAGAGAGAGAGAAAGATGGAGGCTACCTGTTTCTATTTGTTTTGTCCTTTTGCCCTGCTGGTCCTCTGGGGCCAGGCCGAATAGGAGAGTGGTGATGTCTTTAAGAGAATAGTACATGAGAAATGAAAAAACGCAATCCCTGCTGAGGGTGGGTTTAAAAGTGTCACAGTACTGCCTGGGACATAGCACTTTGTTAGGAGAGTGGCTCCTCCTTTATGAATATTTGCATCCTTTTGCTGTTCAAGATAATGAAAAGTGAAAGTGACAGTCATTCAGTCGTGTCTGACTCTTTGCGACCCCATGGACTATACAGTCCATGGAATTCTCCAGGCCAGATTACTGGAGTGGGTAACCCAGGTCTTCTGCATTGCAAGATAATAAATATAGCTTATTAATAACTTCCCCTTAATATTACTTATCATTTCAACATATTTCTTGTGTCAAAATACTGCCACTTCCCTTCCTAATATCCATCCTCTCCAACCCCTTCCCCCCAGTTGCTAGTTGGGAGCCCTTGGTAATTTAAAGTCATTGTGTTCATGTCTTTCTCCTATATTATAGATATATAACATTAAGTGTGTGTAAGGTAATTATACTCACACACATGTAGTACTAAATAGAAGAAACACCTTGACTTCTATCAATGAAAACACTTTATTAGAATACAAAAATTCTCACTTACAGAGTTTGAGTACCTATACCATTTGCCATGCCACTCAGTTCAGATCAGTCGCTCAGTCGTGTCTGACTCTTTGCGACCGCATGAATCACAGCGCGCCAGGCCTCCCTGTCCATCACAAACTCCCGGCGTTCACTCAGACTCACGTCCATCGAGTCAGTGATGCCATCCAGCCATCTCATTCTCTGTCGTCCCCTTCTCCTGCCCCCAATCCCTCCCAGCATCAGAGTCTTTTCCAATGAGTCAACTCTTCTCATCAGGTGGTCAAAGTACTGGAGTTTCAGCTTTAACATCATTCCCTCCAAAGAAATCCCAGGGCTGATCTCCTTCAGAATGGACTGGTTGGATCTCTTTGCAGTCCAAGGGACTCTCAAGAGTCTTCTCCAACACCACAGTTCAAAAGCATCAATTCTTCGGCGTTCAGCCTTCTTCACAGTCCAACTCTCACATCCATACATGACCACTGGAAAAACCATAGCCTTGACTAGACGGACCTTTGTTGGCAAAGTAATGTCTCTGTTTTTGAATATGCTACCTAGGTTGGTCATAACTTTCCTTCCAAGGAGTAAGCGTCTTTTAACTTCATGGCTGCAGTCACCATCTGCAGTGATTTTGGAGCCCAGAAAAATAAAGTCTGACACTGTTTCCACTGTTTCCCCACCTATTTCCCATGAAGTGATGGGACCAGATGCCATGATCTTCGTTTTCTGAATGTTGAGCTTTAAGCCAACTTTTTCACTCTCCACTTTCACTTTCATCAAGAGGCTTTTTAGTTCCTCTTCACTTTCTGCCATAAGGGTGGTGTCATTTGCATATCTGAGGTTATTGATATTTCTCCCGGCAATCTTGATTCCAGCTTGTGCTTTATCTAACCCAGCATTTCTAATGACGTACTCTGCATATAAGTTAAATAAGCAGGGTGACAATATACAGTGTTGACATACTCCTTTTCCTATTTGGAACCAATCTGTTGTTCCATGTCCAGTTCTAACTGTTGCTTCCTGACCTTCATGCATGGCGAATAGAAGGGGAGAAGGTGGAAGTAGTGACAGATTTTCTCTTCTTGTGCTCCAAAATCACTGCAGCCATGAAATCAGAAGATGATTGCTTCTTGGCAGAAGGGTGATGACAAACCTAGACAGTGTGTTAAAAAGCAGAGACTCTGCCAACAGAGGTGCATATAGTCAAGGTCTTCATAGTGGTCACGTGTGGTTTTGAGAGCTGGACCATAAAGAAGGCCGAACGCCAAACAATTGATGCCTTTGAACTGTGGTGCTGGAGAAAATTCCTGAAAGTCTCTTGGACAGTAGAGAGATCAAACCAGTGAATCTTAAGGGAGATCAACCCAGTATAGTCACTGGAAGAATTGATGCTGAAGCTGAAACACCAGTATTTTGGTCATCTGATGCTCACAGATGACTCATTGGAAAAGTCCTTGATGCTGGGAAAGATAGAGGGCAGAAGGAGAAGAGGGCGTCAGAGGATGAGCTGGCTGGATGGCATCACTGATGCAATGAACATGAACTTGGGCCAGCTCTGGGAGTTGGTGAGGGACATCGAGGCCTGGAGTGCTGTGGTCCATGGGTTGCAGAGTCAGACACAACTGGGCGACTGAAAAGGAACAACATGCATGAATGACCTATTTTTCTATTTGCAAATGACCTATTTCTATTTGCAGTACTCTAAGTATTGATGCTTTTTTTCAACTATTGTTAATTGACATTTTAAAACTATATGATACATTTTTCTGCCTTGGTAAGCAGAGAATAATCCAAACTTTTCTTGATGCTTCAGGTTCACCATGATCACATATCCTTCTGTACTTTAGATATAGATTTTTGGCTGTGTCCACTGTCACATATTCTCTTAAATAACTTCTGGATTATTTTCATGGGCAGTTGCTTGGGCATTTTTATCGGACTTTTAAAGGCAACCAACATAACTATGAAATCAAAGGGTGAAGTTAACTTCTAAATTGTCTCCTCTATTTAATTCTCTAATGTTCCCATCTCTACTAGTATCCATTGTATTTGGACATCCATTTCAACCTCTCATTGGAAAACCACGAGGGCTTCCCTCGTGGCTCAGAGGTTAAAGCGTCTGCCTGAAATGCAGGAGACCCGGGTTCCAACCCTGGGTTGGGAAGATCCCCTGGAGAAGGAAATGGCAACCCACTCCAGTATTCTTGCCTGGAGAATCCCATGGACGGAGGAGCCTGGTGGGCTACAGTCCACAGGGTTGCAAAGAGTCGGACATGACTGAGCTACTTCACGTCACTTCAACCTCCTCGAATCTCAGTGTTATTATTTTCAGAGCACTGTGTTACTCACCTTATTTCTCTCTTTTACATTTTGCTTCGCTAATTTTTTCATATCTGTATTATTTAAGTACATTTTTGTTCTACCTCTTTTATTCTCTTTCTCTATGTTTATATTCATAAGCCTAGTTGATAGAAAAGTCTTCCTGAAATTGGTCCTCAGGATTTCTCTCTTGAGCCCATGTAGTCGTTTTTACTTTTATACTTTTGATTATGCATATTTTGGATAAAGAATTTCTTCTGAGCTCTTATTTATTTATTTTTCAATTGGAGGAAAGTTACAATGTTGTGTTGGTTTTTGCCATACAACAACTCAAATCAGCCATACACACATCACCTCCCTTTTGAGCCTCCTTCTTTACCCCCATCCCACCCCTCTCGGTCATTGCCAGGCTGAGCCCCCTGTGTTATGTAGCAACTTCTCACCAGCGATCTGTTTTACACAAGGTTCTCTATATGCATCAATGCTACTTTCTCCATTCGTCCCGCTCTTTCCTTCCCTCACTGTGTCTGCAAGTCTGTTCTCTATCTCTGCATCTCTATTCCTTCTCTAAAAATAGCTTCATCAGTACCTTTTTTCTAGATTCCATATATATGTGCTAATATACCATATTTTCTGAGGTCTTAATATCATCATCTTAGGTAGTACATTTTTTTTCTTCATTTTTGGTTGAACTGCTGCTGCTGCTGCTGCTAAGTCATTTCAGTCATGTCTGACTCCGTGCGACCCCATAGACGGCAGCCCACCAGGCTCCCTCATCCCTGGGATTCTCCAGGTAAGAACACTGGAGTGGGTTGCCATTTCCTTCTCCGATGCCTGAAAGTGAAAATTGAAAGTGAAGTTGCTCAGTTGTGTCCGACTCCTAGTGACCCCATGGACTGCAGCCCACCAGGCTCCTCCGTCCATGGGATTTTCCCGGCAAGAGTACTGGAGTGGGGTGCCACTGCCTTCTCTGGGATGAACTGCTAGGTTGCTCTAATTTCTTTCAGAGCACAGTTTGCCTACAGGATCCACAGTCAACTTCAAACATGGGAATCAGAGGCGCTTTTTGGTCTTCCCATTTTCTCATTATCATTACAGATTAGAGAGGAATTTCTCTTGTCCAAAAGTCCGAGAAGAGTACTCTGTTTTATTACCTCCAATTACTTCATGCTTTCTCCAATTTCACTTTGGTTAGAACCCTTTTTTTTTTTTAAACAGATCTGAACTGATATAAGCTATGTTTGTGGCTCTCTAAGCTTGTAGTCTTAGAAATTTCTGTTAATAGGAATTTATGGATTAGCCATTCTTTTTTCAGAGGCAAGGACAATGTTGTATCAGAAATGTAGACAATTTGCTTTTACGGGAGCTTTTGCAGTTTAATTCTTAGAACGCTGTGGTCCATTGGGGAATAGTTAATTTAATCACTGATACAGGCATGCCAGTCTCACACTACAGCTTATATATTACATACATCTTTCAGAATCAGGACTACACTCTGAAGCTTTCAATAACACCATTGTGTTTCTTGTTTTGATGCTCAAAAACATTTTTGAGGCTGTGATATCTTTTTGAGCTCTATAATTGACTCACACTCCCCCTCTGTGATTTCTTTTAGAAAATATTTCTGCGACTTTGTTCTCAGAAATGCTGAGCCACAAAGTGTACCTTTTTCATGGAGTAATTGATCACAATAGTTATTGCCAGCCCTTCTGAGAGCCTAGAGAGAAATGTTTCTGTTTTCCTGCTTTTTCATACTGATATTTGCAAAAGAAGCAAGTAGAGTTTCTCATCCCATTTTTGAACTGATTGCAAAAAGAAGAGCCAGATGACAGAATGGACCATCAAATCCTGGTACCCTTCCCTTTCATTCTTGTCCTTTACTAAGTGTTTCTGTGCTTGGAGAATGCAGGGCTTTGAGACAGATTAATGCAGCAAGAAGCTCACTGTGCTCCCTGGAGACTCTGATTGTTTCCTGGTGTTCTCTTTGGCTGTGGGAAGCGTCATCTTTCAGGTTCATCGTCCGTGATGATGGAGTCTCACATTTGAAAGGTAGCAGTGCCATGTACGTCTCCACTATCTGACTTTCTCTGGACTAACACATATTGTTACTATTGAGATGACATATTTCAAGCTTCATTTTTGTTTTCTGCCTCCTCTTATTGTCATGTTATTAAAAGTGTGTTTGTCTTGGGGCCTGGAGGGTGAGTAGGGCTGGGGGAGGATGGGAGAAGAAGGGACCTAAGACACCAAAGACATAACTTGCTTTGAATTTAAAACTCCATGAATGTTTTGGGTAAAAAGTTTGTTTTTTTTTTTTTTTGGCCAAAGTAAATATTTGATTGTTTCCAATTCTTTTAAAATACTCTGTTTTATTTTTTATTATTTTTTTAAATTTTATTTTATTTAACTTTACAATATTGTATTGGTTTTGCCATATATCAAAATGAATCTCCCACGGGTATACATGTGTTCCCCATCCTGAACCCTCCTGGTACTCTTGTTAAGCATCTAGTAAAGTTTTGGCAGCTTTGTTCAGCAAAAGAACATGAATACAATCACCATGTCTTGTAGTTATTGCTTGGGGGTAGCTCAAACAAGGCATGAAAGAAGTTAATTGGAGTGTGCTTCTAATTTATCAACAATATTTAGTCAAATTGAATATCTGATTAACAATTTAAACATGTTGAAGATATTTTAATGTCACAAGAGTGATTGTGGCCAAAGGTATACATGGTATCTTGTATGTGCCAAATAGTTCCTTATATTATTGGCCAGCCAGGGAATGGGTTTCCATTGGTTAGATAGCTTTATGGAACTGAAACCATGTCTCTGAGGTATGAAGGCACAATAAAGAGAATATTCACATCAGATCAGATCAGTTGCTCAGTCGTGTCCAACTCTCTGTGACCCCATGAATCGCAGCATGCCAGGCCTCCCTGTCCATCACAAACTCCTGGAGTTCACTTAGACTCACGTCCATCGAGTCAGTGATGCCATCCAGCCATCTCATCCTCTGTTGTCCCCTTCTCCTGCTCCCAATCCCTCCCAGCATCAGAGTCTTTTCCAATGAGTCAACTCTTCGCATGAGGTGGCCAAAGTACTGGAGTTTCAGCTTTAGCATCATTCCTTCCAAAGAAATCCCAGGGCTGATCTCCTTCAGAATGGACTGGTTGGATCTCCTTACAGTCCAAGGGACTCTCAAGAGTCTTCTCCAACACCACAGTTCAAAAGCATCAATTCTTTGGCTCTCAGCCTTCTTCACAGTCCAACTCTCACATCCATACATGACCACAGGAAAAACCATAGCCTTGACTAGACGAACCTTTGTTGGCAAAGTAATGTCTCTGCTTTTGAATATGCTGGACCTAATCTTTTGGTCTGTTCAGTAAGCCAGTTTTAGGGTAATGATATTTTCAAAATGCTAGATTTATAAAGTCAATCAGTGAGGCTATTTCCTTTAACTTCCTTTGTCTGTAGTTTGGCTACGTTACCATCAGAAAATAATGGTTCCTTGGTTCTTTTTTGGTTTATGTATTAAGGCATATCCTTTTACAGTCTAAGCTTAATCTTTTTACCAATAGAAACACAAATACCCTCAGTTTTAAATTAAAAATAGCTATGTAATTACTTATTAAATGATACAAACATGATAACCTCAGTCAGTAATTTGAATTCTTTAAATTTGGAAATTTTACAACTGAAAGAGAACTTACAGATCTTGCCTAAGCCTTTAATTTTAAAGGTGAAAAGCTTCCCAGGTGGTGGGTGGCGCTAGTGGTAAAGAACCTGCCTGCCAATGCAGGAGACTTAAGAGACGTGGGTTTGATCCCTGGGTCGGGAAGATCCCTTGGAGGAGGGCATGGCAACCCACTCCAGTATTCTTGTCTGGAGAATCCCATGGACAGAGGAACTAGTGGGCTATAGTCCATGGGGTCGCAAAAGAGTCAACATGACTGCATCAGAACACAACACACAGAGCACTTAGATAGCCTGCTGTCAGAGTTTTACCTGTATTAACTCGTATATTTCTTTTGACTTGATAAAGTAGTTCTTATTATCCTCATTTTACAGTTAGAAACTTAGGCCCGGGGAGGGTTATTTCTCTTTTGCGGTAAAAGAGCTGGAAGGCAGCAGAACCACAGTGCAGATTGTCTGGCCCTGGAGGTCACATTCTTAACTAGCACTGGTCTTCACTGCCTTGGAGGAAATCAAAACACAAGGAAATGAAAGGACTTGCCAAGGTCACACAGCTAGTCAGTGGTAGCAATTGCATCATACATTAAAAATATATAAAGACCAGATTTAAACAAATAAACACCCGCAAGTTCATACTGGTTCTTTTTCTAAGTAAATTCTTAACATATTTGATCTCACTCTAACATGAATTTTATGTGCACACTTCATTAGGCTATTTCCTTATAATTAAACCAGATTATTTAAACTTGCACTACAGATCTTTCATATTTCTGCTGTTAGTGAAAGCCCTTGTTGGATTGCTTTGACAGTCTTTGGCTTTTACTAGCAACACTCTCACTGCTGCTTTATAAAGGGCAGGTAGGAACAATGAAGGGGTCAAAGTAATGTGGGTTTTCTGAAGTCAGAAGGGGGCTTCCTTTCACTGAATTTCCTAAATTAGAGAGAAAGTGGTTCCATTCTCAACAGGAACTGCCCTTGACATTACTTATAAGCATTTTCTGTAAAATGACCTCTTTAATAACCAGCTATTTTGAAACTTCTGTTACAAATAATTTTTTTTTCAGAGATCTAGTATTCCTCTGGAACTGTTATTTTGAAGAGGATCTTGACCTTTATTTGGATTATTAATACCTGCTCCATTGTAAAGAAGTTGAAAAATATAAAACACGAAGGAAAAACTGTACTACTATCTTTAACATTTTGGTCTGTTTCCTCTAGGATGTTTTATTCTGCGTATTTTCAAAAAAATGGGAATACAACATAGATATATTTGTATCTTTTCTACCTTAACATGATATTGTGAAAATTTCCATGTTATAAGTATTTCTCAAAACTAACATTTTTGTTTTGTTTGTTTTAACTTAAAAAAAATTTTTTTTTTGGGGTGTGCTGCGTTGTGTGAGGGGGTCTTAGTTCCCTGACCACAGTCAAACCCACACTCCCACTCTGGAAGCATGCAGTCATAACCACTAGGTGGCCTGGGAAGTCCCCAGACTAACATTTTACATCGCCACATGGTTATTCACCACCCAATGGGCCATACTTGGTAATTTTTCTGTTTTTAAACTTTTAGGTTGTTTTAAAATTTTGCTGTTACAAAAAATGTAGAGACCTCCTTTATATAAGTTTTGGTCTGAGTTTGTTTAGACTAGATTTCTAGAAGGAAGAATACTGAATCTGAGATCGTCAATCTGAGATTGTCAGTCTTGAAATTTGCTACCAAGGTTTTTCATGAAATGGTTTTACCAAGATACACTGCTACCAGAGAATGACTGCTACACCAGGGTCAATATTGACCACTATCATTAAAAAATAAAGCACTCAGTAATTTGATAGGCATTTCAAAATGTGCTTTAATCTGAGTTTCTTTAATGGATAAACATCTTATAAGATTGTTTATCTGAGAATTTTTAGTTCAACCCCTTGGTTAACTTTTCTTCGGTCTCACTGTTTTTTAAAACATCTTATGTATGAACAATATTCACACTGTGACAATCCCATTCTACTTCAATTTGCACTCTTTCAAAATGCTCCTTTCTTATTTTCCATACCCTGATTAGTAGTGGGGAGGTCATTTGCATTCTACTTCCACATCTGCTTTCTTTTCTAACATCTTACTCTTTAGAAAGGGGTGGGGGGTGGATGGGAACCTCCTCAAGATAATCTGACAGCCTTCTCCTGGGAATCCCGGATCAGAAAAACCATGGGCCAAGCAGGCAGGAGGTGGGAAATTGTTTAAATACTATCATGCAGCTGCCAGCGGTCCCAAGTGTGGTTTCCTTGTGCCCTCCTTTTATTCCTTATGCTGCTGCTAACCGTCTTTCATGAAAAATGTACTTGATGTACAGAAGGAGTATTAGGACATGAAGTTTATGACCTGGCAGGAGAGAAAAGATTATATACCTGTTGTATGTGACTATATATTCTTGGACATATACTATTTATTTATTTTAAATTTTTAATTGGAGGATAACTACTTTACAATGTTGTATTGGTTTCTGCTGTACAACAGTGTGAATCAGCTGTAAGTATACATATATTCTCTCCCTCTAGAGCCTCCCTCCCACCCTCCTGCATCCCATCTTTCTAGGTTGTCACAGAACATTGCCTGAGCTCCCTGTGCTACACTATTTATATTCTTATATTGGAGAAGGAAATGGCAACCCACTCCAGTGTTCTTGCCTGGAGAATCCCAGGGACAGGGGAGTCTCATGGGCTTACGTCTATGGGGTTGCACAGAGTCAGACATGACTGAAGCGACTTAGCAGTAGAAGCAGCATACATAGAATATAATCTTGTACATAATATCTTGAAATGTGTAATATCTTGAATAAGTACATTTCAAATATATATTCTTATATATATATTTGTGTATATCTATAGAATTGATGCTTTTGAACTGTGATGTTGGAGAAGACTCTTGAGAGTCCCTTGGACTGCAAGGAGATCCAACCAGTCCATTCTGAAGGAGATCAGCCCTGGGATTTCTTTGGAAGGAATGATGCTAAAGCTGAAACTCCAGTACTTTGGTCACCTCATGCAAAGAGTTGACTCACTGGAAAAGACTCTGATGCTGGGAGGGATAGGGGGAAGGAGGAGAAGGGGATGACAGAGGATGAGATGGCTGGATGGCGTCACTGACTCGATGGACGTGAGTCTCAGTGAACTCCAGGAGTTGCTGATGGACAGGGAGGCCTGGCATGCTGCGAATCATGGGGTCGCAAAGAGTCAGACATAACTGTGAGACTGAACTGAACTGATGATGTATGTTATATCATAAAAAATACAAGATAGTTATAATAAAATTAACACATTGAGATTGCTTAATATATTTATATTTTAAATATAAATAAGTTTCAGCTTTAGCATCAGTCCTTCCAAAGAACACCAGGACTGATCTCCTTTAGAATGGACTGGATGGATCTCCTTACAGTCCAAGGGACTCTCAAGAGTCTTCTCCAACACCACAGTTCAAAAGCATCAATTCTTCGGCGCTCAGCTTTCTTCACAGTCCAACTCTCACATCCATACATGACCACTGGAAAAATCATAGCCTTGACTAGATGGACCTTGTTGGCAAAGTAATGTCTCTGCTTTTGAATATGCTATCTAGGTTGGTCATAACTTTCCTTCCAAGGAGTAAGCGTCTTTTAATTTCATGGCTGCAGTCACCATCTACAGTGATTTTGGAGCCCCCCAAGATAAAGTCTGACACTGCTTCCACTGTTTCCCCATCTACTTCCCATAAATTGGTGGGACCAGATGCCATGATCTTAGTTTTCTGAATGTTGAGCTGAAAGCCAACCTTTTCACTCTCCTCTTTCACTTTCATCAAGAGTTCTTCACTTTCTGCCATAAGGGTGGTTTCATCTGCATATCTGAGGTTATTGATATTTCTCCTGGCAATCTTGATTCCAGCTTGTGCTTCTTCCAGCCCAGCGTTTCTCATGATGTACTCTGCATAGAAGTTAAATAAGCAGGGTGACAATATATGTCTCATACATAGTATATTATAAACAATGTATAATGAAATTATATAAAATATTAATACATTCAACAGTGTATCAATGCACAATAATAATTGTAAGTATGCACATATAGAGCTTCCCAGGTGGTCCTAGTGGTTAAGTATCAGCCTGCCAATGCAGGAGACATAAGAGACGCGGGTTCAATTGCTGGGTCTGAAAGATCCCCTGGAAGATGACATGGCAACCCACTCCAGTATTCTTGCCTGGAGAATCCCACGGACAGAGGAGCCTGGTAGGCTACAGTCCATGGGGTCGCAAAGAGTCAGACAAAAGCTGTCTTAGCATGTCATGAGGTGACTTAGCATGCACTCATACATATATAAATATATACATATAAACGTATATATATATAATATAAATGTGTGTTTAATAACTTCCTGCATATGTTGTGGTACACATCACACACACACATACACAGATGGAAGGCCATGACACATGTTGCATTCCAAATGAATGAAGCAGACAAGTGCCACATAGTGGAGGAGACAGAACAGTGAGGACTATGGAGGCTGGACAGGCTTGACCAAGTATGTAGGACTTAAACCCGACACTGAAGAATGAGGCATCGCCAGTAATGAAAAGTCTGAGAGAGCTAGAAGTTCAGCCAAGTTGTGTCTGAGTAGTAGTTTCTTTTTTCTGTGCAAAAATCTCCTCCCAAAGGGGCATGTGGAGGAATGGGCACAGCACGTTCTAGAGAAAATACCAGGCTGTTCTGGTCCAGAGGGTTAGTTTAGGTGAATAATGGCACAGTTGTGGAGATAGTGGGTTGCATTTTGAAGTGTTGTATGTTTTGACCCGTTGAGAAGGTTTTGACCATGGTCATTAGGAAGCCATTGTAGGTGTGATCCGAGGTTTATGGGCATTTGACTAGAGCCTGTTTCACCAGGGGATGGCCTGTGTCCACTGAAAATGAATGAATTTCTACAGTGACCACCATTTCTCTAACTTACATAGCACTGGTAAAATTTGTGAATGACTAACACTATTCTCTCATCTGACTGTGGCACAGACCCGCCTCTCTAGGCTTCCATGTGCCCACAGATCTTTGTTAGTAATAGAATAATTATCCAACTATATATCTATAGCATTAGTATAGCCACAGAACGTGCTACTGTTTATATGTTTTATGCTAAAATCTGTTATGTTTGTCTTTTGGGTGGGAACTGAATTTAATTCTCCATGTTTAGTAAAGTCTATACCTTAAAAAATATGTGCTAAATGAAAGAACAAGTGTACCAGATTTGTAATTTCTAAAAGAGAACTGATAATTTGTATTACGAGGGATTAAAATAATTGAAATGATCCAAAAACCTTTGTAACATAGAGACAAAGTCTACATGATCATAGCATGGCAATTATAAGATGTTTTTCCAGATAATTTAAGCAAAATATCTGTTTCCATCTGAACCATTTCAATTTTTCACTTTGCTTGGATGAGAAAACTTACTGAAAAGAGAGACAGTGCTCATTAGTATGTGTTAGTCACTCAGTCGTGTCTGACTCTTTGCAACCCCGTGGACTGTAGCCCACCAGACTCCCCTATCCATAGCATTCTCCAGGCAGGAATACTGGAGTGAGTAGCCATTCCCTTCTCCAGGGGATCTTCCTGACCCAGGGATCGAAACAGGGTCTTCTGCATTGCAGGATTCTTTATCCCAGCCACTGGAGAAGCCCCTAATGCTCAGAGGGACAATATTTAAAAAATAAAACTAGAGAGGGTCATGGGCCATTTTGTTCTACTTTACACAATAGTTTGTAATTTGATGGCAAATCTCTCAGATCTGTGGATAGTCTCAAAACTTCCTTTAAGGTAACTATTTTAATACTTATATTTGTGTGTAGTACCCAGAAAATGGTATTCATTAGAGTTACTGACCAACAGATTTTACTCTGTGATAATATAACAATTCCATTTTATTTGATTCAGTGTGAGTTATAGAGTTCCTCTAATGAACTATGTGTGTTTATCACAGGGCCATGCTTCTACCCTTGTCCATATAGTTGTTCAATCGCTCAGTCATGTCTGACTCTTTGCTACCCCATGGACTGTAGCCCACCAGGCTCTTCTGTCCATGAAATTCTCCAGGCAAGAATACTGGAGTGGGTAGTCATTCTCTTCTCTAGGGGATCTTTCCAACCCAGGGATTGAACCAGTGTCTCCTGCATTGACAAGTGAATTCTCTACCACTGAGCCACCTGCAAAGCCCCCAGATTTCTCCTTAGTGTTGGCTTATTTTGTATCCAGTCACCTGATAAACCGGAGAAGGCGATGGCACCCCACTCCAGTACTCTTGCCTGGAAAACCCCATGGACAGAGGAGCCTGGTAGGCTGCAGTCCATGGGGCCACGAAGAGTCGGACACAACTGAACAACTTCACTGTCACTTTTCACTTTCATGCATTGGAGAAGGAAATGGTGACCCACTCCAGTGTTCTTGCCTGGAGAATCCCAGGGATGGGGGAGCCTGGTGGGCTGCTGTCTATGGGGTCGCACAGAGTCGGACACGACTGAAGCGATTTAGCAGCAGCAGTAGCAGCAGCAGCACCTGATAAAGAAAACATTCAGTGTTTTCCAAGTTAAATATTCCTTTTTTCCCACTGACACGATGCTTTGATTGCACCGCTTAAATTGAGGGCTGAAATTCCGGAAAGAAACTGTAAATTATTCCAGTTCAACAGGAAGAAGGATGGTTTTTCAACTACACATATGAGGCTACAGTTGAGAGACCATGGGAAACATTTGAGGCGTTACAAATTAGACAACTGTAACGTTTTATCACTTATGATATTTCATTTGGTATTTACAAGATATACCCAAAGGGATCCTCATCTGCTTTGCCATATGGAAAGTTTATAAATGTTAGAGTACGGAGCAAAAGCAAAATGGGAACAGGAAAGAATTTTAAGGTGGTTTAGGTACTCAAGAGCAGCGGCCTTTCCTTTTGTTGAGAAACAGCTGTTGCTTTAGGGGAAGGTAAGCACAGATTATTTTCCTCCTTATTCCTATGGGGTCTGATAAAAATATCAGAGAATAAACATCCCCACCATTTATTTTATTTTCTGTCATTTTCTAAAGGTGACTTTATTTCATGATAGAGTCAACCAACAGAATCAATCATGTCAAAGCATTTAAGTGGAGGATTTTTATTTATTTCTTAGTTAAAATAAAGGAAGAAGAAACTCAGGTACTCAAAAACAATTTAGGAACCCAAGTTTGCATTTTTTCTCTGTACATTGAAGCCAGCATCATCTTAAAAAATATTTGAAAAGAAAAGAAATTGAAAGTGGGCTAAATTTCTGGAACATAAAACAAAAAAATTATATAAAAGCTAAGAAATTGAGTATCCAATACAAGCCCATCCACAAAGGATCAAAATATTAATTCAAATATGGGAAAAGTATTTCATTTACAATTTAGAGGTGTTGAGATCAAATCAATAAACAGAAACACTAATACATGTTTCATAAAAAGGACAAATGTCAAAATATGATATGTTTCATAGGAAAATACTTGCATCTATTGAAAGAGGTGTCTTTCTAAAGCTTCTGGGAATTTGTAAAAATTCAAAATCATGTGAAGTGTTGATTGCTGAAATAAAGTGAAAAGTTCTACCTAGCATTTAGAAAGATTGGCTTTTTTCTATCAGCAGTAATTCTAGTTTCTTTTAATAGTTTTGCTTTCAAACAATTCCACCCATTTTCATATATTTATAATTTCAGAGACTGACTTGAGACATTTTTCATTTCTGTTCACTGACATTCATTCAACACATTTTATTGGTCATTGTGCTATTGATCAAGTGCTGTGTTCGGAAGTTGGGGTTTGTCATGAGAAGCCAAGGTCTTTACGGAACATGGAGTCCACTGGGTAGATGAGAACTGGGAGGATGAGAAGTGAGAACAGTCGCCCCCCACTATGCGTGTGCTGTGAGGCATCTAAGCAGAGACCCAGAGACCCAACTCGGTTCCATTCCTTTCTAGACATGTGAAATCTTTAGAACAAAGAGAAACTCCTTAAATCTCCCTCTTAAACTGGAGGAAAAAAATGATCCATGACATGAATAAAACTAAGCTCAGGAAGAAAATACTGTGGATGACTACTTTGACTTTTAAAAAGACTTAATGTTTTTAAAATATTTTAGGGTTACAATAAATCTGAAAAAGAAATTCAGAGATTTCCCACTTAGTCACTGGCCCTAAACATGCATAGCCTCTCCCATTATCATCACTTACTAGAATGGTACTTCTTTTTTTTGCCAAAGATGAATCTACATTGACACATCAAAATCATGCAAAGTCTGTAGATTTATGGTTCATGTTTGATGTTCAATCTATGGGTTTTGGATAAAAGTGTAAGGATATATATTCATCATGATAACATCATATGGAGTATGTTCACTGCCTTAAAGCCCTATATATTCTGTTCATCTTTCCACCCTCCCATCTCACTAATCTTTATACTCTCTTCATAGTTTTGCCTTTTTGAGAATGTCATGTAGTTGAAATCATATGGTATATAACCTTCCAATTGGCTTCTTTCACTTAGTGATACACATTTAAGATTCTTCCATGATTTTTTTTATGGCTTAATAGTTTATTTCTTTTTAGTGTTGAGTACTATTCCACTGTCTGGATATACCACAGTTTATCTGTTCACCTATGGAAGGACATCTTCGTTGCTTCCAAGTTTTGACAATTATGAATAAAGCTGCTATAAGCGTCCATGTGCAGGTTTTTGTGTAGACATAAGTTTTTAGTTACTTAGGGTAAATAAGGAGCATGATCACTGGATCACATGGTGAGAGTACATTTAGTTTTGTAAGTGTTCTCCAAACTGTCCTCCTAAGCGGTGTGTCATCGTGCACTCCCCCCCGTAATGTACGACAGTCCCGTCATTCCACTTTCTCACTAGCATTTGTTGTTGTCGGTGTTTTAGATTTTGCCCTTTCTAGTAGAGCTTCCCTGGTGGCTCAGGTAGTAAAGAATCTGTCTGCAATGCAGAAGACCTGGGTTCTATCCCTAGGTTGGGAAGATCCCCTGGAGAAGGGAATGGCAACCCATTCCATTATTCTTGCCTGGAGAATCCTATGGACAGGGGAGCCTGGCAGGCTACAGTCCATAGGTTTGCAAAGGGTTGGATACAACAGAGCAACTGACACCCCCCCACCCACAGCAGGGTCTCCCAGGTGGCGCTAGTGGTGAAGAACCCACCTGCCAATGACGTAAGAGATGTGGGTTTGATCCCTGAGGAAGGAAATGGCAACCCACTCCAGTATTCTTGCCTAGAGCATCCCATGGACAGGAGCCTGGCTGGTTATAGTCCATGGGGTTGCAGAGTCGGACACAACTGAAGTGGCTTGGCACACACCGTAGTTGTATAATAGTATCTTGTTGCTTGAATTTGCATTTCCCTAACGACATTAATGTGGAGCGTCTTTTACATGCTCATGTGCCATTCTTCTGTTAAGGTCTCTGGAGAAAAATCCTTTATCAGTTTATGTTTCTACTGATTTATTTTCTCACCAAAAAAATGCAATATAGTTTAAGCCTTTTCCCCAGATATCTTTATCTGATCTAATAGTTTGATTTCAGTCCCCTGAGACTTTAAGAGTTGAATATAACATTGAAAGTCTTGATAAAGTAAATCATATTCCCTTAAGAGTCAATGGAAAAACATTTTCTATGAACTTCTTTGAGGGCAAAAATCTGTCCATGGGTTCCCCAAACCTCAAGGTACAGTTTAATCTTTTCTGTCTTCCAAAGGGTTCACAAAAGGCTCAGATTCCTCTCTATATAAACCAATTTAAGGCCACAAGTGTAGATTCACTTGTTTTACTTTAGTTTTGGTTAGTCATGGAAAAGTACTGTTGATGTGGAAATACATTTTCTTTTTGAGCGTGGGAGTAAGTGTTTTTCTGTTACAGACTCTTACTGTTACCTTTATGTGAATAAAAGCCACACACAGACACACACACACATGCATGTACACATTTCTGCTATTGACTTAGATTCAGAAGATCAAATTTTTACTGTTACTCTTTTGACTTCTCTTTACTTTTAATGTCTTTTTGTTGTTGAGATGAAGCTTTGGGTGAGAGTTTAACACAGTCTAGAGTAGAATTTCAATTTTGGATATCTCTTTGACTTTTTACAACTTTCTAGTCAACTGGAAACTTCACAAGGGAAAAGAAAAAAGAAAAAAAATGCTGCTAGATCTTCAACTGTAAGTTTCATGGGTCTATTTATTTTAAAACTGACATTTCAAGTATGGCTGTATTGCTTAGTATATTATTTCAGCATATCTGTATCTATGTTACTAGATAATGCAACTGTCTTTGATACTTTGTACAAGTAATACAATATTTTTGTCAATGCATGGTGGTAGAGTGTTCAGAGGTAATTGGCATCTGAGAAAGTGTCTTTAAAAACCTAATGACCGTCTAAGTCTTGTTGGCATTTTTCTTTACTTGTGTCAAGGGGAAATCCCTCAGAAGGGGCACAGCAAACATATAAAAATTTTATTATAAAGCTGCCAGCATTTGACCTTAGAGCAGGTCCAATTGACAAAGAATCTGCAGGATATGAAACATTCTCATTATGATGTCATGGCAACATTACTCAAGTTATTAATTCTCCAAGTGGGATGATGGATGTTATAGGGTGGTGAGGTCCTTGGCAGAACATATTGCTTAATTATCTTCTTTTAGTACCAGCAGACAGTCATATGCCTATGATCAAGTACCATTCCAGTGAATATGAAACGAATTCATAAGGAGAGAATATTTAAAGATCTTATCCAATAAAAGACCAGATTAAATGTCAGATCTTCATTAAAGGTTCTTTAATCAAACTTCTTTTTGCGGTTTTATGACAAATCCTTCCATTTTGGCACTTGAACCAAAGACCCTTGTATCTGAAATGAACTATTCTGTCACTTGAGCTAAAGGGTAATTTAATGATTTTTAAAAGAGAAATTTACGGTCTGGTAGGTTAGACTCACGAGTAGAATCTGGAAAGCCTTTAATTTTAGTGTTGGAATTAATGTCTCATCTCTGATCTTTTATAAGCCCTTGAATCCCTGTGACTCAGTTTCCCTAGATGTTAAAAACAGAATACAGTAAAATAGTATGAATACTTGTAATATATATAGTGACATTTGTCAAGTACCATCAAGATTCTTAACAGTCTGTGATTGACTTAGATAATTCTGAAAAAATGCTGTGGCTTTAACAAGTTATTTACTGCAATTGTTTTAATTAGTTACCCAACTAGTTAATGTTTAGGTGAGTAAGTTTTAAAATGGAATGGCCAGTGGGATATAATTTTATTCAGGCGTGCAGCAAAACAGACTTCAGTGTGTGCTTAGTCACTCATCTGTGTCAACTCTTTGTGACCCCATGGACTGTAGCCCGACAGGCTCTTCTGCCCATGGGATTTTCCAGGCAAGAGTACTGGAGTGAGTTGCCATTTCCAACTCTAGGAGAATCTACCTGACCCAGGGATAGAACCCATGTTTCCTAAATTGGCAGGCAGATTTATTACCACTGTGCCACTTGGGAAGCCAAACTTCAGTAGTACTGTGTTGTTTTCAAGTGAGAAGACGGTTACATAGAAAGAAATCCCCAACATCAGGGAGCTTCAGGAAGGCACACCCTAGGGAACTTCATGTAATCTTAAATACCACTGATGGGTGAACCTTTTAATCAAATATTGTGAGATATTTCAAATATCAGTTCCCAAATAATAGCATCATGTTTTTAATTTTAAAAAGTCATTACATTGTGCTCAATTAATTTTAGGGGTATTTTCCTACTTTTGGAATTAAATTTTTATTCTGTTGCCTAAAAAAGAGTATCAGATCCAAATATAGCACAGCTCTGCCTCAGAGAGAGCTGATTTATAGAAGAATGATTTTGTGGTAATAAAATTGGAAATAATTTATTATCTCTTTACTTCCATGGCACTCGTTGTGGGAATGTAGAAATAAACCTGGGAAGTCAAATAACTTGGTTATCTGCAACCAAATCTATGTGTTGGTCAGTTCCATACCTTGGTGAATTGTATGCTTTCAAAGCTAAAGTTAAGTGTTTGCCTTATCTGAAAAGTTTTTGTGTGAGAGATTATAGCATGAAAACAATTATATTGGGTTAAAATATGGAAGAAGTAGTTTTATTGAAAACTCTCATTAATTTTTATTGTTCAAAATGATTAAAGAAGACAATTTAGGTGGTTAATACACACTTTATTTAATACCACATGAAGCAGAGAACTGCAAAATGAGATGGGAGATAAGAAGCTTTTATAGGATAAAGAATAAAGAACAAGGAAGAGACAAATAGAAAATATCTGATTGACTGTGGCCAGAGTCAACCTTGTTTAGAGTGAGAAGACCCAGAGTTGGCTTGGCATTTGGCAGTTGGCTGACTGGGTGTACTTCATTTCTGGTCAAGCAGAGCATTTACAGAGACATCAGAGTTAACGTAAGTTTTGCTTTGCTGTTGTGTTATCCTAGGCAGATGTAGTTCTATCTTGGGCCTAGAAATTTATTTCAGCAAAATCAACTAGAACTGTTTGCAGATGGCCTAACTATTCTATTGTAGTGTTGCTTTTAACTATGGCTTGACAAAACAATATTAAGGCAATTATTTAAGACAAAGTAATCAGATTCTGAATCATCAAGGCCAATGATATATGCTCAATTGAGTAGGCTAATTAAATTTTGGTTTTTTGAAACCAAGAATTCATATCTGATAAATATTTATTAATTAGATGTTTTGATTAATGAAAACATATGAATCCTGGATTCTTGGTACACAGGTTTTGGTGCTTTTGAAGATCAAAGGAAATCAAATAGATTGTTAATATTGAAGATATTATAAAATAGAAAATTTTATGAAACAATATTATGTAAAGACCTAAAATAGAAAATAATGAGCAACTAGAATCCATTTGAATCACATTAAGTCATTAAATCAAAGCATTATTTTAGTGGGATAGTGCTCCCTGGTGGCTCAGACAGTAATGAGTCTGCAATGCAGGAGACTTCGGTTTGATCCCTGGGTCAGGAAGATCCCCTGGAGGAGGGCATGGCAACCCACTCCAGTGTTCTTGCCTGGAGAATCGCATGGACAGAGGAGTCTGGTGGGCTACAGTCCATGGGGTCGAAGAGAGTCAGACATGACTGAGCACACAGGCACACAAATGTAGATTATTGGTATGCAGGATACTACGTGAGTCGTTATTTCAATACTTTTGAGATTCGTTGAACCACTTTATTACAAGGAACATGTAGCAACACACATGCTTCATTAAGCAAGTTGGGGGAGTCATCCCATGGAAATTTCTTTAAGAATGCTGTTCATATTATTTTAAAACATAATGGCATCTAGGGATTTTAGCCTGAACTATGTTGTTCAATGCTTTGGTTTTCATCCCAACACTAAATGGCCTTCAAAGACTCCTTTATTTTGCATTTGACAGCTTGTGTAACATGTCTGTAAGTGGTTTTGTTGTTGTTGTTACTGAAATTAACATTCTCACATGAGCATAAACGGTGACTTCTTTAGCTGACAGCAATTCCTTTAACTTGTGGATTACTTCAGGAACTACACATACTTTCTTAGTTATGCATTAACATGCTAGAAGAGTTATTTATTTGAGACAAGTTTAATAGCTAAAGATTAAGAAAAAATGTAGTGTTTTAATAAGCGTAGTTTTGCCTTGGCATTGACTCTATGTTCAATATTTGAAGATTAAAATATGATAATTTATGTTGTAAATTAAGAAAAACTGAACCGAATTTATATGACAAGATAATTTTAAAATGACTTATTTCAGTAATAAAACAAGTTTAATTTAGACTCTCTTCTAAAATCTAGCCTTATCTGAGAACTCATCTTTTCTGCTTTACTAATACTGCCTAGATGAGCTGTTGATGAAGGAATTGGACAATGTATTTTGAAATCCACTAGTAATTTTTTTTTTTTTGAGTGTTATGTCAAGAATCGGCTTCCATTCATTCCCAATAGTTATGGTATACCTCAAACGTTAGAACTAGATAGATTCTTTTGTGAAAGGAGGAGCTATTCCCAAGATTGACATTTGACTTTGATGTACAAATGCTTTTCAGTTCCAATGAATGCCATCATTTGCTTAAGGAGTGTTTGTTGGAGCCATGGAGAGACTCAAATAGTTCTAATATCAACAGTACCTAGAAAGTAATAATAGATGTTAGCCCAAATAGCTTAAGAAGAACGAATCATTTGTCCAGAGGTAAAAGATAAGAAGTCTGCAATGCTTCTTTAAGGCTGTTCAGTGCATTATCAATATTTTCCCAAAATTTGATTTGAAAACTAGATCTTTAGTAGATTGTCAATGTTAATACACAAAGAATACTTGATTTTGTATCAGCATCCACTTTATTGGTATAACCTTACTCATGATTTCCCTAGTGTTTTTAGTATACATAGAACTAATATTAAATATAATTCCTAAAAATGTTATTATCGAATGGTTGACTTTCGTGAACCTTAACATTTTAGAAGAGAGTGGATTTCACTGAAATGGACTCACCATTCTTCATTTAGTGCCCTACTTAACATAAACTCCTTTGATTTTTTTTTTGTAGACATCTTACTGCATTTAACTTCTAGAATGTTGTGTTCCTCACCAGGAATCCACCATGTAGATAGATTGAAGTTGTTTGTGGAATGAATGAGAAAAATAATTCATTGGCTATGCAGTCCTATTAAGAGCGCTAACTAACATATATTTGAATTGAAGGAAGTTCAGAAACCACAGGACCAAACTTTGGGTTGACAGATAGAATAGTGAATTTTTCATTTTACGCAAGCCCCTAGTCCTCACAAACACTCTCCTTAATAAAGTTGGAAAAAGATGGCAAACTAACATCCAGGAGTACTGAAAGCCTCTTGTGATAGAGTTCAAACACCATATTTTATTGACACCTTTCTGAGTGATATTAGAAGCACAGATATAGAACATTTCTGGCCAAACAGCCATGACATACACTGTAGATTTGGAATGAATGCTATTAAGATAACATGTTTCTCTCTTTTAAGGGGTGACTGACCATGTGTATCACCTCTTTTACTTTATCATCAAGAATGACTGGGTGAGATGGGGCTGACAATTTTGATGAGCATTGATCTGTTTCAGAAATGAATTAAGTCAGAGATTTAAGGGCTCAGAAATAACTTTAGGCTTTCCCTTTTAAACTGATGATATCTCATTTTCTGAGTTCACAGATGAGAAAAGAGAAGCAAGGTAAAAACTCAATTTAAGTCTGAAGGAGAATTTCTGTTTCCTTCTGTGTTGTATTTATCAGCCAATAATCCTACAGTGAAAGCTTATGTTTTCCAGCTAGTGAGAGTTAGGGCAGAAATACAGAGTGTTAATTAGAAAGTTATCCCTGTCATAATATTTTTTCATTTTGCTCCCCTCCCAATATAACTAGGAAAAATATTGTTTTCATAAAATACCAGAGTGAACATAACCCCGGAATTCTAGTCTTATAACTACTTTCAGATGGAGGTACAAAAATGATACTTCAAAATGTTAAAAATAATCAATGTGAGTAAAAATTGGACTTTGAGTATTCGACTGCAGTGTTATTACTTCCTCTTGTTGGTGTGTTTCCAATTTCAGAGACTGTGGGGGAAGGACAAACTCTACATGTACATGATCTCCCAATATTGACTCCATTCATTTAGAAGATCTAATGGTTTTATTTTTAGGCTTAATGCCCTTGAGATTCCTTAATAATTTCAAATTCCATCAGAAATTTCCTTACCTTCAAAATCATGTATAATGGATTCATTTCTTTTGATTTGTAAAGTGGCAGAGTATATAAAATTGATATTTATCACAAAAATCGCAAAACACCTTCATTAAGTCAATTACTGAGAATGGCTTTAATGGATAGTGTTTGGGGATCCGTGGTCTCCATATATTTCTCCCACTGTCACTGCTGGAATTAGAGTGTGGCTGGTTGAACAAAAGAATTAGTATGTGTAAACTTTTCAGCTGACTTGTTCAAGGGGAATGGGCTGTGAGAGGAGAGCTGACGAATGATCAAAACAGATTATAAAGGGAATGTTTAAAACTTAAAAATACAAAACAATTATTGCAAACACTGAAAGCTAATAAAAGTAATGTATTATAAAAATGTTCTGGAGACACAGAAAAGCACATTTTAGAGGTAAATGAAGAGAGCCAAAATGACAAAATAGAAAGCAAAAGAGCAGAACTTAAAATTTAGGTGTGTTTGTATGTCAATAAATGTCTTCTCCAGTTTGAAAACCAACCAAGTGTCTATGTATATTACATTATGTGAAAAAAGTCCTTAGAGTTTAGGGACTCTTTTAAAGTCATATATATTTCCTTGCATAATATTTGATCATTTGCTTACTTTGTAAATCGATTATATTCATTATACTGTGTTAAACACTTGTATCTCACCAACATTATTATAATTCTGTTTAAATTCTCCAACAAAATATTGCTTAAACACAAGTGTTGCCTTTCTTCCTTTTGAATTTTATTTAATAATAAAATTTCAACAAGCCTACTGAATAGATCAGCTTTTTAGAAGACCAAGGCTTTCCTTGAGATAGAAAGTTACAGAGTTTTGCCTTTTAAAAGTTTCTTGAATGTACACATTACGGGCTGTTTCTCTTCTTTCATTATCAGAGACAGCAGTGCCTCCAGCCTAATGTCAGAGTCATCTGTTTGAACCAGGAACACTTTATCAAAGTCAGGAGGGTGAAATAAGGCTGGATTTTCACCAAGTATATTTGTTAGGCTCTTGAATATTAAAGCACAAGCTGAATCACTGTCTAATTTCTTTCTTACCTTTTTTTTGTTGTTGTTGGAGGGGGCAAGTCAGGAAATGACTCTGCAGAGATAAATTCTGAATTAGCCATTCAGTTCAGTTCAGTTTAGTCGCTCAGTCGTGTCCGACTCTTTGCGACCCCATGAATTGCAGCATGCCAGGCCTCCCTGTCCATCACCAACTCCCGGAGTTCACCCAAACTCACGTCCATCGAGTTGGTGATGCCATCCAGCCATCTCATCCTCTGTCGTCCCCTTTTCCTCATGCCTCCAATCCCTCTCAGCATCAGAGTCTTTTCCAATGAGTCAACTCTTCACATGAAGTGGCCAAAATTAATAGGTCACAATTTGTACAGAAACCTGTCTCTTTTCATCTTTCTAGATGAAGCACATCTTCATTAATGTTGTTTTTTTCCTATGAGGTTTCTGAAATCATTCAAAGGCTAAGGAAGATCTATGCCTTGGGTGACTCAGTATATAGTAGTCCTTGGACTACAGCAGCATAACTTGAATGAAGGAATGTAATCGCTACATTGTAACACCAGGGTGAGAGCAAGCATCTGATTTGTGCACTCCTGGGCTGTTAGGAGATTTTTTGTTCCATACACCATTTTTTTCAAATAGACAGTAAACATACATTCGATTTTCCAGACACTTCAGCACCTCTTTTCGCAGATACAGTTGAAAAGGTTAGGACCTATTTTGCTGTCACTGTAGTCTAAGCTTTATACCCTTCCTTTAGCTTGCTGACTATCCATTTGGAATTTGGCTGATTGATTTCTCAATAAATTTCCTGTTCTAGTTGTGGGTTGCCAAATTGAATGTACTCTATGTGCTTTCTAATATTATCTCCAGGAATTGAACAATGACAGTTAAGAGCATCATCTCAGCAGGGAGTAGGTAGCTTATTGGCATTTACTCTCCTTAGAAATATATTAGGAAAGATGCTAGTGTTTTTGAAATATTGTTTGCATCTTGTGCATGCCTTTAACATGTCCCTCCCACCAGATAATGATGACAGTGATAACAATGGGCTTCCCCAGTGGCTCAGACAATAAAGAATCTGCCTATAATGCAGGGGACCTGGGTTCAGTCCCTGGGTTGGGAAGATCCCCTGGAGAAAGGGAATGGTTACCCATGCCAGTATTCTTGCCTGGAGAATTCCATGGACAGAGGAGCCTGGTGGGCTACACAGTCCATGGTGTTGCAAAGAGACACGACTGAGCAACTTTCACTTTATCACCAAATAGTGATGATAATAACAATAATAAAATTAAAAAAGAGAAAGATCTGTGATATCCATATGAAACTGCAGTTAATTTCAGTTAGCAATTTGTACCTACATAAGGAACAATTGCAATGGCACCCCACTCCAGTACTCTTGCCTGGAAAATCCCATGGACAGAGGAGCCTGGTAGGCTGCAGTCCATGGGTCGCTAGAGTCAGACACGACTGAGCGACTTCACTTTCACTTTCACTTTTCACTTTCATGCATTGGAGAAGGAAATGGCAACCCACTCCAGTGTTCTTGCCTGGAGAATCCCAGGGACGGGGGAGCCTGGTGGGCTGCCGTCTATGGGGTCGCACAGAGTCGGACACAACTGAAGCAACTTAGCAGCAGCAGCAAGGAACAATTGATAATAGTGGTCACAGTTTATACACTGCAGTGAGCTAGGGGTGATAGTTGATGTGCTTTGAACAAGGCAGTACTGCATTGCAGGCAGATTCTTCACCGTCTGAGCCACCAGGGAAGCTCCTTGAGTACTCAGTCTTTGGTATTTTGAGCAGGTCTCTTTCTTGATTATGGCTTGTTCTAATCGGCTGTGGCTGCATACTTCTTCATGAGCTGCAGTGACTTGAGGGGACAGATTCTCACCCCTTTCAAGTCCCTATTTAGTGCTGGCTTTTCCTTCTCAATATTGTTGTCCAGAAGCCCTAACCCTGTCCGCTAGGAGCCAGTTTAAAGTCTTGGTAACTCAAGTTTCCTCAAACACAGAATCAGTTTTGGCTCCCCAGAGGAAACAAACTTGCCTCCCAGATACCCCCAGAAACTAACACTGTCTGTCTGAGTCCTGGAGCACTCTGCAGTGATGCTGAGTTAGGCACTGCAGAGGTAGTCTAGGAGTTCATTACGTGCTCTGTTGCAGATCCAAACAGTGAGATCCCCATGGTTGTCTTCGGTGTATGTGCACGGACTTGTAGCATTTGAATCTTTCAAATCCAGAGTCTAAATGAGGCTGTGTTCCTCAGAAGCAGGTAATCGATGTCAAAAAGCAGTTTTCTGAGCTGCTCATTAAACATCTCACTGAAAGACTGAACTTCTGGAGTGAGGGAGAGGGCTGAATGAATAAAGTCACACACATGGTTAACTCTAATCACAGAAGACGCCAGTTCTAAATTCTAAAGTAGAACAACCCTCTGATGAGGAAAGATAGCATCTTTCAGAGAGGGAGGAGGTGGAATGTCCCAATCTAATAAAGCCCACTTCTGGGGTCCTTAGCTTTAATTCAGAGTCTTCATTTTGTTCAGTCTTAGCTCTGGCTTAAACCATCAGCTGCTGTCTTCCCACTGAATGGCTTCCTTTTTAAATAGGTTGCAGTGGGTAACCACGGTGATGTCCCAGTCCTAAACTGCTTCATTCTTTATCACCACCATTTCATTCCTTAGCTGGGAAGTTATCTCATAATTTAGCCTTGAACTCCAGGTAGGAGTATTTACCTAGACTTCAGGGACCACTAATCAGTGGTTCGTAGTGAAAACTGTATTTTCAGGTAATTGGGTCTTATCTTACTCCTTTGTTCTACATATTTATAAACATTGTTCTAAGAAAGGGTATATTGGCTTCCCCAGACTACCAAAAGATGCTCATTGCCCCCCAAAAGCTGTATCTCCCTCTCCTCATGGTAAGACTGCTGTCTCTTACTTCAGTAACTCTGGTGTCCTTTTATCTTGCAATCAGCTTTCATTCTTCAGTCTTTTCTAAATTAATTTTAGCGTTTTAAGTTTTTTTTTCTTCTTTTCATGTGGACCATTTAAAAAGACTTTATTGAATTGTTACGACGTTGCTTCTGTTTTATGTTTTGGTTTTTTTTGGCCATGAGGCATGTGGAATCTTAACTGCCCCACCAGGGATTGAATCCACACCCTCCTGAATTGCAAGGTGAAGTCCTAATCAATGGACCACTAGAGAAGTCCCTCTCAGAGTCTTTTTTTATTTTTATTTTTTTTAAACTTTTATTTTATTTTTAAACTTTACAAATTGTATTAGTTTTGCCAAATATCAAAATGAATCCGCCACAGGTATACATGTGTTCCCCATCCTGAACCCTCCTCCCTCCTCCCTCCCCATACCATTCCTCTGCAGTCTTTTTTTAAAATTCAGGTACAGTTTATTTACAATATTACATTAGTTCCAGGTACACAACTTAATAATTCAATATTTTGTATGTCACATTTAAAATTATTTATGAAATAATGGCCATCTTTTCCTGTGCTGTACCATATATCCTTATAGATTGCTTACTTTATGCATAGTAATTTGTGCCTATTAATCCACTGCTGATAACCACTAGTTTGTTCTCTATATCTGTGAATCTGTTTTTGTTATGTCCATTCCTTTTATTTTTAGATTTCACATATAAGTGATATTGTACAATTATTGTCTTTCTCTGTCTAATTTATTTTGCTAAACATGATACCCTCAAGGTCCATCCATGCTGTTGCAAATGGCAAAATTGCATTCTTTCTTATGGCTGAGTAGTTTTCGTGTGTGTGTGTGTGTATGTATATATATATATATGTATATGTATGTGGAATATGCATGTATACATACATACATGTACACATATATGTATGTGCACACATGCACACATGTACTTACATACATATATTTATATGTGTATGCATGTATGTGCATATGTGTGGAACATGCATGTATATGTATGCATGTATGTGCATATGTGTGGAACATACATGTATATGTATGCATGTATGTGCATATATATGTATGTGGAATATGTATGTATACATATATGTATGTGTGTGCATATATGGAATATGTATACATATATGTATGCATGTATGTGCACATATATGTGGAATATGTATACATATATGTATGCATGTATGTGCATATATATGTATGTATGTGGGATATGTATGCATATATATGCATGTATACATATACATATATTTATGTATATAATGTGCATATATATGTGTGTGTGTGTGTGTGTGTGTGTGTGGAGAGAGAGAACACACTGGAGAAATAATTATCTTCAATTTTCCTCTGATTTCCTGCACAAAGTATGGGTAATGCTGAGATCTATGACTTTGAAAACCATATTTATCTTTTTTTAAGTTAAAAAAAGAGAAGTGGAATAATGAAAGGGAAAAGACATTCTTCTCTTTTCTTCTATGTGTACATAGAAGGGTTGTACAGAGTTACATCTATAATTCACAAGGCCTATGATTTTTGAAAGGAAATGGTTGCAGTTATTAATCTGGGCAAGTTCTTTTTGCAAACTTTGGGCATGTAAAAGAACTGAGGTTTGAATTTCATATTCAACCCAGTGTTTCCATGTTAGAGTTGTAAGCAATTCTAGAGTTGTGAGTGTGGGTGTTAAAGAAGATGTGGCATTTTCACAGTCCATTCTCTTAACATTTCAGTTTGGTAAAATCCCATTATAACTAAGAGTATTTTTCCACATGCTCAGGTCTTCCTGATTCAGAATTCTCATCAGAAAATAATTAAGATACTCTACAAGTATTTCACTGTTCTCTTCAGTTTTATTGGGCAAATTCCTAGGTAATGAAAGTCTAAGCTAGTTCTTGTTCCTTAGTTACCCTGGAATTTGATTGTTTAGAATAGCCATTAAAGCAAGTACACTAGTTGGTTAGGGCTGGTCTTACAAAGGGCCTGGAGTTATGAAAAGTTGGGGAAAGCATACTCAAAATCCGGGGCAAGGTCAATGAGGCTTAATCCCTCATTGAGTCTATGAATCTAACATAACAAAAGACTGGAAAGAAGACTTCAATACTATCTGCCACAACACTTCCTCTGGGTTACTTAGAGATTAGCTAAATAAAATTGCTCTTTGCCAGCACCTCAGAGGCTGCTACACTCTGATCCCATATGCAGAATGATATGCATATGGGCATATGCATATCACTTTTTTTTTTTATAATAGGCTAAGCCAGCTGAGACTTGGTGGGTGGACTGTTCAGCAGTGTGGTTGGATCCATTATCAGGGTGTTTCCATAGACTAAGCCCTGGGCTACGACACTTAAAATCAGCAGGCCCAGCAAGCACACCACACCTCTTTAAGCTGAAGCCTGCAGTGCATAAATAAAAGTAGGAATGGATTAGTCTTTTGGGGGCTCATCTCCAAGTGGAAATGCGTTAGAAATTACAGCAAGGACAACTTTCTAAATTATTTTCTTATGTATCATGCTGTTCTTTAGTCTATATTTTTAGTGCTTCCACTTACTGACTTCCTTCTCTTTCCTGCTATTTCTAGTACATCTCCAGTAATGTATTTTCAACGAGAATTCAATTATCTGGAGAGACAGATGTGGTAAATGGCAATTTGAGGACCACTTTTTTTTCCATGTTGATTTCAAAGCTGACTCATGATTCTAGCTCTGGTGCTGTCAGGAGGGAATCGCTGTCAACAGGCTGTTAAAAATGAAACCTAACAGTGAAGGAGAATGGATGAAACATCAAGTAAATCTCCTGTTCTTACCGATTGCCTCATTTAATTAGCATCATTTTATTGAATTTTTAATAGAATGAAATGAGATTTTAATGTAATCTTATTGAGTCTAGACCTACCTCAATACATTAATTTATTATGAATCTTTCCTCAATAATTTATTTTGTATGAAGCTATGCAACAAAAAGTTTCCCAAATTGTCAGCTATTTGTCAGCTTTCAAAATTTTCTCCTAAGGAGTTATTTGTAATAATGCAAAGAAAGCAAAGTGAAATCACTCAGTTGCATTTTGTTTACCCTTGTGTTAGTTGAGGTAGTATGAGTGCTTAAGATATTTATATTTGCTAAGTTTTCATAAACTTGGAGATTGAACTTCAATTATATTAACCCTTTAGACATATAGAACAATGGCAATACCTATATAATCCTCTGATGCATCTGACAATGGGAAATCATGACAGGTTTATTTAATGGTATAATCTGGTGAGTCTTATTGCAAATCTTATGCTTAATTTGAGTCATACAATATGACTTTTTTTTAGGGGAAATTTTTTTTATGTCTTTTTCATAAAAAAATTTTCCCCTAAAAAATGTCTTTTTAGGCGAAATTTTTGGTTCCCCTTCAAAAATCCTGAGGATGCTTTTGCCCATTAACTGTTTTTGATTATTTTATTCCAATGTATTTAGAGAATTGGTATCAGACTTCTCAACCAGAGCTCTTAATGAACTGCAAACATGTAGAGTTCCCTCTATTTTAATGAGAGGATAATAAAGCCAGAAAGATATTTGGAGTTGCCCAGAGGAAAAGTTATAGAAAAATCAAATAACTTATTGGCATCTTTGAATAGAAAAGCTTTTGATAAAATTCATGTGACTATATTTTTCTATGAAGTTTATCTTTAAAATACTTGTAAAATTATATAAGTAATCTATTTTTATTATTGAAATGTTACAAGCATAAATAAAAAATAAAAACCACTTATAATTTAAACCCAGAGACCCACTATTGATATTTTAGGTAATCATGTAGACATTTCTATCAATGTGTTTCAAAGAAGGTGAGGAAAAAAACTGTTCATAATATTTTGTAATGATTTTAGACTCAACAATATATTGCTTGTCAACAAAATATCACTAGGAACATATTTTTTTAGTGACTGCACAGAATCTTTTTGTGTGGTTCTGCTAAAATGTATTTAATCAATCCTCAGTGTTGGTTATTTAGTTTATTTTATGTATCTTTTCTATTAATGCTATAAATATCGCTGAGACAGTCACTTTCCCCATAAAGTTTTGTGTACTTCTTCGGATGTTATGATAAATTCCTAGCATGAGACTGAATTCATATCTCTGACAAATGACTTTGAGAGGACTTCAAAATCTCATGACAACCTATTTTAAGTCTTCCTACTTTATTCAATCAATGAAATACTATTTCAATAGCTACTTAAAAGAACAGGTTATTTTGGAGGAGAGGGTTGCATGGACAGACAAAAAGGAAAAAAGAAGAGAACAAATTATTCTCCTGCTCCTGAATCCAGAGCAGAAGTCATTGACCTTACAGTGGATATTACTTATGGAGAATCTGGTGTCGGTGTTGTCTTCAGTCAATACAGTTCAGTCGCTCAGACGTGTCCGACTCTTCGCGACCCCATGAATCGCAGCACGCCAGGCCTCCCTGTCCATCACCATCTCCCGGAGTTCACTGAGACTCACGTCCATCGAGTCAGTGATGCCATCCAGCTATCTCATCCTCTGTTGTCCCCTTCTCCTCCTGTTTGGTTAACTTTGTCTTCATTATCCCTGTTCACAGGTGAGAAAGACAAATACTGCTGGATCTTAGCACATCGCCTTGGCACTGTGGCCTTCATTCTCAGATTATTTGTACAGCTTGCACTGCTATGTTAGTTTCTTGTGGTGGCACAAGTCACCACTAACATAGTGGCTTAAAACAAGAGCAGTTGATTCTCTCACAGTCCTAGAGGTCTAAAATCTAGGTGTTGGCAGGACTGCACTCCCTCTAAAGGCTCTAGAGGATAATTATTGCTGCCATTTCCATTTTCTGGTGGTTTCAGACATTCCTAGGTTTGTGACTGCATCACTCTAACCTTTACCTGTAATCTCATTGCTTTCTTTTTTCTGTGAGTCTCTTACAAGCATGCTGTCTTTTGATTTAGGGCCACCCGGATAAGTCAGGATGCTGTCATCTCAAAATTCTTACTTAATTATATCTGCAAAGACTCTTTTTCCAAATTAGGTAACATTTATGGGCTTTGGGGATTAGGGTATGAGCATACCATCTGGGGGATGTCATGCTGGACTCAGCATCAGAGAAAGGCAAGGCTCTCATTAGTCCCTCTCTTCCAAATCTGTTATGGCAGAAAGGAAGAATGGGACCTGTTCCAAAGGTCACATTTCCTCTTGAGATCGAGGCTGAAGAGTGGAAGTTTAACTATAACTGGCATAACAACTTCATTATGCTTGTGGATATATATTTAATAAAATAGAGTATTTTTTTTTTTTCTTTTCTGGATGGAATGTATTGACTGGTCCTAAATCACCTTGATTTATTTCCTGTTTTGAATCTCCAGATATCCACCGTTGGAACATTGGCTACCTGGGGTTTAGAATTTAAAATTCTAAATGAGGTTTCTTAGCTTTCCTCTAGGTGGTGAGTGTTAGTGTTAGTTGCTAAGTCATGTCTAACTCTTGGTGACTCCTGTGGGCTGTAGCCTGCCAGGCTCCTCTGTCCATGAATTCTCTAGGCGAGAATACTGGAGTGGGTAGCCATTCCCTTTTCTGGGGATCTTCCTGACTTAGGGATTGAACCCAGGTCTCTTGCATTGCAGGCAGATTCTTTACCATCTGAGCCACCAGGGAAACCCATCTTTCCTTTATGGTCTAACAGTTTTGCTTCCAAGATACGTAAGGTGTGGACTTAGACAAATTCTGTAGCTTTTTCAAAAGGTCTTTTTGCCTTTTCTCCCTCTTCTAGTTATAGAAAGAAGAAAAGCAAGCTAGAAAGACAGGGAAAGAACATAATCTCTTTGCTAGCTCTGGGCTCCCTTTCTATTGTCAAAAGTCTCAATTCCCCAGCGATCCCCAACCTTTTTGGCACCAGGGACTGGTTTCACAGAAGACAATTTTTCCATGGACTGGGGTTGGGGGGATGGTTTCAGGATGATTCAAGTGTATTACCTTTATTATGCACTTTGTTATTACATCAGCTCCACCTAGATCATCAGGCATTAGATCCTAGAGGCTGGGGACCTCTGGTCTGAGACACAGAACAGGTTCAGGAGCTTTGCAGCCTGGCTGTGTGGATGAACATCGAGTGCTCCCCTCAGAATTCTGAGGTGGAAGAGGTCTATGAAGCTGCCCCTCTTTAGAGTGGCTTTTTGAAGTAGGGGTGACAGTAATGCATGATAACCGACTGAGCTGAAGCTGGCTGACCCTAGTCTTGTGTCTTCTCCCAGGAGAGGCAGTTTATACTCTCCATTTGTCTGTGGGACTCTTCCTGAGATATTTTCTAAAGTCTGGTGGTGCTAGTGATAAAGAATCTGCCGGCCAAAGCAGGAGACACAAGAGATGTGGGTTCAATCCCTGGGTCAGGAAGATACCCTGGAGAAGGAAATGGCAATCCACTCCAGTGTTCTTGCCTGGAAAAAGTCCATAGACAGAGGAGCCTGGTGGGTTACGGTCCATGGGGTTGAAAAGAGTCAGACATGACAGAGCATGTGCATGCGCACGCACGCACATGCGCACACACACACACACACACATATACACACACACCTTAATTAAACAGAATTGTTCTCTAAGGCTCTAACATATCCTGGTATTATAGTTGTGCAACTTGACTTTGGAGACAGGTCCATAACGGTACTGGGTGGGGGTTATAAGAAGTTCAAGGGTTTGTACAGATTTCCGTTCTTTAGTTTTGTATCAGATATAAGTGAAACGAAGTGAGAGTCACTCAGTTCTGTCTAACTCTTTGTGATCCCATTGACTGTACAGTCCATGGAATTCTCCAGACCAGAATACTGGAGTGGATAGCCATTCCCTTCTCCAAGGGGGTCTTCCCAACCCAGGGATGGAACCCAGGTCTCCCACACTTCAGACAGATTCTTTACTAGCTGAGCCTCCAGGGAAGTCTGGCATCAAATATATATGAATATTAAAAAGTGAGTTTTCCCATATTTTATTTACATTAAAATATTGGTTAGGCCAAAAGAATCCCTTCGGGTGTTTCCATTATATCTTACAGAACAAACTTTTTGGCCAACCCAATAGGTTTTGTCTATGTGGCTTTCCATCTTTATAATTAACATCAAGAAAACAATTCTTTCAAACTCTAGGCTTGAAAATTCAAATAAATACTGATATACTGACAAATATTGATAATTTTTATATCAATAACATTTCTTTCAGGGAAGGCTAATGTGCTATTAAAAAATACTGTTGAAGCTTTCCCCCTCCACCCCCAATAGGTGCTTATTCTATTAGTGAATATGAAAGTTTGGCTTTTTTCCTTTCAGTTTCATTGAGATGTAATTGACATACAGCTCTTTATAAATTTAAATTTAGTTAATATCCATCATCTCCTATAGATTTTAGAAAGTGGTTTTTCTTCCCCTTGTGATGAGAACTTTTAGGATTCACTCATTCAGCCACTTTCATATATATCATACAGCATCACTATAGTCATCATGTTGTACATTACATCCCTGGTACTTATTTATCGTACAACTGGAGTTTGTACCTCTCAACCCCCTCCTCCAATTCCCCCTCCTCTCCCCTTGCCTCTGCTAACCACAAATCTGATCTCTTTTTCTATGAGTTGTTTTTTTTTTTTTTAAAGTATATGAAAGTGAAGTGTTAAGTCGCTCAGTCGTGTCTGACTCTTTGCCGCACCATGGACTGTAACCCTCCAGGCTTCTCTGTTCATGGGATTCTCCAGGCAAGAATACTGGAGTGAGTTGCCATTCCCTTCTTTAAGGGATCTTCCCGACCCAGGAATAGAACCTGGGTGTTCTGCATTGCAGGCAGATTGTGTACCGTCTGAGAGAGATCATACAGTAATTCTTTATATTTTCCTGTCTGACTTGACTTGGCATAATGCCTTCAAGGTCCTTCCATGTCATCTTAAAGGTTGACTTCTTTTGAGAAAATTTTAAAATAGCAGTGGGTTAAATAGGTAACTTGTTTCTCTCTTGTTTAAATCTGCATTGATGCAGCCGCTTTGCTCCACAAAGCTGTGAGGGGCGCAGGCTCCTCTGTTGCTGCTCCTCTGCAGAAATTAGAGTCCGCTAGACTATGGCTTCCCAGGTGGTACAGTGGTTAAAGAATCTGCCTATCAATGCAGGAGACGTAAGAGACACAGGTTCGATCCCTGGGCCAAGAAGATCCCTTGGAGAAGAAAAGGGCAACCCACTCCAGTATTCTTGGAATACTGGTGTATTCCACAGAAGCCTGGGGGTCGCAGAAGTCTGACACTATTTAGGGACTGAGCACAGGCTGTTACTCCAACGGGGTCGGGCTGCGCCCAGTGTTGTACTGATAAACGTTTAACAGCTTTCTGGACAGAAGCGCTCATTTGTGGCATTTGCCAGTTTTCCTCATGAGCACGCTCGCATCATGATCCATTTCAAGTATCATGGCCCTAAAAATGGAGACAGGACAAGGAACACATGATTGGCTCTCCTGAGCTGGTATGATGGAATCCAGCTCTTCTACACCACTCTGCACCCTGATGCAGTGAGCAGATCTGGTTTTTCTTGAGGACATGGCTAGGACAGGGGTTCTCAGTCTCAGCGTTGTTGACATCTTGAGCTGATAAATTCTCCATCGTGGGGGCTGTTCTGTGCATCATAGGATGTTTGGCAGATCCCTGGCCTCTACCCATGAGATGCCAGCAGTATTTCCCCTGTTGTGACATGTAAAATATCTTTAGACATTACTAAATGTCCCCTACGGGCAAAACTGCCTCCAGCTGAGAATTGGCCTGGAGGAAGGGAGAGTTGGCTCAGTATAAAAGCTGTGCAGTTGTTTTGATGGTCTTGCTCACATTTTGAGGCCAGAGAAAAGGCCTGATGTTTACTGTGAGCTTGATAAATGTCTGTCAAATACGGTCTATGCAAAGCCAATGCTTTCACATATTTCTGAATATGGATTTATGCTTCTTCTCTGGCTGATGTGTGACAGGTGGAGTCCCTGCAGTCTGTTTACTATACAAGGCAGGGTTTTAAATGGTAGTTGAAACATTTTAAAGTATTGATTTTCCATAACTGGGTTATCTCTAGTGGAAACCGTATATTGATCAGTTCTTTCATCTTTAGGTGTGTAAAGAAACTGGCTGATTTAATCTCTAAAAAGAGGAAACTCTTACATTGTTTTCTATGAGAACTAAAACACTGAACTAGAGAGAGGTCAAAAAAATTTATAGATCTTGGTTGGGGGCTTTAAATGTTGATCAAGATATAAGCAAGGTGGGGATTTCTCTGGAGGTCCAGTGGTCAAGATTCCACACTTCCATTGCAGGGGCCCAGGATTCAGCCCCTGGTCAGGGAACAAGGGTCCTGCATGCTGCATGACTTGGCCAAAAAAAGAGAAGAATCAGGTTATAAACAGAGTGAATGCTTTGCTGAATTTACTGTTTTCATGATTTGGAGGAAAGATGTTGGAGATGTTATGGTGGGCAGATATTCATTTATTTAAAGGCTTTACTGATCGTGGGAAATAAAATTAAGAAATGTAAACTTAATGGTTTTAGTATTAATTATAATACTAGCAAAATATCAGTATTTATTTAAGTTTCATTTTGTGCTAGTACATTCAGACTCTCATCAGTTGTGGTAGACTGAAAAATACGGCCACATGACTTTGCAGCTTTATTGAGCCTGTAATCATTTCCCCACCACCTGACTCTGTGCTGACCCTGTGACTTGCTTTGACCAACAGAATGTGGAACAGTAATATAAAGCCCCTGAGACCTTGCAATTTTTGTGCTCTCTTTCTTAGAATATTGCTGCCGCCATGTGAAAAAGCCCATTTATGAAAAACTACATGGAGAGAGAGGCTGAGCTGTCTGGGCTGAGCCCAGACCAAACCAACCCTTCAACTCCATCCCAACACAACGTGAGCTCACGTTGTTGTTGTGTTCAGTCGCTAAGTCCTGTCCGACTCTTTGCAACCCCATGGACTACAGCACGCCAGGCTTCCCTGTCCTTCACTGTCTCCTGGAGTTTGCTCAAATTCATATCCATTGAGTCAATAATGCTATCTAGCCAACCCATCCTCTATTGCCCCCTTCTCCTCTCGCCCTCAATCTTTCCCAACATCAGCGTCTTTTCCAACGAGTCAGCTTTTCTCATCAAGTGGCCAAAGTATTGGAGTTTGATTTCAGCATCAGTCCTTCCAATGAATACTCATGATTGATTTCCTTTAGGATGGACTGGTTGGATCTCCTTGCAGTCCAAGGGACTCTCAGGAGTCTTCTCCAACACCACACTTCAAAAGCATCAATTCTTTGGTGCTTAGCTTTCTTTATAGTCCAACTCTCACATGCATATATGACTGCTGAAAAAACATAGTTTTGACTCTACGGATCTTTGTTGGCAAAGTGATGTCTCTGGTTTTTAATACCCTGTCTAGTTAGAATGCCCCAAATCCACAACACTGGCATCACCACCAAGTGCTGTGGGGGATGTGGAGTAACAGAAACTAATACACATTACTGATGGGAATGTAAAATGCTAACAGCCACTTTGGATGAGACCTTGGAAATTTCTTATAAAACTAGACATACTCATACCATGCAATCCAGGAATCATGCTCCTTGGTGTTTATCCAAAGTCATTGAAAACTTATGTTCACACAAAAGTCTGCACACAGATGTTTACAGAAGCTTTTTTCATAATTGCCCATATTTAGAAACAACCACCACATCCTTCAGTAGGTGAATTGTTAAATAAACCGTAATAGAGTCAGACAATGGAACACTATTCAACACTAAAGTGAAACAAGCTATCAAGCCATGAAAAGACGCAGAGGAAGCGTAAATGTGTAAGTTAAAGAAGTCAGTCTATGGTGGCTACACACTGATTCCAACTGATTCTGAAAAAGGCAAAACTATGAAGAGAGTAAAAAGATCAGTGTTTGCCTGGGGTTGTGGGGAGGGAGGATGAAAAGACAGAGCACAGAGGATTTTTAAGGCAGTGAGAATATTCTGGTATTATAATGATAGAAACATATCATTGCACAATTGTCCAAACCCATAGACTGCACAACACTGAGTCAAGTCTAATGCAAGTTATGGAATTTGAGTTAAAAGGATGTGTCATGGTAGGTTAATCAATTGTAACAAATGTATCACTGTGGGAGCATGCTGATAATAAGAGAGAGGATACGTGTGTGGGAACAGAGGTATATGGGAAATGCCTGACCTTTCAATTTTGCTGTGGACCTAAACCTGTTCAAAAAGTACAACATTTAATTAAAAACTATTTCAGTGCATTTACACATATATATTTCTTTCACATCCCTCTACCCTACCACCTACAAAGCATATCACAATTATTTTTGTTAACAGGGGTTAAATAATAGGAAATCCAGAACATGTTATTTTTGAGAATTACAATGATAAATTGATTGCTTTTCTTTTGACTCTCTGATACTGGTGGTGTTAGTCAGCCTTTATATCCTCAAGCAAAAAAATGTCAGTTGCTCAGTCGTGTCCAACTCTTTGCAATCCCATGGACTATAGCCCGTCAAAGCTCCTCTTTCTATGGAATTCTCCAGGCAAGAATTTTGGAGTGGGTTGTCATTTTCTTCTCCAGGGGATCTTCCTGACCCAAGGGTTGAACCCAGGTCTCCTGCATTGCAGGCAGCTTCTCTACAATCTGACCCACCAGGGAAGCCCCAGCCACTTACATCCTCAGACCCTGGATAAATGGCACTGCCAAGTGGCCTGCCCCTTCTCCATCAGTACTCTTCTAAGAAGATCTCTTTCCTGTCCTTTTGTGAATTCCTTTTGTGGTCTTGGAGGCTGTCTTTCTGTGTTTGTTTTAATTTGTCTTATGACGGAGGTTGAAAAATCTTTCCATCTCCATATGCTTTCAGACTATCTTTTCCTACCTTTGAAAATTACCTTTTCTTGTCTATTGACCATTTTTGATAGAATTTCTGGTCATTTTATCCTAGTTTGAAAAGTTCTTTGTACATTAGGAGGATTAATACTTTATCTGTGATTATGTTACTAATATTTTATCCTCATTTATTTATCTTTTGATTTTGTCATGCAAATTTTATTGTTAAGCAATCAGAAGTATTTCATTGCATCTGGATTTAAATAAGAGTTAGAAATCTTTCCCTAGTCAGAGGTAATGGGTACAGAGTTTGTTTGGGGTGATGAAAAAGTTCTGGAAATAGATTGTGGTAATAATTGCATAACATTATGAACATAATTAATGCCACTAAATTGTACACTTAATGATGAATACTATGTTAGGTGTATTACACCTTTTGCATTTTTTTACAGCAATTTAAATGGAGGTGGTTGGTTTTTTCAAATCCTTTATGTTTTACCTGCAGGTTTTATAGTTCGATACACTCTTTTCTGTCAGTTTTGTCCTCGTCTGTGCAGTTTTAATAGACAGTTTTGGAGGAATAGGGGAAGGTTAGGTGCTTCTTCTCTCTGTTTTCTCAGAGTACTCAGTTATCCTTTATTTTCTTCTTTCTCTCACTACCTCTTCTTGTACCTGATTATCCCTGTAGATGCAATTCTAGACGCCACATTTGGGCCTACAAGTTTTTGAAGTGTTAGCTGTTAAGTTTTACCCGACTCTTTGCGACACCATGAACTGTAGCCCACCAGGCTCCTCTGTCCAAGGAATTCTCCAGGCAAAAATATTGGAGTGGGTTGCCATTTCCTTCTCTAGGGGATCTTCCTGACCCAGGGATTGAACCCAGGTCTCCTGCAATTCCAGACACATTCTTTACCATCTAAGCCACCAGGGATGCAAGCACAGGGATCCTTTTTGTCTCTAGTGCTGTCATGTATTTTGGCGTTTGATGTTGGCCTTTCTCCTTTTGAGGGTGACATTGTCACATTGTCTGTGCTTTGTCTAAGTTCATCACTTTGCTTGATTCATTTTCATGAATGACTATGGCATTGACTGAGATTCTGATTGACCCATAGGTAGTTTAAACATCAAAGCAATTGGCTTCTTCGTTATGCCAAAGGCATGGATTACATATGGTTGTATTTTTTTCTCCTTATGGATTTTATGGTTTTCTTAATTTAAGATGGAAAGAGGAAGGTTGTGTAGGAGATTGGCAATCATTAAGCTGCCATTTAGGGCTTCCTGAGTGATGCTAATAGTAAAGAACCTGCCAGCCAACGCAGGAGACGTAAGAGATGCAGTTTTGATTTCTGGGTTGAAAAGATTTCCTGGAGGAGGGAATGGCAACCCACTTTAGCATTCTTGCCTGGAGAATCCCACGGACAGAGGAGCTTGGTGGGCTACAGTCCATGGGGTTGCAGAGTTGGAGATGACTGAACGACTAACACTTTCACTTCCAGTATCAGTAAAGTGCTTGAAACAATTCCTGGCACATGTTAAGCCCTGTGTACGTGCTAGTTAAAGATGAACATATGATAAAACGCAATGCAGTAAATCGAAAATTAAAGGTGGTGTATAACAAAATAGGTGAGTGGTGATAGGGAGAGGGAAGGCCAGGATAGGTGATGAGAGCCCTCTTCCTCCTGGAAAGCTGTTCATAGGGTACGGTGGCAATTTGGAGGGACTCACATGTATTTATCTGAAATTTTCACACTTGAGAAAAAGATACAAAATAAGTCTGTTTCTACTCAAATTTTGCACGAAGTGAACCAGGATGAGAAGGATTTACTGTATCTTGCTGTGCTCATGTAATTGTCATGTTTTATAACAGTTTTTTAAGATGTGGCCAGTAGATGATTCTTTAAGGTTCTGCTTATGTAGAGACATTATTAAATCATAAACTAAACCTTGATAGTTACATGCCTGAGAAGTATAGAATTTACTCATCAGACAACTGGCATTCAGAGGTAGATAGTGTGTCTAGAATATTTGCATTTGAAAATGATGCTGAAACGTTTCGCCATTGCACTATCAGAGGGTCTTAATCAGGATCACAGATGATTTCTGGGGTCATCAAACGTAGGAAATGTTTCTGTACAAGTGCGTTTGTGCATTTGTACATTTTTCCTGGGAAAAGACCTTTCAGGTGATCATAGGGGTCTGTCTCAGCAAAGGTTAGCAATCACTGGTGAAGAAACTGCGATCATCTGATTTCCTAGTTACGAATACATGAAAGTACTTCTTTTAAAACTCTTCACCATTTTAGGATGCGATATCTGGAAATTACTTTATTATATGTAAAAGGAAAAGAATCAAGAAAATGAAATACATACTATTTATGCCTAAAATGCATTTTTCTTTACTTGCTTTTATTTCTTTTATATATTACTATAACGGCATTATATTAATTTTTTAAGTTTGGAAATCACCTCTGTTTACTATCATACTACTAATGTTTGATGTTTTTAAAAAGACAACAAATTTAAAGATTTTTTAAAATAAATTAGGTTCCAGGTAGACTATATTATCAAAGGATTTCATTTCAGGGTAATAAATGGGGTGTTACTTTTTTTTTAAAGAGGGCCCTAGTCTAATAGGATTGGGAACCATTCTGCTGTGCTGTATGTAAATAATTTCAATTGGGAAAAATCTAATACTGATACTTTTCAAGCTGTCTCCAGAGAATTTAATGATTTTAGGGCAGGAAAAAAAATTGTTTCTACATAAGCTCTATGTTTGAAGGGAGAGGTTTAAAGAAAAAAACAAAATTCTATAACAAAGGAAGAAAAATGTAAATGCAAAAATGACTCTGTGTCTCTTTCTCTTTCTTAGTCTCTGTCTTTCTCATCTTTCTCTCCATCTGTGTGTGTGTGTGTGTTCAGTTCTATCATGTTTTATCTTTATATCATCCTATATACAGTGATTCTTGCACAGACCAAGCATGTAATGTATCTGTTAATTGATTCTTATTCTGCCCGATCACCAATTCTCTTGTCCTTATCCCCCCACAATAGGGTTCCATAGTACTAACAATGGAAAGGGTAATAAGTGAATCTAAATTTAATCCCTTTTTGTTTAAACTAATCTCTCTCTAATTAATGGCTTCTCATTCCATTAATGCTAATGAATCAGGAGACTTCTCTACATCCGTGCAGGAAGCACTCAATTAAATCATCAATTTGAAAATTAGACAAGAGATCAGAGTCCAGCTTCCCATTGTTCCCTGGGCAACTTTTTGCCTAAAGAAAAGGGTGTCTGAAATACAAAGACTGAATGAAGCCTTCTCCCTCCAGTGCAAGCCTCTTAATTCTGGATTGTGTCCTAGCTTTTCCCACACATTTTAAAATCCACATGTTGTAAGGGTTCCACACCATAGAAGATTACACAGAGGGACTCGACCCTTCTGAAAATCCATCCCCTCTCTCACCTGAGATCTGGTCAGGAAGACTGAGACTAGATCTGGGTGTGTGCACTTTGAGAAGCCCCCTCTGGGTGACTTCTGTGTCACAGACTGATCTCAGCGAGGCAGCAGTGAGTGGTGGCGTGAAGCGAGATCTTAAATTTTCTGCTCAGGAACTGAACCTGGGTAGCCTGGATGAGAACCAGGAATCTTAGCCACCAGAGCAGCAAGGGCTAGAGGCTAGAAGCTATTTTTTCCCAGGTCTTTGCCCCCAGTGAAAAATGCATTGATCACAGAGGCAGAAACTGTAAATGCAGGTACAAAGTTTATTAGAGACACAGCGCAACAAGAAATGGGAGGGCATATAGAGAAACAGTTTGTTTAGTTAAAGACAGAAGCAAGGCAGAAATGCATACTCAGAGAGAGAGTGTGGGTGTCCCCCCTAGTGAGGAGGAGCTAGTAAAGAGGTGGTAAAGCCATTTATATAGGGCAGTTCTTCCAGGTCTTTGTCTTTCCTTTGGGCCAATTATTTGGTTTCTTTTTCCTGACCTACCCTGGGACACTCTCCTGGGTGTGCACACATCCCTCAGCCATGATGGATCTCCAAGTGAAGGCTTCTGGGAAGAGCAATACTCATCATGGTCTGGTGTTATCCCCTGAATTTTGACCCACAAGAAGCCTTTCTGTGCATGTGTAGTGCCTCCCTTGTCCCAAAAGAGTGAGGCGGGAGATCCCTTAATCCTTTACTCAAACAGAGTTTTCTGCCTCTTTGTCCTTCCCATGACTATTACCTTGACTTCTGCCATGACTATTACCTAAAGGGGTTACAAGAGACAAGGACTGGCTATTTATCCTGTTTCTGTTGTTACTTCCATTTTGGAGAGCAAAAAGGAGGTTGGTTGTCCATGTCTGAACTGGAGCCCACCTATCTCTTGTCTTAGAAAACGCTAGCCATTATAAGTATCCAGCCTGAAGCACCCTTCTTTGTGCCCCATGAAATGTAAACAGGAGGCCAGTTGTAAATGTCTAACCTGGAGCCCGTCTATCTCCTACATCAAGATGAGTTTCACCCCCCCAATCCCCCCTACACACATCCACAAGGTAAGGTCCTCTCTAAGAGGCCCCTACCACGGCCATACACGTATGCTTTCTTCATATGGCATGGCTTAAAGAAAGAGAGAAACTTTTATTCTTTAATTGTTTGGAACTTCACTATTTAAAGCTACTTTAGCTGACAGCTGTGGAGTCATAATACAAAATATCAAGTGTTGATAGCTTCATGTGTAAAAAACCTTTTGGGCCAGGGGCTGTGCAGGGTGATGGAATGTACCTAAATGAAGGATAAGGGACTGGCTTGCAGAGACTCCCGGGCCAGGTACTCAGAGACACCCGTATGTCACAGGCCTCAATAGTTAAATGTCAAATTAAACAGAAGTCTTGACATGCATTTGTCATGCGTTGCTTAATTGAGATTTCCAAATGGAATTTTTAGTCACCTCCAAAAGAATCATTAAGACGTACAAACTATTATATATAAAATAAATAATGTACAAGGACATATTGTATAGCACAGAGAATATAGCCAATATTTTATAATAGCTATCAATGGAGAATAGCCTGGAAAAACATTGAATTACTATGTTGTACACCTGAAACTAATATAATATTGTAAATTGACTACACTTTAATAGAACAAAAGTGTACATCTCAAAACCCCCCAGAAGAATCCAATTATGCATACTTCATGAAAGCACAATTAGTTAAGTCATACACCTTAAAACATAGCATCGGTGCAGAGCATAACAACCTGATCTATGAGACCAAGCTCTTGAGATGTTAGCTCTGTCCTTAGAAGAGTGCCAGGACATAGGAGGTAGTTCATAAATATCTTTTTGAATGAACAAGTAAATGAACCTAACTGACATTTTTCTTACTAACCTCTTTGAATTTTATACATATTTCAAATTATAGTATTATTAATTTCTTATTCTCCACTTTCAGAGAGACCTCAGCAGATAATGTGCAAAATTTAGAATGCTTTGGGCAAGGATAATAAGCATGCCCCATCTCTATCTGTAAATGTTCTCTTGGTTTGGACTGAAAAGATACAGCCAAGAAGATAAAGAGGAAGAGACAAAAGAAAAGTCCATGTGTACTTAATGTTTACCAGTGCAGTAAATTTTTCCAATATACAGAGAAAAGACAACGTTGCTTTAATTGGATCCAGTCTCTTTGAGTTCTCTTTCCCTATTTTCCCCTAAAATAAAGAAAGTGGGAGTGGGGACCTAGCCAAATGATGATTTAAATTTAGTCAAATATTTTTGGGGATGCCAATTCAAGAGGTTGCTAAAGTTTATTTCTCTTTCCTTCATGGAGGTGCATTTCCAACTCAGGCACATGAACTGGACTGGAAGAGCAATCAGTTATAAAGAAAAAAGTGCATTTGGTGTCTGCCTCTGTTAGCTGGAAAAATAATTGAAAGCATGAGTGTTGTATGTTTTCTGTAAAACTTCAAAAGTGTACATAATCACAGAAAGGAGAATGCCATCTGCTTGTTGTTAAGGTCATGTTTTATTTTCTTGCTTATTCTCTCAACATATTCAGAAAACTTAGGTTTATAAAGAAAATTAATTATTATTTATGCTAGGTATAGATCAGCAAGGAATTTACTCATTTCCCTCTTTCCATTAGTAGCAGAGTGGTGTTAGATAATAGATTAGAACCATTTGGCATTTAATCACCGTCACCCGCTCTTAGAAATTACTCACCAGCCAAAATAATCAGAAGAAACACTTTCTCAGAAAAAGAAAGAATCCATCTTTTGTATACCTAATAACATGCTGGCAGCTTTGCAAAGTTTGGTAACGATTGCTTTTGTTCTGCAGTGTGTAAGGGGTGCATTGTCAAGTAGAATTTATAGATCATTTGCTATCAGGATTCATCTGTCCGAACATCTGTAGAATCGCTAATGTTCAGCATTAAAGGCACAGAGTGGATGATACCAGACTTCAGAACTTTCACCCCAGACCCAGGGAAGTGCAGGGGTTGCCCACGGTAATCCGGTTACCGACTGGCAGAATCGGGGCTGGAACTCAGTTCTCCTGATTCCCGGCCCAGTGACTGTTCCCACTCTGAGTGTTCTGTGTAGGCAGTACCCGTCTTTGCTAGAATAGATGCAGCTCTATTACTCCACGAGTGGCTTCATCTGCACGTCACAAGCACATATTTAGGAGAGATTACATTCCAGGCCGCTTTAGATAGACCACCCCATGGTTTCCACATAGTGTTTATTCCATAGGTTACTTGATTAGTTGCTTTACTATTTTGAAGTAATAGCAAGCTCGGCCTATAAATTCCTTATTATTTGTGAATTTAGTTCAAGGTACTGTGTATCAGTGGTAAAGATTCTGCCTGCTAAGGCAGGAGATGCAGGTTTGATCCCTGGCTCAGGAAGATCCCCTGAAGAAGGAAAGAGTAACCCACTCCAGTGTTCTTGCCTGGGAAATCCCATGGACAGAGGAGCCTGGTGGGCTACAGTCCATGGGGTGGCAAAGAGTCGGACATGACTTAGCTACACAGAACAAGCACTGTATGTGAGTTGTTTGCCAAATGAGAATCAATTATTAGATGCCAGGATTACAAAAGAAGTACAGGCCCTTGCCTTTCAAGAACCTACAGATGTGTTATTTAGAATGAATGGGCAAAATGATACTGAGTTGAAAACACCTTTGTTCAGATGCTGCCTTTAAAAAAAGTTTTCCTTCCATTTCTTAGGCTATTTTTTTCAATCTGCTTCTTCTTCTCCCTCTACAGGAAGTGTCTCTTAGGTGCTGGGGTTCCTTAGGGCTCTGCCTTAAATTATCTGCTCTATTCTCTTCCTGGATTATCTCATCTAATCCTGCAGGTTCTATTATTATCCATCAGAGCACTTATTAGTGTCCAGGAGTCTGTGACTTCCCTAAAACTCCATGCAAAATCAGTGTGCATGCCCTTAGCTTTTGTCACGTTCACAAGACTGCAAAGCCCTGTGGTGTGGATAGTTCCCAGGACTGCCCCCAGGGTACCACCACCACGTGGGGAGTCACAGTCTCTTGAGGCTTAAAGGGCACAATGCTTTTCACAGTCTCTCATCCCCTTCCCAGGCTTCCCTCCAACCCCCGCCCCAGCTGGTTTCCATTCCTCCTTGTGTGTTTCCTGTCTTAGTAAATAACCATACCACCCACCAGGTTGTCCCAAAGTCCAGGGACTTCCGAGATCTTTCCTTCTCCCTCGCTCCACACATCCGACCTAAGTCCTGTGGGTTCTCTCTGAATATCTCTCTAACCCCCTCCTCTATTTCCAAAACCACTGCCCCTCCCAGACGGCCCCATCCTTCAGTCAATGCAGTAGGCTCCTTGCTGGCCTTCCTCCTGTCTCTCTTTAATCCTTTCTATGTACTGAGGTTAGAGTGCATTTTCCAAAATAAGACAAGACCACACCACTGCCTGGCTTAAACCCATGAGTGCATCTCTGTAAACTCCAGGGTTCAACATTACAAGAAGTACATAACCTTGCCGAAGTTGCTTCACTCTCCGCAGTATCGTTACTTGCTGTAACCTATCCCCGCTTTTGCCGTGTCCTTCCTACAGCTCCTTAAACCTCCGTGTTCTCTCTCATCTCCTGTCCTGGGGATTTTGCTTTCACCTGTTCTGCCATTCTCCCCTCAACCCATCTCACCACCTCTACCCCAGCCCTCTCCCGTTTCCCCCATTCTCCTCATTCACCAAGCTGACTGCAATTCATTCTTTGGTTCTCACTTCCTTGAGGAGGCTGATCTAGCTTTACCTCCCTGCTATAGGCACCCGTTCCCCCACACCTTCCCACTCAATCATTCAATCCCCACAGTGCTTTGTTTGTCCTTCCTCCTCCAAGGGCTCCCCTGGTGTCTCAAATGGTAATCTGCCTGCAATGCAGGAGACCTGGGTTCAATTCCTGGATCAGGAAGATCCCCTAGAGAAGGGAATGGCAACCCACTGCAGTATTCTTGCCTGGAGAATCCAATGGACAGAGGAGCCTGGCGAGCTACAGTCCATGGGGTCACAAAGAGTCAGACAAGACTGAGTAACTTTCACTTTCCTCCTCCATGGACTAAAAGCCTCGTGAGGGCAGGGCTCACATGTCAAGTTTACTATTACATTCTTACAGCATCTGGGACAAGGTTCATACTTGCAGGTGCTCTGTAAATATCTAGTGAATGAATCAAAGCCAGTTTGTATCAAACAGACAGTGAAGTACAGTTAGAGACCTGCAGAAAGTCACACCATTGGTCACATTGTCACCCAGGGAGTAGGGCTTGAGCTCACTGGTGAAAAGTGGATAGGGCATGGCTTAGTCAAGACAAAGAGAAGAGAGTAAGGCATGGGAAAAATAGTATTAAATTATGAGGAAAGTATTTGAATTGACTCACAGATGAAAAGGCGGTTATATGATCAGTGGAGAGAGGAGAGGCCAGGGAGCCTGGCTCATGGCTGGTTTACATCTAGTGCAAGCAGCGGTTGGCCGAAATTGTAAGCGTTGGGTGGAAACAGAGTGTAGATGGCCTTGAATATTAGAGTGAGGGGGAAACCCAGTGAAGTTAGAGCAGGGGAGAGACATCCAGCAAATGACGTGACATTAGACAGGGGCAGTGTTTCAAAAACTAGCCATTAGTGAATGCCTTTGGGATTTTTTCCTACATATTGCTTCATCTTTCTCCTTATATTATTCTTCTATTTAATTGGTCTATTTTCAAAGGAAATTGCATCACTACTATACATGAAAAACAAATACCACTTGTCATTAATGGAAACAAACATAAAAATAAATCGAATAAATAAAATAAACATAGATAAATAAAAATAAATTAAATAAGTAAAAAGAAAAAAATTAAAAAATGTTGAATTCTAGGTAGGTACCATTTTCTGTCCACATTTCTAAGTCTGAAGTCTGTTCTCTTTTGGACATAAAGATAAACAGATTCTAAAGAGGTAATAAAGATCTGCAACAAAACAAATCTTCTCCTTCATGAACCATAACAATAGAAAGAAAATTAAGTAGGAAATTCGTGTCTCACTGTATGACTAGATATTATTTTGTTCCATATAAGCTGTGTTGTACTGTGCTTAGTCACTCAGTCATGTCAAACTCTTTGCGACCCCATGGACTGTAGCCCGCCAGGCTCCTCTGTCCATGGGGATTCTCCAGGCAAGAATACTGGAGTGGGTTGTCATGCCCTCCTCCAGGGGATCTTTCCAACCCAGGGATCAAACCCAGTTTTCCCACATTGTAGGTGGGTTCTTTACTGTCTGAGCCACCAGAGAAGCCCAAGAATATTGGAGTGGGTATCCTGTTCGTTCTCCAGGGGATCTTCCTGGGCCAGGAATTGAACAGGGGTCTCCTGCATTGCAGGTGGATTCTTTAAAGCTGAGCTACCTGGGAAGCCACATAAAAAAATCTCCACTCCCATCAGTGTTAGCTGCCCTCACTTTGGATAGCAGTGGTGTAGGGCCAGGACCTGCAAGCTTTTTCTCCATCTATTTTAGGCTCTGGGGCCATGCAGCCTCAGTTGCAAATACTAACTCTGCTGTTATAGCATGAGGACAGCCAGAGATAAAACACAATTAAATACGTGTGGCTGTGTCCCTGTAAAACTTTATTTCTAAAAACAGGTGGGACTTTTGGCTGGTGGGATGTCCAGCTGGCCCTCTGTACCTGCAGGTTCTACATCTCTGGGTTCAACCAACTGAGGATCAAAAATATTTGAAAAATAAAAATTCCAGAAAGTCCCCAAACACAAATACGTAGTAGCATTTGGATTGTGTTAAGAAGTTTTATAAATTATCTAGAGGTGATTTCAAGTGAATGGATGTGTCAGAGATTATGCAAATATTATGTGTACAAACATTATGCAAATATTATGTGTACAAACATTATGCAAATATTATTATGCATGTGTTATGACATTTTATTTGAAAGACTTGAGTGACAGATTTTGGTAGTCGGGAGGGGGTTCTGGAACCATTCCCCTGTGAATACTGAAGGATGACTGTAATGTGCTGACCCTTGATCTATATCAGTGGTTTACAAATTTATGGTGTGGTAGGGATTACTTATGTTATGGATTGAATTGTGTCCTCCCAAAGAAAGATAGGGCTTCCCAGGTGGCACTAGTGGTAAAGACCCACCTGCCAAAGCAGGAGACATAAGAGACATAGATTCCATCCCTGGGTTGGGAAGATCCTCTGGAGGAGGAAACAGCTACCCACTCCAGTGTTCTTGCCTAGAGAATCATGTACAGAAGAGCCTGGTGGGTTACTGTCCATAGGGTCGGAAAGAGCTGGACACCACTGAAGCGACTGAGCACAGCACAAAGAAAGATATATTGAAATCCTAACCTCCAGTACCTCAGAATGTGATGTTATTTGGAAATAGGTTCTTTACAGAAGTAATCAAGTTAAAAGGAGGCCATTAGAATGGACCTTAGTTCAGTATAACGGATGTCCGCATAAAAAGGGGAAATCTGGACTCAGAGACAGACACACACAGAGGGAGATGTGAAGACATAGGGGGAAGATGGGCATCTCAAGCAAGGAATGCCTGAGGCTACTAGAAGCTGGGAGAGAGGGCTGGAAGAGATCTCTTCCTCGTGCCTTTAGAGGGAACACAGCCCTGCCAATAGACCTCCAACCTCCAGAACTGTGAAATAAGAATACACTTCAGTTGTTCTAAGCCACCGAGTTTATGATACTTCATTACCATAGACCTAGGAAATTAATATAACCTGTTTTTTTTTTTAATATAAAATTTGGGGCCCTACCTAAGACCTACTGTATGTGTAGGGACCAGGCATAGGGCTTTAAAACTAAATCATCATACCTGCCACAGTTGATTCTAAGCCCATGGTTGGGTCAAAGCCCCCTGGTCTTCATGGCAGAGCAGAGAAGGCAGATTGGTCTCAGACCACCTAAGGGGAATCAACTGTAATAATCCACGTGGGTGGTGATGCGGGGCTGGATTAAGACTCAGGAACTTGGACTAGAAAGGAAGGTGCTTTGATCGGTCTGATAAGAAGGGCACAGTAAATGTTTGGGGAATAGCAGTTGGAGGTGAAACAGATGCACTTGCCCATCCCAGAGGAAGTTTACTATAGGGATGAAACATCCCCATGAGATTTGTGTTAGAGACAGATGCTTTAGGATCATCCCTATATTTAACATGAAAACCAGTGAGCTCTCAAAGGGAGAGAGGAGGAGAGAGAATGCTCTTTGGGACTCGATACCATGATAGATGGTGGAGGGAGAGAGAGCCAGAGAAGGAGACTGAACAGGAATGGTGTGATGGATACGAAGAGAAATTGTTATCAGGGCAAAGGTTTTTAAGAAAACCTTTGTTTTCTTAAAGGAGTCATTAGAGTCAAATTTTATAAAGAGATCAGGGAGGGAGATCAGAAGGGAACATAAGGAAGCAGTAGATATGGGTTTCATGATGCCTTGGCAGCTTCGAGAAACCACCTTCAGCAGAGTGTGGAGCGAACTGAGGTTTGTAAACATTAAAAGTTTTGTTGTAAAAGGAAACAGCAAATACGAGGGGGAGAGATGGCTCATTACACATTTTTCCCCCCAGTGTGGGACATCTATGCCTGTTTGAAGTCAGAGGAAGAAACCAGTAAAGACACACTGAAAATTACTAAGAGTCTTCAGAGGGAGCATGGCCCTGCCAACACCTTGATCAGAAGTGGATTCCCATTCCCACTGGAATGGAACTGGGAGGGATTCTTTGCTTCTTCGTGTTGTTCCTCTGTTCCCAGTTTCTGATGGAGATTACTAGTCTTTTCTTCCACCCTCTGTCCCTCTGCATTTCCTTCCTTTCTTCCTTTCTTCCTTTCTCTCAATAGGATTTGTTCATCAAATACTGTTGATAAACAGCAGCTTGGAGCCTGCCATTTCTTTAAATAATTTTTTTTGGATCTTTTATAGTCTAGGCAGTTTTAAGACAGGAGTTGCATTTGTCTGGAAACACCTTCTAAAGGCTCTGAAATATTTATTCATTATAATTCCCTGAAAAAATGTTGTTCATATTAGTTGATCTATGTCTCTATCAGTTTATCTTTCTACTTATCTAATACATATTTCATCTAAGGAATGATTTGAGTTGGCTGTTATAAAATGATTACAAATTATAAATGGATAGGTGTAAATATTTATTACTCAGAACAATCTAAAAATGAAAACTGGAAAATGACAGATCACTTTAGTCATGAAAATGCACAACAAGAAATTCCAGGATAAAACCCACTTTTGACAAGAGAGAGAAAGACTCAAACAGGCTTTGCTCCTGGCCGACTGGATAGACACATCTGATTTTACCAGTTGCAGATAAGACAGAGCTAGCTGAAGCTCAGGCCAGAGAGATGAGATACACCATGGAAGCCTGTGTGCTTGATTATGACATCAGTGACTAGTTCTAGACTTCAAACACATGGCTATGGAACAAAAAGGGTTTTAGCTAATTTTCTCAGCATTTATTCCAGTACTGACATGAAGCAAATAGCAAAAAAAAAATTTTTTTTGAAGTCCAAAATATTAATACAAAATAGATAGGGTCAAAGAGAACAGAAGATGCAAAGAGCCTGCACACTAAGCGTTCACCAGTGCCCTGCTAGGGAACATGTGGATTTTAATGCCACACCAGAGCAATAAAAGTGAAATGTCCCACCATCTTAAAGGTTTGGGACTTGTAATAGAATAAGCATTTGATTAATGAAACAACATGTACTATAAAGAACAAGGGATCATAAAAAGCTGGTTTTTAACAGCCTAAGTACCTTTTGCGGCTTGAAGTTCTTTATCACCTTGTAAATCACTGCTGGAGAGAAATAACCAAAGTGAGACAAGGCCAACTTCCATTACCAGCCTGGCCACCTTGGGGCTTTGGCTCCGGTTTCTCAACCATATTCTCTTTGCTAACACTCTGCGGTACCTTGCCTTTATTATGAGGAAAGGAAGGCTGGGTCACTGTGGTGACTCTGCTTTTAGTAAATGTCTCAGAACAAATATGCCCCCTCAAGAGGCACCTTCCTCCCCCTCGAAGTCTCTGTTCTGCCATCAAACATGCCTCCACTGGTAGAAATGAACAACCATGGGTATTAGCCAGCCTGGACCCCCAAATCTTGTGGCTGACATCAGCACAGATTAATTTGTCCCAGGTTGGTGTGTGGGTGGGCTGCAGTGGAGCTCAGGTCCGACCCTCATGCCTTTCATGTCCAGAGTGCAGGTCGAAGAGCATCCGCACAGGGGCAGGCTTTTCCTCACGGCGCAGGAAGGAACCCAGGAAGCTGAGTCAAACATCATGAGCTCATCGGGAACTTCTGAGCAGGCGTGGTATTCTTTACATCTGCTCACATCCAGTGGCAGAGGCAGGTCACATGGCTAGGCTCAAAGTCAGGGGAGAGAGGAAATCCCCCCCACAGCAAATCCTGGCCAGGATAAGGAGGTAAGGATGGACTGGAATCAACTCATCCCAGTCAACATACTGTGGATTATGCAGGTAGGCTAGTCATGCAGTCATGTAATTGGATGCCCTGGATCTTCACCGATGATCTCTGAGATCAAAGTGGGTGTTCTAGAGAAGAGAGAGGTGCTCTGTGTGTGGTGTATCTTATTAAAATGTCAGGAAAGAACTCCGACTTTAAGAACTTTGACTCAGTGTACAGCCTTGACGTCAAGCAAATTCTTGGCAAAAATGGCTAATTGATACTAGGAGCTGTGCTAAGCAGGTTAAACACATCATTTCATTTAGTTCTCACAATGATCTTCTGAAGTGGGTCTAGTTATCCCCATTTTTCATGTGAAGGAACTGAAGTGTAGAGATCAAGTTGCACAAAAAGACAGCATGCGAGGCAGTCCAGAGCTGGGGTTTGAATCCATATATGTTGGACTTCAAATTACTGTGCCACACTGGAAGATGTCTCAGGTTTAAACTTGGTGAGAAACTGACACTCAAAATATATGTGTAAAATTTTGTCTCGTGTTCATATACTTTGATTCTCAACAATTACACTTCAAGGGATTTATCTTAAGGATAAATGTATTTATCCAAGGGATGATATATTATGATATAAAAAAGATGTTCTAAGACTAAACATTAATATAAAACTATGGACTTTGAATAATAATGATGAGTCAGTCAGTCAGTGTAGGTTCATGAATTGTTAATACACCACTGCAGTATGGAATGCTGACAGTAGGGGGCGCTGTGCATGTGTACGGATGGGCTAAATGGGAACTGTGCTTTCCGTTGAATTTTACTATGAATTCAAACATGCTCTAAAAAAATAAAGCTTATTAATAAAAAAGAAAAGAAAAAAAAGTAGGAGAATGACATTGCCCACAGAGTGGGTGAAAAAAGGTACTTGAATAGCAATGCTCATGGCAATCCTATTTATAATGGAGAAAAACTGGAAATAATCTAAAGGATTAAGCATAAGGGATTTGTTAAGCAATACGATACATCTGGAGGTGGCTGCAAAATTACTACTTAAAAGAATATTTAATGTCGTTGAAAGTGTGCACAGTGAGAAGAGGAGACCTTAACAATATGCATAGTGCAACCACAAATTTGTAGAGAGAATAGTCATATATGAACTGCAAGTAATTCTGGGTAACATATATGTCTTTAGGTGACCCACCTCCACATTCCCACCAAATTTATCACATAAAAATATTTTGAATTTGCAGCTAGAGACTGTACTCTCTCAGCAACACACACTCTTCCAAAATGGTCTTGTAGCCAGATTTGAGCTGGGAATATCTTATTTTCATCCATTCCCTGGGAGTACCATAGAGCAAACTGAGCTTCTGGGCATGTCCTCTCTAGACCCCAATTTGGGATCCAGGGATAATAGGTGTACAAGGGGTAGATGGTCTTGTGGGAATTGTACTTTCCCTTGAATGGTGATTATTACTTGTTATTGCTTCCTAGACTGAAAGTGAAAGTCACTTAGGCATGTCTGACTCTTTGTGACCCATGAACTACAGTCTATGGAATTCTCCAGGCCAAAATACTGGAGTGGGTAGCCGTTCCCTTTTCCAGGGGATCGTCCCAACCCAGGGATCGAACACATGTCTCTTGCATTGCAGGCAGATTCTTTACCAGCTGAGCCACCAGGGAGGCCCAAGTGTCCCGGAATGGGTAGTCTATCCCTTCTCCAGCAGATCTTCCTGACCCAGGAATCAAACTGGGGTCTTCTGCATTGCAGGCAGATTCTTTACCAGCTGAGCTGCCAGGGAAGCCCTCTTCATAGATTAGACATACTTTATTATGAACATTTTTATTATAGTAAGACACAAGTAATACTTACTATTTTAACCATTTTTAAGTGTACAATTCAGTGATGTGGTATTTAGTACATTCAAATTGTTTAACCATCACCAGAGATACTTAAGTTTGTTGTTTATACTGCTTGTAGAAGTCATATATATTCCTCAAAGCAAATGATAAGAATAATCTACCTTCCCATCTCTTAAGCATATAATTTTTAAAAGTTGAATTCATATTTATGTGTATGGATATGTATACACACATGGCTATATGCACACATGCATGCTTACAATGTTTTACATAGATTAATTACCATAAATGCATAATTTTATTGAGCCCTGCACTCCCTTTATCTCCTGTTTTGGGTGCAAACTTAGATGAGGCAACAGGAACATAATTCCACGTGAGAATACTATGATACATAGTGTAACACTTAAAATTGGTTTTGGTTTTAAATGGGAAGGCAGACACCATTAGCTTTAAAAGAACACTTGTTTGGGAATTGAATAGCTAGCATATTTGTCAAAAAATAATAAAAAATAAAGAACTGAACTAGAACAACAACCACAACATCCAGAACACTACACCTCATTAGTGTTTGTGAGGAAGGGGAATATATTTCTCACCAGTAAATCCTTCTCAAGGCAGAACAGACAAGAAATAAGAACTGTGGTTATTGACTAATTGTCAGTGGTAAAACTTTCTCCTGCGTGAAAGCAGTGCCTCAGACTCCCTAATAATCGTATTGCTGAGAGCTAACATTTACTGAGTGTATATCAAGCATTTTCCTACCCAAATCATGTTTTAGGGGCATTTTGCAGCAAATGATTTCAATGTTTTATTGATTTAATTTATTCATTAAGTTGCTTGAAAACATTGAGTTGTTCTAGATCAGGTTTTTCTTTTTCCAATGAAAGTGAATCTGATAGCTTAATCTGTTGGACTTTATTTTTTTCTTGAAAAATTAACCCATGACCTATTGGATGATCCTAAAGTCATCTAGTCTTTATTATAATTTTTCTTATATAAGATAGTAACATCAAGTTTATTTTAACCTCAGGATTCAATTTGGTTTCAATGAGCAATTTAGACACCATTAGAGTGAAACAAGAATTTAACTCAGAGTGAGTAGATAATAACTGATTTCTAAAATGCTTCCAAACAGCTATTAACTTTCTAATACTATACTAAAAGCTTTGCCAAACTAATAACAAGTCACTGTGTTTATGCAATTATTCTGAGGGCTGACCCATTCACAAAACTTAAGGATACAAAACTCTCATTTAAACCTCTGAAGTTTTGAAAAAATGTAGTCCTATTGTCCAAATATTATAGATCTATACTTATAAAGTATAGACAAAAGGAGACCAGATGAATTTGACAAAGATTTTGGAATGGAGGTCCTGACAGTCACAGTTTATATTAATCAAAATGAGTCGCTAAATCCAAGCAGATAACACAATATTTTTGCTTTTGCAACAAAGTAGAGAGGACTAGAAAACTGTTAGTCAAGGAATCATACAATTGGAAGCAAGAATTGTCCTCCATCTCCAGATGAGGGACCAGAGGCCCAGAGAGGTGAAGTGCCTTGTTGAAAGTCACTCAGTGGGTGTTGTCCCTCTGACCTCTGACTCTTGCACATGGCCATCTGGTATTCGCTAGAAGAGCATCTGAGGGAGATATTTTGACTTTTTTTGGAAAGATCACTGCTCTCTAATATTCACCCTTATTGAAAATGCCTTTGTTTGGAAAATCTACAGTAACTTTCATGGAAATGAAACTGGGAGTCATCAAAGTTAATGCTCCATACCGAAGTCAGCTACATCCTGGGCTCACCTTGCACAGGTAAGCCTTCTACAAGTCAGTGAAGGTTTGAGAGAGAAAAGTATTAAGAAAGAACCAGTGTTATTTTCCAGAAAAAAATGAGAGGATCTGTTGTTCTTGTCTAAAGTAAAATGGATTTTATTAAAATGTATTCACAGCATGGGTGCATGTGTGCTCAGCCGTGTGCAGCTCTTTGCCACCCCATGGACTGGGGCCCGCCAGCCTCCTCTGTCCATGGAATTTCCCAGGCAAGAACCCTAGACTGGGTTGCCATTTCCCTTTCCAGGGGATCTTCCCTACCCAAGGATCGAACCTATGTTTCTTGTGTCTCCTACATTGGCAGGTGGATTCTTTACCAACTGCACCACCTGGGAAAGCCCATTCACAGCATGAGGAAAAGCATAAAAACGGAGCTTCGCTTGCTGATGGATAATGACCCTTCACTAATCCATATGCTCCCCATTCTACCTGTTGGTGGACCGTGTAATCGATGTGCAATATCACTAGCCACCTCACGGTTTAAACTTAGAAGGAAAGTGAAAGTCATGACTTCAGCCCTCATCACCTTTATCCTCATTTTTCTTGTCTTTGATGATGAAAAAGTGCGCGACTTCCAAAATAAAAAAAAAAATGTCCAAAGTGAGTGGCTGAAATCACCAAGTATTATTCAGCTATCTGGTTTGATCCTCTCATAGAGAACGTGAGAGTGATACGGATGCAACTCATATACAATGCCCTCTTTTCTCCTGTTATGTAAGCATTCCGAAAGGGGAAACAACGTTAAAAATTGAACCCAGGAAAGATGCATCGTTATGAATTATGATTTAGCGGCAGAGTCACCGCGGGGGAAAGAGAACCTGTCGTTCTTACCCTGATGGTACTGCGATAAAATACAGGAGGATGTGGCTTTGGCTCTCCTTGATAAATTGAGCACTAGAAAAGCCATGAATGTGAAATTATCTAGCACATGATAAATCTGCTGCAATAAATAAGAATCCAATAGTCAGAAGGAGTAGGAACTGCGTGAACCAAACTTTGCTTCAAACTCTGCCCCTCTAACTTTGGGCAGGATTCCAGGCTCTCTGAGGACCGTATAATTAGGCTCTTTAGTTCATAATTAGTACCACAAAAATCCTTGCCTGGAAACAAAAAGCCATGGAGCATGCAAGTTTCACCTTTAAAAATATGCCCAAAGGGTTTGTCAAGATAAATGTGGAGTTAGTTGAAAATTTGTTGTTCCTTTCAAATTATCAGGGTGGCACCATCTTCCAGGGATTTCCCTCATAGCTCAGTCAGTAAAGAATCTGCCTGCAATGCAGGAGCCCCGGGCTCGATTCCTGGGTTGGGAAGATTCCCTGGAGAAGGAAATGGCAATCCATTCCAGTACTCTTACCTGGAGAATCCCCTGGGCAGAGGAGCCTGGCCGACTATAGTCCACGGTTCGCAAGAGTCGGACATGACTTAGTGACTTAAACCACAACCACCACCACTGTCTTCAACTGACATTGTGAGAGGTTATGTGTAGGAACAAGATAAATCTTTTAACCATGAATTCATTTTGCCTCGGCAAAACCTACATTGGCATCCAGGCACACATGATGATCATATTTTAAATTATTTGCAAAATTCTAGAAAGTGTAGTCAGAAAACTCCAGTTCTCCCCTTCATAAATAAGCTAATCAACAAAGATATATTAAACACCCCCAAGACTAGCAGCGCATTAATGTTTTTATGACAACAGAAGGAGAATTTAAATTCAGTTCAATTTATTATAGTACTTTTTGAACAAACTCAAGGATTCAGAAGTTTGTTCATAATAATTTCTGATTGTTGAAAATGTGACTCTCTTGTGATTGAGGTGAGCAGGAGTTATATTAAGTGATATTCTTTGTTGTTATAAGAGAATTTCTGATGCTTAAGTACGTTACTGAATGGACAGATCAATACCAAGTGCTTCACCTTTGGCCTCCTAAAGGTTGAGTCAGTAAGAGTAGCTGGGCCTGCACGTGAGGCACCCTCAATATGAGAAAGAGGTTGTAAAAGTTCAGCAAATAAGTAGGAGAAATAAAGCTCTGGTATGATATTAAGGATGAACTGTTTGTGTACTGCATGCTCAGTCACTTCAGTTGTATCTGACTCTTTATGACCCCATGGACCATAGCCCGCCAAGCTCCTCTGTCCATGGGATCCTCCAGGCAAGAATACTGGAGTGGGTTGCCATGCCTTCCTCCAGGGGATCTTCCAGACCCAGGGATCACGCCTGCCTCTCCTGCATCTCCGTCTCCTCCATTGGCAGGCGGATCCTTTACTCCTGAGACCAGCTCGATAAACTGTTTATGTTTGTTTAAAATATTACTGCATCGTGTTATTCAGTATAGCTACAAAAAAGAGAAAGTGCTATTTTTCATAGCTTGATGAATTACACATGCCCCTCCTAATGGGTCTCTTTTACTCCCTCCTTATTTTCCATTGACTTTAATCTTTGGTGGTAAACCACAGCAGAAATGAACACACTTCGTCATTTATTTCCATACGTTTTCCACCTCATCCTTGTTGATTGTGAGCCTGTGGTCTGTGCTTTTTGCCCCAGTGACAGGATATCACAAGGTGAAAATGTAAGGACGTTGGTCTCCTTTGATATAATTTCTAAATATCTGTGACATTAGGCAACTAGACAGAACTTCAGGTAAACCAAGAGAAGAAAGGGATTGTTTCTCTTTTATCCCTAAGACTAGAAATTCCTCTGGATGCAGACAAGTGGGGTGCTGTTAGAATGGTAGCTCCAGAGAGAGAAACCTTACTTTCTAGATCCCAGGAAGAGGTCTGGGTGGTCTGTAAATCCTCAGAAAGCTTTGTGAACATGAGAGCAGGGAGATCATCCACACGGAGAGAGCCACGAAGAGGTGGAGAGGCGATGGCTGCAGACTGAGTCTGGGCAGTGACATAGAGGAACGAAGCTTTCCATGATATTGGTGGCACTGAAATGTAAGATCGGATCCTGTGTCTCTGTCTATGGCACAGAAGTAGCTAAGAGATGCATGAACCAGGAGAAGCATGGACAGAAATGTGTGACCAGTGGTACAAGCATATATGGGATGGAATTCCCCCACATGATGACAAACATCTCATCCGATGCTGGACTGCATAAATGATGTCTCAGACCAGCTGCTTCCCTTGTACTGGTTCCCTGGAACTAGGATATCATTTTAGAAAAGAAGGAGAAGCAAATTGACTGATAACTAATTTTTCTCAATTCCAATAGCATTAGAATCTCAAAAAAGAATTTTAAAATAAAAGCAACTCTTCTTAACTCATTTTCTGCACACATTAGTTTGTAGACCGAGGCATACAGGTTCACTGTATATTCTGACTTTCAGTAAAGAGCTTAATTCCTTAGAGAATACATACACACATGATTGCTTATGTGAGAGGTTTCGTGGGGCATTGGGAAGAGGTTAGATGAGGAGGCAGAAAAGAATATAGAGTCTCTGGTCTGCTCAGTTTTCTCATGTGCAAAGTGAGGAACTTGGAGGGATGATGTCTGAGGACATTTCTAGCTCTGAAAATGTGACTCTGTGAGTCTCTACTCTCCTATTTGCCAAATTGTTGGCTACTGCTACCAGATTCAGCGTTACCCATAAAATACTCACCTAGAAGCTTGGCACTCCGGTGGTCAATGAATGCTACTTTCTGTCATCGTTTCCCCTCAATAACAGTATCTGATGACCACTTTTCTAAGATCTAATTCACATGAAGGGCCATTAATTTCTCCTTCCTGTATGTTTCAAGGGCAGGTCTTATTCCCGAAGAGCCATGTAACATGCTGCTCTGTCAGCGTATTTGTTCTGAGCGCCCCCTTCTGGAGTTCTTTCACCTGTGGTTGAAGGGCTTCTCTCTGTGTCTGAATAGGAGCAGTGGTAAAGGACTTGGAGAGTGGCTGGGATGGCCTGCTGGCTCACTGGTGTCGGGATGACTGTACACGTGTCCCTTCCTGAGCGTGTGGGCTGTTCCCTGGTGTGTGTCAAATCTGACTGCCTGGTACATTTGCTGGCTAAGTATTTCTGACTGATGATCTGAGTAGCTCCATCTTGTTCTGTTCTCTCTCGCCATTTCCTAGTCATACCTCATGACCTGCTATGGCTTGCCTTTGATGCGTGTCCCAGCCAGTGAGGCATCTCTGGTTCTGGGCCGACAGATTTAGAATTCTAGCAAGTTATTGGGGATAACCTTTAGATGCTGTCAAACTCCGGCTGCCCTTTGACAGTCTGGTAAAGTCCTGTCTCAGGAAAACCTTTTATAAAGCATCAGCTAGCATGCATATGATTATAAAATAATGAATTATGTTCAATCTGCTTATCAAAACATTTTGAAGGATGTTGTGATACAAGAATATATGTGCCTCCTTATTAATGCATTAAATAATAAGAAATTGCTGTGAGTTTGATGATTACTATAAATTTGAAGAGCTGATGATCATAAATATTTTGCGGTATCTGTAAAACTGTACTGTAATATGAAAATATCCATAATTTATATTTTGGATCACAAATATTGCTAATACTATTGTGGTATCCCTCTTATATTCATAATCAGAGGAAGTGCTATAAATTTCAGTTAAAGAAAATAAAGATACATTTTCCCGTTTGTGCTTATGGTCCCCTTAAGTGAATTTTCAGAAGCCCCAATCTAGTTTGATTTCCTAATTTTATCAGGAAACAATGGGCCAGACATGTAAAATGAATTACCAGGATCACATAGTTCATAGTTGACCAAACGGAATTCAATGTTGATCCCCTTAACCCATTTCTCTTTTTTCCAAGCTCACTGCTCCTTTTTTTCACTGAATTGCAAGATGGCCTTTATTGCTGATTTTGCTTTATGATTCTCCCACAGATGTGTTTTCTCTGTGTTGCGTTTGATTCTAGCATTCCATACAATTCTCTCTCTCTGAGGTGCTTTCATTCTGTCTGGATATTAGGGCATTTGGTTTTCTTCCTGTCACTCTGCTGTTTTTGAAACACTTTCTAGATTGGCAGAAGGAAATGGTAACCCACTCCAGTACTCTTGCCTGGAAAATTCTATGAACTGAGAAGCCTGATAGGCTACAGTCCATGGGGTCACAAAGAGTCGGACACGACTGAGCCACTTCACTTCACTTCTAGATTGGCATCCCATTCATATTTTATTAATCTTTAGATTTTATGTTGTTTAATTTTTTTTACATATACTTTAAAAATTATTTTTAATTGGATTATAATTGCTTTAAGTGTGGTGTTAGTTTCTGCTGTACAACAATGTGAATCAACCCCTCTTGAGCCTCCCTCCCACCCCACCCCCATACCATCCCCCTAGGTCCTCATGTACACATACTGGTTTTAAAATTTTATTTTAAATTTATTTGTTTTAATTGGAGGATAATTACTTTACAGTATTGTGCTGGGTTTTGCTATACATCAGTATGAATCAGTCATTGGTGTGTATGTGTCCCCTCCATCCTGAACCCCCTCCCGCCTCTGTCCCCACCCCATCCTTCCAGACTGTTGCAGGGCACTGGCTTTGGGCACCCTGCATCATGCATCAAACTTGCACTGGTCATCTATTTTACACATGGTAGCAAAGGAGACACAGATGCGAAGAACAGAGGTTTGGACTCAGTGGGAGAAAGAGAGAGCGGGATGATTTGAGAGACTAGCCTTGATACATATCCATTCCACGTGCTTTTAACTCTGTAACTAGGCCACATGCTTTTTGAGCTTAGGGAATGGATATGACATATTTTATTTCTTTGCCTCTTTCACAGCCCCTGAAAAGGTGTTGTCTGCAACTACATGCATACAGTGGACATCATGTCAGCTTCCCACCCAGACAGACCAGTGCATGAATACAATAACCTCAGTCTTATTTTGGCCCAGTATTAACACAGCCATGCCATGCCTTACATTTCCTTACCTACTAATATTTACCTGTGCAGAGAGTCGTATAGTGGGAGACACTGCGTAGCAGGCAGTTAGGACAGCATCTAGCAGAGGCACATTATTATTATTATTTCTCACTATTTGTTTGATTTGATGATTCTTACTTGCTGGTATCTGGGTGTCTCTCATATATATTTTTATGGTAGTGGTAGAAAATTAGAGCTGAATAAGGTGAAACTTGTGGAGTGGAGCGATGTTGAGCTCACCCATACATCTTAGTAACTGTTTATTGTGGGCGTGCCGTGTCTATCTTCTCCCTCCTTCAAAGAATTGATCCCATTGAACAGGGCCATGTTTTAGCCTCAGATTTTACAGCTCTGTTCACCAGTCAATGAAATTGTTTATAAGGCTTTCAAAGCGCTAAGAAGAGGAACCCTTGCAAAAGGGGAATTATGTTGGCATTTTAGGAGGCTAATACATGACACTCATTTTTCCCTGTGGAGTTCAGAATATAATGAGACATATATGCAGAAGACGGAAGAATGGAGACCAACATTTTATTTTTTATTTATTTATTTTTGAGACCAACATTTTAAAACATGTTATATATTTTAAAAATTCTAATCATGTTGGGAAATGACTTTAGCTCTGCTAATACTTCCCCCTAAACTGAACTCTCCTTCCCCAAGCAAAACAGAACAAAATAAAAGCCAGAGGGCATCCTCGTGTGTGAGCAGACAGCCTCCCCTGATATATCATCTCTCTCCTGGCTCCACACCGGGAAAAAGGGAGAGGAAGTTTCTCTGCTGTGTATTGTTTCTTCTCCCAAACTCTATAGTGAGATCACCCACTCATTGTCACAGAAGAAGGACTAGAGGAAAGAGGCAGAGAAGGCTATGTATTCCTGAGTCGTCCTCAAAATGTGGACCACGGCCCACAGGCACCAGCAGTTCCTGGGCATAGTGATAATGCCCACTGTGGACCACATTCCAGACCTCCTGCAGGGTTGGTTTAGCAATCTGTGTTTTAACCAGCCCTCCGGGCAACTCTGATGCAGGCTTCACAGTCTTCCCTGGTGGCCCAGTCGGTAAAGAATCTGCCTGCAATGCAGGAGACCCAGGTTTGATATGTGGAGAAGGGTATGGCTACCTTCTCCTAAAAGGGTGTTCTTGCCCAGAGAATCCCATGGACAGAGGAGCCTGGCGGTCTACACTCCAGGGAATCCCGAAGAGTCAGACATGACTGAGCCCTTACAATATTGTAGACAGATGCTCCCTATTGGAATTGCTAAAGTAGGGCCTAGGCATCTGCATTGTTATTGTTGTTAAGATTTAAAGATTATCTATGTTGGGGCCTCACAGGCAGAAAAAGTTTAAATTGGGATCCCCAAGAGCAGAGCCTTGGGGGCTGGTGTGTTTTGAGAGGTCCTCAGATGGTTCTGATGTGCGGTCAGGGCTCAGGGCTACTGTGCACTCTAGCTCATTCCTGTCCACAGGGAAACCTGGGCGCTGGGAAGGGCACGAGGAACAAACACTGGTTGTGACTTTGAACTCTCAGTCCTGCCACTTGGGTGTCTTCTTTCTTTCCATCTCACCCTTGTCAGTGTGAATATTAGGAAGTCACCTACCACGTGGGTGACCACCTGTGGAATCTGGTGATGAAGAGCCTTGGGGGATGGTAGGTTCCCGAGGCAGGAAACACTAAATGAATTGAATGGTACCTGGCCAAATGCCACGGACACCTCTAAACTTGTCACCAAGACATGGATGACACTCTTTCCCGACTTAACGAAATCTCGAGTTGGCAGAAACTACTTAATGTGTTTTAAAAGGAATGTTTCTTACATCTTTGAAAGGAATCCAAGCTCAAGACTGTTCTGACACACTGGATTATGCTTCAGAAGGCTAGTGAAAAACTAGGAGAGAAACAAAAAAAACTGCAGGTTTGTAGGATGAGTGTGTATTTGGAAGAACAAAAGTTCTTGTTGTAGATGGTTTCTGTTGACAGTGCACTCAGAGGTCTCCTGAGAGTTCTTTAAATGCATTTTTATATGCATGTTGGGGCTTCCCAGTGGCATTTGTGGTTTGGAATCTGCCTGCCAGTGCAGGAGATGCAAGAGACATGCATTTGAATCTGGGTCAGAAAGATCCCCTGGAGTAGGAAGTGGCATCCCACTTCAATATTCTTGCCTGGAAAATCCATGGACAGAGGAGCCTGGTGGGCTACAGTCTACAAGGTCACAAAGAGTGAGATACAACTGAGCCACCAAGCACAGAACTACCCAGTAAACTGGGTAGTTTTTTCCTCACAAAAACGCATTGCACATCCATTCAATACTTTGCTTTACATAGACTCGTTGGGGAGTGAGGTCATGCGAGCTGAATAAACAGCTGTGTACCTCTCACCATTGCTTTGGAGAACTCCCAGGCAGCTGGTCTGTGCCTTTTACACAGGGCCACCTCTGCAAGAGCCCTCTGCATAGAAATATGTGAGCTACAAATGTGAGCCTGTATGAAACTTAAGATTTCTCCAGTAGCTACATTAAAACAAGTAAAAAGAACATGTGCAACCAATTTTAGTAATATATTTTATTTAACCCAATGCATTGAAAATATTTCTTATTTGAACATGCAAGCACAATAAAAAATTTATGCTGAAATAAGTATGAAAATATTCTTTTTTTGTACCAAATCATTGAAACCCCACTGTGTGTTTCACACTGAAAACACATGTTAATCTGAAGAGGCCACATTCAAGTACATCAGAGCCTCAGTAGCTTAGTGGTTGCTATACTGGGTAAAGAATTCTAGAATCTGGTTCAGTCATCAAGTTTGCCTCACATCTTTCTTATGTTTTCTCTCTAGTAAATAACTTAAGTTTGAGAAGTAACTTAGTGTTTCCCCTTGACATTCTTTGTTAATAATTAAGAGCATATCACCAATAGTCGTTCTCATTAGCATTAAGAAAATATTTAAGAAATCCTATTTCCCTTTCATGCTTCTCATTTATTTTGAAAAATACCATTTCTGTCAGAGTAACTTTGGCAGTGTCGTTTTTCAAAAGGCCTTTGAGCTTATAGCTGGACAAGGTTGAGATTGCCTGGAAATGCTAACTTGAGAGGAATGTGGGCTAATATTTAAATACTCTTTAAAAATCAGTAAGCAGTAGTTCAGTAGTTCTATAGGGGCTAGAATGAATCTAATCATGCAAATATAAATGAATTGTAAGTGGACAATTATTATTGTATTTCTTAGGTCACACTTCCTTCTGTTTGGTCCATGGAATTTAACATACTGACCAACTATCCATTGCTTTAATGAAAAATAGAAGTGAATTGTTAGTCACTCAATTGTGTCTGACTCTTTGAGATCCCATGGACTGTAGCCTGTCAGGCTCCTCTGTCCGTAGAATTCTCCAGGCAAGAATACTGGAGTGGGTAGTCATGAGCTCTTCCAGGGGATCTTCCTGACCCAGGGATTGAACCCTGGTCTCCTGCATTATAGGCAGATTCTTTACGGTCTGAGCCACCAGGGAAGCATATTATGAAAGATAGCCAGGTAACAATAGGAATGGCTGCAGGAAGAAATACAGCTGCTAACATATTTGATGTATTACGGCAACAAAGATTCAATAATTATTGATTGATATGATATTGATTTTTTAAAAATTTAAACTTTTTTAAAATTTAAAAAATTTAAAAGCCACTCATTTTGTAAATCTACTGACCAGAATTGCAAACACTAACGGTGTTTGGGATACTTGGGAAGATAAGAGATCAGAATTTTATTTTATTAAATCTGAAGCACACAATTATATATTTCATATGAAAATAGGTATATTTCACTTGACATAAGAACTAGAGGATTGTGTGATTCAACCTGAAAATATAAAGAAATAGTGCGGTATGTCTAGCTGACTTTAATCTTTTTTTTTTTAAGTTTGAGGTGTACAGCATTATAATTTGACATTTGTATATACTACAAGATGATCTCCATCATAAATCTAGTTTGCAGCCATCACCATACAACTGACCCCCTTCACTCATTTTACCCATCCCTAAACCCCCTTCCTCCCAGTAACCATCAGTCTGTTCTCTGTACCTGGGAGTCTGTATTTGCTTTATTTTGTTTGTTTGATTTGGTTTATTAAATTCCACCTATGAGTGAAATCATATGGTCGTTGTATTTCTCTGTCTGACTTACTTCACTTAGCACAATACTTTCAGGATCCTTCCATGTTGTCACAAATTGCAGGATTTCATTCTTTTTAAAGGCTAAGTAGTAGTCCTTCGTGTATATATACCACATCTTCTTTATCCACGTATCTATCCATGGCCACTTTGGTTGTTTCTACATCTTGGCTGTTGTAAATAATACTGCAATGAACATATGGGTGTACACATCTTTTTTTGAATTAGTGTTTTTGTGTTCTTTGGATAAATACCCAGAATGATATTGGCTCTTAACAAATAAACACATGCACTGATATATGAAGAGTTAACTACAAAATCAGTTGTGTCTTCCTGGTATACTTTATTTAAATCTTCACATCCATTTTGACAGTTGATAATGGTCATATCTTGAATTTTTTCAGTTTCAATATACAGAATGGAGTCAGGGGAATAAACTAACTATATTTCATGCATTCTAAGCTGCACAATTTTTTCCCTCACATTTTAGGGTTTTTTTGAAATTAGGATGAATCTTAGAATTGATTATAGCTTAGTATTAATTGCAGTTAATATTTCTTTGAGTTGCATAAAATAATAATGTATTTTACTATCTTTCCTGTACTCAGTTCAGTTCAGTTCAATCGCTCAGTCATGTCCGACTCTTTGCGACCCTATGAATTGCAACACGCCAGGCCTCCCTGTCCATCACCAACTCCATGAGTTCCCTCAAACTCACGTCCATCGAGTCGGTGATGCCATCCAGCCATCTCATCCTCTGTCATCCCCTTCTCCTCCTGCCCCCAATCCCTCCCAGCATCAGAGTCTTTTCCAATGAGTCAAGTCTTTGCATGAGGTGGCCAAAGTACTGGAGTTTCAGCTTTAGCATCATTCCTTCCAAAGAACACCCAGGACTGATCTTCTTTAGAATGGACTGGTTGAATCTCCTTGCAGTCCAAGGGACTCTGAAGAGTCTTCTCCAACACCACAGTTCAAAAGCATCAATTCTTTGGCACTCAGCTTTCTTCACAGTCCAACTCTCACATCCATATATGACCACTGGAAAAACCATAGCCTTGACCAGACGGACCTTTGCTGGCAAAGTAATGTCTCTGCTTTTGAATATGCTATCTAGGTTGGTCATAACTTTCCTTCCAAGGAGTAAGCATCTTTTAATTTCATGGCTGCAGTCACCATCTGCAGTGATTTTGGAGCCCAGAAAAATAAAGTCTGACACTGTTTCCACTGTTTCCCCATCTATTTCCCATGAAGTGATGGGACCAGATGCCATGATCTTTGTTTTCTGAATATTGAGCTTTAAACCAACCTTTTCACTCTCCTCTTTCACTTTCATCAAGAGGCTTTTGAGTTCCTCTTCACTTTTTGCCATAGGGTGGTGTCATCTGCATATCTGAGGTTATTGATATTTCTCCCGGCAATCTTGATTCCAGCTTGTGCTTCTTCCAGCCCAGCATTTCTCATGATGTACTCTGCATATACTAGATTAGATAAATTGCAATTACATGGAACACTTATGTGGCATACTTTGTGCTAGACTCTGTGGTAGGCAAATTTGAGAACTCCCATTGTATCTTCACCATAAGTCTCTTAAACAGATTGGAAAATGGAAATGGAGAAGAGTGAAATAACTCACTTAATTTCATGCATTTAAAAATTGTGGGATCTAAATTTCTGATGTCAGATGCTACATTTGAGTGTCTTCAGCAATCTGTTCTTTCCTGTCTCCTTGTATTTGAACCAGATTCTCTTTATGCTTAAAACATGGTTTCATCCTCCTTCTCCACCTCCTAATCCCCTCTGAAACTTGGAGAGATTCCACCTTCTTCAGGAAGCCATCACTACATCTCTGAATTAGAGGGCCGTGTTTCCATGGCACCCTCTTCCTATCTCTAAATCACATTTCACTTTTTAAATTTCTTTTCCTCCCCATTGCAACATGTGCGCTCTGTATGCTTTAACACCTGGCAGAGGGTTTGGTGTGGAGTAGACCCTAAGTATATATTTGTTGATTGATTTAAGGTTATTGTAGCAGTAGCTAGCTGTTATGCTTCATCCATGTTCTTTTTTTCACTTGCTGACATTTTTCTTGAGTTTCTAAGTAATTTGCGCCCTGTTTCTAGTAAGACACTCTTCAGAATTCTTGAAATCCTCATCAAACATCATGAATTTTGCTTCTCTGTCCTCTGGCAACTTCCATGTAAGATATATATAGAAACATTCATAGCCTTGGGTATTTCTACACTTCCACAAAATACCCTTTTAGGGCTAAATAATGGAACTTCATTTTCAGTCTTTGTTGGAATTTTTACACGATCAAAGGCTACTTGATATAATCAAGTTGTATTTAACTACTTGGCTTCACATTTGATTTTCTTCTTTCCTATTTTTAATCAGCTTCTCAGAAGAAAAGGAAAACATTCTTTCAGGCTATTACCAAAACATAGATGATTCAAAAGTGAATTTCAGATTTGTGAGTCCCTAATACAAGGCTTGTTTTTGGCTCAGCTTGGGGCAAAAATCAATGAAAAACTGTCCAGTTTTTAATAGAGTAGGGCTGTAAAACATAATTCAATGAATATAACAACTAGACTTGAATTTTATATTATATAATGGGTGGTGTAAAGGATGAAGGAAAAGAAAAGAGAAATGGGGCAAAGGAAATGGAGAAAAAGAAAAAAGATAAGAAAAAGAAAGAGGAATAAGTGAGGACGGTTGAATAGAGAGAGAAAAAGTCAGAGGAAGAGAGAAGAGGGGTGCAGGCAGGATGCTGAGAATAAGGTGCCAGATGATTGATTGGTCAGTATCTCAAGTGTGAGGAAATGGCCTCTGGTGTTGACTTGGCCCCTGGCCTGCAGTCTATTACATATATTCCCACTCTGCTTTGAAATGATTCATTCTAGCCCATATTCACAGATAATTCACTGCTCTTCATTCTTTAAATTTCAGAGATGCTACCCTGAGTGGGATGTCATAATAATCCCACAGAGTATAAATTAGTCATGAGCAGCAGTGTAAGTGATGAAACATTAATTTGAGGTCCAAGTGAAATCAAAGGAAAGGTTAGATCTACCTAGGTACATGAGGCTTCCTATTCTGACTCAGAGACCCTTACAGTTGGAGTTCATTGATCATTTGGAAAAGAAGCCATCTCTAAATTCAGTACATATCTGAAAAGCATAAATGAAATGACATTTCTACAAATTGCTGCCAGTAAAATGCTGAATGAACATCGAGAGAATTAATGTGCCTTCAACAGTGAGAAGTGCAACCTTCACTGTCCTGAGGATCAGGCCTAAATAGGGGTTATTTCAGCTGTGTGACTGGTGGTTGTGTTTCTTGAGTTATGGTTGATTGCTAAGTCACTGTCCTTGCAAATTATTCTGGCAGCATACTGTGCAGTGACAGGCTGAATCTAACCCATCTATCAGGCTACAGGGTCCAATTTTCCTTTCTGATTTTCTTGGCAGACTTTGGGTTCCCTTAAGAAAACTATAGCACTTGCTATTCTTGGGAGATTATTAGAGGTAGGTAGTCAATCTAGTTATCCCTGAGATATCTGAGAGTACGCCATTTACGTGCTTGAAATTTTTTATTTCCTTCATTTGGAAGAGTAAGATCGAAGTAGCAAGAATAGATGTGTGGTGATGAATTTTGGTGTTGTTATTTATTTTATGAACATTAGATAACTACATTATAAGCATATATACTTAAACATATTCTAGAAATCTATTTACTTATATTCTAACTATATATTCTTCTCATATATATGTTCTCATGTATATTCGAATGACCTAAGTATACTGTGCTTCCAGTAACTACAGGGATAGGTAATGTAGTAGCAAGAGCATGATCTTTGGAATTGGCTAGATGAAGAATGTGAGGCTAAGTGATTTCTCTACAAATATAGTGCCAGAGGTGAAGAGCTGCAATTTTTTCTTGGAATTTGTGTGTGCGTGCTCAGTTGCTCAGTTGTGTCCAACTCTTTGTGACCCATGGACTGTAGCCCACCAGGCTCCTCTGTCCCTGGAATTTTCCAGACAGTACTTGAGTGGGTTGCCATTTCCTTCTCCAGGGGGTTTTCCTGACTCAGGTATCAAACCTGAGTCTCCAACATATCTTGGAATATCTGGATTTGAAACTAATATTCTAAAGTACTTTATCATTACACCTCTTCGCTTATAAATTTATCTATTTTAGAAGCCAATTCTGAAGATTTTGAAGGCTATGGAAAAATTAAAAATAATATTTGCAAAGGATATAAAATAATGACTAACACACAGGGGACATTCAATATGTAATAGTTTTCCTTATTATTGTTCTATTATATATTTTTTAAAGAATAAAGTTGGAGGAAAAAGCTTCTGAGTGAATAGTGATATCATACAAAATTGATGATTTAGAGCAGCTGATTTTATTTTCTTGGGCTCCAAAATCACTATGGATAGTGACTATAGCCACAAAATTACTAGATGCTTGTTCCTCAGAAAAGCTATGACAAACCTTGACAGCATATTATAAAGCGGAGACATCACTTTGCTGACATAGGTCCATTTAGGCAAAGCTATGGTTTTTCCAGTAGTCATATGCGGATGTAAGAGCTGGACCATAAAGAAAGCTGAGTGTTGAAGAACTCATGCTTTCAAACTGTGGTTCTAGAGAAGACTCTTGAGACTCCCTTGAGAATTTCAACAACAAAAACAAAGCTGATCAGGCTATTTTAACTTCATTTATTCATAATTCTAATACATTTTCCTATCTAGGTTCTGAGTCCACTGATAAGCAGCAAATTAAGACTGTTAAAAAAAAAACAATAATTATGAGAATTGATAGTTGAAAGCATGAAAAAGACAAAATTGTAAAATTAAGCACATGAACTAAAACATAACAGAACAAAACCAAAATCAGCCTACTGGGATTATTTCATTTAGGAGGACAGTAAAATCGTTAGTTCAGTTGGTCTCGAGGAATACTTTGATATAACAATTTGCATTGATTAATCATCTGTAGCTTTTCTTATAGTGTAGTATGCTGCTAATGACTTATTTCTGCTTTCATGTGTCTGGAAAACTATAATTTACCTTCATTTCTAAAGGATATTTTTACTGAACAGAGGAGTTTAGGTTGGTTTTTTCCCGTCTATTTTCAAGATTTTACTCCACAGGCTTCTCACTTGCACTTTTCAGTTAGAAATCTGCTGTCACCCTTATCTTTGTTCCTCTGTACATTGTGGATAATTCTTATTGACCTGCTTTCAGGTTTGCTACCATTTTCTTCTGCAGTATCTAATCTGCTATTACTCCCTTCTGGTGTATTTTTATCCCTAGAAGTTCAATTTTGGCCTTTTAAGTAGCTCTCATGGCTCTACTCAACTTTTTAAACATATGGAATGAAAAGATAATAACTATTTCAATGTTCTTTCCTAGTAATTATAACACCTACATAACTTCTGGGTTGGTTTCAACTAATTTGATTTTTGTCTTCATTATAAGATGTATTTTTGTGTTTCGTTGCCTACCTGGTGATTTTTGATTGAATGTTAGATGTTGTAAATTTTATCTTTTAGGGTACTGTATAATTTTATCACTACTTTTGAACTTTGTCCTGGGACACAGTTACTTTGTTTAAAAAAGGTTTATTCTTTTCAGATCATGCTTTCAAGGCTTGTTATATGAAAACAGAGCAATGCTTCAGATCAGATCAGTCGCTCAGTTGTGTCCGACTCTTTGCGACCCCATGAATCGCAGCACGCCAGGCCTCCCTGTCCATCACCAACTCCCAGAGTTCACTCAGACTCACGTCCATTGAGTTGGTGATGCCATCCAGCCATCTTATCCTCTGTCGTCCCCTTCTCCTCTTGCCCCCAATCCCTCCCAGCATCACAGTCTTTTCCAATGAGTCAAGTCTTCGCATGAGGTGGCCAAAGTACTGGAGTTTCAGCTTTAGCACCATTCCTTCCAAAGAAATCCCAGGGCTGATCTCCTTTAGAATGGACTGGTTGGATCTCCTTGCAGTCCAAGGGACTCTCAAGAGTCTTCTCCAACACCACAGTTCAAAAGCATCAATTCTTCGGCGCTCAGCCTTCTTCACAGTCCAACTCTCACATCGACAACCGTTACTGAGACACGACCCTCTCAGTTTTCTATCAAATGATCTATAAGTCATGAGTTTTCTATTCTAGTTGGTAGGAAAAGACAATGTTCCCAATGATTTTCCCTCGAATCATTTTTTTTTAATTGGAGGATAATTGCTTTACAGAATTTTGTGGTTTTCTGTCATATATCAGCAAGAATCAGCCGTAGGTACACCTATGCCCCTCCCTCCTTCCCTCTCCCTCCCCATCCCACCTCTCTAGATTGTCACAGAGCCCCTGTTTGAGTTCCCTGACTCATACAGCAAATTCCCATTGGCTATATAATTTACATATGATAATGTAAGTTTCCACGTTACTCTTTCCATACATCTCACTCTCTCCCTCCTCCCCTTCCACCGTGTCCATGTCTGTTCTCTATGTCTGTTTCTCCACCACCCAAATTCTTTGGGGTAGTTCTTTTCTCTTAAGTCATGTAATTTCCTTACATGAATGCACTAATCAGTATTCTGCTGAATAGGGGTGTGCATGCATGCCAGGTCACCTCATTTGTCTCTGACTCTTTGCAACCCTATGGACTGTATACTGCCAGGCTTCTCTGTCCATTGGATTCTCCAGGTAAGAATACTGGAGTGGGTGCCATGCCCTCCACCAAGGGATCTTCCTGACCCAGGGATTGAACCTGCATATCTTATGTTTCCTGCATCGGCAGGTGGGTTCTTCAGCACGCGTGTCACCTGGGAAGCCCGAGTATGTGTATAGAGTCCTTCAACCCTTAACTTCCAGGCTAACAAACTCCTGTGAAGGCCATTAATAGCAATTTATGTCTCGAAGCACATACAATAACCGCCTTGTAGCTCAGTACTTTTTACTTTTTTAAATGAAGCACCAAAGAATACATTTGAATCAGTTCTAATGAGATGGATGAAACTGGAACCTATTATACAGAGTGAAGTAAGCCAGAAAGAAAAGCACCAATACAGTATACTAACGTATATATATGGAATTTAGAAAGATGGTAACAATAACCCTGTGTACGATACAGCAAAAGAGACACTGATGTATAGATCAGTCTTATGGACTCTGTGGGAGAGGGAGAGGTGGGGGGGAGGTTTGGGAGGATAGCAGTGAAACATGTATAATATCATGTATGAAATGAGTCTCCAGTCCAGGTTCGATGCACGATACTGGATGCTTGGGGCTGGTGCACTGGGACGACCCAGAGGGATGGTATGGGGAGGGAGGAGGGTTCAGGATGGGGAACACAGGTATACCTGTGGCGGATTCATTTCGATATTTGGCAAAACTAATACAATATTGTAAAGTTTAAAAATAAAATAAAATTTAAAAAAAAAAGAAGGAAAAAAAAAAAAAAAAAACTATTGCTGACCTGCATTCTGTGGCCTTCACAGGTTCCAGAGAGATTTCATCTGTGCTTTTTCTTCCAAAGTTTATGCAGAGATTATCAGCACATGTGTATGTGGAACTGGTTTTTTCTTGAAACCAGTTGACAGAGAAACCAGTATCCATGATTGGGGGAAGAAGAGGAAACTATTTATGTCATCTAGAATTATCTGCCAGTGTTACTGAGGAGTACTTTGGACATTGTAGGCCAGTGTAGCTGTCTACCTGACTCACCCACCATCAGTTAAATAGTGAACAATTCTGTTGTTTTTCATGATGTGAAGTATTTGATATTAATTGCCTTTTAGACATATTCCCAATCTCCTTGTATCTAGAATAATAGGTGCAGTGTTTCTGTTAGTTTATAAATAAATTCATGTGAAGTTGTTACTATCTATTCATGAAGACAAAGCATGGGGAATATTTATTGCATGCTATCTAACATAGATGATTAGTCCCACTAGTGGATTTGGAATGCTGTGTGGACAGAGACTGCATCTTTATTCCTTTCGGTAGTCTAGTTATTGGTAATAACTTTATTACAGTGAAGAGCTTCCCTGGTGGCTCAGATGGTAAAGAATCTGCCTGCAATGGGGGAGATGCAGGTTTGATCCCTGGGTTGGGAAGATCACCTGGAGAAGAGAATGGCTACCCACTGTAGTATTCTTGCCTGGAGAATCCCTTGCACAGAGGAGCCTGGTGGGCTGCAGTCCATGGGGTTGCAAAGAGTTGGACATGACTGAGTGACTAACTCAACACACAGTACCGTGAACAGATACATCTGTGGATTGTGGGCACACACAAGCAGGATATCAATGCTGGTAATGTTTCTTGAAAGAAATACCAAACATTACACCTACATATTATTAAGGAGTAGGACTAAATATGTAATTGCTGGGCCCAAAGACAAATTAAGAACTGATGCTTCATTCAAAGCATTGGAAGTCCTTCACTGGGAGGACTGATGCTGAAGCTGAAGCTCCAATACTCTGCCCATCTGATGTGAAGAGCTGACTCATTGAAAAAGACCCCGATGCTGGGAAAGATTGAGGGCAGGAGGTGAAGGGGGTGACAGAGGATGAGATGGTTGAATGGCATCACTGACTCGATGGACATGAGTTTGAGTGGAAGATAAGGAAGCCTGGAGTGCTGCAGTTTGTGGGGTCCTAAAGAGTTGGAGAAGGCGATGGCACCCCACTCCAGTACTCTTGCCTGGAAAATCCCATGGACGGAGGAGCCTGGTAGGCTGCAGTCCATGGGGTTGCTAAGAGTCGGACACGACTGAGTGACTTCGCTTTCACTTTTCACTTTCATGCATTGGAGAAGGAAATGGCAACCCACTCCAGTGTTCTTGCCTGTAGAATCCCAGGGACGGGGGAGCCTGGTGGGCTGCCGTCTATGGGGTCGCAAGGAGTCGGACACGACTGAGCGACTTCACTTTCACTTTTCACTTTCATGCATTGGAGAAGGAAATGGCAACCCACTCCAGTGTTCTTGCCTGGAGAATCCCAGGGACGGGGGAGCCTGGTGGGCTGCCGTCTATGGAGTCCCACAGAGTCGGACACGACTGAAGTGACTTAGCAAAGAGTTGGACATGGCTTAGTAACTGAACAACAACTATGAGGACAAATGGAAAAGTAAGTCAGCTTGTTAAAAAACAAATATGAAGAATTTCAAGACAGTGACAGTAAAGCATTAAGCCAAGTGCTGGGCTCTATGTGACTGTACATGTCACACACCTTTGAAACCAGCCCTGTTAAGGACTGTAGGAAATAGAACCCAGTTTCAAGTGCAAAGAACAAAGACAAACGGAACAGTGCCACTCAAGGTGTTCAGATGTCTAGGGCTGGAGAGCTCAGTCTTTTTTCCAAAGAAGAAACCTATTAAGGTTAGTTTGAAAAGAGTGATTGCTATATGCTATATACCACTGGTCTAATTAAATTTGCTATACTTAATCCTATCATTATGAAAAGTTAGTAGTTGAAGTCTTAGACTTTAAAAGGAAAACTGTAGATATTGTAAGGACAAGCACTGAGCTTTGTATTTGGAGAAACATTGACCCAATATTTCACTGCCGATTGAACATGCTGTGGCTGTTTGAGCACCTTGAATTAGTAGCATTACTTTTATACTTCAGTTTTGAATACTTCCAAAGTTATGCAAAAACTTAAAGCCTTAAGCTTAAATGAAATACTGTGGTTAAAACTATTAACTTGAACATGTAAAACTAAGCTGCTTAAAATATCTCATAAGAAATATATTTGCTTTGGGGGAGCTGAATAATTTTCTGGGAACACATCTTTCATTTGATTGATTTAAAAAAAGCATTCATATATGAATTAATATGCCATAAAATTTTGATTTACAATCTCTAAAAGCCAGAGTAATACCATCTACAAAACTGTAAAGATGCATTTTGGGCTGTCCTTCTCCTTCCATTTTTTTTTTTCCTTCTTTTCTTTCAAAGGATTTAAATGCAATTGGGATTATAAAAATCACATTAAGATTGAAAGACTGTAGAATAAGTTTCACCTGGGGTGCTTGTTAAAAAATGCAATTTCTGGGGTTTCATTTCAAATCTGTTCAGTGAGACTCTGCAGGCAGACTCCAAGAATCTGCATTTTTTACGCTTTCCAGGTGTTTCTTATGCACACTAAAGTTTGAAGACCACTGCCCTCAAATTTTAATTGTCATTAAAAAGAACTTTTAATGGATACAGCCATCATTTCATATTATTGATTGATAGAATCTGCTGTAAGTATACAATCACCAAAATACATAGCCTTATGCACTGAAATATACAGATGTGTTGCCTTGCTGGAGAGAAGGAAAGTCAGACCTCTTGACTGCGTCATGTCTTAAGCTCAGCTGTGATATTTGATGACTGGCTAAACCTAAAAGCCAGCAAAATGTGTGTCTTCGGTCCCCACCCATCCTCTGACACCACCTCACTGTCTTGAGGTCAATCTGTATATAGGAATGCTTTATTCCTGCTGCCTGAATTTCTATAGAAAGACATGGGTTACAAAGTCAGGCGCTGCAGACTTCTGTAGGCTTCTCATCCAAAGAGTCAGTGACATAGTGCTGGATCAGGCAGCGCTCACCACTGATTTAATTTGATCTTTCCAGGGAGGATTAAAAATATTGTTCTCACCCCAGTGAAAATGCTGCTGCTAAGTTTCAATATGTCAGAAGCTTTTTCATTTTTCCAACGCCAGTGCTGGCTAGGATGGTAAGTGACAACGCTGCCCTATTTGCATTATCTTCCTTAGCCTGCACATTTTTCAACCGTGTCAAAGAAGAGGTGATTTGAAGGGAAACTCATGGAGAATATAAGAAGGGCTCTCAGCCCGTGCTCTGCAGGATGGGGAACAGAGCTGAACGTGCCTGCAGGGATGAGTAAAGCCTTTTATTGTGGGCACCTGCCCCTCACCGCCATGCGATTTTGTACACTCCCAGCAATGCCACCACTTTGCCTTGAAATTGGAGGCCTCGGTTATGAATTTTATAACAGTCTTCAAAAGTGGGGCTTCACTTAGTGTGTGCCTAATTTAGAGATAATTAATATTGTATCGATCATGTCATGTTTGTAAAAACCCTGTACTCATCAAAGTGTCTGCAGACACATTGTTTCATTTAATTCTTGCCCAAATCCTCTTAGGTATACAAAGCAGATACTATTATCCATGTCACAGAAGAGGAAATAGAGACTCAAAAGCTAATTAGTGGGGTCAGCATTGGGCCCTCAATTTAAAAAAAAATTTTTTTTTTGTCCATTTTTGCTGTTCTTCCAGTGGATTTTTTTTTTTTTTTTTTTTGCTGTTTTGATCCTCATTGCACTGTACATGCTTAGTTGCCCTGTAGGATGTGGGATCCTAATTCCCCAATCAGGGATCTAACCCATGTTCCCTACATTGAAAGGCAGATCCCCAACCACTGGGCCACCAGGGAAGTCCCTGGTGGGGACTTCAATTTTTGAACTTTGAGATTAAAAAATAACTCATATGTCTGGGAAGAAAATAGTTGTACATGGTACATCTGGTTTCTTTTTTTATTTTTATTTTATTTTTTAAATTTTATTTTATTTTTAAACTTTACATAATTGTATTAGTTTTGCCAAATATCAAAATGAATCTGCCACAGGTATACCTGTGTTCCCCATCCTGAACCCACCTCCCTCCTCCCTCCCCATACCATCCCTCTGGGTCATCCCAGTGCACTAGCCCCAAGCATCCAGTATCGTGCATCGAACCTGGACTGGCAACTCATTTCATACATGATATTTTACATGTTTCAATGCCATTCTCCCAAAGCTTCCCACCCTGTCCCTCTCCCACAGAGTCCATAAGACTAAAAAGTGTGTTTTTTTTGGTTTTGTTTGTTTCCTTAGGTCATGCTGTTAGTGTACTGTTGGCTCTGTTCAGCTCTGAGGATCGAGACAGTGTCACTGCTTCTCACTCTAGGGGTTATGAGTGATATTCTTCCAGAATTTAAAAAATGGATTGTGGTTATAAGTGTGTCCTGAGGTGCAACGTTCATTGCTCTCATTTGTTATAAGTACATTATCAGCATATTATTAGCCATTATGTTCCAAGACTCGATGGACATGAACTTGAGCAAACTCCAGGAGATAGTGAAGGACAGTGAAGCCTGGCATGCTGCAGTCCATGGGGTCGCAAAGAGTCAGACATGACTTAGCAATGAACAACATGCTCCAAGATGCAAAATGACATGTGGATTTTTAAAAGTCCTACCTGCTGATCTGATTGGCTAGTATTCCAGGCCTCCTCTGTTTATAGCTCTGTAACCTCTGGGATATTCTGACAGACCCTAGTATGTTTCTTGTCCAGAGTATAAAATAGTGACAGTACAGGCTGCTGTGTCGGATCTTATTAGGCATTAAAATTCGAATACCTCACGCTTGTGACAAAGATGATAACAGGCATTGAAAATTCCACAATAGGAATCTATTCTCACAAGGAAGATTGTAATGAGCATGGGAAGAGCTGCAGAGGGAACCCATTCTCATTATGTTCTGAAGCCCAATTTCCTGCCTTCAGCATGAACTGTGGTGTCTGGGCTCCTTAATCAAGAATGTTCCATTTGAGGAAATAACACATCTAGCAGAAAACATAAATTCCGCTTCTGAGCACCTATCCTATAGGAGAAACTGTTTCTTCATTCAATTAACCAAACTGTAATTAAAAGAAAAAACAACTCATTTAAGAAGCCTCATTACAGAAGATAAATGTGTGTTTGTGTGTGTATTATGATTGTGACTAATTAAAAATTAACTGATTTAGTACATTTGAGGCAAAAAAGTGTTCCCATCACCTTCCTCTAATTGCAGTATTTACCAAGGACCTGGACTGTACGCTTTCTGCCCAGATGATTTTGCTGTGTGATCGTAATGCTCCTTCTGTGATTAGAGAGAGTTCATAAGTATTGAAACAAAAACTATCTTGTTAGCTTTCTTGTTGTTGTTAAGACTGCTTTAGGTATTTTACATTTTTCATTTCTGTCTTAAAAAGGATTTACTGCTACGAATCATGGCTTACATCACTCCAGGCAATAGTAAGGCATATTGTCTTTTCTATTTTACTCTCACTGTGATTTGAAAGTGGGCCCACCAGATGTGCTGCTAAGTTAGTTGGTGTCCTTTTGAATCTACCAGCATGGGTATGTTTTCCGATTACAAATGTGATAAAGTATTAAAAAACGCAACCAATGACAAACCCAACAGGCAATGCCAAACCGAAGGAAATTCTGTCTGTCCCACAACTTCAGAAGTTGGCTCTTTGCCACACCTTCTGGGAAGATAGGACTTCCCTGGGAGCTCTGTCGTTAAAGAATCCACCTGAGATGCAGGAAGTCTGGATCAATCCCTGGGTTGGGAAGATCCTCTGGAGAAGGAAATGGCAACCCACTCCAGTACTCTTGCCTGGGAAATCCATTGGACAGGAACCTGGTGGACTACAGTCCATGGTGTCGCAAGAGTCCGACACAACTTAGTGACTAAACCACCACCAGGACAGATGATGCAAGTCAGAGCAGAGCCTCTTTGAAGTTCCCTGGACATAACGGATAATGAAGGGTCACAAAGCGAGATCATGGATATCTCAGATACTACAGATCCTGATGTTATGAAAGGAGTATTTCATCCAAGCATGGCTAAGAAGACTAAATCTGAGTTGGCAGTTTTAGAAATCCCATCTCATGTATGTTGTCTTTTCTGACATGTTTTCCAAAACTGGAATATTTCTGCTGACTAGTTTCCAAGGCTTCCTCTCTTTAGACTATTCTTCATTGACTGCACATTCCCAGTGTATCCTTACTAAAATGTGAGCTAATGTAGGTATTTTTCTCTAGTACACGCAGCTCTCAGTATAACTTCTGTGTAAGTATTTATTGAGGACAAAAGGCATGAAGAGGGCAGACGACTGGAGCTCGGGAAAGAACTGGTGCTGGCTGTTGAGTTAGGGAGTGTGAGGAGGAGGAAAAGGGCTTTGAGCACAAGGTGAGTGAGACAGCATGCATGGGCTGAAGAGAGAAGCATGGAAGCTTCGAAAGAGAGGTTTGGTTTAGGGTGCTGAAATTTGCATAAATTGCACAGGCCTGGGAAGGGTGACAACAGGAGGTGGGCAGAATGGGATATTTGGGTGGAAAATAGCATTTAGAAATTGGCTCATCCCTTAGCTATAGTGGAGGGCACGCCCTCTGCCACATCACTGGGAGGTCACTGGATCCATGGATCTTGAGCAGTCCTGTTCATATGATGTGATTCTATGGCTTTTCCTGATTATTGATCTCCAGAGTTCTAAAAGCCAAGAGAGATAGAGGTCACAGTGAAATCAATATTTCCATTATGAGATAAGAAAACCTCATAAGGGGAACCTACACAGATGAATTTGTATACAACCAAACCTAGACTTAAGAATCTTTTGAAGATAATACTGGGATTATGTCTCAGTTTTTAAGCTTCTTTGTTTTTTTCTATTATATTTATTATGTTGAAACACAGTAGTTGTTTCCTGTTAGCTAATATAAATAACATAAATAACACTGTCAAACAACAAGTTGGAAGTGCTGACAATTCTAATTTCACTTTGATTTATATTTGCTCTCTACTGTTTTATCCCTCCTTGAAATAAAACTGAACAATAGTATGTTATAAATATAGAATTAACAGATATTGAAATCATCTTTTCAACTGCTATCATTTAGAGTGAAATTAAATGATCAGATAGTTATTTTGTCAGTTACTGGCAAAATTGTTTAAGAGCCCAAGAATCGTGACAATTAATCCATACATTGTCTATTGAATCCTATCAAAGGCTTGATTTTATTCAAAGGGAGGAAAAGAAAAATAAAGAGCATTAGGGAGGGAGGAAAGAAATGAAGAGAACAGTAGAGTCACTGCAATAAATTCACTTTATTCCATTCTGTACATGCCCTGAATTAGTAGGGACTAATAATACACTGATTTGTCTGCAATAACATAGCATTCTGTACTTTAACCCAACCTTAAATTATACATGCTCTTCTACTACCACTAATTATAACTAGTATGAAATAGGAACAGTTGAGCTCAGCACCTTTCTGTGGCTTTTAAATCTTGGGAGTTGTTCTTACTTTGACTTAATGTAATAACCTTAATTCATCTTTGGTGTTCTTACTCAACCAGTGGAAGCACAAGTATTCATCTGGAAACCTTAGGGAAGATCTAATTGGAGACATGCCTATACTTCTTTTTTTTAGTTGAAAAATTGGAAACATTATCTCCTATATTGATAAATTTATATTCAGTTCATACTGATTGATGTTCAGTGAACATAAAATTGATCGGTTTATCTTTGTAGCATTAAAAAACCTTGTTATTCTGTTCTTCCAATTTCCAGTTTTATTTTGAAGGTAGACAAAGAGCATTTTCTTCCTTTTTTAAAAAAAATATTTGAGTTTAGTAACTTTCAAGGCCCTAAGTTTATTGGCATAATTTAATGGAAAAATTTATGCTTCAAAGCATTCATTTTTCTTCCTAAGCTTTGTGGTTTCCAATTTCTCAACAGCTAGGTGGCTTTTAGTTTACAGGGCAGAACAGAATCTTCTCAACTTTTAAATTCCCTTAATAAACTATAAGCCAAGGACACGATCTCATCCTTATTCATGTCTTTGTGATTATTGAAGTGCAGTTACTCTTACATGTATTTATCTTAATAGTAAGCTTAAGCATAAATAGTCCTCTTTTTTTGACTAATTTGTTCCAAAATTTTATTAAGCCTGAGTGCAAATAAAACAACAGTTAAACAATAGATTTTTTTTCAAATTAAACTTTTATTTTGTATTGGAATATAGCTGATTAACAATGTTGTGATAGCTTCCGGTATACAACAGAGCAACTCAACCGTACATACACGTGTCCATTTTCTCCCAAACACCCTCCTATCCAGGCTGCCACATGACATTGAGCAGAGGTCCCTGTGCTCTACAGGAGGTCCTTGTGGGTTATCCATTTTCAATATAGCAGTGTGTACCCATCCTCCCCGACACCCTAATTATCCCTTCCCCTCATTTTTCTCCCAGGTGGCCATAAGCTCCATTTCTGTTTTGTAGGATCTTCCTGACCCAGGGATTGAACCCAGGTCTTCTGCATTGCAGGAGGATTTTTTACCAGCTGAGCCACCAGGGAAGACCTTCTTCCTCTTTAATACCAGCCAAACGTCATGGCATGGTCTGGATATTCTATAATTTACCACATAGTACAAAGATTAACCTGAAATTATTTTGTTGTCAATGACAGGAAGGTCATTTAAGTTAATATTTGCAACTTTACAGTATATACATGATAAAATATGATTTGGGGCAGGATTCTGGTTGATGTGTTGCCTCTCTGTTGCATGGCATGATATACTTCCAAGTTGGAATTATCCTTAAATTTTAAGACTTCATCTTAAAGATAAGAAAATAAGAATTAGTTTAGGAAGAATAGATGGCTTGCATGGCTATTTCATGGCAGAAACAGTTTTCAACCCCAGGTTGATTTATCTGTGGTCCTATGTCAGATGAAAGTCTTTTTGATAACTCAGAAAATATTAAGACTCCAGCTCCAAGGAATATTTGGTTTCTATTTTGAAATGTACACCACTTTAGCCGGGCTACTCTAGAGGTGCTATATATGTCGTCTTCTGCCTGTCACTGCTACCTTAGATTCGAGTGGATTGTGTTCATAATAACTACATTTCTTCTAGAAGCCAATTTTTTTTTTTTTAATATAATACAGGCCATGGTTTCATCCAGTTTTGAAGCATGCTGATTGTAGGTAGCTATATTTATTATAACAATTGAAAGGAGAACACCATGAAAATAAAAGTCTTCCGTAAGTAGGACACTATTTCATCTGATTTAGAATTGTGTAAGTTGAAAGCAAAAATAACAGAAAGATCTCTCTAACCTTTCTAAAAAGAAGTCCTAGAAAAGAATGAGTTCTTTTTTTCCCCAATGATTTCTAAGTAATGACTCTAAATATGCATGTGATTTTAGAACATATAAGAATATTCCTAGTATTTTGTTGTTGTTGTTCAGTCGCTAAATTATGTCTAACCCCATGGATGCCCCTCTTTTGGGCCAGCATCACATTTTATTTCTTTTACTTTTTGTTCTTTTCCCTTTAAGATGGGTGAAAAGAAGACCTGTACAATATTTCATGCTTGTACCAAGATACACGTACTTTTCCCCTCGCCTTTTTCCAAGACAGTATATTGTTCTGTAGGAGTTAGGGTGGTGCAGAAAGTGGAAAGGAAAAAGAAAGACCTGATCCTTGTTTATTTGTCTGCTGCTTTTGACTTTAGTGAGATGTGAAATTACTCTCGGGCTTTAGTGTTCAGAAGCATCATCTGGGCCTTGTTAAAAGCATGTTCCTAGATCTGGCTCTCCGAGGTCTGTTCTTTCTGGAAATGTGCTGGATGATCATGCCCGTGGCTCCTGGACCTTCTAAAGAGTGCCGTCTGAGAGTCTGAGTGCCCTTAGAAAGGAGGGAGGTTGCTGGAGGTGCTTTCGTGACTCTTTCCGTGCCCAGTGACAGTGTTCTCAGTGACTTGGAATTTCATATTTTTCCTTTTTTTCTTCAGATGTTAAATCTTTGTGGGTGAATCTTTAAAAGATGACTGGGAAAAAATGCAAATATATTGAGCATTCACACGTCAAAGAAGATTTCTTGGCAATCCAAGAGGAGATTCAGAATGCAAGGTTTTTTTTTTTTTTTTTCCCTCCCATTCTGTCCACTGTGGAGGACACCCAGCGGCTGCTGGCGGTACTGCATGAGGAGAAATACCCTAGTCTTTCCTTCTACACCTCAGTCTCTTGTCTGGGTTTGCCATTTGCTGAATCCAGTCAGAGGTAAGCAGCTTCTGAACCAGCTGAGCCCCGGAAACACAGATGGCAGGAGTCACGGGCTGGGATACAGAGCAAAGCCTGCGAAGACAGAGAGAGAGAGGCACAAACTGAATCTGAGGGCCAACAGGCCAGGACCTGGCGGATCTTCTTGGCCTGAGAGAGAATGGGGCCTCCCAGGTGCCTCAGTGGTAGAGAATCCCCCTGCCGATGCAGGAGATGCAGGAGAAGTGGGTTCCATACCTGGGTCAGGAAGATCCTCTGGGGGAGGAAATGGCAACCCATTCCAGTATTCTTGCCTGGGGAATCCCATGGACAGAGGAGCCTGGCGGGTTATAATCCATTGGGGTCGCAAAAAGTCAGACACTCCTGAGCGACTGAGGACACACACTGAGAGAGAATCAGGACAAGCACATCGTCTAGAGTGAGTGCACAGGGAAAGCAAAGCCCCAGGGATCTGAAGATCCAAGTCCATCCAAAGTAGTGGAGGCTGGGCACTGTTCTCAGTGTCAGAACTGAAGACCACCCACAGGGGCTCTTTCTATTGCAGTAGTCTGAGATTCCCAGAAGAGCAAGAACTTCGTCATGGGGTGGCCTCATTCCACCTGAGCACTGAGGCAGGCATTTTTGAGCAGAAATGGCTTGGCTCAGACATCAAGCAGAGACGATGCCTCAGCAGTGCCATGCCTGGCACCCCCACTCCCCCCCGTCCCCAGTTCCCGTCTGGGGTCTATTTGGAATGTCTGGCTCTCATTGCCAGTGTGATTGGAATGCAGCAGAAAGCTAGGACTGGCTCCCTTGGAGACGTTAAAAAAATAAGCTACCAACAATTGCATTAACTGTGTAAGAATAAAAAAATTAGGGCAGTTGGGCCTTGGTGACTGTTTATTTTCTATGGAGTAATAAACTCTGTTCGTGTTTTTAGACTGTCCTCTGGACAATAAAAGAGTAAATTTGCAGTCAAGTAAATTTGCAAGAATTTGGACCATTTCTTTCCAAGTACCAGGCTCTTTAAGGGCCAGCATCAAATGAAATTTGGGATGTATGCATGAAGCTAAGTGACTATTACAAAAGTCATCGTCTGCACGAGGCTCCATAAATTCAGACCATGGAGAGCTGTCTAAAGGGATTTGCACTTTCCCTTCACATGGACTTGAAAGGTGCCTTACTAGTCTGCAGCCAGTCCAGAGGCCCCGGCTGGAGCAGACAAGCTGTGTGCGGCCAACACCTGGCCACCGACTTTCCCAGGAACCCTGAGGACTTCTGATGTGACAATTAGGAACTGGCCCACATAACATTTCCTGAGAGTAAGCTTGGTTTTAACTTCATTTCTTGGTTAAGAAGTTCTTGTGTTTCAGACAGGTGTAACCTTTCCCTTTTGCTTCCTGATGAAGGACATGTGCGAGATATTCTGGCTAACTTTGGGAGATCGGTCATTGGTTTTTTGTCAGCCTTGTTTTTTAAAAAATCTACATATTGCTTCCCCTGTTCAATCCATCAGTTTACACTTGAAAAGGTCATGTTTCTCTCAGCAGGAAACCTTGGAGAAATCCTTCGCTATGATTTATCTTATGTTACATGCCCTGATAAGAGACTCCTAGGAAGCAAGGCCTATTAGTTCCTGGTATGTTCATTCCCCCAATGTCCAGTGTGAAATAAATACCGATGGTTGAGTTTGGCGTATTCTCTTGGATGATCTAAAGGGGGTGAAGGGAATGGCAGTTTTCATGCAGTGGCTTATATGGTTCAGACAGGTGAGTTACAAGAGTCTCCCCTTGTAGGTGCTAGAATGTCAGTGATAGCTCTTACATTCAAATGTGCCCCTCCAATATTTGGTATAAAGATAAGCATGCTTCCAAATATTTAGTATTTTATCATCTTCACAGTCTATGGTGGTTTTAAAAACCTATTAGTATGTTACAAACAATAACCCTTTTCTTAGCCCTTTTCCCACTAAACTTCTTCAGGATGTTAATCATTACTGACATGATAAAGAAAGTCTAGATACCATTTTTAAAAACCACTGCATTTCAAAATAATATTCAGTGAATTTCAGAGCAATTAAATGTCTACAGTATTCAACTCTGAACTATTTTCAGTGGAAAGGCCAGGCAGCTCGAGGGGAAAAGCCAAATATGAAGTTAAATAGTTTGTTTTCATGGGATGACATTTTGAGGGAGACCGGTTTTGAGAGACAAATCATATATGATTTGTCTGTGATAAGGACAAAATCAGTTATTATATACAAAACATTTATGACACTCACTCAATTGTAAAATATCATTATTTTCCCCATTCTGTATCTCAAAAGCTTAAAATATATCAAGTGTATTTATTTGGTTCCCTCTAAATAAGTAAACCAGGGCTTCCCTCATAGCTCAGTTGGTAAAGAATCTGCCTGCAATGCAGGAGACCTGGTTTCAATCCCTGGGTTGGGAAGATCCCCTGGAGAAGGAAATGGCAACACACTCCAGTATTCTTGCCTGGGAATCCCATGGACAGAGTAGCCTGGCGGGCTATAGTCCATGTGTCGAAAGAGCCAACAGCAACTAAGCCACCACCAAATAAGTGAAAAATATTAGTCACTCAGTCATGTCTGACTCTTTGTGACCCCATGGACTGTAGCCTGCCAGGTTCCTCTGTCCCTGGAATTTTCCAGGCAAGAATGTTGGAGTGGGTTGCCATTTCCTTCTCCAGGGGAATCTTCCCAACTGAGATTTAATGTGAGTCTCCTTCATGGCACGCAGAGTCTTTAATTCTTATCTCAAATGTTAATTTCAGCCAAGAACATTTACTCAAGAAACACTGTATGTCTCCAATGTATAAAGTCCTAGGTTGGTTGCTAAGAATGCAACAGTAAACAAGACAGAAAGTCCTCCTCTCAGAATGCCCAAGTGTGGTGGGTTTCCTGGCACTAAATTCTGCTAGTGGGACTGTAGAGAAGCTTATTAAGGGGTAGAAGATAGTTGTTTAAAATCAAGTTCAGGTGTGCATGGTACACCTAAACACATTTCTGCCCTGGCTTTCGTCTTGAGTGGTTTCTGCAGTTGCACAGGTAGGTTTGACCTGCTCCCCCTAGAGTCTTTCCCCACAGCTGGCTTTAAACAAGGCATGAAGTTGTAAGGCTGTTTTGCACTCAGCTTGATCTTAAGTCTGTAATAAGGGCTTCAATATAAGAACTAGAACTAAAACTAGAACCTGAATCTTACCCCTGGGGCTAAAACCATCAGTATTAATAAGCCGTATAAATTACACTGAAGGACTGGAGAAAGAAACGGAAGGAAATCAGATTACCGTATCATGAGGCCTGGTAATCAGGGCATCTTGGCTTCATGTGGTCAGTGTTGCTGGGACGCTTATGCTGATGTGATCCTCACTCATGGCTGTTCCTCTTTACTCTGTAGACCAGCACCTATATGTCTTAGTTATTATTGTTTTTATTTGTAGATTTTGTGTTAGTATTGCTTCCTTAACCATGACAATAACTGAAGAGGATATCAGGATCTGTTAATAACTGATGCTTAGAGCTTATCATTTTCAAAATATATTTTTAAAATTATTTAACTATAAGGAAAATTTGCCAGAAAGTTTTCAGATTAGTTTGCACTTTAGGAAAATTATTTGGTCCTCTGAATGATAGGAGGGAAATTTCTTCTTATTCTCAGACAATTAAAAAGTATATTGTTATTTATGCTTATTATGCTGAACTAAATATAAGGGGAAGAAGTCTTTTATTACCTAGTAATTTATGGACTTTGAAATAGATTCTGAAGTAGCTTTAGGGGTATCACCTTGGTTGGTTTATTGATATTTGATGATGCTGACTACCTTTCTCTGAGGAAAATCATTTGACCTTCTCTCCTCATTTCCCACCCCACCCTTCCTTGAAGGTCACATGGTGTAATAGAATAAAGATTGGAATAGTGTCTGGAACCTTGCATTTTAGTCTGACCTATATATTTGCTTATTGAAAATCTATAAAAATCTTTGATTTAAATCTCCCCATTGAGAGTCCAGCCTGTGATGCTCTGTTATGACCTAGGGGATGGGATGGGGAGTGGGGTGGTAAGGAGACTCAAGAGGGAAGGGATATGTATTTTATATATATACATATATATATATATATATATATATATATATATATATATAAAATGACTGATTCACATTGGCAGAAACCAACACAACCTTGTAAAGCAATTATCTTCCAATTAAAAAAATAATTTAAAAAATTTCCCTATTGTTGCACTGAAACCTAGAGTACAAACTCATGCAACTCACAAAGTCTCAAATGGGAGAACTGATATATGTGAAAAGATTTCTAACCCTACAGAATATTTAATATATGACTGAAGTGACTTAGCAGCAGCAGCAGCAAGGTATTATAATCACTAGACTCTGGCCTAATACAAGGTAATCTCTACATGTGGAAAAATATCCATATGGTGCAAAAAAGTGCACAGCAGCAGTTTTCTCTGTCTGCTGTTTCCCAGTTTTTCAGTCTCCCAATTTCACATCCCGGAGGCAGCTGCTCTTCCTGGTAAGTTCTGGAGACCCTCTGGGGACACTGACAAAGCAAGAGATTTTCCTAAGCACGTTTAATAGACCTAGGGCCTACTTCTAGGAGAATACACTTTTGTATTTAGTAGGTCACAGTTCTCAGTGTGTGATATTGCTCAAGATTTAAGGAATGCATCAGAATCATTTTTCCTGTTTCAAGTAGGAAAGAGTGGAAAGCCGCCTGCTGTGAGCTTGCTGAACCGGTGTATTTCTCAGGTATGTGTTGAAGTTCATGGAGCACCACCTAAAGAGATGGAAGTAATGCTACACGGGAATATGGCCTTTCAGCAACACACACAATTTCACACCACACGTTATTAGTTCTTGTAAAAGCTGCTGCCTCTCTTTCTCCTCTCTAGGTCACTGGATGACGGCTTTGGCAGAAACAAATAGCAGGTGGGATGACACGTATTTGTGGATTTTAGGTTAGAGCTTGACTTTAGCATATTGCTGTGTCTCTTTTTCCAGACTTGCCTTCCTTTCAGGGGCTCGACACCTCTTGTTAACATAATGATTAGATTCAAGGCCTGCAATTTAGCCAAGATGGAGTCACGGGTCAGTGGGCCCCTATTATCACAGCTGGGGTTGCAGTCCCACGTCGACTGTTCCAGAACAGCGAGTGTATTCATCTCAGCTGTGCCATCCTGGGCAATGTCAAACACCCCTCACATTCTTTCCCAGGGGGCTGGTTCTCTTAGGTTTCTTTGTTTGTTTTTTTTTTTTTTTAATTTCAGAGTCCATGAGGGATGTGTCAAATGTCTCCTATATCTTTTACCCTTTAATTTGTCCATTTTTTGCCTTAGAGGTCAATTCCAACTGGCTATGATCCTAACAGCTGAATATGACCAGGGGCCAGGTTTAGAGGGACCAAGAGGGGAAATTTGAAAGGGCAATATTTTCACTGCCCATCAGTAAGAGTCAATTGTATTCATCATTACTTCTCATAAAATTCTACTTCAAACAATGAAGAAAGCCTCTCTCTAAAATGTTTATGTCACCTAAGGCTGGCAGAGACACTTGCTTGGGATTTTGGCCTTGAAAACTAGCTCATCTTTGGAAAAAAAATTAAGTCTTGCTGATGAACAAGTAAAAAAAAAGGATAATCAAGTTCATTATTTCAACACAAATAACAGGGAATTAAAAACTCTGCAGACCTTTGGATAGACTTAGAAATCTTAGGGTTGCAGGTATTGGCCCAAGATAATATTTTGCTAAAGTATTATGTCTCTTTTCTTGAGAATCAACATTCTGAAATTATCATATGGTGAAAGAATTCCCAATAGAGAAACTTAAAACAGTATGAGCACAAAATATGGTTGAGAGCCTAAGGTCTTGATTGAAACTGTGAGTAATTTTTCAGTTTATGAAAACCAATAAAGTAGCAGAGTGATTGTGAAAACATTTCACACATATTAAATTAATGGGTACGGTATGATTGACTTCCATTTATTATCCAACAATCACTAGAGAATTTTCAGACTCTCCTTATGTAGTTTCAGAAACGTGACTGGAATTAATTTTACTTTGATACAGACATGATGTACACCGAGTTAAATTTTTCCTCTCTAGTTGGCTATTCATCGCCATAGTGATTCCATAATTCTGAGATGATGACTTCTGCCCTCTTTACTTGTCTGGCATCATCTTGGCTTCAGAGACATAAAATAACTTGGACTTTTGAGATGAATAATGTTGGTCCATTTGAGTAGCTATTTCTCTACCATCTTTTCAAATAGATAAGGTTGTATTGCTTTAGTTCCATTGTAATGCCCTTCTGACCCTCCTGCACATAGATACTGCTGTGCTGTTTTAAGGAATAGGATTATAATGCTTCCACATAATTTTGCCTTTTTCAAAGCTGTATTCCAGATATCTTTACTCTTTCTTGTTCATCCTCATCCATTCAATGCTACTTCCCTTTTTTCTTCCCAACTTCCATCTGGTTTCTTATTTTAAAACTATCTCATTCAGAATAAACAAAATTGTGATACTGCTACACTTCATAAATGGATACAAAGTTTATCAGGGATTTGTGGAAGAGAAACAAAAATAATGATAAAATATATTGTTTATTTAATGCTGACTGTCAGACAGACACACATTATCCCCTTTAATTTTTTTCAACAATCCGGTATGACAGATGACATATTGATTTTAAAGGGAAGCTAGGTAGCTTATCAGGGTTACACAGATAATAAGTAGGAAGTTAGAACCCAAGAACCCATACTTTGGGTACCATGCTATACTGTACTTATTGACCTGTGTTTCGAAGAATATCAAATAATGAGGGATCTAAGTATGGAATATTTGCCTATAAATAACTTCTATGATCTGTGCCATGTTGAATAATCTTGCCTGGAGAATTCCATGGACAGAGAAGCCTGACAGGCTACAGTTCATGGGATTGCTAAGAGTTGGACACAACTGAGTGACTAACACAAGGTCATGAATATTTTCCCCTATGTTTTCTTCTATAACAGATTTCCCAAACTTTCTTGGTTTATGGAACCTTTAATATGTTAGTAATTTTTTTTCAGAGAGCTCCTAGGCCAAAAGAAACACCTAACAATTCCGTTTATTAAGTAGATAGGTTCAAACAACTTAGAGCTTCGCAGGTTCATTGGTAAAGAATCCTCCTGCCGATGCAGGAGACATAGGAGACGCAGGTTTGATCCCTGGGTTGGGAAGATCCCCGTAGGAGGAAATGATAACCCACTCTTACATGGGAAATCTCATGGACAGAGGAGCCTGGCAGGCTGTTGTCCATAGAGTCACAAAGAGTCAGACATGACTTACTGACTTAGCATGCATGAACCAAACAATAAGGATTTATGTTCCAAATCGTGTGTATGTGTGTGTGTGTGTGTGTGTGGTACACTCAGTTGCTCAGTGGTATCTGACTCTACAATCCTGTGGACTGCAGCCTGCCAGGCTCTTCTGTCCATGGGATTCCTCAGGCAAGAATACTGGAATGGGTTCCTATTTCCTCCTCCAGGGGATCTTCCCTGACCCAGAGATTGAACCTACACTACATCTCCTGCGTCTCTTGCATTGGCAGGTGGATTCTTTACCACCACACCACCTGGGAAGCCCATGTCCTAAATCATAGTATATGTTTGAAGCAATAATATAAATTAACTAAAAGAAAAATAGTATTTCTATTTTATTCTTCATTACCCTAATTACTTACTAGTGGGGTATATGCCTATTACCATTCAGAACTCCTCAAATCTTGGAAACTTATTGGACACCATAAGTTTCATATTCTATCCATGTTAATTTTCACACAATACTTATGTTTTTTGTTGTTCTTTCTTTTAAAAAATATTTATTTGGCTATGCTGAGTCTTAGTTGTGGCATGCAAATTTTTAGTTGTAGCATGTGGGATCCAGTTCCCTGACCAGGGGTTGAACCTAGGTCCCCTGCACTGGGAGCACAGAGTCTTAGCCACTGGACCACCAGGGAAGTCCCAGTAGCTACCACTGAGCACCTGGTTTTGCAAAGGTATGGGTGGAATAAAATGTAGCACAATGTAACACTGAGAACATGAATACCTTGAGTTGGTAGTTTGTGAAGGGTCTGACAGAAGTCTGTATTACTGTTTCTCTCACCAATGTGAAATATCTGATGGCATTTGAGTTTGCTGCACCCCCCCCCCCCACAAGGCACCTTGACAGACAATCTAATTCTAGAAGTTTTATTGTTTAACATTTCACATTTATGTTTATGCTGCTAAGTCACTTCAGTCATGTCTGACTCCGTGCGACCCCATAGACAGCAGCCCACCAGGCTCCCCTGTCCCTGGGATTCTCCAGGCAAGAACACTGGAGTGGGTTGCCATTTCCTTCTCCAATGCATGAAGGTAAAAAGTGAAAGTCAAGTCGCTTAGTCGTGTCCAACCCTTAGCATGGACTGCAGCCCACCAGGCTCCTCCGTCCACGGGATTTTCTAGGCAAGAGTACTGGAGTGGGGTGCCATTGCCTTCTCTGATTTATGTTTATAATCCCTCTCAAATTAATCTTTGTGCACAGTGTGAGGTGGGTACCACAGTTCTTTTTTATTCTTGCTCTTTAAGACTGTCCTGACTTTTTGTCCTGTTTTTGATCCTTTGCATCTGCACATACATTTCAAGATTCATGTGTGATATTCCACTGTAGAAACACCTCTTCTTTCCAGGGCAGTGAGACCTGTCTGTGACTGTTGTCAGGTTATATGTCTGGGGGAAAGAAGGGGATTTCATTTTTGCTTTCATACATTCCCTTTCTCCCCTTTGTGGTGATAGCTCTGCTCCTTCAGTGTGTTTGACGGCAGTGTAGGGAGGAGGAAAATGGAAAACATCTGAATTAACCAAGAAGGATGCAGTCTTCTTGTGGGCTGGTTATGGCTCTTCATCATGTCTCAGTGAGTGTTGGTTGGGCTTTGGGGCACATGGGTAGAAGGTACCTAAAAGCTGGTTCTTGCACTGGGACGTGTGTATGGACTCCCCAGAGGCCACCTAGGGAGGAGGACCTCCTGTCTGACCTTCTCTATGCTCCCCTCCACCTCGGCGTATTCTGCTGCTCTTATTTTTACCTCTCCCTACACACCACTATCATCTTGGTGCCGGAATCCTTTATCTAAAGGAATGTCTTGAGTGGAATGTTGGCAAGAATCCTCAAACCCAGCTACTTAGTATGGCTCTATCTTTCTCAAAGAGTTCTCACACTGTCCTGTCATCTCCATCTACTCTCAGATTCTCTTTTCCCAAACAGGATAACATGGAGATGACTGGAAAATACACTGGCTGAGCAACGTGTGTCCAGAGAATAAGATGCCATTTTCCTCTTCTTGCCTGCATCACTGTTTTCATGGGTGATGCTCAGTCTCTGCCTTTGTGGTGGAAGAAGGTGAAGAATTTCTCCACAAGCACTTTATTTTAATGACAAGTTCCAATGACAAGTTCATGCCATCACCTTTATTGACTGTACAATGTTGTTGGGGTCATTCTGAGCAGGCATTTCTCAGTAAATTAGGCAAACTGTTGGCAGAATTTGAACTCTGTGTGGCCACTAGTGACTTTGGTTTTTAGTTTTGGGTCTCAGCCATAATCCGCCCCACCCCCCGCCTTAAGAAAAACAGCAACGACAACAAATAATAATAATTCCATGGCCTCTTATTTAGGCTAGTTTTTGTTCTCAAATCTAAAAGAACTAAAGACTAGTCTTAAACTTGTCTCTAAAACCTGCTTATCTGTTTTTAAAAAGAATGTATTCTTTTTCCAGCTTCGTACAAGATTAATAAAGTAACAAATGAGACCAAGGTATTGATATTCAAGAAATATGTATGTTTCCTATGAGTTCAGCTGGAGAAGGAAATGGCAACCCACTCCAGTAGCTTTGCCTGGAAAATCCTATGGATGGAGGAGCCTGGTAGGCTACAGTCCATGGGGTCGCAAAGAGTCGGACACGACTGGGCGACTTCCCTTTCCCTTCCCTTATGACTATATAGTTGTTTATAGTGGAGAAGGCAATGGCACCCCACTCCAGTACTCTTGCCTGGAAAATCCCACGGATGGAGGAGCCTGGTAGGCTGCAGTCCATGGGGTCGCTAAGAGTCGCGCACGACTGAGCGACTTCACTTTCACTTTTCACTTTCATGCACTGGAGAAGGAAATGGCAACCCGCTCCAGTGTTCTTGCCTGGAGAATCCCAGGGACGGTGGAGCCTGGTGGGCTGCTGTCTATGGGGTTGCACAGAATCGGACACGACTGGAGCGACTTGGCAGCAGCAGCAGCAGCGTGAGTTCAGCACCATTCCGTCTTCTAAATCTGTATGTGAATATATCTGATTTAATGCAAACAAAGTTTAGAAATTAGGCATTATTTTAACTGAAGAAAACTAAGATGCTGAGAAAATTGTTGTTCACGAGCCCTGGTTAATTTGCTACTGAGATTGCCATTTCCCCAAAGTAAGTAATATTTCATGAATACAACTTGGGTGTGTATCTATCTGCAACTCAAAAACAGATGACCTCTTAATATATCAGTTGTCATCTTCTTATACTAAAGAAAGCGTATTAAATCTTGAAAGTCTGAGGTAATTGAACTTCAACCAAAAGTGATTTTTTAATTAGATGATCTATAAACTACCTGGAGACTCCCTTTATGAGGTTAGCACTGAATCAATAGTTCACCTCTGTGTTCCTGGAGTTACTTGTTTCTTTGATCTGGAGACAGAAAGAGAAGTAGTGCTAGAGATAAACAGGGAGAAAAGACAGGATGAAAGTTCTAAATTTACTTCATTTAGCTTGTTGACTTCCAAAATTTAGGCGAAATTGCCAAACATGTATTTCTTGTGACTTGATTGTATTCAACTTGCAGGTAGTTGGAGAATCTGGCAATATGAAACACTGAGAATTCCAGGGACGGGGGAGCCTGGTGGGCTGCCATTTATGGGGTTGCACAGAGTCGGACACGACTGAAGCGACTTAGCAGCAGCAGCAGCAGCAAGTTTAAGAAACAAAACCATAGTTTCCTTGGATGTTCAGAAAAGTGTAAAGCAATCTCTCCTTTCAATTAAAGTTCTTTTTCTTTCTTTCTTTTCTCTCTCTCCCTATTTCCTTTTCAGAGTGGCACCCAATGTTTTTATCAGAGTTTTCAGCTTATTCCCAGATTATTTGGTACTTTTAAAATGACTTGATTTTTATTTGTTTGCATCCAGTTTTAACTTAGTGATTGTGGCATATATTGACAGATACTTTATTCTGTTGGAGAATCTCATTAGATTTTTTTGTACTTTTTTGTTTTAATTTCATGTAAGTTATAAAAACCCTAGTTAACCTGACTTGAATCTGATTTGAAACGTAATCAGTGGAGGCCTACCTCTACTTCATTAAGATGTTGGAAAATTTGTGTTTTTATTCATCTCACTGTATAATTAATTTTGGTTTTGCTTTTTGATGCAAATCTGAGTTGTGTTTTATTCATATGATAAAGGCCCTGGAATAAATCACCACCTTTATACTATCACATGGAGCAGATGGCCCATATCATTGAAATTTACAAGATAAGTCCAAAGCCATTTTTCAGATACTAAACCAAAGTTGATGAAGGATCTTTTTCCTGGAATTGGAGAGAAAGGTACAAATTGCCCTCAATAAAGTTTTCTTTAACTTTCTGTTGTTTTATAATTTGATGACTTGAAGATAATGCTAACCTATCCAGACTCTAGACTTCCTTTTTTTCCTCAATAGATTACTTTAAACTATGTTTTAAATTAAATATAATGCTTATCTGTCTACACTATATTTATAGATTATTTGGGTCAGCATCATTAGTAGCCAAGATAATTAGAACACTAATATAAAGTGCCTTCAAACGTGTGTGCGTGCTTCACCCTTTAATTAGAAAGTCCTTTATAGTTTCATGTATGGGGCACCCTTATCACTTTTATGGGAGATTTTTTTCTCCAAAGAATTAATTTAAATGATTTAGAAATTATGTGTGGAGAGGAATCATTACTCTTAATGACTGAACAGAGGGAATTCATTTGAAGAAATATTGAAATTAATAATCAGGAGTCCAAATACAAAACTGTCTTATGGAACTTTGATTTTATTTCCAAAATGAAGTGTAAACTCCTCATCCCATGAAGAAATAACAATTTGTTAATCCAGATATGTTATCTATGAAATTATCTTCACTTAATCTCATGAAGTAAAATTAAAAATTTTTTCATGTAACGTGTAAGTTTAAAGTATACAAGGTGATGATTTGATATACATGAATATTTGATAAATGATTATCACAATAAAATTAGTTAACATATATATCATCTCACTTAGTTGCCATTTTTGGGAGGTGGTGAGAACTTTTAAGATCTACTCTCTTAGCAACTTTTAAGTACCCAATAAAGTTGTTGCTATTGCATGGTTAACTATAGTTATAATGCTGTATGTTAGATTCTTCAGAACTTATTCATTTTATAGCTGAAAGTTTGTACCATTGACCAACTTTTCCCTACCCTCTCCCTGGCAACCACCTATCTACTCTCTGTATCTATGAGTTTGATGTTTTTAGATTCCACATGTAAGTGAGATCATTCAGTATTTGTCTTTCTCTGTCTGACTTATTTCACTTAGTACAGTGGCCTCAAGTTTCATCTGTGTTGTTACAAATGGTGAGATTGCCTTCTTTCTGTAGCTGAATAATGTTCTACACACACCGTGTCTTCATTGATTATTCATCTGCTGCTGGTCACTTAGTTTGTGTATCTTGGTTACTGTAAATCATGCTGCAGTGAACATCGGGGTATAAATATCTGTTCAAGATATTGATTTCATTTTATCCACATATATGTTCAGAAGTGAAAATGCTTGGTCGTATGGTAGTTCTATTTTTAATTGTTTGAGGAATCTCCATACTGTTTTCCATACTGGCTGCACCAATTTACATTCCCACCAACAAGAATGGGAATGTACATATGCTCTACAGCATATTTGTTCCATGTGCTCTACAGCATCAATCCCATGGTGTTTGCTAACAACTTTCCTAATGGATGTGTTTTACATTGCCTTTGCATTGAGCACCTTTTCAATGTACTGTTCGCCATCTGTATATCTTCTTTAGAGAGACAGGGACAGAGAAAGTAGACAGGGACAGAGAAAGAAGTTATGGTATAAAATGTTAATAATATACAAATCTTACTAAAAGTACTTGCTTACTAAAGGGTGTTCTTTGTACTATTTTTATTCTTATTTCCTTTTTTAATTAAAAAGAATATATTGGCTCAGGTAACTGATAAATCCAGGGATAAACTTTAAATATGACTTTAAAATACCACTAGTAATTTTCCTCCGTTTGTGCTTTCCTCTGAGTTGACTTCACTTAGAGTTAGTTTTGCCAGAGGCAGGGTGACAGTAAGATCTTGCCGTTGTTCAGTCTCTCAGTCACGTCCAACTCTTTGTGACCCTGTAGACTGTAGCACACGAGGCCTCCCTGTCCTTCACCGTCTTCTGGAACTTGCTCAAACTCATGTCAGTGATGCCATCCAACCATCCTGTCCTCTGTCATCCCCTTCTCCTCCTGCCGTCAGTGTTTCCCAGCATCAGGGTCCTTTCTAATATCTCATAGCATTTCTTTAAGTTTGAAGAGATTTCCAACTAAAAAAAGCTTCTGAAGCTGGAATTCTAAGCTTCTGAACTGGAATTCTAAGGTTTATTAAAATACCTGAGAACAAATCTTAAAACTTTTAGGATATCTTAAAATGAGTTTCCATTTAAGAGACTTAATATACTTCTTGAATTATTTGTACCATTCAGCAGTATTTCTACAGTATAAAGTAATTAGTTGGTAGCTATTTAGGCAGATTGCTTTCATGGGAAAGAAAAACTGTGGTGGAAGGGACAGGCAGATGGCACGGAGTTCATGGGAGAAAGCTAAGGTTACTGAGCAGGAACTGGGCTTTGATTCTACCCTGACCCAATCTTGAACTCTGGCAAACAAAACTCAACTGCAAGTCTGAACCCAAAGCTGTAGGACATAAAGTTCTTCCATTATTACGGAAGAAGCTTTCAGCAAATCAAAGATTAATCTGCAATCTTTGAGACTGTGAATTATTCTCAGTTTCAAGAAAATAAAATTTTTCTCTTCCATGGGAGTTTGTGGGATTTGCATGATAATTTACTTCCGTGTGGCATCTAAGTTCTTCCATAAACATAACAAAACACACAACAAAACAGATTTAAAAACCTAGTATTTAAGTGAAAGTCGCTCAGTCGTGTCCAACTGTTTGTGACCCCATGGGCTATACAGTCCACGGAATTCTTCAGGGCAGAATACTGGAGTGGGTAGCCTTCCTTTTCTCCATTATTTCAAATAGTTTACTCCTACTTTTATACATATAAAAAAAGCCAACACTTCATCATTGTTCTTTGTTCTTTGGTGAATTGCCATTTTCTCCTAAAGCTGCTTATGAGTGGAAAGCAGATCAGAATGCTCTACAGTCCTCTTAAAGTCTAGAGCTGAACTCGTTCCCCCTCATCCTTGCATTTGTAATCTCACATTTATATAACCTTTCAAGTGAATTTCAAAGATACTTCAAAAATTCTACCTGATCAGTAAAATTTGCCAAATTGTATATTCCTTTCTGTAATTTTCTTTAAAGTTCGGCTTTGAGAACAAAGATGTCCACATGTGGTTTATAGATTCCCTTGGAAAGCAAAGCAAGGAGGAGGGAACTAGAAAGGCAGAGTAAATGAATTTTTTTTTTCTGGTCTGTGTCTGATTTTGATTATTTGGGACAGAGTCAGTGTTGAACTAAGTGGAAAATTAAGACTAAGCAAGTTGACCGAAGTGAAACACCAGCTGATACTGTAGCCAGCGCTCAATACTGACTCTGTCCTAGGTGCTGTGCTGTATGTGTGTGTCTGTCAGTCGCTCGGTTGTGTGACTCTGTGACCCCACGGATAGTAGCCCATCAGGCTCCTCTGTCCATGGGATTCTCCAGGCAAGAATACTGGAGTGAGGTGCCATTCCTTTCTCCAGGGGATCTTCCTGATCCAGGGATCGAACTAGGGTCTCCTGCATTGCAGACAGATTCCTTACTATCTGAGCCACCAGGGAAGCCCAGATGTTATGCTACCAGAAGTCATAGTTTGGAGAAACCTCCCTTACATCATGTGCTTTATTTTCCTTTCTTTCTTATTTTCCCAGTGGATGGGGCAGCAGAACTGATTTGCTAGAACTCAGATGGCAGAGAGACAACTCACCTTGCAGGGCTGAGAGAACCTGCCAAACAAAACAAAGACAGAGTTAAAAAATACCTTGCTACTGCTGCTAAGTCACTTCAGTCGCATCCGACTCTGTGCGACCCCATAGACGGCAGCCCACCAGGCTCCCCCGTCCCTGGGATTCTCAGTGTATCATATTGCCAGATTCTCCAACTGCCTGCAAGTGGGGTGCCGTTGCATACCTTAGAGGTCACCTATTCTGACTCTGCGTTCTGCAGATGAAAAACACAAAAAACCACACAGCAACAAATAATTAAGGTCTGGAGAAGTTTAATTGGTTGATCAAAATACCCTAGTTTCCAAGATGAATGTTGGGCAAATCACTTATCCTTTCTGAATCTCAGATTGTTCGTTTGTTGAAAACATGTGAGTAATTATTAACTAGGCTGTGTCTGACCCTTTTATGACCTCATAAGATTATAGCCTGCCAGGCTCCTCTGTTCATGGGATTCTCCAGGCAAGAATACTGGAGTGGGTTTCCATTTCCTTCTCCAGGAGATCTTCTTTACCCAGGGATCGAACCTGAGTCTCCTGCATTGGCAGTTGGATTCTTTACTACTGAGCCACCTGGGAAGCCATTATAAAGATACGTAGGGCTATTGGAAAGTTAAGATCATGTTTATAAAGAACCTAGTATACTCAGTGTTTGACAGGTATAGTTAGTGCTTGACACCCAATTAAGGTGGTCTTTAACTGTTAGAATCATGCCTTACGTTTTAAGATTATTAATGATGATTATATTTATCATGGTCCTGGTTGAAAGCAGAAAGGGGAAGGCTTGGTGCTTGCTTGAACCTTTCTCAGAGCTGCAGAAATCCTGGATCCAGAGCCTTGTCACACATGGTGAGATCTAGTCTCATTTGAAGTAATGATCAAAGTTCTGCATGGTTTGTGCTGAGAGGTAGTTTTTCTTTTTTCTTCTTTTCTCTCACATGTGCCCCTTGCTTTCATTTTGCTCAGCTTTAAAACATTTGTTCTATTTACATGAATGTATTCAACAGGCAGATTGTTCCCTGCCTGAGAATTCTTCCCTTGAATGCAAATAACATTTCTTAATCTTTCACAGCTGGTTCAAGAAGTATGCCTGATGAATCACCTAGAGGAGATAGAAAAAAGGATAAAGGGAAGACAAACAAAAGCAGAACATTATACAACCCTTGAGCAGCCCATTAACCATTTAACTTATGCAAAATATGCACCGACTGAAGAACTGTTTTAGATGGAAGCCATAAGGCTTTCTCTCGGGCTGTGGAAAGACAAGGTCAGACCTTTAATGCTTTAAAAATGCAGAAAGGTTATAGTCAGTTGAGAATTCCTTGCCAATCTTGTGAAACAAACTTGGGTCAAAAAAAACCAAAAAAACAAAAACAATCTTGAAGCTAGAAATGCTCTGGATAGATTTGAACCCTTCCCCTGCGGAAGAGGGAAGGTTTTTTTCTCAGGCCACACTGGTCCTCCCCAATGCCTTTCTAGGGAAATTTGGTACTTACAAAGGCCATTGTGTGTGTGTGTGCGTGCCTCTTCAGTCATGCGTGCTCAGTCGTGTCTGACTCTTTGTGACCCCATGGACTATGTAGCCCGCCAGGCTTCTCTGTCCATGGAATTCTCTAGGCAAGAATACTGGAATGGGTTGCCATTTCCTCCCCACCCAGGAATATAACCCATGTCTCTCATGAGTCTCCTGCAGTGGCAGGTGGATTCTTTACCGCTGTGCTATTTGAGAAGCCCACAAAGGTCATTGGTGGTCTTCAGTTTGATTTACCAATTAAAAACAGCTTTAAGAAGAAGATTTGTTTCTCTTTCCTAAGAGAGGTGTTGGGAAATTGCTGGAGGCTGTGAGCTTGCCTGGCGGCAGGCACAGAGCATACATTGGACACTTCTGCTGAGTTTGCAGAGCGAGGTAATGTATTTGCACACAGAACTGAAGTAGAGAGGATGCAGGCCCTGCTCCCATGGAATTTCCACTCTGGTAGATAAGTGTTCCTACAACTTGGGAGGAGACCAGCTGCTGAGAGTGAGCAAATTGCGAAACATCTTTTTGATCAAATGCAAAAGTCAGCAAGCAATTCAGTGTGTCTCCATATATTGCAACGGGTAGCTCTATGTTGGCACATGCCTCTTCTCCCCCAGTGAGGTCTAAATGTGAAAAGAAGTGAGTTATAAGGGAGAAAAATGGGTTGGCTTTCACACTGCATAAAGTGGTGATGATAAGACAGTCATACTGAGAAGAGGGAGTGGCAAGGGATAGGACTCAGGAGGCACAGACTGTGGAAAGCTGTGGGGTTGGGAGGAGATGAATCCACGCATTCCTTCCTGTCCTCCTTTATTCAGCAAATATTTATCCTAATCCTGTTCCTCCCCTGATTAAAACCCTTCAGTGGTCTTCTTTATACCTAGAGTGTAAAACAAATTTCTCTCTCAGACTGTCATGGGCACAATGACATGAGCCCTGTCAACCTTCTCATCCTCATCTTACACCATCTCTCTAGTTCTGCTGTTCAGGTACAGTTTTCCTTTCTGAACTGAACTCTTTTCCCTGTAGGAAATACTGCATAGCATCACACCTCTGTCACACCCCACCACACCCTTCTTTCTCTCTCATGCACTCACACACACACACACACACACTTTTCCAAGGGCTGGTTGCTTCTCATGTTTCTAGGCTCAGCTTAAATCTCAACTACTCAGAGAGACCTCCTCTGACCACTCTATCCAAGCCCCAGTGTTTTTCTCTATCTCAGAGCTGTATAAGGGCTTTCCGGGTGGCTCAGACGGTGAGAATGTACCTCCAGAGCAGGAGTTCTGGGTTCAATCCTGGGTCAGGAAGATCCCCTGGAGAAGGAAATGGCTACTCACTGCAGTATTTTTGCTTGGAGAATCCCATGAACACAGGAGCCTGGTGGGCTGTTGAGGTCCTTTAATGGACCGGAACCTGGTGATCCGGAGTCGACTGATAAGAAAGTAAAGGAGAGAGAAAGAGGCTGATATTCCTTGGTTTACGCAGAAAGCCAATAAAGTCCCTGACACGGGGCTTGCTCTGTTCATGGAGGCCTCAGACGCCCTCTCGATGGGGTGAAGGTGCAGAGCACCTTCTCGAGAGGGTCTTAGAAGCCCAGGCAGGAAAGTGGACTCAGAGAGCCTCTGTGCTCCAGGGGATCAGCCTGAAAAAGAGAGAGAGGGAGAGAGAGAGAGAGTGAGAGAGAGAGAAAGCAAGACACGGGGACCAAAGCTCTGATGGAGCAAAGGTGTTTTAATCAACATGGTGTGGGCATATATACTGTAGTTATTCTCAGCAAAGATAAAGATAAAATTCCAGACTTACAAAACATAGGCGATCCATATTAAAGAGACAGAGAGTTGTAAATAATCACTTTTACCATATGGTTCACAAGAAGGAAGAGGGTACTTATCACCGTATAGAAAAACTAACGAAGGAAATGCCTGGATTCCTCAGCCCCTGGGAGAGGCTTGCCTCTCCTCTTAATTCCTGAATATTCAGGAATTAATAAGGAACAGAGAATTCCTGACAGATCCAAAACAGCACACAGGAAGCCTCTTGTTAATTGCTTCCTGACAGTGGGCTACAGTTGATGGGGTCGCAAAGAGTCAGACACGACTGATAGAGCTGTATTCGTTCCTTCATAGCTCTTGTCACCACATATAGCTGTTTTATTTGTTGGTGTATTTGTTGTGTGCTTCTGCCTCTAGAAGAAGGGTTTCCCTGATAGCTCAGCTGGTAAAGAATCCGCCTGCACTGCAGGAGACCCGGGTTCAAGCCCTGGGTTGGGAAGATCCACTGGAGAAGGGAAAGGCTACCCACCCAGTATTCTGGCATGGAGAATTCCATGGACTGTATAGTCCATGGGGTCACAAAGGGTCGGACATGACTGAGCAACTTTCGCTTTCACTTTTTTACTTTCAGTGCCTGGCACGGAATAGGTGCTCAGTAATGAATGGACCACGGAAGGCTGCAAAGGCTGGGATGTTAAATGATGGTGGAAGAGGCTACACAGTGAAATCTCCTTAGTCTCAAAAGCAGCCTGTGGCTTTCATTTCTAAGCTTCTTCAGGGACAGAGACCTCCAGTGGAGCAGCGTCCAGCAGCACAAGGGAGGGGGGACTGGAGTCAGGCAAACCACAGTAGATCAGGGTCCTGAAACCCTCAGAAGAGCTTGCTGCTGGATTCTGTTCTGAACGTCTGAGTGTTTATGAGAACACGCTTTGCTAATGTGGGTTCTTTCATCCTATGTTGCCTATTGGCCAGTGGCTCTTGCGCATTATTCTCTTCATACTGGAAGGCAGTGCCAAAAAGTGCCAGTGCTCTCAGACAAGGCAGTGTGTTGAAGTGTGACTATTTTGGTCCTAGTCCCTGGCATATCACTGAGCCATGGTTAGTGACTGGGTCACCATCAACACCCTCCGCAGAGCTGTCGAGAGCCCCAACTTCCAGCGAGTGGGCCGTCTAAGAATCCTGTATGCAGTCGGTTGGTGGGGGGGGGGGGGTACATGCTGAGTACCAGGCTGGCCCTTTGCTCTCCACAGATCCTTGCATCCTGCCCTGATGGAACCACACTCCCCTCAACAGGGGTTCTCCTTCTGCTCCTCCGGCCGCCACATCCCTAGGTTGTGACACGGTTGGACCCATGACTCTCAGCTCATAGTTGGCAACTTCAGGGGTCTAAAGAATGTGGCGGTACTGCTCAGTTCTTCCAGAGCTCAAGAACAGACATGCAGATCCCTTCCTAAGACTCTCACTGTTCCCAAGGCCATTACGCAAAGTAAATTCTGATGGTGATTACTCTGGCTCTTTCTTAGATCAGCCTGAATTTAGAAAAGGATGGGGGACATAGTGGGGAGTAGGCTCCTACAGTGATCGTCATCTCGGCTCCCTTTTCTGGTTGCTAATTTCTTCCGTCTCTAACTAAGAGGTAGGACCAAAGTCGAGATTTCCAAACTCCAAGATAACACACTTGAGTCCAGAAGATAGGTGCTGGTTGAATTTCACAGAACGTTGTATCATTGCAGTTAACTTTGCTGGGAGCAAAGAAAGAAAGTGGTCGCCTTGAGAAGAGAGAGGCATCTGCTGTTTGAGGCATTTGAGGTTTGTGATTTGGCTCCTTTGTAACGAAGCCAAGGTGTTGGCAAAAAGAACTGATGGTGTCTCTGCTCGGCTGCATTCAATGAAAATGAATCTGCATGAAGAGGCTCCAGGTAAACGCCTCTCCTCTGGGGATGCCTGAAAATTCGTGCAACATGCCAGAGGAATATAAAGCACTGGCTTTTAAAAGCTAAACCTTTTAAAACATTTTCCATCCTTTCATGCAAAATTGACAGTGTTTCTCACCTGATCATTTCGTCCACAACAGGGAAAATTTGTTTTCTGTTAGAACATGAAAGGCAGTGAGAACAGAGCACATTACAGAAGTACAGACACTGCACAGTGCCTGAGTAACAGTAAAAGGAACTCTCAGGCTATTTATAAAACATCTTAAACTAGTTTTACATCAGAGTCATATAACTTCTGCAAAATATATCCCTTCTGGGTAGGGATTGAATAAGCTTAAGGGCATGTAATCATGTATACTGTTTATAAAGAGCTGTGTAAACAGGTGTTCCGTGGTGTTCTCACTAACTCTTTTCCATCAGCTTATTAAAATAGTTGTTGATCAAGGTAGTCTCCAGGTACTGAACTGATAAAGCAGAATTTCAGATGATAATTAGGTATGGTGTAAAGAAACTCTGAAGGTTTAGTATTACCTGATATAGTTGTTGTTCAGTCGCTCAGTCGTGTCCAACTCTTTGCGACCCCATGGACTGCAGCACGCCAGGCTTCCCTGTCCATCACCAACTCCCAGAGTTTACTCAAACTCATGTCCATTTAGTCAGTGATGCCATCCAACCATCTCATCCTCTGTTACCCGCTTCTCCTCCTGCCCTCAATCTTTCCCAGCATCAGGGTCTTTTCTAATAAGTCAACTCTTTGCATCAGGTGGCCAAAATATTGGAGCTTCAGCTTCAGCATCACTGTTTCCAATGAATATTCAGGGTTGTTTACCTTTAGGATTGATTGGTTTTAACACTATTATTATTACTGATGTGGTTTTTATTAGAGGGGCCATTGGCACATAACAAAGACCATTACTTCTTTCTTGGTCTTTCTCCTGATTATTCTCCTTAAAGAGGTGAAGTCTTCTTCCTTCTTGGGCTGTCACTGGCTGCATAGCACTATGTTTTTTTCACAGAAACATAGTCTTTACTTTTGTCTTTTTCTTTGACTTACTGTGTCTTTTTCACAGAGACACTCTGGTAGGTGCCTCATGTGAAGCCTTTCCTTCTTTTTCCTGAATTCTCTAAGATGAGTGGGTTTGGAAAAGGAAGCCATACAGGCATTATCCACGTGATTGAAACAACTTAAATAATTATTTCAAGTAACAGTGCCTAACATCTCAATACCAATTAAGGAGAGATTTCTATCAGTTTTTTAAAACTTAAACAGACCAAATAGACTGGATTAATTTTGATTAATTGAATTAACCTTTAAGAGTTTATAAATTTATATTAACATTTGGCTAATTCAACTTTTGGTCATGAGATAAACTTTGAAGAACTTCTTTGGGCAGCTAAATTTTATGAGATGAGAATAAGTGTAGCACAAATTTCCCAATAGTTTATAAAAAATTTAAAAAACCCATCCCATGTCCAAATTAATATAGACATTGCTGATATATTTAATTTATCTTACCTACTTAAAAGACCAGGGCTTCCCTGATAGCTCAGTTGGTAAAGAATCCACCTGCAGTGCGGGAGACCCTGGTTCTATTCCTGGGTTGGGAAGATCCACTGGAAAATGGATAGGCTACCCACTCCAGCATTCTTGGGCTTCCCCTGTGGCTCAGCTGGTAAAGAATCCGCCTGCAATGCGGGAGACCTGGGTTTGATCCCTGGGTTGGGAAGATCCCCTGGAACAGGCAACGGCTACCTACTCCAGTATTCTGGCCTGGAGAATTCCATGGGCTGTATAGTCCATGGACTCATAAAGAGTTGTACACAACTGAGTGACTTTCACTTTCACTTAAAAGACTTATTGTGATGAGCCATACAGAAAACATATGGGCTGAGAAATAGCTATTTTTAAAACCAGGTTTGCATTTCTTTAAGTTTTTAAGATTATAACAGCTTTTTCTTTTCTTTGGTAATTAAATCTTAGCCCAAAGTAGAGTTATAATTTTGTAAATAATTTTCTGATTTACAGAAGTTCAGTATAATTCTTAAAATTGTATATGAAAATTGTCTTATACAATGACGGCTTGTAACAGTACTAGATTGCCTAAAGCATTCTGGTTTGTGCCTCTCGTCTAGGTGTATCATTAATTGCAATCTCTTCACTTTCAAAAATGTCCTGGTTTGGACAATAAATTTTATATTCACCATATTTATTCATCATTGGTAGATAAAACTCTACCCAAGTATCCACACCAACAACAATGATATTAACAACATTATTTATAGAGTAACAAAGAGAGGGTTATTTTAAGCTGGACCATAAATGAAGAATAATATTACAGTTAGTCAGGAGAGGATAATGGAAGACCGTTTTATCTGCTTTGGGTAATGTGAGTTATTAGAGTGAGCCATAGGTTGGATTACTGGAGTCCAGCCATAAATCTGAACCCTTTGAAAGGCACAGAGGGTCTGGTTTGGTGCAGTAAGAAATGGTGAGTTATTGAAGCATTCTGAGAAGATATGTGATAGATTTAAAACCACCGTAAGAAAGCTAATATGGCTGCTGCTGCTGCTGCTAAGTCGCTTCAGTAGTGTCCGACTCTGTTCGACCCCATAGATACAAAAAACGTTAGAGTAGTATGTAGTAGTATTCCTAGACCATAACTACTGAAAGTGGAGCCTAGTAGGTAATCTAAAAGGCAGTTCTAAATCAATAAGCAAGCAGAATAGCTGGTACATCACCCACAGGAAGCATCATTCTAAAAGGAATGGTAAGAGGTATATATAGTTACAAAGATAGTAATATGGAAACTGAGTAGAAGTGAGATTGGAATGGGAAAGTTGAATAACCTGGCAATTCCCTAAGCCTACTAGTATATAGCTTCAGTGGTCTTTTTTTTTAATGGTTTTTATGGTTAAAGATAAGGTTGTACCTTGAGGATTTAGCTCAGGATTGAAATAAATAATCCTCTCCCTTCTTCATAGTTATTATATGAAGCCATATTTGAGACATATTGGTATTTAATGTTTAAAAGAACTGTGAATTCTTTTAGGTTAAAATTAAATGGAATTTTGGGCTTCCCTGACAGGTCAGTTGGTATCTGCTTGCAATGCAGGAGACCCTGGTTTGATTGCTGTGTCAGGAAGATCTGCTGGAGAAGGGATAGGCTACCCAATCCAATATTCTTGGGCTTCCCTTGTGGCTCAGGTTGTAAAGAATTCACCTGCAATGCAGGAGACCTGGGTTCAATTTCTGGGTTGGGAAGATCCCCTGGAGAAGGGAAAGGCTACCCACCCAAATATTCTGGCTTGGAGAATTTCATGGGCTGTGTAAGTCCATGGGGTCTCAGAGAGTCGGACACAACTGAGCGACTTTCACTTACTTCATAAAGAGGTTGAAACAGCTGTAGAATTTTTAAAAATGTAAATAAAATCATGGTTGTCTATATGGAGTTTTTGAAGGTTCATTTAATGTACTCAGGAGACAACTTAATCTTGTGAGTGCAGCATCATAGAAAACCATAATGACACCCTCTCACAAATAATACTATGATGTTGACAGAGACAGTATACACAGAACAATATTACTTTGTCCTCACTCAGTATTTATTTCTTCTATTAAGAAGTTGTCTGTAACTTATGTAAGATAAGATGTCAAAAGCTAGAGAAGACAAGGGTGATCTATCTATCTATCTATATATAATATGATGCAATTTTGTCAGATAATCCTTTATTTTAAATTGCCAAGTGATTCAATTTTTATAATCCACCAATATCTCTATTGTTTATTTTCTTTCTTCTTTAAGTATTGATAGCTCATATTTTATCTTTGGGCTTCCCTGGTGGCTCAGTGGGAAAGAATCCGCCTGCCAATGCAGGAGACGTGGGTTTGATCCCTGGGTTTGGAAGATTCCCTAGAGAAGGAAACAGCAGTCTACTCCAGTATTCTTGCCTGGGAAATCCTATGGATATAGGAACATAGTGGGGTACAGTCCATGGGATCACAAAAGAGTGGGGCATTCTAAACAACTAAATAGCAATTAGCGACTAAACAACAATGACAATTTTATCTTTACTAACTTAGAGCTAAGCAGTAGTAAACCTTTTGAAAGGCAGAATCATAGAATATATTGGAGAACAAAGAAGGAATCACTCACTTCCATGTGGTTTATATAAACATCTTAAAAATCTTAGTTGACACTTCAGGAACTCATTATGTATGTAGGCAAAACAGATGAGGGGCAAATACATCAGAGTCTCTAATAGGACTTCCCTGGTGGCTCAGACGGTAAAGCGCCTTGCTTACAATGAGGGAGACCTGGGTTTGATCCCTGGGTCAGGAAGATCCTCTGGAGAAGGAAATGGCAACCCACTCCAGTGCTCTTGCCTGGAAAATCCCATGGACAGAGGAACATGGTGGGCTACAGTCCACTGGGTCGCAAAGAGTCAGACATGACTGAGCGACTTGGACAGCATATGGCTTTCCAGTTGTACAATCATGAGTGAGTTAACTGTTTTTTATAATAGTGATACTAGTCTTGGTTAAAGCTACCCACTCCAGTATTCTTGGGCTTCCCTGGTGGCTCAGATGATAAAGAATCCTCCTGCAATGGAAGAGACCTGGGTTCAATCTCTGGGTTGGGAAGATCCCCTGGAGAAGGGAACCGTTACCCACTTCAGTATTCTGACCTGGAAATTTCCATGGACAGAAGAGCCTGGCAGGCTGCAGTACATGGGGTCACAAAGAGTTAGACACGACTGACTTTCACTTTCACTTTTCAAGCACTGAATCAATATTCAATAATTAAGGATCGAACTTTGTATAGGTTTCATAATATGTTTAATGGATCAAAAGAAATCAGTTCTAAAGGGTTAAAACTAAGTATGGGAACAGTGTCTCAACTAGGAAAGAATATCAATAAAGAGAAACTGTAAAAAAAAAAAATGGATTTGAAAATTGCAATCATTGAAATAGAAAATTCACTAGAGCAGCTCAGCAGCTTATGTGAAATGTCAAATGAAAGCATCAGAAAACCTGAAGATAGTTCAGTTGAAATTGCCTAATTTGAGGAACAGAAAGAAGAATGAGAAAAATAAACATCTTCAGACACCCATGGACTCCATCAAGCATATCAAAATACCAGATGTTCCAGAAGAGGAGAGAGAAAAAATGTCAAGAAAAAAAGTGATTCATGATATATAAGGGATTTTCAATAAGATTAAATGCTGACTTCTCATCAGAAACCATGGGGGATATAAAAAATAGGATGGCATATTCAAAATGCTGAAAGGAAAAAAAAATCAGCTGAGATGTCTGTATCCAGCAAAATAATATTTTAAAAATGAAGGCGAATTCAAGATATTTCTAGATAAATGGAAACTGAGAGAACTCATTGATAACAAACTTGCCTGGAGAAAAATTAAAAAGGTAATAGTAGTACTTCAGGTTGAAATGAAAGGATACTAGATAGGAACAGGATTTCACACAAAGAAATACTGATCAATAAAGAGAAAATTCAACTTAATAAGCTCAGGAATGAATCACTGCCAACCTTACAGAAATAAAAATGACTATAAGAGAATACAGTAAACAACTTAGTGCCAAAATACTACATAACTTGGAGAAAGTGGACAAATTTCCATGACTAGTAAAACGAACTCAAGACGAAAAATCTAAATAGATACATAACAAGTACAATGACTTAGTGGCATCAATGAAGTCTATAAAGCATTTTGAAAAGAATTAATATCGAAACCACCCTCTCTTTAATAAAAGAGAACTGAACACTTCCAACTAATTCTGTGAGACCAGATTTACTCTATGCACTGAAACTAGACCAAAATTATGAGGAAAGAAAACTCTGGCTCTTTTGAATGCAAAAGATTTGATAAAGAGCATTTATGAAAAACATACAAGCACCCCTCATACCGAATAGTTGAAAGATTGGATGCTTTCCACCCACAAGATCAGAAGACATGGACATCTACACTTTTATGCAACATTGTACTGAAAGCTTTACCCTGGGCAATTGGGGTGGTGGAGTAGTGGGGAGAGAGAGAGAGAGAAAAAGGGCACCAAATTAGAAAGGAAGAAGTAAAACTATTCCTATTTATAGATGACATAATTTTATATATAGAAAACCATAAAGAATCCTCTAAAAAACTACTAGAACTAATATGTGAGTGTAGCATTGTTGCAAGATACACAGCTGAAATAATAAATAAATTGTATTTCTATATACTTGTAACAAACACTCTGAAAATGAAACAATGAAAACAATTCGGCTTAGCATCAAAAAGGATAAATACTTAGGAATAAATTTAACAAAAAGTTGGAAGTCTTCAACACTGAAAACTACAGAATATTGTTGAAAAAAAGTAAAGCAAACCTAAATAAACAGGACATTCCAAGTTTATGGCATGAGCAACTTAATATTATCTTAGATGAACACACCCCAAATTAATCTACAGGTTTAATGCATACTCTGTCAAAATCCCATCTGAATTTTTTGCAGAAATTGAGAAATAATCTTCAAATTTATATGGAAATGCAAGGGACTCAGATGGCCAAAAGATATTTAAAAAGAAGAAAAGATTTGATTACTTACATTTCCTGATTTTGAAGCTTACTCCCAGCTATATTATCTAAAATAGTATATTGCTGGAATAAATGAATAATTAAATAGAATAGAATTGGGAGTACAGAAATAATTTACATTTGTGGTGCACTGATTTTTGACAAGGGTTCTGCTGCTGCAGCTAAGTCGCTTCAGTCATGTCCGACTCTGTGCGACCCCACAGACGGCAGCCCACCAGGCCCCCCCATCCCTGGGATTCTCCAGGCAAGAACACTGGAGTGGGTTGCCATTTCCTTCTCCAATGCCTGAAAGTGAAAAGTGAAAAGTGAAACTGAAGTTGCTCAGTCGTTCCCGACTCTTAGCAACCCCATGGACTGCAGCCTACCAGGCTCCTCTGTCCATGGATTTTCTAGGCAAGAGTACTGGAGTGGGGTGTCATTGCCTTCTCCGTGACAAGGGTTCTAAGATGCTTCAATTGGGAAAGAGTAATTTTTTCAAAGGCTTCCCAGGTGGCGCTAGTGATAAAGAACCTGCCTGCCAATGCAGGAGACATGAGACTCAGGTTTGATCCCTGGGTTGGGAAGATCCCCTAGAGAAGGGCATGGCAACGCACTCCAGTATTCTTGCCTGGAGAATCCCGTGGACAGAGGAGCCTGGCGGGTTTTGGTCCATGGGGGTCACGAAGAGTAAGACACGACTGAGCCATTAACACTTTCATTTTCGATCTTTTCAACAAATGGTGCTGGTGCAACTAGATGTCAATATGCAAATGAATAAAACTGGATCACTAACTTACATCATACAAAAAAGAAAAAAAATCAGAGACATAAATCCATGAAACTCTTAGAAAAAGCAGAGGAGTAATTTTTTCTGACTTTGAGGTACAGCATTTCCCTAGATATAACACCAAAAGCACAGATAAGAAAAGAAAGATTACCCAACAGGAAATTAATTTAGCACTTTAAAACTTGCTAAACAGGTAAACTGGACAAACAATTCCATTTAAAATGAGCAAAAGATCTAGTAGGTATTTTTTCAAAAATGAATGCAAATCACAAACAAGCACATGAAAAGATGCTTGATCTTTAGTCACTAGGGCAATACAAATTAAAATTATAATGAGATATCAGTTCATACCTAGTAGGATGGCTATAGTTAAGAAGTAAAAATTATTGATGAGGACTGGAGAAGTTGAAATCTACATACATTGCAGATGGGAATGCAGAAATTGTACAACTACTTTGAAAAGCAGCTTTGCAGTTTTTTAAAATGTTAAGAGCTGAGTTATCATATGAACTACCAATCCTATTCCTAGATATCTACACAAGAGATAAAAATGTATATCCACATAAAGACTGGTATATGAATATTGATATCATCATTATTCATAATAGTCAGAAAGTAAAAATAACTCAAATGTCTATTAACTGATAAATGGATAAGTAAAATGTGATTTATCCATGCAGTGAAATATTATTTGTCAACATAAAAAGAAAAAAAAATACTGATATATGCTACAATATGTATGAACCTTAAAAACAATATAGTAAGGAAAAGAAACAAGAAATAAAAAACTCGTATGATTTCATTTGTATGAAATGTTCAGAATGGATAAATTTATAGAGAAAGAAAGTAGATTAATGGTTGTTCAGAGCCCTAGGTTGAAGATGGTGAATCCGGGCAAGTAGAGATGACTGATAATGTGCATAGGTTTCTTTATGGGGTGATAAAAATGTTCTAAAATGATTGCAGTGATGATTGTACAACTTTTTGAGAATATTAAAAGACATTGAGTTGTTTGTTTCTCTAGAGCTGCAAAGTAATGAGGTTCAAAACCCAGGGACCTGGGGCTCACAAACCACTGTTGGTACAAAGCAAACCTGGGCTACCCTTTCCTCAGTGAGATATGGCCAAGTTGAAGTTGAACACTGGCCAGAGAAGAAAACGAATCCCACCTGTGTAGACATCTAAGTATGAACAAAAGCCATCAGCATCAGCATCAGACTAAACCAGAGAGAGCTTTAAATGGGTGAAACATATGGTGTGTGAAGTGTATCTCAATACTTTTGTTTTAAAAAGTATACTGATCTTTAGTTTTCAGAGATTTTTCTTAGTTTCTAAGCTTGAGACATTGCTGCCTTGCTTGAATGTAGGCCATTTGAAAGGCAAGCAAGGTGAAAAGACAGCTTTCAGAATAGGAGAAAATAATAGCAAATGAAGCAACTGACAAACAACTAATCTCAAAACTATACAAGCAACTCCTGCAGCTCCATTCCAGAAAAATAAATGACCCAATCAAAAAATGGGCCAAAGAACTAAATAGACATTTCTCCAAAGAAGACATACAGATGGCTAACAAACACATGAAAAGATGCTCAACATCACTCATTATCAGAGAAATGCAAATCAAAACCACTATGAGGCACCATTTCACACCAGTCAGAATGGCTGCGATCCAAAAGTCTACAATCAATAAATGCTGGAGAGGATGTGGAGAAAAGGGAACCCTCATACACTGTTGGTGGGAATGCAAACTAGTACAGCCACTATGGAGAACAGTGTGGAGATTCCTTAAAAAACTGGAAATAGAACTGCCTTATGATCCAGCAATCCCACTGATGGGCATACACACTGAGGAAACCAGAACTGAAAGAGACATGTGTACCCCATTGTTCATCGCAGCACTGTTTATAATAGCCAGGACATGGAAGCAACCTAGATGTCCATCAGCAGATGAATGGATAAGAAAGCAGTGGTACATATACACAATGGAGTATTACTCAGCCATTAAAAAGAATACATTTGAATCAGTTCTAATGAGGTGGATGAAACTGGAGCCTATTATACAGAGTGAAGTAAGCCAGAAAGAGAAACACCAATACAGTATACTAACACATATATATGGAATTTAGAAAGATGGTAACAATAACCCTGTATATGAGACAGCAAAAGAGACACTGATGTATCGAACAGTCTTTTGGACTCTGTGGGAGAGGGAGAGGGTGGAAAGATTTGGGAGAATGGCATTGAAACATGTATAATATCATGTATGAAACGAGTCGCCAGTCCAGGTTCGATGCACGATACTGGATGCTTGGGGCTGGTGCACTGGGACGACCCAGAGGGAGGGTATGGGGAGGGAGGAGGGAAGGGGTTTCAGGATGGGGAACACGTGTACACCTGTGGCGGATTCATGTTGATATATGGCAAAACCAATACAATATTGTAAAGTTAAAAAATAAAATAAAAAAATAAGCTACAAGTCAGGAAGAAATAAATAAATAAAATGTTACTTGATGTTCCTTTGATAAGTCTTCCCAAATCAAACTATAATAAAGTTCCTTTGACCTCTAGCTAACTTTGGGGTGCTTCAAAGTTCCCCTGAGGAACTGCAAAGGGAGATATTAAACTAATCATGTGTATTTGGTATGTTTGGTTTAAGGGAAGTGTTGTCAAATGAATCATAAACTTTGTTATATAATATGGTAAATGGTACAGGTATTCTCAAGATTATAGGGAGTTCCTAAAAATCTGATATGTCTTGGTAAAATATTATTAGTCATAATTTTAGTTATCTGAAAATATTACATGTCACAGCAGTAATCAGATTAAAATTTGCCTTTTTTTAAGCCTTTTGTTAATATAGACAGTTATGGTTTTACTCTAATGCCTTTGCAAAATGTCTCATCTTCAAGATTTATAAAAAAGACTACAAGTTTCTGACTTTCAAAATGTAATACTGAACTGAATAAAAACTTGAAGAATTAAAAAAAAAAAAAGAAAGGCAGTGATGAAGTTGGTTTAGAAAAGACCGCAAATCAGGACTTCCATAGTGGCCCAGTGCCTAAGACTCCACACTCCAATGCAGGAGGCCTGGGTTCAATCCCTGGTCAGGGAACTGGATCCCACAGGCCACAGCAAAGAGTTCACATACCATAGCTACAGCTCCCACATGCCAGAACTTAAGATCTGGTGCAGTCAGATAAATAAACAAAAGTATTTTTTTAAAACAGTAGAAGATATAAAATTAGGATATCTCAGTATTCTTGACTCTCATATTATTGGAGCAGAAAACAAAATTGATTTTTTCAATATTTTACAATGCTGCATATTAAATACATTCTTCCCTTCATACTCCTATACAAATTAAAATTCACCCCTCTTGCAACTAGAGTTTTGATCTTGTCTCCCTATGAGTACGTGTGTGTGTGTGTGTGTGTGTGTGTGTGTGTGTGTAGCTGGAGACTGTTATGATCTGGCTTTGAGATACCTCTAACCTTTCTTTCCAGGGATAGCTCCTTTGATGTTGGAGCAGGGACAGGAAGGAGGATACATGATGTAATCAAAAGATATACTTGGGAGAATGGCATTGAAATATGTATAATATCATATATGAAACGAGTCACCAGTCCAGGTTCGATGCACGATACTGGATGCTTGGGGCTGGTGCACTGGGATGACCCAGAGGGATGGTATGGGGAGGGAGGAGGGAGGAAGGTTCAGGATGGGGAACACATGTATACCTGTGGCGGATTCATTTCGATATTTGGCAAAACCAATACAATATTGTAAAGTTTAAAAATAAAATAAAATTAAAAAAAAAAGATATACTTACATAATGATTGCAGGGCAATGGACAGGAGCTAACCTTTAAAATCTGGTTTAGAGTCTCTCTTTTTTTTTTTTCTGATGCTGATGGTTTTGTTGATGTCAAGATGTCTGCATAGGTAGTAGTAATGTTTATCTCTGGTCATCATTCAACTTTAATTTGGTCCCCATTCTCACTAAGGAAAGAGTATCTAGTTTTCATTTGGCACCAAAGGTGATTCAGGTCCCCAAGTCCCTGTCCTTGGTTTTGTAGTTGTTTAGTCACTCAGTCATGTTTGACTCTGTAACCCCATGGACTACAGCACACCAGCTTTCCCTGTTCTTCACCATCTCCCAGAGTTTGCTCAAACTCATGTCCATTGAGTCAATGATGCCATCCAACCATCTCATCCTCTCTCTTTCCCTTCTCCTCCTGCCTTCAGTTTTTTGCAGCATCAGGGTCTTTTCCTGATGCAACAGGCAGCTGTTTGCATCAGGTGGCTAAAGTATTGGAGCTTCTGCTTCAGCATCAATGTTTCCAATGGGTATTTAGGGTTGATTTCCTTTAAGATTGACTGGTTTGATCTCCTTGTAGTCCAAGGGACTCTCAAGAGTTTTCTCCAACACCACAGTTCAAAAGCATCAATTTTTCGGTGCTCAGCTCTCTTTATGGTCCAACTCTCACATCCATACATGGGTATTGGAAAAATCATAGCATTGACTCTACAGACCTTTGTTGGCAAAGTGATGTCTCGGATTTTTAATATGCTGTCTAGGTTTGTCATAGCTTTTCTTCCAAGGAGCAAGCATCTCTCAATTTCATGGCTGCAGTCACCATCTGCAGTGATTTTGGAGCCCAAGAAGATAAAAGTCTGTCACTGTTTCCATTTTTCCCTCATCTATTTGCCATAAAGTTATGGGACCAGATGCCATAATCTTTGTTTTTTGAATGTTGAATGTTAAGCCAGCTTTTTCACTCTCTTTGACCTTCATCAAGAGGCTGTTTAGTTCCTCTTCGCTTTCTGCCATCAAGGTGGTGTCATCAGCATATTTGAGGTTATTGAACTTTCTCCCAGCAACCTTCATTCCAGCTTGTGATTCATCCAGCCCAGCATTTCGCATGATGTACTCTGCGTATAAGTTAAATAAGCAACCTGGAAGTATACAGCTTGACATACTCCTTTCCTAATTTGAAACCAGTCTGTTTTTATATGTCCAGTTCTAACTGTTGCTTCTTGACCTTTTTTTTTTTTTTGCAGGAGACAGGGAAGGTAGTCTGTTATTCTCTTCTCTTTAAGAATTTCCACAGTTTATTGTGATTTACACAGCCAAAGACTTTACCATAGTCAATGAAGCAGAATATTTCTGGAATTCTCTTGCTTTTTCTATGATCCAACAGATGTTGGCAATTTGATCTCTGGTTCCTCTGCCTTTTCTAAATCCAGCTTGAACATCTGGAAGTTCTCAGGTCATGTACTGTCAAAGCCTGTCTTGGAGGATTTTGAGCATGACCGTGCTAGTGTGCTAAATGAGGGCAATTGTGCAATAGTCTGAACACTCTTTGGCATTGCCCTTCTTTGGGATTGGAGTGAAAACTGACCTTTTCCATTCCTGTGGCCACTGCTGAGTTTTCCAAAGAGGCTGTCTTTGAATTTGGGGCCTCATTAACAGGCAGCACTAGAGTAAGTTCTTCTTTAGTATCCTTTTGCATTCATGTGGAGCCGTGGAACTGCTAATTATCTTTCCTAAGCATTCACAGTGCCATGGGGAACTGTGATGGAAAATGACTCCATCTTTTTCTTTCATGTATGTTCTAACATATTCCATTCAAATCCTTTGGTTTGTTCTCTGGCTGAGAGATGAACGCTCATCTTAATGTTCACATATGCCCCCAATTTCACAGTGCAGATGTCAAGCTCTTATGTAGACTCTCTCATCCAGCTCTACCTTTGGGTGGCAACATCTGGACCTGCAACTTCTCCAGCAATGTAAATATAAAGCCAAAGAATGATATCCCAAATTTTCATTCTTGCACACTCCATCAGTATTAAACCCCTCCTCTCTTACTAAGAATTAGAATGCTGCTCTCCCAAAGAGAATACATATAGTCATCCCTGTTAAGACCTGAAAACATAAAATTCCAGAAGAAACAATCTGTAATTTCAGTCTTAGCAATGATTTTGTAATTCCAACTCCCAAGCCAAGGGAAACAAAAATAAATGACACTGCATTTAACTACAAAGCTTCTGCATAATGAAGGAAACGATTTCAAAACCAAAAGGCCGCTTGTTGGATGGAAGAAGATATTGGCAAATCATATATCTATTTAGATGTTAATATCTGAAATGTATAAAGAACTCATACAAACAAGTCAACAAGAAGAAGACAAATAACAGGAGTAAAAACTGGGCAGAGGAGCTGAATGGATATTTTCCCAAAGAAGACACATATATGCCCAACAGGCACATGAGAAGATGCTCCATATCACTCATCTTCAGGGGATTGCAAATCAGAGCCACAATGAGTCAGAGTGGCTATCACTGAAAAGACAAGAAATAACATGTTGTGGAGAATGTGGAGAAAAAGGGAAGTCTTGTCCACTGTTGGTGGGAATGTAAATTGGTGCAGCCCTCCAAATTTGGCTCAAATGATAAAGACTCTGCCTGCAATTCAGGAGATCTAGGTTCAATCCCTGGGTTGGGAAGATTCCCTGGAGAAGGGAATGGCTACCCTTCAGTATTCTTCAGTATTCTTGCCTGGAGAATTCCATGGCCAAAGGAGCCTGGCAGGCTACACTCCATGGGGTCACAAAGCGTTGGATGTGACTAAGCAACTAACACTTTTACTTTTCTGTGGAAAACATAATGGAGTTGCTCAAGAAATTAAGAATGGAACTATCATATGATCCAGTCATTCCACTGTTGGGTATTTATCCAAAGAACATGAAAACACTAATTCAAAAAGATACATGCACCCCTATGTTCATTGCAGCATTATTTACAATAGCCAAGATATGGAAACAACCTGTGTCTATCAATGGATGAGTGAATAAAAAAGATGTGGTGTATATACACAGTGAAATACTACTCAGTCATAAAAATATAAAGAGATCTTGCCATTTGCAGCATAGTTGGGCCTAGGGGGTATTATGCTTAGTGAGATGTCAGAGTGAGAAAAACAAACACCTTATTATCTTGCTTACATGTGGAATCCAAAAAACAAAACAAAGTACCAGACAGAAAGGAGAATAGATGCATAGATACAGAGAACAAACAGGTGGGTGCCAGGGAGGAGGGGATGGAGAAATGAGTGAAACAGGTAAGGACAATCAAGAGGCACAAACTTCAAGTTACAAAATAAGTGAATCATAGGAGTGAAATGCACAGCATGAGGAATGATCGTCAATTATATTCTAATATCCGTGTATGGTGACATAATGACTAGACATTACGGTGATCATTTTGTAACGTATAGCAATAGCTAATCACTGGAACTGATTTAGTGCTGTAGGTCAATTATACTTCCGTCAAGACAACAACAACAACAACAAATCGTTAAGAGGGTTACTTCTGACTTCATTTCTCTGTTTTAGTTCCAGGTCGACGATCAGGTCTCATATTCTCATATTAGATTTTTGTGTTTTGTGTTTTTTTTTTGAAGTATGTATTAAAAATTTTTTAATTTATTTTTAAGTGAAGAATAATAGCTTTACAGTATTACATTGATTTCTACCAAAAGTCAACATGAATCAGCCATAGGTTTACCCATGTCCCCATGTCCAATTTTTAATTGGAGAATAATTGCTTTACAATATTGTGTTGCTTTTCAATATTGTGTTGGATACATCGGCAGGAATCAGCCATAGGTATGCATATGTCCCCTTCCTCTTGAAGCTCCCTCCCACCTCCCACTCATTCCCACTACACTGGATTGTCACCGAGCAGTGGTGTGAACTCCCTGCATCATGCCGCAAATTCCCACTGGCTATATATTTTTATATATGGTGTATATTTTAAATATTTTTATGTCTTACCTTCCCAACTATTTTTGAGCTATTTGAGGGCTCAGGTATTAGTATGTTCCTTCCTTGGAGCACCTGCAAATCTATGTGCATATTAGGTGCTCAGGATACATTTTATCTTAATGTCTTTTTCTCTTCCATATGAATTAGAAGTGTGGCAATTTCCTATCGTATGATTTTCAAAACATTTTGTACTGTTAAAAAAGAAATAATAATTCTTCAGGCTATCAAAATACTGATAGTAGAATATAGCAAATGAAATTATTCTTCTTACAGTTGTAAAACCTAAAATAAAACCTTATGGCATCTCCCTTAAGACCCATATTGGTTTCAGTCTGTTATGTGAACTTTTCCATGCTTATTAGACACTTAAACTTAGTTTATATGGATGAGATTAAACAGATTAACCACTTGTATGAGAATGTAGCTACTGAAAAATTCCTTTTGGCCCAAAACTCAATCTACATACTGTATGAGTAAGAGAGATGGACAGGAAGATGAAAAATCACTGAGTCACTGCAAGTGATTTAATTATAAATAGAGTTTTTATTAGTAGTGTTAATTTGTGCTACCTCAGCTAACCTGACAATAAAGGTTTCACAAGCTACAATGACATCTGGAACCAAATCACATGTAGGAATTATGCAGCAGCAATAAAAGCCACCTAATTAGCATTGCAAATAGTGTTCCAGCATTTATGTGATATCTGCAAATTTGCATACAGATACATAATTACATAATTTGCAGCTGTTGTGTTTGTTCCATAAGACCTTGCCACTTTATTAGCAGAATATGTAAATCAGGAATTAATTCTCTTTATCATTTTCATTCTCAGCCTTCCAAAGATGTGTGGTGAATCATGGTGGTTTGGTGCAACTCTTTTATATGGACTTTATGACCTTGTCTTAGATTGGTTTTATAACAAAACTATATCCTGTGACTTATTTAGTGAGAGGGATATTTTTGAATGATTTGTAAATACCATTTGTAAGTATTCATTATCTGACTTTGCCTTTCCATATCTGTCTTTGAAGTCCTTTACTTGCTCTATCAGTCTAGAAATATGGCCCTGTTATGCTAATTTAAAGAGGTTAATCATGTATTTGCTCTTATCTGTATCTTTCAGATAGTAGTAACTATCTCATAGTCTAAATTAATACAGTCCACTGGAATGGAAGAATCTAATCAAAATGGAATAACATCTACTAAGAGCTTTAGATACAGAAAGCTGAGCAGTTTTGGCAGTTAAACATACAACAGAAAAGAGGTGCACTCACTTATTGTCAATCTTTCTGAGGAATGGCTAGTTGAACTAACAATAGAAAGTATTAGTATAATTCCATGTAGTAGAATCATAATTTTTTATACTTCAGATCTAGAAGTTGTGCGGGAAAAAAATCCCACCATGGCTTTGTGATTTACTATAAACTAATCAGATGAAAAAATATGCAATGAAGTGTGCTGTGATGTCTTGAGACGGTCTAAGCTTAGGTATAGTTCGTATAAGATACTGCAGAGAAGTATAATGTATCTTTTGATAGATAGTGGACTTCTGTATGATATCCTTGGGTACTGGAGTAAAAATTATTTTGGAACATCAGATTAAATGTAGAAATAAATAGTGGTCTTCAAGGAGAAGTGCCTGGATAGGATGAGATTTGAAGATATAAACTCCATTATTCATTCTTTCATCTATTTATTTAACATTTATTGAAATAGGTGTTGAGGAAGAGAAGTCAAGTTGGTTATAAAACTGGGGGCTGAAGATAAGGGAGACTAAAGTGTTAAATCTCACCGTAAATCTCATAAGTTAGTATTATTGAAAGTGAAAGTGAGAGTGTTAGCCTCTCAGTCTTGTCCGACTTTGTGACCCCATGGGCTGTAGCCTGCCAGGCTCCTCTGCCCATGGGATTCGCCAGGCATTCTCTAGGCCTCCAGCAGTGGAGTGGGTGGCCATTCCCTTCTCCAGGGTATCTTCCTGACCCAGGGATCAAACCTGGGTCTCCTAAGTGGCAGGCAGATTCTTTACCATCTGAGCCACCAGGGAAGCCCCATTATTGGTTACTATCAAATAATGGGATTTCCCAGATGGTGCAAGGGATAAAGAATCTTCCTGCCAGTGCAGGAGGCACAAAAGACTTGGGTTTGATCCCTGGGTCAGGAAGATTCCCCCTGAGTAGGAAATGGCAACCCACTCCAATATTCTTGCCTGGGAAATCCCATGGACAGAGGAGCCTCCTGATCTATAGTCCATGGGGTCACAAAGAGTTGGATACAACTGAGTGTACATGCACACATCAGATATGTTTTCTCAATACCCATCTTTATGGAGTGCTGGGCTGGCTATAGTGGAAGTGAAAGTCGCTCAGTCATGTCTGACTCTTTTTTTTGTCTGCTAGGCTTTTCTGTCTTTGGAATTCTCCAGGCTAGAATACTGGAGTGGGTAGCCTATCCATTCTCCAGTGGATCTTCCCAACCCAGGGATTGAACCCAGGACTCCCACATTGCAGGTGGATTCTTTACCAACTGAGCCACCCATAATTCAATTTAAAAAAAATAAAATTCCTACCTTTATAGGAATCTTAAAAGTAAAACCCATGTGCAAAAAATCAGATCAGATCAGATCAGATCAGTCACTCAGTAGTGTCTGACTCTTTGCAACCCCATGAATCGCAGCACGCCAGGTCTCCCTGTCCATCACCAACTCCTGGAGTTCACTCAGACTCATGTCCATCGAGTCAGTGATGCCATCCAGCCATCTCATCCTCTGTCGTCCCCTTCTCCTCTTGCCCCCAATCCCTCCCAGCATCAGAATCTTTTCCAATGAGTCAAAAAATGACAGAATGATCTGTTCGTTTCCAAGGCAAACCATTCAATATCACAGTAATCCAAGTCTATGCCCCAACCAGTAACGCTCAAGAAGCTGAAGTTGAACGGTTCTATGAAGACCCACAAGACCTTTTAGAACTAACACCCCCAAAAGATGTCCTTTTCATTATAGGTGACTGGAATGCAAAAGTAGGAAGACAAGAAACACCTGGAGTAACAGGCAAATTTGGCCTTGGAATATGGAATGAAGCAGGGCAAAGACTAATAGAGTTTTGCCAAGAAAATGCACTGGTCATAACAAACACCCTCTTCCAACAACACAAGAGAAGACTCTACACATGGACATCACCAGATGGTCAACACCGCAATCAGATTGATTATATTCTTTGCAGCCAAAGATGGAGAAGCTCTATACAGTCAGCAAAAACAAGACCAGGAGCTGACTGTGGCTCAGACCATGAACTGCTTATTGCCAAATTCAGACTTAAGTTGAAGAAAGTAGGGAAAACCACTAGACCATTCAGGTATGACCTAAATAAAATCCCTTATGATTATACAGTGGAAGTGAGAAATAGATTTAAGGACCTAGATCTGATAGATAGAGTGCCTGATGAACTATGGAATGAGGTTCGTGACATTGTACAGGAGACAGGGATCAAGACTATCCCCATGGAAAAGAAATGTGCAAAAAATAGATCATTAAATTAAATATAAATAAATGAAACTCTGATTGTATATATTTTGTGGCTTATGTTCATATTTAAACAGAGGTAAGGGAGGAAAAGTCCCCATATCCTTTGATATAGGGTTTCTTAAAATTTCTCCTATCTTCATGATAGTAGCTATTAAGTTAATGCCTTTACTCATTAGGAGAGTGAATATCTTTCATGTGGTTGAGCTCACTAAGAATCTGTGTACCTTTCTCTAATTGCTTTTTCTCTTTACTTCTTGTTGTTCGGTTGCTAAGTCATGTCTGACTATTTGCGACCCCATGGACTGCAGCATGCCAGGTGTCCTCATCCTTCGCTATCTCCTGGAATTTGCTCAAACTCAAGTCCATTGAGTTGATGATGCCATCCCACTATTCTCCCTCGACAGGATATTTTTATTCTTTTACAGATTCTTTAGCCACTATGGTGTATTCTTGGATGTTTAAAATTACCTGCGTGGAAAATATATAATTTGATTCATGATGGAATTAATAGAATAGAAAGCGTTCTGCCTCAGGCTTGCCATAAATTTTTGATCACTAGAATCTTTAGTGACCCCCAACTCAGTAGTCTAATTTTGGTCACTTGATCTGGTAGCCCATTCTACATTCTGAAGATGGTTCATTGATTCTAGTAGCAGGAATACAACAGCACTTTCACAGCAACTGTTCTTTGAAATGGGAAAGGTGGCCACACAGAGGAATGAATGACGCAACTTCTCTGCCAGTGTCTTTGCTTATGTGATTTAGTTCTTCTCCTTTCTTTCTGATTTCAGCTTGAGATAATTTTTAGACTTTCACAAATACAGCCTTACCTACAAAACTAGTCACAAAAATCGCTCTTTTTCTCAGTGTAGACTCTTGAAATTTTTCGTAGAACTGGCTGGAACAGTTTCCAGGCTGTTGCATCCATGGCAGGTCAGTGTGCGTTTTCTCATCTGCCCCAAATCTCTAGATTCTCATGGAAATGTGGGTTATCTCAGTTCCCCCAACTCCCATTGTGCCAACTTTGTTCTTTAAGTTTTTCTTACTGTGTTCATAGAAAAGTGGAATGATTATTACTGTTAGCCTGGTGGGCTGCCGTCCATGGGACCTTTATGTGGGTATGAGTCACGTCTTCCTCTGCACTCGTTTAATTGGGTAAACTGATTTGTCTGCTCTGTAGCTTTAAAAATGCTTATGAACTTATAAACTCTCATAAACTACTGCTCTTCCTTAATAAACATCAGAAATTATAATAATGATAAAAACATTTTTGCAGTAGAAAGGTAAAAAAATATTTAAAGGATAATTTGGCAATTTTCCACTTAAGTAATGAAAGTGAATTAAATTATGCCTTAAATTACAAAAATTATTATAATATTAATTAACAGTTTCTACTATAGCCATAATCAAATGACTAAGTAGTTATTTCCTGAATCCAACAGTGTTCCTTACAAAGAGGTGGAAAGTATTTCTTTTATGCCAGAGCAGTTATTAAATTCTTTCCTTTCACCTATTACGGAGCAAACTGTTCTGGAATTTTATGGCTTCTATTAAGTTACAAATGGAAAAAAATCAGGTTCAAAACTTATAAAGTTGGATTTACTCCAAGGAAACAAATATATTATTAATTCATTTCATTTTGTAATAGCGAGAGTACCATATTGATAAGCTCTAATAATATGAACTTTATAATATTTCAGAGATATTTTTATGTTTACTCTGACACTTTCATTGAAAGTAGTAATAGTTAACCTATAGCTTATGAAGAAATAGAGTCTTAAAAACTTATTGTTGCACTAAAAAATAACCAATTTCTATGTTAAGATGGGTATTACAGAGAAGGGGAAAAAAAGCTATCAGTTAGGGGGCTAGGGTTCTGTTCAAAAACCAGAAATTGCTCCAGGCTTTTCAAACAGGATGGTATTTAATTCAGGGAACTTAAATGACTGAAGCGACTTAGCAGCAGCAGCAGCAGCAATGCTTTCAAACTTCATGAGATGCTGGGAAAGTGAAGGCCAGGGCAATGTATATGAACTCTTGGATCACTCTAAGCTTTTAGAGAACCAAGGGGTCACAGATTCAAGAAAGGAATGCCGATCATCATATTTTTTCTCCAACATTTAGGAAAGTGATTTTCACGAGCTCACCTGGAGGCCACCACGAAAACCTCCTGTTTTCTGTATGCCTGCATATTTGCCTGCTGTGTCCAGAGACTGGTTCAGATGGCCTCTGCCTCTCTTCTCCATTCCAGATCCTTGCAAAGGCTTTTCATCAGCAGCTCTGCTAGGTGGGGATGCGGTGATGCTGGGAGGCTCTTAGGAGTAGCACAGGACTGTGTGGCCCAGAGGTAAGCCACAGCAGGGGTATTATTATGAGCACTCTAGAATCTTTTGATACGGTCGAGTATCTCTCAGTTAGAGGGATCTGGCATTGCTTACAGAAGGAAATGCCATAAAAGAAAGCAGTATCATTAACCCTGCATGGTACTGAATTCCTGGTGTGATTTAGTCGGAGAATGGGGAAGCCCACCCATTTCTGTATTGGGAGGTTTCATCATCTACATTTCTCATCACCTGTGGACACGCATTACTACAACCCCTGCCTGCATCCTCCCACGCTGAGTCACCTCCCCACCACAGTTCTTTTGTGTATTGTGTTTGGGTGAGCTTCCTATCCTGTTTCCTAATCGTTTCTTCCTTCCTTTCTCTCACTCCTGCCTGCTATTTTTCCTATTTGTAGCACTTCTTACCACGGGAATTGGCTTAGCAGCGTGGCGATGTTACATCCAGAAAAGACCTGTGAAATCTTTTTCATCCCTTTTTGGACTGATGGTTATTTTAATCGAGCAGTTGATGAGCTCAGCATCTTCCCCTCTTAATTGCAGCTTCTTCCTATCTTAGCCAAATTTGTTGTTGCTGTTCAGTTTCTCACTTGTGTCTGACTCTTTGCAACCCCACAAACAGCAGCATGCCAGGCTCCCCTGTCCTTCACTGCTTCCAAAGTTTGCTCAAATTCATGTCCATCAAGTTGATGATACCAAATTTAGGGAAGAATAAAGACTAGGGTGGGATGTATCATCTTCTGGTTTATCTTACATGCTTTCAGTTCACCCTGATGAAGCACCCAGCACTTCTGCCTCAGTTCTTTAGATTCCTCTCATTTTACAGTCTTCATTCATGCTCTGTAACCACCGCTCTCTCTTAGGCTTATCCTCTGGACTTGCTGTCACACAGAGTGACTTAATATCTGAAACATGCCCTGACATTTTTTCCCACTGCCTTTTGATGCCTGTATTCTCTCTCCTGACTGGCTTGTTTTCTAGTCTCATCTCTACCTTCAGTTTCCTCACCCATCCTTGTCTTCTAATGTATTATTTACTCTTGACTCTTCACAAATGCTATTTAACCTGTGTCTTGGATTATCTCAAATTTAATTTCACCATATAAAGTTAATTTCTAAAGAAGAAACAACTAGAACCCAATGGATTTTTTTTTTTGAATCCCTAATGGTAATCACACTTAGGGGAAACTCAATTGGTTAAATACACAAATGAACCTAACTCCTTATTTTCTCTACTTTTATTCCTGGCGTGCTGGGAAAAAGCATCATATAATTCTACTTACTGACTGAACGTACATTCATGATTTCTATATTCAACGGGGCCCTTCATTTGTAATTAATTTTTTTTCTAATTCCTAATTAGATAGTGTCTCTGCCTAGGTTTCTTAGAAAATAGTGCTTGAGACAAATATTAGGGGCTATGGTTCAGTATGAGTGCAAGGAAATAAACATTAGGGGAAAGGTGAGTCAGACTGAGAAAGAGGGAATAAAAATATAAGGGGGTTGTTACCGAGTTGGTCACAGCCATGTCACGTAGAATATCATCAGCAAAGCTGCAAGAGGGGCTGCCTCTCCAAAGAGTCCATGCAAAAGCAGAAAGCACCAGGACTTACCTGCTTGTAGCTGTCTTCCATTGGTCAAATTTCACCCCCTGGGGCATCCTCTCCCTCACTTTTGGGTTCCAGATATATGGATGTTGAGAAAGTTCTGTGGCATCTTGCATCTTCATATCAGCTGGAAACGCTGACGAGGGAGGGAAGAGGTGGCTGGCATAGGTATCAGGTGGCTGCCATCAGGTATAGTCACGGTTGACATGAGGGCAGGGGTGCAGCCCAGCACAGGCCGTGTCTCTGGTTTGTACTGGTGGCAGTGCCTGGCTCTAGAGTCGAGGCACTGTCACAGGTTCTTGTCAGAGATTCCATGGCCAGAACACAAGCCACATGCATGTGTCCGGAAAGGCACATCGGTGAATCTGTCATTTTCTTCTCTGGAGGTTTTCACAAGTTATTACTATTATCAGGTGATGAGTAGTCCGTATGAGTGACACATTCATAATGTTTTGATATTTCAATTTTTATTATTTTTCAAGGACAGAATATCTTATATGTATATTTTATATTGTACTGTTATATGAATGTGTTGTGTCAAAACAGCTCAATGAATAGGCTTGGGTAGTGTTAAACCATTAAATTTAATAACGACAGAGACTCAGAAAAGGTAAAAGCCTTGTCCAAAAGTCACAGAGCTATGGTATTCTGGTAAAAAGAACTCTGGACTAGGAAGGAAAAAATGTAAATTTTCATTCTAGCTCCATATCTTACTTTTACATTTGTTGTTGTTTAGTCGCTCAGTTGTGTCTGAGTCTTTGCAACCCCGTGGACTGTAGCTCACCAGGCTCCTCTGTCCATGGGATTCTCCAGGCAAGAATGCTGGAGTGGGTTGCCGTTTCCTTCTCCAGGGGATCTTCCCCACCCAGGGGTGGAACCTGTGTCTCCTGCATTGGCAGGTGGATCCTTTACCATTGAGCCCCTGGGAAGCCATTTCATCATTGTTTAACCTGGGAGCACCGATATCCAGACCAACCTGGAGAAATGGGCTAAACAACCTCTGGTCTTGCACTGGGCTCCTATTAAATAGCTCACCAATGTTTTATGGAAGTCAGTGTCTGCACTGTTAAGATTGGGGTAGAAAGAGTATGAGAACTATGTGCATTACTTAGCTTGTGACTTCTGTGCATTAGAATTCAGGGCAAGCCAGTTTTATCTGTTTATTAGAAAATGTCTTTTGGTTGGAATTAAAAATCTGGTTCCCACTAAAACAAAACATAAGAGAAAAGTTCTATTTCTCTCTCATTTTCTCTCTTTTGATAGTAAATAATTTTGGTTTTTACATTGTAACATTTCATGGTACTAAAGGTATTATTTTATAAACATAAGTCGTACTAATTTCTTTGAGGTTCAAATATGTAAATTAAGGTTAAGGATCAGGATTTGTTTTTTTCCTGCCAAGAATATGATTTTACATCCAATTTCACAACTAAATAGGCTTTCAGAAAATAACAAAGAACTATAATCAAAGGTAGCAGAATTTGGGAAGCCTAATCTGCAATCACAAACAATTTTGGTCTTAAGGCTGAACAAGTAAAAAGAAATAAATGAATGGACCATCATGAATATGTTGGCCTCTTTCTGTTGCCAGGGGCTGATATAGCTTTTATGTCTTAAAAATATGCAGGTTGCTTCTTCCTGGTGCAAACATTTAATAGCAGAGTTATTTCTGCATGTTCAAAGTTGATTGAATTAATCCTCTCATTGGATTAGTTCAACTGGCTCAAGCTGGATGTTGCGAACCATTCATCCTGTTTGCTGTTTAGTTTCCTCACCATTTCTTTGCATTTACATCAGTCTTTTGGCTTAACTGGTGGTGATCTCATACAACCAATCATGTACATTGGTTATTTTAAGCATTTCTTAATAATAATATTCCAGAATATTTTTATTTCCTAATCAAAATACGAAGTAGCACAAAATAGTCCAGGCTCTTTGGCGGCATGAAATATGGATGTAAATGAAACTCTGTAGTTGGAAGCTGATTCAATGTTTTTTTCTTGATCAAGAAGAGATAATTAGCACATCTACAAAAAGGATGTCGTTTTTATTATCTGTGAAGACGTTGCCACAATGAACACATCAATACCTGTACAAATAAGAAGAATGCTACAATTCATTTTCTGAGCTGCTATGAATGGGAAAGAAAAACAATTTGACCTTATCTTTTTCTTTATAATTAGCATTGCTGAAACAACTCTAAAGGCAAAACCAAAAGCTGGTAAAAATATAGACTGGTAACAAGTTGAGAAGAGTTTATTTTAAAAGAGACCTGTAATTATTTAAGGAATATACTACCTAGAAAGGCCTGTGCTTTGAAAGTATGGAACACTGGGCAACAGAAAACTACTGATTCTTTAATAAGAAGTAACAGAAGGAACCGGAGAAGACAATGGCACCCCACTCCAGTACTCTTGCCTGGAAAATCCCATGGATGGAGGAGCCTGGTAGGCTGCAGTCCATGGGGTCACTAAGAGTTGGACACGACCGAGTGACTTCACTTTCACTTTTCACTTTCATGCATCAGAGAAGGAAATGGCAACCCATTCCAGTGTTCTTGCCTGGAGAATCCCTGGGACGGGGGAGCCTGGTGGGCTGCCGTCTATGGGGTCTCACAGAGTTGGACACGACTGAAGTGACTTAGCAGCAGCAGCAGCAACAGAAGGAACATAAAGCAAGGGACTGGGCTCTCTTAGAAAAACTGAGCTGCCGGGAAAGGAATATATTAACAGCTTGACAATGAAATATGCAAAATGCATCTTTAAATTGCTGATAAAGTTCACAAGGCCAAGCTCCACAAACAGCAGAACCAGGACCTTTGGGATATAATCTTTGATCTTGTGCCATTGTTTATATTCATAAAGATTCTTGGTTTTGTCATGTGTAAAATTATGATAAACTCTATGGCATTCTCCAGTTTGCCAGTGGACTGTGTTCCAGGATTGTTTGGATCCTAAAACGTAATTAGACGTACCTGTATAGAATCTCTCTATGTATTGACAGAGGGGGTCTGGAACACAGAAAACCCCCTTCCTAGGTAACCAGTGACCCCCATGGCCAGGAACTTCCCCGGTGGCCAAGGAGTAAAGAATCCGCTGACCAATGCAGGAGATACAGATTCGACCCCTGGGACAGGAAGACACGTTGGGATAGGAAATGGCAACTCATCCAGTATTCTTGCCTGAAGAATCCCATGGACTGAGGATCCTGGCGGGCTGCAGTCCATGGGGTTGCAAAGAGTTGGACATGACTGAGCATACACACACACACACATACACACACACACACTTACACTCACATGTGTTCCTCAAGTGTTCCTCAGGAGAGTAGAGATGGTGAACACTGCCAGTTTAGGGACTGAAGGTCATGGGCAGATCGGATTTTCTTTGAATTAAAAATGCTCAGGGCTGTCTCTGAGTCTTGTGTCAGTTCCTTGCTGTCATCCCAATCTGCCATTTTTTCCAATTAAAGGGACATGGAACTAATTTGCCACCTCTTGTTTTTTTTACCACTGCTACTGCAGCTTCCAGCAATGAACTCTCTACTCCTTGACCCACTGGAGGAAAGGGTGCAGTGAGTCACCTGCCCTTCTGTTGCTAAAGAAGCCTAAGGCTTATCTGAGGTTTTATAACATTCATTCTTTGAATGGGCTCTTTTTTAAAGGACATATTACGTTTTAGATTCATGATTAGACATTAGCAACATACAGATGGAAAGGCTTAGTTCTCTCTCTGGAAGGAAGTCAGTGCTAGACAACAGATAATTAAAATAGTATGTGACAGTCACTGCACACCCATGAGGATGGCTACTATCAGAAAAGCCAGAACATGAAAGTGTTGGTAAAGATGTCAGAAAACTGGAATCCTTGTGTGCTATTGATGGCAATGTAAAAGGTGTAGCCACTATGGAAAACAATATGATGGTTCCTTAAAAATTTGATCCATGTGATACAGAAACTCCAATTTTGGATGTTTTCCAAGGTCTCAAAGAGATATTTGTATTCTCATGTTTCATACCAGCATCATACAATAGCCAAAAGGTAGACGCCACCTACGGAGAAGGCAATGGCACCCCACTCCAGTACTCTTGCCTGGAAAATCCCATGGGTGGAGGAGCCTGGTGGGCTGCAGTCCATGGGGTCGCTAAGAGTTGGATACGACTGAGCGACTTCACTTTCACTTTTCACTTTCATGCATTGGAGAAGGAAATGGCAACCCACTCCAGTGTTCTTGCCTGGAGAATCTCATGGACGGGGGAGCCTGGTGGGCTGCCATCTACAGGGTCTCACAGAATCGGACACGACTGAAGTGACTTAGCAGCAGCAGCAGAAGCCACCTAAGTGTTCATTGATGGATGAATAATAAAGAAAATATTACATACATACAATTAAATATTAAAGAAGAATGAAATTCTGACACATGCTGCCATGTGGATGAACCTTGAGGATATTATGCTAAGTGAATAAGCCAGTTAGAAAAAGACAAATACTACATTATTCGACTTATATGAAGTATCTGAACTAGTCAAATTTGAAGAAACAAAGAGTAGAATGGTTGTTGCTGGGCAGGTGAGGGGAAATCGGGAGAATTATTTAATGGGTGTATAATTTTAATTTTGCAAGATGAAAAAGTCCTGAAGATTTGTTGCACGGCCATGTGAATGTGCTGTTGTTCATTGGCTGAGTCATGTCCGAATCCTTGTGACCCCACGCACCGTGGCATGGCAGGCTCCTCTGTCCTCCACTGTCTCCCAGAGTTTGCCCAAATTCATGTCCACTGAGTTGGATGCTATCTAACCATCTCTACTCTGCTGCCCTCTTCTCCTTTGGCCTTCAGTCTTTCCCAGCATCAGGGTCTTTTCAAACGAGTCAGTTCTTTGCATCAGGTGGCCAAAGTATTGGAGCTTCAGCTTCAACATCAGTCCTTCCAATGAATATTAAAGGGTGATTTCCCTTAGAATTCATTGGTTTGATCTCCTCGTTGTCCAAGGGACTTTGAGAGTCTTGAGGAGTCTTCTCCAGCACTACAATTTGAAAGCATTAATTCTTGGGCATGAATATATGTGAATGTATTGTGTTAATAGGAAACACAATTAAACTGTACCCGTAAAAATGATCAAGCTGGTAAACTTTATGTTGTGCATTTTACCATAATTAAAAATAAAAATATATAGCATATGGCAAATTCTATCATAGATGTATAATGTGGATTGTGAGGATAGAGAAAGACAATACCAACGGTTGCAGGGCTCGGGTGTATGTGTGGAAGAGCTGGCCTGTTAAACAGTGAATGAGAAGCTCCTCAGAGAATGGACAGAAAGCCATCCTGAGCAAAGGAACAAGCAGATCCAGGCAAGATGCAAATCCTGCTGCTCTCTCTGGCTGGGATGAAAACAGAGGAGAGAAAAGACAAGAGGAAAGTCCAGATTGTCAAATTACTTAGAATGAATATCTGAACTTGGCATTAATTGGCCCTGCAACTGGAAGTGGATTTCAGTCTTTTCAAACCTCTCATTAGCTTTGATAGCCATGTCTTCTTCTGCACCAGTGAGGGTCACAGTTGAAAACTCGGATCAAAAGGGCATAGCCCCACATAGGCAGGCTCTGCAGAATGAAGAGGAAAGGGAGAAGAGCAGAGAAAGATTATCAGTGAAAATGCAATTCAGAGGGGCTCTGGCTGCCTCATTCAGCCACAAATTGCATTTCAGGCCCAGTGAGGAGACAGGAGATACCTGTACAACATATGAGATTACTAAGAAAATATTTGCAATGTAGAGTTTTTGAAAGGGGTGCTTTTGTGAAATGGAAAGTTGACTGAAAGGTAATTGTCTTTTGAGACACAGAGTGTTGATTGGTAATATGACAAGACGTTATCAGCAATACGGAGCTCAAGGCTGTCACATGATCTGTTTTTTACTACCAGTTCCCAAAACATTTTGAGCCTGGTGGCTGCTTTCTCCTTCCAAGCTGCACTGCTTGTTGAACCCTTTCTTTCTCAACTTAGAGAGCAGATTCACCCACTTCTTGTGGCTTACGTGTGGAGCATACACCTAGCCAAATTCAGCCTTTTTCATAACGGATAAGGCCAATGATATTTCATAAATATGAGTTTTCAGGGAAATCATGGTAATTAATTACCTCAAAATTTTAATTAAAAAGATTCCATTTTAATGGTAATGGGAAACATAAGATATAATACTTTTAAAGTAAGACATACAACAATGCAATTAAAAAAACCCAGCCCTGAAAGTATAAACTAGCTTCATTCAGAGGTTCTTAGATTTCTCATCATCTCCTCGGTGGCTATTAGTTGAGCGCTTCTGATGGGCTTTCTAATTCAAAAGTTGCAGAGTCTATTTCTTGTCTGGCTCAAGGGCCGAAACAGTCTTATGTCTCACTAGTTCTCTGTTCTTATCCTATTATCCTCCCCTTTCCTCATGGTGATCTGGCCATGCAGGCCTCCCTGTTCCTCAAACACACCAGGCCTGCTTCTGTTCAGAGGCTCTGCTAACTGTTCCCTGTGCCCAGGACTCTGCCCTCCGATTGCTGTCTAGCTCCCTCCTTTGAATGCCACCATCCACATTCACCTTGTTAAAACTCTCTCTTTCTCTCTCTCACACACACACACATTCTAGGCTCTTGCCCTACTTTATTTCTAGAGCACATATCCTCATTAAACATACTATACTAATTTAGATGTGCTTTTTATAATTTGTGTAATGACTTTCTCCTGGTTTCCAGAACTGAATCTCTGTGAGTTAGATGAGTACATGATGTATTATATAATCTGGGATACTTTGACAGTGCATTGCTTTTTATTTACAGGTATACTAAACAGCTGTTTTATGCATACAGGGATGTGGTCATTATGTTTGTGAAAGCTGAGGTTTTGACTCTACCAGTACTGTTTTCAGTGTTTAGTTAGCTCATGGTGCCTAGTATAGGCTCAGTGTCTAGCTAGATCATGGTTCCTAGTACAGGCTCATGGTGCCTAGTATAGGCTCAGTGTCTAGCTAGATCATGGTTCCTAGTACAGGCTCATGGTGCCTAGTATAGGTTCAACTAATACTGTGTTGGGTGTTGAATTTGCCACTTCATGGCAAATAGATGGGGAAACAATGGAAACAGTGAGAGACTTTATTTTTTTGGTCTCCAAAATTACCGCAGATGGTAACTGCAGCCATGAAATTAAGAGACGGTTGCTCCTTGGAAGAAAAGCTATGACCAACCTAGACAGCATATTAAAAAGCAGACACATTACTTTGCCAACAAAGGTCCATCTAGTCAAAGCTATGGTTTTTCCAGTAGTCATGTATGGATGTGAGAGTTGAACTATAAAGAAAGTGGAGCGAGGACAAATTGATGCTTTGAACTGTGGTGTTGGAGAAGACTCTTGAGAGTCTCTTGGACTGCAAGGAGATCCGACCAGTCAGTCCTAAAGGAAATCAGTCCTGAATATTCATTGGAAGGACTGATGCTGAAACTGAAACTCCAATACTTTGGTCTCCTGATGTGAAGAACTGGCTCATTTGAAAAGACCCTGATGCTGGGAAAGATTGAAGGCAGGAGGAGAAGGGGACCACAGAGGATGAGATGGTTGGATGGCATCATCGACTCAACAGACATGAGTTTGAGTAAGATCCGGGAGTTGGTGATGGAGTGGGAAGCCTGGTGTGTTGCAGTCCATGGGGTTGCAAAAAGTCGGACATGACTAAGAGATTGAACTGAACTGAACTGGGTGTTAAACAGATGAATAAATTTTGAGAGAGATCTAGGTTCGAATCTACATCATTCCTTGCTTTTCATTGATTTTTCTGACCCCTCCTTCCCTCTTCTATCCATTCTTCTCATTGCTAATTAAGCAACAAGTCACTCTACTATCTAAAAAACTCCATTATCATCCCAGAAGTTAGAGTGGATGCTCCAAAATGCTTAGTGTGACCTTGCAAATCCTGCCACCATCTTGATTACTTCAATCTTCTTTTCAGTACGTTTCTGAAAGAGAATATACCACTCTTGAGGTTCTTAACTTGTTTAAAACATCCTTGTTTCCCACAGTATCAAGCTCTTTCACATAGACACTTTTGCACAGTGCTATCTCTTCTGCCTAAAATCTCTTTTCCTCCCTTAATTTTGCAAACTCATTGTTCATCTTTTAAAACCTCACTCATGGGTCACCTTGTCACGTCCTTGAGACACCCAAGTATTTTGTTTGGTAATACATATATTACCTCTATATTTTAAAAGAATAACCTCTAGGTATCTCTCATATTTGTTACAACATAATATATTTCAAAATGTCATAGGATTTTACATCTCTCCCTCTTGTGTGTGTCTAAATTAAATTCATTTCATATTCTAGTGTATTCGTATTACACTATTTGCATTTGAAAGACTTTAGTATTTAGTTTGTATTTGATTAAGACAAACTAAAGACTTTAGTTTGTATTTGAAAGACTTCAGTAAGAATTTCACACTCTAGTGGTATCTATGGCAAGTAGTTCAAGTATCACTCTAATGCCACAGCAGAGGGTTTGTTCATTAGCATAGAGAATACTCAAAATAGTTTTTTTTTCTTTGTTTAAATGTACAATTCCCAAGAAAATAGCTAGCTAGAAAAAGATTTATGGACTTTGCTATCCCTTTGCGAATGAAGTACTGGAACCTGGCAAATTCAGCAGGGTCATACCTTTAGTGTTGAGTCAAAGTTTTCAGTGCCTGTTTGGTCTTTTCACCCCACTCCTGTCAGGACTGTTCTGCCTAATCTAACTTAAAGGTTAGCCAATCTTGTCCTTAGAATGTAACTGTGATTCTCTTAGAGTAAACCTTCCATTTCAAGTGCTTCTCAGAGTGGCTAGGGCAGAGAGCAGGACCTCACTGAATCTTTTCTTTATTTTAAGTGCATGACTATTTTGAAGCCCCTTTGCTTTTAAATGTTTGAATTTGCAGCAGGATTGGTTTGCAACTTGTCTTTAATTTTTGACCTGGTTAAAAAAAAAAAGTTCCTACCTGCCACCTATTGCTGGAGAAAACAGATCTATAACCCCATAGATGTTAGTGAACACATTTGTTAGGGTCAGTCTGAAGTGGAATTATAGTGATTCAATTAGAGTTGGGGTCAACTCTCACCACCAGGGTTGTGAACTCTTTGGATGTGAGCTCCATGGATCCTGCCACGTTGGTGAGCTGCCTCACAAATGCTTGTTGAGTGAATGAATGGAGACATACCACAGAGATTGTTAGGGTTCAGTTCCAGACACCACACTAATGCAAATATCTTTCAGTAATGTGAGTTTCCCAGGACATTTAAAAGTTATGTTTACACTACATTATACTCTATTAAGTATACAGTAGTATTATGTCTTAAAAAACAATGTACCTACCTTAATTACAAATAGTTTTACTGCTAAAAAAATGTATTACCTGTGGGTTGTACCTTCTGTGAGTTGTAACCTTTTTGATAGTGGAGGATTTGAAATATTCCAAGAATTACTAAAATGGGAACAGAGAGACAAAGTGAGCAAATGCTGTTGGAAAAATGGCACCAACAGACTTCCTCAATGCAGAGTTGCCATGGACCTTCAATTTGTTAAAAATGAAATGCCTGCAAAGAGGAACAAAATGAAAAGCAATAAAGGGAGATATGCCTGTAAATGAAATTATTAGACCTTTAACATTAGAAGCAGTGAAAGTCAACATAACTGAAAAGACTGAAAGATAACAAAATTAGTAGGGTCATAGTGGGAGCAACCAACAGGGAATCGAAGATTTCCAGGATATGAGACTTTTGGTGCTAACACTGGTACAGTCCTGGGAAATATAGGGTTGTCACCCTGCTGTGCCTTTTTCTTGTTTTTATTTGAATATTTATTCACATTAAAGCATTTAAAAATATGCAAGGTAAAATTGAAGTGACTAATGATTTCCTGGTGCATATAAATTCTATCTAAAATTCTTAGAATTAAATCACAACAAGGAATTTCTGGATGTTATCAAACATTGTTTAATTTGGGTAGCCACAAATGATTTTTTATATTCTCTAATATCCTCTTAAATTGAAAGATGTTACAGATGGTTCTGTGACAGAACCATCTTATGTAATAAGACCTTTTTCTTTTGTAAAGATCTCTATGGTTTCTAAGACATTCTAAAAAAATGCAATTTCATCTTCACAATAAGCATTTAAGGCAGGAAATACAGGACTGTGAAGAAAGCTGAGCGCCGAAGAATTGATACTTTTGAACTGTGGTGTTGGAGAAGACTCTTGAGAGTCCCTTGGACTGCAAGGAGATCCAACCAGTCCATTCTAAAGGAGATCAGTCCTGGGTGTTCTTTGGAAGGAATGATGTTAAAGCTGAAACTCCAGTATTTGGCCACCTTATGCGAAGAGTTGACTCACTGGAAAAGACTCTGATGCTGGGAGGGATTGGGGGCAGGAGGAAAAGGGGACAACAGAGGATGAGATGGCTGGATGGCATCACCGACTCGATGGACGTGAGTCTGAGTGAACTCCTGGAGTTGGTGATGGACAGGGAGGCCTGGCGTGCTGCGATTCATGGGGTCGCAAAGAGTTGGACATGACTGAGCGACTGAACTGAACTGAACTGAACTGAATACCGTTAGTCCATGGGAGTTACTGTGAGAATTCATCTAAGAACTTGGAACTCTGAAAGAGTTTAAGTCTCTAACATATAAAAAGACACGATTTCTATGAGACCCTAGGTATCAGTTTCCTAATTATAGATCAGCTATCAGTATTAATATATATCAGGAATGCTTTTACTAAAAACAAACAAAAACCAGAGTTTCACCTAGAAGTGGCCTAAAATGCCAGTAAAGTAATTTAATGATCTATTACAAGTTTAGACTGGCAATTCAGGGTTAGGAGTGCCTTGATGATGCTACTAAAACCCAGCTTTCTTCCAGATTTATATTCTGTTTCAAGTGTGTTGGCTTGACTCCTTTCTTCATAACTGAGTTTGCCTGCCCCTGGTATCAAGAATACAAATGTTTCCCTGGAAGAGTCCAGCAATCTTCAGCTCATCTGTATTGACCAGAGTGTGAGAAGCTATGCCTAGTTCCAAGAGAGGACAGAGAAGCAGGTGTTTAACTTCTTTACTAGCTGTAGGCTAGTGAATGAGTTTGGAATTAGGCATCGTCCTAGCCAGTCAAAAAACTAGGTTTTCTGTGTAATATTGATCAAGCCTCTTAACCTCGTGTGTAAAAAAGATCATTATAATTTTATAGTGTACATCTGTTCTACTGCCTGCCCAGCATCCCTTCTTTGCTTTTCAGGGGTCAAATCTTTCTCATTTTCAGTCCCTGTGGGTTGGGTGGAGCTGACTGTCACTCCTGACCAACAGGAAATCCATGTAGCCCTGGCCACAGAGCTGGGTTGGGGATGGATTCACAACCTCAGCCTGACCACACCTTAGACTCTTACTGTAGCTCTCGGGAAAAAGGTGTTTTCTTACACTTGCAAGGTAGGTTTATTAAGTAGGAAGGCTGGTAGCCCGCACTATTGGTGACCCTGATTGCTATCACACAGGGAGAAGGTAACTGAGAGTAAATACAGTGGAGAGACAAGAGACAGAGACAGAGAGATAGAGGGACTGTATCCTGGTGCCATTATTTAGCATTAGAAGCCACCTCTGCCTGAAATTAGAAACTCCCTGTTTCTGGCATAATTGCATAACTTTCTATTTACTTGAGCTGGATTTTCTTCCACTTGCAATCCAATCATCTTAGGGCTATTGTTAAAATTGCTGTCTACCACAACATATAATCATGAATGTAAATGATCTTTATAAACTCTAAAGTGCTATATAAAAGTGAGGGATCTTTTCTCAAAAATAGAACATTCCTCCTGCTTAAAACTCTAAATCCGCAGTGTGTATGCACAGCAGTGGGATTGCTGGATCATAAGGCAGTTCTATTTCCAGTTTTTTAAGGAATCTCCACACTGTTCTCCATAGTGGCTGTACTAGTTTGCATTCCCACCAACAGTGTAAGAGGGTTCCCTTTTCTCCACACCCTCTCCAGCATTTATTATTTGTAGACTTTTGGATCACAGCCATTCTGACTGGTGTGAAATGGTACCTCATAGTGGTTTTGATTTGCATTTCTCTGATAATGAGTGATGTTGAGCATCTTTTCATGTGTTTGTTAGCCATCTGTATGTCTTCTTTGGAGAAATGTCTATTTAGTTCTTTGGCCCATTTTTTGATTGGGTCGTTTATTTTTCTGGAGTTGAGCTTCATTTGCTATTATTTTCTCCCATTCTGAAGGCTGTCTTTTCACCTTGCTAATAGTTTCCTTTGATGTGCAGAAGCTTTTAAGGTTAATTAGGTCCCATTTATCCCACTGCTGGGCATACACACTGAGGAAACCAGAAGGGAAAGAGACACATGTACCCCAATGTTCATTGCAGCACTGTTTATAATAGCCAGGACATGGAAGCAACCTAGATGTCCATCAGCAGGTGAATGGATAAGAAAGCTGTGGTACATATACGCAATGGAGTATTACTCAGCCATTAAAAAGAATACATTTGAATCAGTTCTAATGAGGTGGATGAAACTGGAGCCTATTATACAGAGTGAAGTAAGCCAGAAGGAAAAACATAAATACAGTATACTAACGCATATATATGGAATTTAGAAAGATGGTAACAATAACCCGGTGTACGAGACAGCAAAAGAGACACTGATGTATAGAACAGTCTTATGGACTCTGTTGGAGAGGGAGAGGGTGGGAAGATTTGGGAGAATGGCATTGAAACATGTAAAATATCATGTAAGAAACGAGTTGCCAGTCCAGGTTCGATGCACGATACTGGATGCTTGGGGCTAGTGCACTGGGACGACCCAGAGGGATGGTATGGGGAGGGAGGAGGGAGGAGGGTTCAGGATAGGGAACACATGTATACCTGTGGCGGATTCATTTTGATATTTGGCAAAACCAATACAATTATGTAAAGTTTAGAAATAAAATAAAATTAGAAAAAAAAAAAAAACAAACTCTAAATCCGATGCCAGATGCATATAGAATCACAGAGGGGCAAGTCCTAGCCCGGCATACAAACGAGTAATTTCTACTCTCAGTTTTCTTGAAGTTCCACATAAGAAAACTCCTATTACAATGGCAACTGCCACGTTTCCATGACGGTGAAGTAACAATGACTATTTTCTGCTTCTCCTGCCCTCTCGCCCTAAGAACTGGCTTCACTTTATTGAGCAGCATAGTTTTCCCAGGTGACTCAGTGGTAAAGAATCCGCCTGCCAATACAGGAGACTCAGGTTCAATCCCTGGGTCAGGAAGATCCCCTGGAAGAGGAAATGGCAACCCACTCCAGTATTTGTGCCTGGGAAATCCATGGACGGGGAATCCTGGTGGGCTACAGTCCATAGAGTCAAAAAAGAGATGAACAAGACTGAGCACATAGTTTTCCTTGGCCTTACAGGGCTCCTGGGCAAATATCTTGTATTTTGAGATTTGCGAAAATGCCCAGATATGATACTTTCAGGCTCCCCATATGCATAATTTTCTTCTTTGCCTGGTTTCTCATGGCCAGCTTCTATACTCAGACCACTCATTGGCCTGTGCTCTTCTGCTTCGGGTACCTGGATTCAGACTCCAAATCTTACCAGTGTTTTTCCAATTTAATGGTAACCTGGATGCTCAATACAAGCTAGTTCTTCAGCTTCATTCAAATAATTTCAATGGGAAAACTAGGTTTTAAAAAGGGACTACTCTGTCTCTTATCATTTACTATTTCCCATATAGAAATGTGAACTAACATGAATTGGAAAACCCAGAGCCAATTTGTATCACCTCAATATTTGTAACCCTCCTAGAAACCCAGGGATCTTATGAGGAAGCCTTTTGTGTGACCATTTTTGCACATATAAGGGTGACCTGGAAAGCTCCAATAGGTTGAAGAAGGTCTGGCCTGAAAACAGTTCCTGAGAGTCTGTTCTGTGGTGCAGCATCTTGTCAGTAAATCTAGTTAACCATCACTTTATCTATCTATCTATCTATCCTCTATCTATTCCTTTCATCTGGCTCTCACCTGTCTGAACTATCACTATTATCATATCTGAATTTGGGACAGTTATGCTTTTAAAATCTTATAACTCAGAATTCTTGCTGATGCTTTTGGACGTGATGATATCTGATTGTATTTTAGGGAAACATAAAAGAAATCATTTTGGTTTTTTAGTATCTTAGGCTGAGATGTTTTTATTGTGTATCTCCCATCATTATTCAGCATTTTAAAAATTCCTAGAAAACTATACTTCAAAATAGAAGCTTTCAAGCACATACTTAGTTCAGTATACTTGAAGAGAACTTTTTAGATCAGAATTAAATCAGGAAATTTATCAAGTGGTTAAAAATAAGGTAATTCAATTAGTTTTGAAAGAAATACATTGAGGTATTTAGTAGCTGCAATACATTCTTCTTGGTGATTATGTCTTAGGCTTAAGAAATTTATCTTCTTATAATAATATTATAGAATAAAACATAAAAGCCTTAGATCTGAGCAGCAAGTATTATGCATTTAGCAATTGCTAAAGTAAAGCAATTACATGATAGATTCCAGCTCACATGTAAAAGGAGGAACACATATTTAAAAGTGCCCACAAGTATAATCTATACTCCAGATAGTAACAATGCTCCAGAAATTCAGAGTAGGTCTATTTTAGGTTCTTGTTACCAGAAATAACTGTTTCTGAAACAGCTTAGATTTCCTCCAGGTGAAAAGTTAAAAAGCCAAAGAAAGAAAGATTAAACATTTTACTCACAGAAAGCAATGGGAGAAACTTACCCATTTCCAGGTTTGAGTGCATGGAATTCTCAGACTGAATTCAGCAGGGGAGACCAGGCATGGTGGTTGGCTTCCAGCATTCCATCCCACTGGAATGAACATTTTGACTTGACTTCCAGGGTTAAGGTTGTTATCTACTTATTGTTTACTTTCTGGTTCAGAGTTGTGTCATAAAGACTGGCACCATGGTTTTCATTGATATTAAGAAAGGCCTTCCAGAATCTCACAGGGTTAATAAAATCTGATGGGATATTTCTTATGCTAATGGCTATTTAGGCATATGGTATTTCTCACAATCAGGAGACAAATTTTCCCTGAGGACAGGGGTTTGTGGTTAGCACAGACAATCAGTTAATCTGGCTTCCTAATCCTAAGGTTTGCACTGGATTTCCATACAACCTGCAGAGGGAGATTAAGTTGTCAGCACTCTAATCAACCAGAATTTAAATATGGGCTAAGTCTAAAGAAATCATTTTTGTCCTGTGCTCTTAATTAATACCTGTCAAGAGTCTGGGGAAAGATTTGCTACTGAACATAAGGAATTATTTGGACATAAACCTGTATGTTAATTTCTAATGCATTTACCTGTGGATAAAAATATGGAAGCTAAGATCCTGCTTCAGGGAATGACAAGGCAAATTATCTACTTTATTGCTATAATTATCATTAATTAATTAATTTTTTAAGTTTGTGGTAGGGGTTTGATATATAATTATGGTTTTAATAATATTTTTATTGATAAATGTATGTCTTTATTTTCAGAATATTAGCTAACATTTACGTAATACCTCTTATTGCAGGAGTTGTCCAAGATATACAGGTATATGACATATAGAAATATGCATACATATTTCAATATATATGTATATATGTGTATACATTTAGGTATGATTATATATGTATTTTTTTGTTCAGTTGCTCTGTTGTGTCCAACTCTTTGTGACCCCATGGACTGCAACACGCCAGGCTTCCCTGTCCTTCACCATCTCATGAAACTTGCCCAAACTCATGTCCATTGAGTTGGTGATGCCATCCAACCATCTCATCCTCTATCATCCCCTTTTCCTCCTGCCTTCAATCTTTCCCAGCATGAGGGTCTTTTCTAGTGAGTCCGCTCTTTGCATCAGGTGGCCAAAGTGTTGGAGTTTCAGCTTGAGCATCAGTCCTTCCAATGAATATTCAGGATTGATTTCCTTTAGGATTGACTGGTTGGATCTCCTTGCAGTCCAAAGGACTTTCAAGATTCTTTTCCAACACCACAGTTTAAAAGTATCAATCCTTCAGTGCTCAGCCTTCTTTATGGTCTAACTCTCACATCAATACATGCTTACTGAAAAAAATCATAGTTTTGACTATACGGACCTTTGTTGGGAAAGTAATGTCTCTGCTTTTTAATACACTGTCTAGGTTTGTCATATGTATATGTATATCTCAAGCCCTCTGAGGTTTATCACTGTATTCATTTTGCACATAATAAAATTGAGCCACAGAAATATATTGTCCAAAGTTACCCACTAAGTAAGAGGAAAGAAAAGTTGGGATTTAAGCCTAGTCAGTCTGTTAGCAGTCTATAATATGATAATTAAAATACCCTTCAGTTCAGTTCAGTTCAGTTCAGTTGCTCAGTCATGTCCAACTGTTTGCAACCCCATGGACTGTGGCATGCCAGACTTCCCTGTCCATCACCAACTCCCAGAGCCTACTCAAACTCATGTCCAGTGAGTCACTGATGCCATCCAACCATCTCATCCTCTGTCGTCCCCTCTTCCTCCTGCCTTCAATCTTTTCCAGCATCAGGGTCTTTTCAAATGAGTCAGTTCTTCCCATCAGGTGGCCAAAGTATTGGAGTTTCAGCTTCAGCATCAGTCCTTCCAATGGACATTCAGGATTGATTTCCTTTAGGGTCAATATGATAATTAAAATATCCATAGTTAATAATAATCAGATCAGATCATAGAAAACACTTATTAAGGATTAATATATAATAAACATTTCCTTGGGCATCAAAATCACTGCTGATGGTGACTGCAGCCATGAAATTAAAAAATGCTTACTCCTTATAAGGATAGCTATGACAAACCTAGACAACGTATTAAAAAGCAGAGACATCGTCTGTATAGTCAAAGCTATGGTTTTTCCAGTAGTCATATACAGATGTGGGAGCTGGACCATAAAGAAGGTTGAGCCAAAGAATTGTTTTCTTCAGCTTTTCAATTATGGTGCTAGAGCAGACTCTTGAGAGTCCCTTGGATTACAAGGAGATCGAACCACTCAACCCTAAAGGAAATCAACCCTTAATATTCGTTGGAAGGGCTGATGCTGAAGCTGAAGTTCCAATAGTTTGGCCACCTGATGGGAAGAGCCAGCTCATTGGAAAAGACCCTGATGCCAGAAAGATTGAAGGCAAAAGTAGAAGGAGAAGGCAAAAGGAGAAGGGGGTGGCAGAAGATGAGATGGTTGGAAAACATCACCAACTCAATGGGCATAAATTTGAGCAAACTCCAGGAGATAGTGGAGGACAGAGGAATGGAGTAAGTTTGGCCTGCTGCAGTCCATGGGGTCAGAAAGAGTTGGGCATGACTTCACAACTGAACAGCAATAACTTTCAAAATTTTCTTTTGTTAATTTGTTTAGTCCTCAAATCAAATCTATAAAACAGGTTTTATCATTGTTGTTCTCATTTTATAAATAAAAATCGTAACTTTCCCAAGGTTGCACAGTTAGCAAGTAGATGATCCAGGATTTGAACAGAGACAGTCTGGCTTTAGAATCTATGCTCTTGATTGACATGATACTGCCTATTGTTAATAATAGTACTAAAATAGTATTAATACTGTATTTATCAAAATGGTAGCCATTAAGTGTATTCATCAAGTATTATGTGCTGGGCTCCAAGTTCATATTTAAGCAAACTTATTCCATTTAATTATTTTTAGAACTTCCAAAGTAGGTGTTTGAGGCTCATTTTAGAGATGAAGAAGAAGAGATTAGAGATTAAATATTCTCAAGATCTCATAGCTAATAGAGGGAAAACTAGAATTCAATTCTGTTCTTTTTTTTTTTTTTTTAAACTTTACATAATTGTATTAGTTTTTCCAAATATCAAAATGAATCCGCCACAGGTATACATGTGTTCCACATCCTGAACCCTCCTCCCTCCTCCCTCCCCATACCATCCCTCTGGGTCGTCCCAGTGCACTAGCCCCAAGCATCCAGTATCGTGCATCGAACCTGGACTGGCAACTCGTTTCTTACATGATATTTTACATGTTTCAATGCCATTCTCCCAAATCTTCCCACCCTCTCCCTCTCCCACAGAGTCCATAAGACTGTTCTATACATCAGTGTCTCTTTTGCTGTCTCGTACACCGGGTTATTGTTACCATCTTTCTAAATTCCATATATATGCGTTAGTATACTGTATTTATGTTTTTCCTTCTGGCTTACTTCACTCTGTATAATAGGCTCCAGTTTCATCCACCTCATTAGAACTGATTTAAATGTATTCTTTTTAATGGCTGAGTAATACTCCATTGCGTATATGTACCACAGCTTTCTTATCCATTCACCTGCTGATGGACATCTAGGTTGCTTCCATGTCCTGGCTATTATAAACAGTGCTGCGATGAACATTGGGGTACACGTGTCTCTTTCCCTTCTGGTTTCCTCAGTGTGTATGCCCAGCAGTGGGATTGCTGGATCATAAGGCAGTTCTATTTCCAGTTTTTTAAGGAATCTCCACACTGTTCTCCATAGTGGCTGTACTAGTTTGCATTCCCACCAACAGTGTAAGAGGGATCCCTTTTCTCCACACCCTCTCCAGCATTTATTGTTTGTAGACTTTTGGATCACAGCCATTCTGACTGGTGTGAAATGGTACCTCATAATGGTTTTGATTTGCATTTCTCTGATAATGAGTGATGTTGAGCATCTTTTCATGTGTTTGTTAGCCATCTGTATGTCTTCTTTGGAGAAATGTCTATTTAGTTCTTTGGCCCATTTTTTGATTGGGTCGTTTATTTTTCTGGGGTTGAGCTGTAGGAGTTGCTTGTATATTTTTGAGATTAGTTGTTTTTCAGTTGCTTCATTAGCTATTATTTTCTCCCATTCTGAAGGCTGTCTTTTCACCTTGCTAATAGTTTCCACTCCAGAGAGAAGAAATACAGCTCCACCCACCAGAACACCGACACAAGCTTCTCTAACCAGGAAACCTTGACAAGCCACCTGTACAAACCCACACACAGTGAGGAAATGCCACAATAAAGAGAACTCCACAAACTGCCAGAATACAGAAAGGACACCCCAAACTCAGCAATTTAAACAAGATGAAGAGACAGAGGAATACTCAGCAGATAAAGGAACAGGATAAATGCCCACCAAACCAAACAAAAGAGGAAGAGATAGGGAATCTACCTGATAAAGAATTCCAAATAATGATAGTGAAATTGATCCAAAATCTTGAAACTAAAATGGAATCACAGATAAATAGCCTGGAGACAAGGATTGAGAAGATGCAAGAAAGGTTTAACAAGGACCTAGAAGAAATAAAAAAGAGTCAATATATAATGAATAATGCAATAAATGAAATTAAAAACACTCTGGAGGCAACAAATAGTAGAATAACAGAGGCAGAAGACAGGATTAGTGAATTAGAAGATAGAATGGTAGAAATAAATGAATCAGAGAGGATAAAAGAAAAACGAATTAAAAGAAATGAGGACAATCTCAGAGACCTCCAGGACAATATTAAACGCTACAACATTCGAATCATAGGGGTTCCAGAAGAAGAAGACAAAAAGAAAGACCATGAGAAAATACTTGAGGAGATAATAGTGGAAAACTTCCCTAAAATGGGGAAGGAAATAATCACCCAAGTCCAAGAAACCCAGAGAGTCCCAAACAGGATAAACCCAAGGAGAAACACCCCAAGACACATATTAATCAAATTAACCAAGATCAAACACAAAGAACAAATATTAAAAGCAGCAAGGGAAAAACAACAAATAACACACAAGGGAATTCCCATAAGGATAACAGCTGATCTTTCAATAGAAACTCTTCAAGCCAGGAGGGAATGGCAAGACATACTTAAAATGATGAAAGAAAATAACCTACAGCCCAAATTATTGTACCCAGCAAGGATCTCATTCAAGTATGAAGGAGAAATCAAAAGCTTTTCAGACAAGCAAAAGCTGAGAGAATTCTGCACCACCAAACCAGCTCTCCAACAAATACTAAAGGATATTCTCTAGACAGGAAACACAAAAACAGTGTATAAACTCGAACCCAAAACAATAAAGTAAATGGCAACGGGATCATACTTATCAGTAATTACCTTAAATGTAAATGGGTTGAATGCCCCAACCAAAAGACAAAGACTGGCTGAATGGATACAAAAACAAGACCCCTACATATGTTGTCTACAAGAGACCCACCTCAAAACAGGGGACACATACAGACTGAAAGTGAAGGGCTGGAAAAAGATTTTCCATGCAAATAGGGACCAAAAGAAAGCAGGAGTAGCAATACTCATATCAGATAAAATAGACTTTAAAACAAAGGCTGTGAAAAGAGACAAAGAAGGTCACTACATAATGATCAAAGGATCAATCCAAGAAGAAGATATAACAATTATAAATATATATGCACCCAACACGGGAGCACCACAGTACGTAAGACAAATGCTAACAAGTATGAAAGGAGAAATTAACAATAACACAATAATAGTGGGAGACTTTAATACCCCACTCACACCTATGGATAGATCAACTAAACAGAAAATTAACAAGGAAACACAAACTTTAAACGATACAATAGACCAGTTAGACCTAATTGATATCTATAGGACATTTCATCCCAAAACAATGAATTTCACCTTTTTCTCAAGTGCACATGGAACCTTCTTCAGGATAGATCACATCCTGGGCCATAAAGCTAGCCTTGGTAAATTCAAAAAAATAGAAATCATTCCAAGCATTTTTTCTGACCACAATGCAGTAAGATTAGATCTCAATTACAGGAGAAAAACTATTAAAAATTCCAACATATGGAGGCTGAACAACACACTGCTGAATAACCAACAAATCACAGAAGAAATCAAAAAAGAAATCAAAATTTGCATAGAAACGAATGAAAATGAAAACACAATAACCCAAAACCTGTGGGACACGGTAAAAGCAGTCCTAAGGGGAAAGTTCATAGCAATACAGGCACACCTCAAGAAACAAGAAAAAAGTCAAATAAATAACCTAACTCTACACCTAAAGCAACTAGAAAAGGAAGAAATGAAGAACCCCAGGGTTAGTAGAAGGAAAGAAATCTTAAAAATTAGAGCAGAAATAAATGCAAAAGAAACAAAAGAGACCATAGCAAAAATCAACAAAACCAAAAGCTGGTTCTTTGAAAGGATAAATAAAATTGACAAACCATTAGCCAGACTCATCAAGAAACAAAGGGAGAAAAATCAAATCAACAAAATTAGAAACGAAAATGGAGAGATCACAACAGACAACACAGAAATACAAAGGATCATAAGAGACTACTATCAACAATTATATGCCAATAAAATGGACAACGTGGAAGAAATGGACAAATTCTTAGAAAACTACAACTTTCCAAAACTCGACCAGGAAGAAATAGAAAATCTTAACAGACCCATCACAAGCACGGAAATTGAAACTGTAATCAAAAATCTTCCAGCAAACAAAAGCCCCGGTCCAGACGGCTTCACAGCTGAATTCTACCAAAAATTTAGAGAAGAGCTAACACCTATCCTGCTCAAACTCTTCCAGAAAATTGCAGAGGAAGGTAAACTTCCAAACTCATTCTATGAGGCCACCATCACCCTAATACCAAAACCTGACAAAGATCCCACAAAAAAAGAAAACTACAGGCCAATATCACTGATGAACATAGATGCAAAAATCCTTAACAAAATTCTAGCAATCAGAATCCAACAACACATTAAAAAGATCATACACCATGATCAAGTGGGCTTTATCCCAGGGATGCAAGGATTCTTCAATATCCGCAAATCAATCAATGTAATACACCACATTAACAAATTGAAAAATAAAAACCATATGATTATCTCAATAGATGCAGAGAAAGCCTTTGACAAAATTCAACATCCATTTATGATAAAAACTCTCCAGAAAGCAGGAATAGAAGGAACATACCTCAATATAATAAAAGCTGTATATGACAAACCCACAGCAAACATTATCCTCAATGGTGAAAAATTGAAAGCATTTCCTCTAAAGTCAGGAACAAGACAAGGGTGCCCACTTTCACCATTACTATTCAACATAGTTTTGGAAGTTTTGGCCACAGCAATCAGAGCAGAAAAAGAAATAAAAGGAATCCAAATTGGAAAAGAAGAAGTAAAACTCTCACTATTTGCAGATGACATGATCCTTACATAGAAAACCCTAAAGATTCCACCAGAAAATTACTAGAACTAATCAATGATTATAGTAAAGTTGCAGGATATAAAATCAACACACAGAAATCCCTTGCATTCCTATACACTAATAATGAGAAAACAGAAAGAGAAATTAAGGAAACAATTCCATTCACCATTGCAACGGAAAGAATAAAATACTTAGGAATATATCTACCTAAAGAAACTAAAGACCTATATATAGAACACTATAAAACACTGGTGAAAGAAATCAAAGAGGACACTAATAGATGGAGAAATATACCATGTTCATGGATTGGAAGAATCAATATAGTGAAAATGAGTATACTACCCAAAGCAATTTATAGATTCAATGCAATCCCTATCAAGCTACCAACAGTATTCTTCACAGAGCTAGAACAAATAATTTCACAATTTGTATGGAAATACAAAAAACCTCGAATAGCCAAAGCGATCTTGAGAAAGAAAAATGGAACTGGAGGAATCAACCTACCTGACTTCAGGCTCTACCACAAAGCCACAGTTATCAAGACAGTATGGTACTGGCACAAAGACAGAAATATTGATCAATGGAATAAAATAGAAAGCCCAGAGATAAATCCACGCACATATGGACACCTTATCTTTGACAAAGGAGGCAAGAATATACAATGGATTAAAGACAATCTCTTTAACAAGTGGTGCTGGGAAATCTGGTCAACCACTTGTAAAAGAATGAAACTAGAACACTTTCTAACACCATACACAAAAATAAACTCAAAATGGATTAATGATCTAAACGTAAGACCAGAAACTATAAAACTCCTAGAGGAGAACATAGGCAAAACACTCTCTGACATACATCACAGCAGGATCCTCTATGACCCACCTCCCAGAATATTGGAAATAAAAGCAAAAATAAACAAATGGGACCGAATTAACCTTAAAAGCTTCTGCACATCAAAGGAAACTATTAGCAAGGTGAAAAGACAGCCTTCAATTCTGTTCTTTCTGATTCCAAGGCCTATGTTATTTTGCCCACACTTCACATTGTCTGTTAAGTTTCTGCTGATAACATGCTCTATTACAGTAATAGTTGCTGAGGGCTTTGTACAAAGAATAATGTATTGGGAATACGAAACGCTCAGAAACTGCAGGTCTACAAAGAAACAAAACTGAGCTAGCATTGTTTTTAAGAAGGGAAATTATAGAGTAGTAAAATTTGACTCTAGTGAATGATATCAAGGAAAATAAAAATCAACTAGATAACCAAGCTATGAAAAAATAAACAAGAAACTAAACAATTAACAATTATAAGTGGCACCACTGATTTTATTTTCATTAAAACTATTTTTAAAGTAAGCATGTGTATATGCCTTTGTATCTGATACCTATTATGTATTTACATACATTTTTGATACACATTCAAAATCTGTCTTTGATAAATGACTTCTCCAATTAATTTTCACTATAAATAATATTCAGTTCAGTTCAGTCACTTAGTCGTGTCCGACTCTGCGACCCCATGAATCACAGCACGCCAGGCCTCCCTGTCTATCACCAACTCCCCAGAGTTCACTCAAACTCAAGTCCATCGAATCGGTGATGCCATCCAGCCATCTCGTCCTCTGTCGTCCCCTTCTCCTCCTGCCCTCAATCCTTCCCAGCATCAGGGTCTTTTCAGATGAGTCAGCTCTTCACATCAGGTGGCCAAGTATTAGAGTTTCAGCTTTAGCATCAGTCCTTCCAATGAACACCCAGGGCTGATCTCCTTTAGGATGGACGGGTTGGATCTCCTTGCAGTCCAAGGAACTCTCAACAGTCTTCTCCAACACCACAGTTCAAAAGCATCAATTCTTTGTCACTCAGCTTTCTTCACAGTCCAACTCTTGCATCCATACATGACCACTGGAAAAACCATAGCCTTGACTAGATGGACCTTTTTTGGCAAAGTAATATCTCTGCTTTGTAATATGCTATTTAGGTTGCTCATAACTTTCCTTCCAAGTAGTAAAGTGAAAGAAAGAAAGTGAAGTCACTCAGTCGTGTCCAACTCTTTGCGACCCCATGGACTGTAGCCTTCCAGGCTCCTCTGTCCATGGGATTCTCCAGGCAATAGTCCTGGAGTGGGTTGCCATTTCCTTCTCCAGGGGATCTTCCCAACCCAGGGATCAAACCCGTGTCTTCCACATTGTAGACAGAGGCTTTATTGTCTGAGCCACCAGGGAAGCCTCCAAGGAGTAAGCGTCTTTTAATTTCATGGCTGCAGTCACCATCTGCAGTGATTTTGGATTCCACCCCACCCCCAAAATAAAGTCTGACACTGTTTCCACTGTTTCCACAAGTTATATCTTACAGGTTTGAAAATTATAGATTTAATTATTTTATGCTTTGTGATTTAATGGACTTTCTTTTCTTAATAACATCCAAAGGTCATTCATTCATTTTTTTTTTTTTACATATGTTGTTAGTTGCTAACATGTGTACTTGTGACTTTGCATACATATGAGAAAGGTGGTAATGCCACTTATCCCAAGAGGTAACATATTTACTCATGACTTAAATGGACTTCAACACTTCATCAATCATCTTTTATTTTTCCAGCTGCCCCGTCATGAAAGGTGCTGAATCATATATTCTCAAATATTATTGTTTTGAACATGGAGATCTTTAAAAAATAGCTAAAGCAATTTGTAATATAGAATGAATTAAAGATACATATTTCATGAAAACTTGAGGAAAATGAGATATAAGTTGGGCATCATTTTTTAAAATATGCATAGTCCCTAGATAAGGATTCAAAAAGTAATGTAAATGAGACCATAGTAACTTTCACTATTTTATTAATTCCCAGAGATTTTCTGTATTAAGTCATGTTTTTTTATTTGTACTTGCTGGTCTTTAGACTAGGAGGGTCAGAAGTGGTTAAACCCTCAGACTTTGAGGGTTTTGTGTATATTCTTAGGAATAAAGTGTAATTGGCTTATGTGTGTGCTTATTCAGTCGTGTCCAACTCTTTGTGACCCCATGAACTGTAGCACACTAGGCTCCACTATCCATAGAATTTTCCAGGCAAAAATAATGGAGTGGGTTGCCATTTTCTACTCCAGGGCATCTTCCAGACTCAGGGATTGAACCCTTGTCTCTTGTGTCTTCTTCATTGACAGGTGAATGCTTTACTACTGAGCCTCCTGGGAGGCCCAATTGGCTCATGGGAATTCATAAATATAATCACTTTCAGTATGGCCTTTTATATATTAATTATTGCCTTTATTTGAAAATACTCAATGAGCTTGTATGGAGTTATTTTAAAATTAATATATATATATATATATATATATATATATATATATATATATATATATATACCTTTTAAATATTTACTTGTTATATCTGTGAATAAATCATTAACTTTTTTATTATTACTACTACTTTTATTGCTGTCACTACTAACCCTTCCCTACCTAGTATCTTTTCTTTAAATGCCTTTTTTCCCTATCTTTTTCTTTTTTTTAATTGAAATATAGATGATTTAAATATTGTGTTAGGTTTAGGTGTACAACAAAGTGATTCAGTTATATGTACATATATAGCTATTTTTTTCAGATCCTTTCCTCTTATAGATTATTACAAAACATTAAGTATAGTGCCCTGTGCTATATAGTAGATCCTTGTTGGTGATCTATTTTATATTTAGTAGTACATGATTGCTAATCTCACACTCCTAATTAATCCCTTCCCCTCCTTTCCCCTTTGGTAACTGTAAGTTTGTTTTCACCACCTAGTGTCTTGAAGGAAATAATAGACCATCCTCAGTACTTTATTTTGAAATTTGAATGTTTCTTAGGATGGAATTTCTGTTTTGAAGTCATTTAGTCATTTGTGATCATTACTATTTGAAAAATAATGAGCAAATGTTCCTGGATGACAGAATGGTTGTCAGAGTCAGGTTTCTGTCAAAACAAAACTTTATTTCCAAGTTGAAAAATAGAATAATCTTGATTTGGAAAATGTTTATGCTGTACCTATATTTCAGGTTTATGCAAGAAAAATGTCAAGGCAAAAAGGAGAACATTTCTCCCTGCGAGCAAAGATTTTGTGAGCTGATAGAACACTCTAAGAAAATTACATACCAAAGATAAGTGGGGCAGCATGCAGCTTGATGTCTGGCAGGCACTATGGTTTAGTATATTTTACATGAATCAAAGCTTTAGCTCTGTGATCTGGTAATAGTTAAGACTTTAGCCTGTTGATAGCTTGAATGACAATGACTGGCATCTACTGTACTGATTCTAGGAGGTAGTTTGGCAACTTGAAGAATACAACTTTGATTCTAAGCCTTCCCAGAAAATGTATGCTCTCTGAAGCATATGCAGTGCTATAATGTCTGCTGTTAATTCTTCACACACCAGTTTTCAGGATAATTATACCTTATATCTCCATGACACAATATCGATTATGCAGCTTGTGGATTATTGAGGCCTTGTATCAGACTTGGTGCCCTTATTTTGGCTCTTTCACTTTATAGATCCTACCTTGGAAAGCACTGAGGTGGAGAGGCACAGCAAAAGTTGAAAATGTCACTTTTGCAATAATTTGCAGTATTTTATGATTGTATGTCAAAAACTTAATTTGGTAGGAGTAAAACAATGGTTGCAATCCACTCCAAACTACAACAATCATTTATACTATTCATAAATTTGTAATATGGACAGAGCTGGTAAGGCCACTTGTCTTTGTTCTAAGTATCATCTGTTGGAACATATTGACTGTGCCCTGGAGGATTCATTTCCAATATGGCACCCACATAACTGGCAAGTTTGGGATGGCTGGTTGCTGGAAGCTCAGTTTGGGCTATGGGATAGGGTCTCTGTTTCTCTTCACATGTTTTCCCACAGACCACTTGGACTTTCTCTCACTGCATGGTGGCTTGGTTCTGAGAGTGAGTCGTTTGTAGAGACGTGGATGGAACTAGAGTTTGTCATACAGAGTGAAGTAAGTCAGAAAGAGAAAAACAAGTATCGTATATTAACACATATGTAGAATCTAGAAAAATGGTACAGATGAAACTATTTTCGAGGCAGGAATAGAGATGCAGATGAAGAGAACAGATATGTGGACAGAATCGGGGAAGGTGAGGGTGGAACAAACTGGGAGATTAGGATTGATGTAGATACACTACCATGTGTAAAACAGCTAATAGAAAGCTGCTGTATAGCATAGGAAGCTCAGCTCCATGCTCTGTGATGACCTAGATGGATGGCATAGAGGAGGGTGGGAGGAAGGTCCAAGAGGCAGGTGATATATGTATACATATAGCTGATTCACGTTATTGTACAGCAAAAGCCAACACAACATTATAGAGTAACTATACCCCAATTAAAAAAAAATGGAAGTGAAGTTGTCTGAGCCATCACTGATTATACACTATTCTATTAACCAAGCAGTCAGATACCTCAGATTCAGGGAAGAGGACATAGACCCACTTCCTGACAGGAGGTGTGTCTGGAAATTTAGGTCCATGTTTCAATACTGCTACATAAACTGACCTAAAAAAAAAAACAAACCCTAACTTTCAGATACCCAGTTTATTCATATATTTGAAGTCCCTACTGGAGCTAACTTCTCAGTGCAGCACCAAACCCAGATGAGAGATTTCAGTACAGATGCTAAAATTCTTGCTATGATTTTTCCTGTTCTGGTTTCCTCACTACTCCCTGAAGGCCACCAAATATTCAAACAATAATGAAAATGCAGAGTAAACTTCCCCTTCTTCTGAAAGCTGCACCTGAATGAAATAAATAGGGGTCCATACTGATCTCTAATGAACCCTCAATTTCCTCTGAAATAAGCCAAGACCAGGCAAGCACAGAGCTTCTGCCTGCATGTACATTACTCCTTTCTCCTCCCTAAAATAGCTTGAGTTTTTGTTAAGTAATTCTACTTTCCTACCACATGTCTTTTCTCTGGAAAGTCACCTCACCCTCAATTCCAAACATATATCTCAAAAAACTGTTTACAAAAGATCATAAATGATGTTGGATCCCATCTTTTCTTCTACATACGTAAATGACACATGTATATGTATTGTTCCTTAAAAGGAATCACAGGGCCAATGATGAGAGAATTCAAAGAATCCATGCCCAGTGATGCCTCTGGATAAAAGGCCTATGATGAGCAGTGAAACTGGGTAAATCTAAATAAGGATAGCAAATACAACCAGTGTGATTTCCTTCATATTTTCCACATTTGGCCTTCAGAGGCAGGGTAATGAACTTTGGAATCAGACTATTTTAATTTGGATCCTAGCTCTGTAGCACTGTACTATTAGGGACCTTAAGACAATGATAATTTCTCTGAGAATTGATTTCCTAATTTGTAAAATAAAGCTAATATTACCTAACTCATAGGCTTGTAATGAAAATTATATCAAATAATACATAAAAACATTTAGCATAATAATAGTATATAACAGTATATAAACAGTGCTCAATAAATACCATTTCTAATAACAGTTATGCTTCAGTTAATAGACATTAAATGAAAATATTTAAGTTTAATTCATATCAGAGCCAAGAATATGTATGTTGTTCAAATTACTACTGCAAAAGAGGAGTAGACATATACTCTACTTGCGTCTAATTTTATGAATGAGAAAGTACATTCTTGTTATATATTCCGTTCATTTAATAACTAAGTATTGAGCACCACATTTGGGCCTGGTACAGATCTAGTGCTAAAGATATAAAAATGAATGAAAGAGTAAAAAGTAAAAAGAAAGTTTTGCTCTTTGTACTACATCATAAAGTAATAAATGCTATGGTGAAAAATACTAGAAGGAAGGCCAACAGGGAATGTTGCAGGGAAGGATGTCACAATTTAAACACAGCAGGAAGGGCAGGCTTGACTTGAGAAGGTGATATTTGGTGAAAAGTCTGAAGGATATGAGAGACAGACATGTGTGTAATACCTGAAAGAAAAGCATTCCAAGCTGGGGGAACACTAAATGCTAAGTACCTGAGATGGGAAGGCCCAGAGGCCGAGAGGACTGAACAGACAGAGAGGGGAAAATTAATTTAGAGGAGATTACAACTGTAAGGAGATCTACAATTATAGGCCCTTTCTAGTTATTATAATAACTTTGGATTTTATCTAGTATGAAACAGAACCCATTGAAAGGCTTTAGTCAGGGTAGAAGTGAAGTATTAGTCACTCAGTCACGTTCAACTCTTTGTGACCATCTGGACTATAGGTCCATCAAGCTCCTCTGTCCATGGAATTCTCCAAGCAAGAATACTGAGTGGGTTGCCATTCTCTTCTCCTGGGGATCTTCCCGACCCAGGGATAGAACTCAGGTCTCCTGAATTGTGGGCAGATTCTTTATCATCTGAGCCACCAGGGAAGCCCTAGGCAGGGTAGAAGCATGCTTTAATGTAAATTTGAACCAAGAAAGAAATGATACAGTTTACATTCTACATTAGAACCACCAATTAAAATATGACCTGCCATTGATTTTAAGTCATATGCCAATCTCAGAGAATCTTACAGTGTGAAAAATAGTATATCTTAGAGATGGAACTCAGTATTTAGGAAGTAGATTTGTTGATGAGTGGGATGAGCATGAAACGGAGAAGTCAAAGGCAGTGCTACAAGATAATTTTAACTTTGCTCGGGCAACAGAAAGGATGGAATCACTTTTTATTTAGACAGAACCATTTGAGGAGGATCTTTGGAAGGCCATTATGATTAGACCCGGATCTGAAGACTAAGACCCGAGGACCTCCAGTGTTTGGAGATCACAAATGGTGCAGATTAACAAAGGACGATGAGAAGTGGCCATTGAACTAGAGGGAACACCAGGATCGTGTGGCGAACTGGAGGTCAAGGGAGCAGTCAGCCATTTTCAGAATGGGGCAGTGACTCAAGCGTTAGAGGGGTACTGGCTTGTTTAGTCCAACCACATGAGATTCAAATCCTAGTGTTTATAGGGAGACAGGGAGGAGAAAAATTCAGAAGCAGAAATGAGGCTGAGGAAGATGCCTATTTCATTTCCAAAGAAAGATACATAAGAAACAGTGTCTTCAGAGAAAAAAGTAAAGGAAGTTACTTTTAAAACAGATTGAGGATATAGGGGATTAAGTGAGATTTAGATTGAATGAGCTTCTGGAGTTAGAAATTAAAGAGATGGAAAAGTATAAATTAAGAAAAAGTTAAGGGGAGAGAGGCTTCCCTGGTAGCTCAGTCAGTAAAGAATCCACCTGCAGTGGAAGAGACTATGTTGCAGGAGACCCAGGTTCAATCCCTGGGTTGGGGAGATTCTCTTCCCAAGGAGAGGAGGAAATGGCAATCCACTCCAGTATTCTTGCCTGGGAAATCCCGTGGACATTGGAGCTTGGTGGGTTACAATCCACGGGGTCACAAGAGTTGGACACAACTTAGTGACTAAACCACCACCACCAAGGAGAGAGAGAGGATATTTAGAAACAGATTAGTGGCTAGCGTACTAGAAAAAAATAGGAAAGGCTGGGCTTCCTGTGTGTCTGAAATAAATAGGGATATAAGACACAAGGAGAATTAGTCATGATGGAGCAAGGTACACAGTGGGGCTGAGATCTCTGGAGTCTGCACAGCTCTGAGTGTCCCGTTTTACTTGTACTAGTAAAGACCTGGAGCTCAGTGGAGAGGTGGTCAGCTTACTTTTGACTTTTTCCGCCTTGGCCCCTCTCCATGGAAGCTAGCAAAACAAAGGTCTTATTTTCAGCATGTTCATGTCTTCTCCACCCTGTGTTAGATAAGCTTACAAACATCATGGTGGTGCTGGGGAGAGAGCATTGGAGAGACTACACAAAACATTCCTAGAGATTCTCTGAGTGGTAAAATCATAGACTGTGTTTTCTTCTTGGGCTTCCCTGGTGGCTCAGAGGGTAAACAATCCACCAGCAATGTAGGAGACTGGGTTCAACCCCTAGGTTGGGAAGATCCCCTGAAAGAGGGCATGGCAACCCACTCCAGTATTCTGGCCTGGAGAATCCTCATGGACAGAGGAGCCTGGCAGTTTTCTTCTTAGACATGTCTCTGTGAAAAGGAATTATGTATATAAATCAGCATGAAATGATTATGGTTGACATAAATAAAATAAACATTATGGAAGGCATGGAGGAGGGCTGCCTATAATCCCCTTCTCTTTTTAAACCTAATTCTGGATTTCTTGCTTATTAGCTTCTGAAGGGCAAAGTGATTTTCTTTTCAATTCTGTGTCTCAACCCCTAGTGTGAAATAACCACCCAATAAACACTTGTTGAATGAATGAGGTGGGATGCATGCCTTGAAGTGTGAGAAACCATCAAACAGAAAGGCAGTGTAGGGCTACGTAAAAAGATGTACTACTTTTGCACAGTCTAGTTCAATTATGGAGCTCATTACTCAGGATAAAATGTAAATTTATGTAGGAAGGGTGCGATAACAGATACCATATCCAGACAGAGGCTGGGTGTGATTGAGGGTGTAGCTCCAAGTTTTTAAGAAAGATATAAAGTATGAGACAGTTCTACTTATTACATCACAAGCCTTAATGATGTTTCTCAGACAGGATAAAGAATTTGAGTGACCATGTCCCTGAAGGCATTTTTATTCACTGACACTAATCACATTCTTAACTTTGGGGGACATTTTATTGTTCATAGAGTATTATATGTTATTTATTGTCATCATGGTTTTGACTCATGCACCTTTATTCTAGGCATTCAGGCTTTAAAATTAATAATCAGGTCCTCAATTGTCAAATTAGTTTAACATAATGAATTGCTTATACTACCCATTTGCATGCTGGATATACCATTTATTTTCTAAACTAGAACATTCTGGGACATCTCAAGAAAAAGGCACTAAATTTTAAAGTTTTCTGGCCTTCCGAAATCTTTTATGTGCTTTATTTCAGTGAAAAGGACCATTTAAGCCTTGGACCCAGCACATTTGTATTCCTTGAAAATGTTTCCAAAATCTATATCAATGTATTATGTATACATTTGAAATGAGGTTCCACACTTCATAAACCTATGTTCTGTATTAAACTTCATCTGGGGAAGTCTGTATCAGTTTTCTAGGGTGTAAAGTGATGGAAAAAATGAATCTTGTTTGAATTGATGTTAGCTTGCTTATGAAATAGCCTCTTGGGGCATGAAGGAGAGTGGCTGGAAATTTGTGTCTGCAAAGTAGACTGGAATCTGTTAAAAATTACCTCCAGATAAGAGGAATGAGCTGGGTAATGAAATGATTTCAATAGTACGAAACATTTGTTTTTAATGTAGAAGTCATTGGACACGAGAATTGTCTGCTTATAGTTTTTTTCCTCCCTGACAAGGGATTTCCTGCTCTTAAAAATATCCTTTCTAAATTTCTGTTGAATTGTTTGCCAATGCAATCCAGAAATCTTGTTAGTCTAAGGTGAGAAAATCGGTATTAACTTTCCTTGTGCTAACATTTCCACTATTGACCTAGGATTAAGAAGCCAAAAACGTTCATCCCAGAAACACACTTGAAAATGAGTGACACCTGCATCCAGATGAAGAGATATTTTAGTAAATGCCCCAAACAGAAATCCAGCTAAATTTTGAACAGTGATTTGATTTTCATTGTGAATATCATAGGTTTGCCTTATATTCTGAATTTAAAATATGTAATATTGTTCTATACAAAATACCGGTAACCGTGTTAACTCACTCTAAATTAGTTAAACATTTATTTTCAACTTGCGCATTAAAGAACTCACTAATCCCTGAAAGAAGTAGATTGATTTTAAGACCCTTAACTTTACCTTCTGTTTCTTTCCTCTGTACTATTTCCTAGTGCTTCTCTATGAGGTGGCCTCTATTGTGTGTAGAATCTGGGTAAACAGAAAAAAAAAAGCATATGCCTGGTCACCAAGGGAATATTTAAAAAATATTTTCTCAGTTTAATTGGCAGATTCATTTGCAATCAATTTGCATTTCCTTTCCTCTGAAAAATGAATTCAGAAGTTAGGTAATAAAAACAATGTCTCATCTTGAATACCATTTGCATAAAATACATCCTAATGTTCATGGTGATTTTACATTGAAAATTGCATCATTAGCAAAGAAAAAAATAGGCAAACTTCCAATAAAGTGTGTGTAAATCCTCCTGTTTATCACCCCTGCTCTTTTTCAGAAGACTCTGAATGGCACGATCTGGTATTGCTGATGTACCGTTCTCACCAATAGTCTTGCCCAGAAAGAAAACCTTTTATTTCTACTTTCTTACATTGGAGCACTATAATTCCCAACCCAATTTCAAGCCCACCCTAAAGGATTCAGCCAATATCTTCCTTTAACATAACCTTTCTATATTAATATAGACACTTCTGGTACAATTTTGTTTTCAGGGAAAGAGAGAGAGAGAGGAAGAGAAGACAGAGGAAGTAGAGAAGGAGGAGAAAGAGAAAATGAGGAGAGGAAGAGGAAGACCATAGGAGAGAAGAGAAAAAAGATAAGAGAAATGGGAAGAAAGAAGGAGGAAAATCATGTCTTATTTGCAAAAGATAAAAGAACAACAAACAATTTGATATAAAAATGTCCCAGGAGTAAAAGAAATCATAGAACCCCCCCCCCCCCCCGCCGCCCCTGCCACCCTGCAAATGGATACATATTATATGAGTTCTTTAAATATCAAATTCTCCAAAAGCTGAAGAATTGATGCTTTTGAACTGTGGTGTTGGAGAAGACTGTTGAGAGTCCCTTGGACTGCAAAGAGATCTAACCAGTCCATCCTAAAGAAATCAGTCCTGAATATTCATTGGAAGGACTGATGCTGAAGCTGAAGCTACAATACTTTGGCCACCCGATACGAAGAGCTGATTCATTGGAAAAGACCCTGATGCTGGGAAAGATTGAAGGTGGGAGGAGAAAGGGATGACAGAGGATAAGATGGTTGGATGGCATCACCGATTCCATGGACTTGAGTTTAAGTAAGCTCTGGGAGTTGGTGATGGACAGGGAAGCCTGGCCTGCTCCAGTCCATAGGGTTGCAGAATCAGACAGAGCTGAGTGACTGAAGTGAACTGAACTGATTGGAGAATATCCAATTCTCCAAACTTAGCCTCGCCAACCTTTCCTTTGCAAGTGTGGGTCTTCTTGGCACTCTGATCACTCAAAGCAAAATATGAAATAGGATGTCACATTGGTCATTCAGTTTGTATAGTTCCTTAGTGTTCATTTAGGTATTGGACCTCTAATTTTTATTCTTGTTTTTATTTTAATGTCTATTTATTTGGCTGTGGCAAGTCTCAGTTGTGGCACATGGGGTCTTTAGTTGCGGCATGTGGGATATAGGTTTCTGACCAGGGATTGAACTCAGGCTCCCTGCCTTGGGAATCAGCCACTGGACCACCAGGGAAGGCCCTCTAATTTTCAAAAGGTAGTTTCTTTTTAAAAGATCTGTGTTTTTAAAATTTGCAAATGAGATGGAATATCTGAGTGGCTTTGAAGGTCTCATGAACTGTATTTTTTTCTTTGAATGTCCAGTGTTCATCAAATGACATTGATACATCAATATTTAATTAGTTGTGCCTCTTATTTTGTATCCTGTTCAAACTCTTTCTCTCAATTACATCTTCTTCTAATAATTCTAGTGTCTTTTCTCTGTGTCTTCGACGTGTACCAGGGTCAAAAATGGAAACTTGAAAAATGTTTTAACCATTAGGACCTAAAATGAATGGTAATTTCTGGCTAATCCTTTAATAAAAATACTATTCATTATATTTGAATTTTTTTGGTAGCTCAGTACTGTTACATGTCAAATATGTGTATGTGTGTGTGTGTGTGTGTATGTGTATGTGTGTGTATGTATATATATATATATATATATATATATATATATCAGAGAAGGCAATGGCAAGCCACTTCAGTACTCTTGCCTGGAGAGTCCCATGGATGGAGGAGCCTGGTGGGCTGCAGTCCATGGGGTCGCTAAGAGTCGGACACGACTGAGTGACTTCACTTTCACTTTTCACTTTCACACACTGGAGAAGGAAATGGCAACCCACTCCAGTGTTCTTGCCTGGAGAATCCCAGGGACGGCAGAGCCTGGTGGGCTGCCGTTATCGGGGTTGCACAGAGTCGGACACAACTGAAGCGACTTAGCAGCAGCAGCAGCATATATATATATATATTCAAATGGTCTCACTGATTTGGGTCCTATTGATTCCTTGTCCTATGATAAAAATGAAATCCTCCTAATTATCTTAAATTGATTTTTTTTTCTTCTTAAGAAAGAGACTAATTTAGCTTAAGACATGCAAGGCTGGTGAAATTATTTACATTTATCTCCTCTTTTTGCTTTATGTTTCAAAATCATAGGATGTTTTTTATGATTATAAATGATTGTTTTTTGAGTTGCTTTTACCACCTATCATCTCAATATGTGATTATTCTGTTTAGCTGACTCACTTGAAAGTGTATAAAAGGAAACAGCAGCATCCAAAGAGAAACAATAAGAGGCATTACCGACAAAATGAAAATGACATATTTGAGTTGGAAAAACTTGTCTGATTATATCTGAGCTTGAAATTATATAAGCACCTTTTCATCAAACTCACAACCAATAAGTTGTGAGAAAATAACTCAGATTTTCCACCTTTAAGTTTTCTTGGAAGAGAGTTTTTTTCAAAAATATTTTCATAGATTAGATAGTTCAGTTGCTAACTTCTAGGTGAGGAAATAACAGAATAAATTAATGTAAACAAAGCTGGAAACAAAGTAAAGGTTCAACAAAAGGAAAATGGTGCAAGAAATGGTGGTATAACCAAAATAGAAGGCAGTGTTAGAAATCCTGTTATTACAAAGTGTAATGGCAAAGGAAAATTCAAGTAAAAAGGTCACATCTTAAGGATATAGAGATATATATATATATATATGTATAAAAACACATTAACTGGTACATACATACATATACCTAAAAAAGAGGAGAACACATACTGAAATGTACACTTTGATTATACCTGCATAACGGCATTTCCATTTTTCTTTCCGTTGCACAATTTTGCTTATTCTTTCTAGTATAGGTTTTTAATAATCAGAAAAATATTATTGGAAATGCCAAAAATAGCAAGAGAAGAGGCTTAGTGTATTCTATTAATCCCCAAACTAAAACATGTATGTATGCATGCTCCGTCACTGAGTCGTGCCTGACTCTTTGCAACCCCATGGACTGTAGCCCACCAGGCTCCTCTGTCCATGGGACTTTTCAGGCAAGAGTACTGGAGTGGGTTGCCATTTCTTTCTCCAGGGGATCTTCCCAAACCAGGGATTGAACCTGTGTCTCCTGCACTGCAGGCGGACTCTTTACCTGCTGAGTCATCAGGGAAGCCCTCCAAACTAAGATAATACAATTCAAAACAAAGCCAAAGGTGCTCATTCAAGGATGAGAGAAAGAGGATGGTTTGACTGAATCACACTGGGCTTTGTCATTACAAAAACCTAGTTCTGATCTTTTGTTGAATGGCCTTGTAGGAGAGTGATAGCTTACGGTGAACGATGTTGGATTCATGATCTACGAAGAAGATTTAGCTTCAGACCAAGGACTGGGCTTGATCACTCAGAGCTTTTGTGTGGCAGAAGTTTTATTAGAGTGATGAAGGACAGAGAAATCTTCTGACAAAGACATCAGAAAGGGGATGGAGAGTGCCCCACTTGCTAGTCTTATCAAGGTCTTATATACTTGATCCCTTGGAAGGCAAGGAGATCCAACCAGTCAATCCTAAAGGAAATAAGTCCTGAATATTCACTGGAAGGACTGATGTTGAAGCTGAAACTTCAATACTTTGCCCACCTGATGTGAAGAGCTGACTCATTGGAAGAGACCCTGATGCTGGGAAAGATTGAAGGCAGGAGGAGAAGAGGATGACAGAGGATAAGATGGTTGGATGCTTTCACTGATGCAATGAACATGAGCTTGAGCAAGCTCTGGGAGTTGGTGATGAACAAGGTAGCCTGGCGTGCTGCAGTCCATGGGGTCGCAAAGAGTCAGATGCGACTGAGCGACTGGAAACATAAGGAAAAACATACCCTTGAGCAAGATGAGTAGTTTTGTTGTGTAATCATTAGCTCTGGGCTTAAGGAAAGTTAAAGATTGTTGTCATAACAACTCAGAGTTTAAGAAAAAATGTCTTATGTGACTAAGACAAAACAATTTAGGAAAAAAAATGTTTGTCACTTTCTCCTCCTCGAGAGCCCCAGATCCCTTTCTCCTCCTCCTCAAGGGTCCCAAACTCCTTATCTAAGAATTAACTCTCTCAAGAGGTGCTTGATATTTCTGGGCCTTGTTGTGACTATTAATGAGAGTTCATAGAAAGAGCCCCAAATGGCAATTCTTGTTTTTAAGATTGTGTTCATTTCATTGTAGGCAGTAATCGCTTCACATTTTGTTTGGAGATTCATGATGCTACAACTCGTCTCCTTCTAGTCATTATCACCTTTGGGAGCCCCCTTCCTATCATTTACTAAAAAGTTCGGTGCTCATTTCATTTTTTAAAATTTTATTTACTTATTTAGTTAGTTATTTTTGGCTGCTCAGGGTCTTGGCAGGCGCTCTCTAGTTGTGGCCAGCGGGGGTTCCTCTTCCTTATGGTGCACAGGCTTCTCACTGCAGTGGCTTCTCTCATTACGGAGCATGGACTGGAGGGTGCACGTGGGCTTGCTAGTTGCAATTCACAGGCTCTAGACCACGGGCACAGTAGTTGTGGCACAGGGGCTTAGTCGCTCCTCGGCATGTGGGATCTTCCCGGATCAGGGATGGAGCTCATGTCCTCCGAATTGCAAGGTGGATTCTTAACCATTGGGCCACTCTCTCTCACTTAAGAGACCCTTAAGTGCTTATTTCTTGCTTTCCTCTACTAGTAAAATATTTGGAGGGCCTCGCTAGTAGCTCAGTTGGTAAAGAATCTGCCTGCAATGTGGACCCAGATTCAATCCCTGGCTTAGGAAGATCCCCTGGAGAAGGGAACAGCTACCCACTCCAGTATTCTTGCCTGGAGAATTTCATGGACAGAGGAGACTGGCAGGCTACAGTCCAATTTTGCTGTTTGCAACTTTAGCAATGAAAAACAAATTCTTTTTATATATGATTTATGCCTTTAAAAAAAAGTCTTTATTGACTTTGTTACAATATTGCTTCTCTTTTTATGTTTTGGCTTTTTTGTCCCCAAGGCTTTATGACCAGGGGTTGAATCAGCCCTCTGCTACATTGAAAGGCAAAGTCTTGACCCCTGGACTGCCAGGGAAGTCCCTATGCTTTATACCTTTGAAAATTTTTATTAAAGAAATTTATTTGCTAATGTTTTAATCTGGAGCAGAACATATTTCCAATATTATAATTTAAATAAATACACTTATTTTAGTGACTAATGACTATAGAATTAATTCTACAATATTTATATTAGTAATATCTTACATTTTATTTTTTTGCCTGTGTAATCAAAGCCTTTGCCTTTATTAAACGTGAATGAAATATTTAACCAGCAGTTTCCAAAGCTACAAAGGACAGAGAAAGAAAAAGACTCCGAGTTCTTTAATCCCTGATATTATACCACCATGGTGGCTATATATTGCAACTTTTATAAAGTGAGCATGTGAATATTTCTACCACAGACAACAAGGAGTATTTTAAAGGTATTAGAGACTTTTCCTGTGGCTATAAATATGAGTAATAATGTCTGTGGACACACTGTTGAAGAGCCACTATATGAACTAACCTGTTGCATAATAAAAATCACTAATGGGGTGCCATTCTTAATTACTCCTGTAATGTTTTGACCAGACATTATTTTCTCATTGATAAATACACTGATTGATTTGGCAAATATTTATCCAGTATCTATTCAGTTGTAGACACTATTCTTTATATATTAGTTAAACCAAAGTAGATAAAAAACTGATCATTTAATTAGTATTTTAATAGCTGGTAAGCTTTCCCCATCCATACTCTTGATACTTACTACTTTTATTTGGTAACAATTGACAGTTAAGAATATATACCAACATATATGTTTGACTCTAATGAAATCTCAATAGATAGAGGGATACCAGATAAAATAAGGCATATGGAGTGTTATACACATGGAACAGATTTCAGAAACTTTTACTGAGAGGGCAACCAAGGCTGAAAGATACTAAGCAGCTTCTCTTATGTAACATGTTGCTTACCTCTGATTAACAATCTATGATCTGATGTTGATGACATCAGCAGCCCTGGGCAAAGTCAAGTAGACCAGGCTTTGATACAATTTCTTTTTTTTTTGGCAATTCCAACTTGTAGCAATACTTTCATTATTCTTAGACACACTTCTACTTTCACATTTTCTCACACACTGGAGGGGTTTTATGTGTGGTGTGAATGAACCTACATCTCCACACATGTTTTAACCAACAGTGGGAGGTATCCAGGAATCTGTTGACTGTCACTGACACAGAGGGAATCCCTTGTGCAAACTCAGACTCCTGTTAGGGACAGCACTTGGCCTTCTGGGAGCTGAGTCAGATAATGAATGGTTGTGTAAAATGGCTTTAAGAAATAGAAGTGTTGAAAAGACAAAAAAAAAGGAAGGAAGAAAGAAAAGGAGAGGAAGGAAGAAAGAAAAGAAAGAATCATTTTTTGCTTTGAGAGAAGAAAGCATTCAGTCTTCAGCTGCTAGCCTATAAAAATGCAGGTGGTTTAGTATTAGTTTTTGACCTCAGAGTTTATTTTGTGAATACGAGGTACCTTAATCACTTTTAGAGGCATGGTTTCGGTCATAGAACCTAGATTATTCAATTCTCACTTTCTAACACATTTTCACTATGTTGACCTCCTTGGAACACAGCTTTAAAGACAGATAAGAAATCAGTGTAAGAGTAATGGTGAGATTAATGCAGCTTTGCTTCCCTAATGAACACCTACCTCTTTTCAGAGTGGCTATTTCCTGGGATACAGTTAAGCACAATTTAAATACAGCAGGATTTAAATTAGGCTTATAAATAGAAATTTACCTTCTCTAAAGCTTGTAGCAATTGAATTATTTTATTGCAGTGAACTAGTTCACATGGCATATTTCTTGAAAGAAATGGGTAACTGGCGGTAGCATAGACATAGTTCTACTATATAATTCTTTGAGATTACTAGCTGTACTTTTATATTAAGCCTATAACATAATAATTATAATGATAATAAATACCATTCTTCACCTTTTACATTGCTGTTGTTTTAGTCACTAGGTCCTGTCTGACTCTTTGTGACTCCCATGGACTGTAGCCCACCAGGCTCCTCTGTCCTTGGGATTATGTGGGCAAGAATACTGGAGTGGGTTGCCATTTCCTTCTCCAGGGGATCTTCCCAACTCGGGGATCTTCCCAACTCAGTGGTCAAAGCTGAGGCTCCTACATTGGTAGGCACTGGCAGGCAGATAGTTTACCAGTGAGCCATCAGGGAAGCCCCATCTTTTACATTACTTAGAGCTTATAAGTAGTTCCACATAGATTTTTTAAAAATAGATTTAAAAAACTATAAATTTTTATATAGATAAAATCATAGATTCTCAAAAAACTATAAAACATGGGTAGTCCTTATTTTGGTAGTAAGGAAACAGAGGTCAGGTGATTAAGAAGCATCCCATGACGTCACAGTTTATAATGACAGAGCCAAGACTTAGACCTGGCCTGTCAGGCTTTCTGTCCTGCACTGGTCCCATTATTATACTATGTGCTCTTAAATTAATACTGACCAAGTCAGGTGGGTTGTCTAGAGAAAGGCAGCCCAGTGGGATAATTCGTGTACAGTGTTAAAGTCTAGTATTTTGCTTACTGAAGCATGGGGGAAATCCTAATGCTCTTAGATTTGGTACTCTGTGCACTGCCTGGAATGATGGCAGGCTGGTTACGAGAAATACAGAGAAGTCAAGTCTGGCTATTCATTTTGGAAGTTTCAATGATAACTTATCTGCTTGTGGCAAGGTGTAATTTAGTGAGAAAGACTTGCAAAAAAAGCTCCCATGGAGAGTTATCAGTCAGCCTTGGATCAATGTATTAACAAGGAATTAATACTTTCAAACCCTTGGATTAAATCCTAATAGATAGGGAAAGGAAGAGTCAAGGAAAGCCCAGAACTCACTAATAAGACTAATATCTGATATGTAATTGGCCATCTGTATGTCTGAAAAGTAATTTGAAATCTTCTTTCAATTAGAAAATGATTTAACCCCTGGTTCATTTAAATAGAATTCTCATTTGGATAACTGGAAATGTGTTTTGATTTTCACGAAACTATTCAGTAACAGATCTGTTGGGGAAAAACAATATACGTATGTAAATATAGGCAAGAATAGACCGGTTGCCCAGAAACAATAATCTACCTTTCTCATGAGAACATAGTATAAATACAGATGTGTTCTTTTTATTTCTGTGTTTAAGGTTAGAAATTCTTGTGTCTAAGCCTTCTTTCACCCTAGTTCTGGAAGAAATTTATTTGTACTTCAAGCCCTCTGTTTGGTCTGAGAATGAACTAGGCAGATTGCCCACTTCTAAATGAAACATGGATGATTCGTGCAAATTTTTATTGGTAGGAGGACCATTAACTAGCAAATATACTTAGTTTTGCTGGAAGTAAGGACGAGGTGGTGGTGGTGGTTTAGTCACTAAGTCGTGTCTGACTCTTTTGTGACCCCAAGGACTGAAGCCCTCCTCTGTCCGTGGGATTTCCCAGGTAAGGATACTGGAGTGGTTGCCATTTCCTACTCCAGGGGCTCTTCCCAACCCAGGGATCAAACCTGGGTCTCCAGCACTTCAGGCAGATTCTTTACTGACTGAGCCTCCAAAGAAGATCAAGGAATAGGTAAAGTCACTCTGATAACAAAATGTATTATCCTGGATAGTAATATTTAATTCTAATCAGAAAAGGTCTTATAATCACAAAATAATGACAAGGTAAATTGGAATTTGCTTTAGTGAAATTTAGTGGATACATATCACGGGGGATGGGGGTACATGTGTGATGCTTTTCCAGGAGGGAGACAGAGGCAGGTTTGCTCTTGTCTCTGATTCCACTGAGGTCCATGTTTCAAAAGAACAAAATTATATATAAGTTTTCTCAAATAAGGTAGCATGTAAGAATTTTTTTTTAACTTATATAGTGATAATATTGTGTTTTTACTGTCTCTTTTAAAAGAGGATGGTAGGGAAGAAGAACAAACTTGTTCATTTGCTCTTGGTAGTACTACCCACTCAAGGAAAGTCTGTTTTCACAAATAACGCAAAATTTGAATATGATAGAGGCCTGCATTTTTAGCTATGATAGAGTATCACGGAGCATATCAAAGGCCCTTCTGGGAACAACTGGAAAATCTGAATAAATTTTAAAAATCCATCTCTTTGAAAGGCACCAGAGTGCCTCTGAGAGAGCCAGGCTTTGAGGAGTAGGATCCAGACAAACTAGAGCTCTTTGAGTGTGAATTTAACATTCCGTGTGCTTCATTTACCCTTTACGTCATTTGCTGATAGGAACAGAGAAGGGATCTGAGAGGGAGTGAAGGGAGGAGGGCAGGAAATGTGGAAGGGCTGAGAGTCCTGAAGAAGGTGGCCGCTGAGAAGTAGTGAGAAAGTCGCTCAATCGTGTCCGACTTATTGTGACTCCATGGACTAGACAGTCCATGGAATTCTCCAGGCCAGAATAGGGAGTGGGTAGCCTTTCCCTTCGCCAGGGTATCTCCCTAACCCAGGTATTGAACCCAGGTCTCCTGTATTGCAGACGCATTCTTTACCAGCTGATCCACTAGGGAAGCTGAGAAATAGAGAATTTAGTGGTTTTAAGCAATCTCATGGGAATTAATTGAAAGGAAGATATAAAAGCTGAAGTTTGAGGCTGTCAAAGTAGCCAGAAATAGAGAGGCCAAGAACTCTGAGAGAAAGGAGCACAGAGAAGTAAGTTTGATAATTTTTTTTTTCCGCTGAGGCTTCTGCTGAATTCTTAGTATGTATAGGGCAGAAATATGAAGAGTCAATCATAAAGCAAGTGAATATAAATAGAGTTTTTGCAGCCTTATGGTGTTAAGGAAAGTTTAATTGAAATTTGGGAACTTCTTGGTTGGGACTTTTAGTGGGGTTCCATTAAAGACAGGAGAAGGAAATGGCAACCCACTCCAGTATTCTTGTCTGGAGAATCCCATGGACCAAGGAGCCTGGTGGGCTACAGTCCATGGGGTCGCAAAAGAGTCAGACAGGACTGAGCAACTAACACACACACACACATTAAAGACTGAAACCGTATCTTAAGACAGCATGCTCTGTCTATGATGAAGTTAATGTGATTGTTGTATGTGTTTTACATCAGCTGTTGGCTAGATGACAGAGAAAATCCTCTTGGGTGGAAAATATTCAAAGCCACTATAATTTTCTCATGTAAAATGTCCACATTCAATAAAAGTTAGCACACCTCAATGAACAGGGCAAGGTAAAAAAATAAACAGTAATATATCCAAAGGTGATTAAGATACTAACATTATCAGACATGAATTTTAAAGTAACTGTGGTCAACATGTTTAAGAAAATAGGAAATAAGATGGAGAATTTCACATGAGAACACAAATCAATAAAATGGATCAAATAGAAATTCTGTAATTGGGACTTCCCTCATGAGTCCAGACGTTAAGACTTTACCTTCCAATGTAGGGGCTGCGGATTTGATCCCTGGTTGGGGAACTAAGATTCCACATGCCTTGGGGCCAAAGGAAAGAAAATAAAAACAAGAAAATAAAACAGAAGTGATAATGTAACAAATTCAATAAAGACTATTTTTTTTAAAACAAATTCTATAACTGAAAAACACAATAATTGAAATTAAGAACACCAGAGATGTGTTTAACAGCCTATTGACACAGATAAAGAGAGAAATAGTGAACTGGAAGACAAGTTTGTTAAAAAAAAAATCCAGATTGAAGCATGGAGAGAAGAAAGGATGGGAAGTAGAGATGCTTGTAAGGAGACATATGAAATGGTAAGAGAATATGAAATATATATATATATATTGTTGGAATTGCAGAAAGGGGAGGAGAGAATGTAACTGGAACAGTGTTTAAAGAGAGAATGCCTGGGAATTTTCAGAATTGATGAAAACTTAGCCACAGATTCCAGAAATTCTATAAACCTCAAACAAAATAAATACTAATAAAATTATTCCTTAGCTCTACTGAAAAGCAAATGCAAGAAAAATTTAATAAGCCATCAGAGAATAAAAGTAGTATCATCAAAAGAACAATAAGACTGACTGATTTTTCAAAAGAAATGAAAATGGATATCATTTTAAAGAGATAAAAGAGAACATCTGTGAACCTAGAATTCTATTCCTGGCAAAATATTCCCCCAAAATGTGAGCAAAATGAATACAGTTCCAGAGAAGCAAAAACAAAGGGATTTTGTTACTAGTCGTTTAGTCGTTAAGTTGTGTCTGATTCTGTGACCCCGTGGATTGTAGCCCACCAGGATCCTTTGTCCATGGAATTTCCCAGGAAAGAATACTGGAGTGAGTTGCCATATCCATCTCTAGGGGATGGTTTAGTAGACTGGCATTAAAAGGATGTTCTTCAAAAAGTGGAAATTTCCCCAACAGTAAAAAACAAAAATGAATGAGGAAAGGGAGCAAGAAAAATTGTAAAAATGTGTATAAATATAAATGAAAGCATATTGACTGTATTAAACAATGCTAATTAAGCATTGTGGGAATATTTAATATATTCTGATATGGTAAGGTACTTGTAGCATCAATTTGAATGACAGAATCACACAAAGTGGGAGAATGTAGTGGACTGCAATAAAGAACTTTAAGAACCTAAGCTTGTCTGAAAAGTCATTGAAGCACTAATTAATAATTGACTGTAACAAGCCAAGGATGTCTGTTTTAACCTCTCAAGTAACCACTAAAAGAATAAGGATTTATAATTCACAGCCTAATGTATTTGGAAATGCAATAGTAAAAGAACAAAACTGATTACTCAGAATGCTTTCTTTGAAATGAATTTCTGTGTTTCCCCTCAGGATCATTTTTCTCTAGCCTTAACATACTGATTCACTTTATTATTATTATTTCCGTGCAGGTTAAACACAGATTAATTACTTTTAGGTGTATACAATTTGTGTGTGTGTGTGTGTGTGTGTGCCTGAAAGCACCTCCATTTCACTTTTAAACTTAAGAAAAAAAAATATATATATATTTTACTGGACACTGAATACTAACTAGGCAGTTATTTGGTACAAAGCATTTCAAAGAAAGCTTTCTGTTCTTTTCTGCCTTCTATTAACATCTATGGAGAAGGCAGCTCCAGTCTTGTTCTTCTCCACTGAGAGTTAAGTATTTTTCCTTTTGTTGTTTACAATTCACTACCTTTCCCCTCATTTTAGCCACTTTAGTGTGATCTGTCTAGGTGTATTTCCCTTTGAAATTATCCTGCATGTGTTTCTTGTATCAGTGAGCTGAGGTTTTTTTTTTTTTTTTTTTTTTCAGGTTTAGAAAATTCTTGGCCAATGTGTCTTTAAATATTGCCATTTTCCTGATTCTTTTCCTCCTCCTCTGGAATTTTGTTCACAGTTTCGTCTCTGTCTCTTATACTTGGTTCTATATTTTTATTCCTTCTCCCCCTATAGTTTCTTATCCATCTCTAACACTTGGTTCTATATTTTTTATTCCTTTTTTTCTCTGTTTATGATGGCCAGTGTTTTAGTTTTCTAGTTCTGTTTTCTTCTATATCAAATGTATGAACTGATTTATTAAGGATTTCATATTAGTTATGGTATTAATATTTTTCAATTCTAGAATTTATATTGTGTTCTTTATTAGTGACTCCTACAATTTGAAGAAATTCCTCTTTTATTTCCATCATCTTGTCCTCTGTTTTCTACACATAATAATTACAGTTATTTTAGATTTTTCATAGTTTAAGCCCAACATCTCATTTAAATGTAGGTCTATTTCTTTTTTTTTTATTGGATTTTAGCTGTAAAATCCTGTGTCTTGTCTTTCCTAGTATTTTTTAAATTGAATGCCACTTATTGTGCATAAAATAATTGTAGCATCGCCATACGATGATATCTCCATCCAAAAGTGATTACTCTTTCTTCTGCTGGTGAAATAAGCTATGGTAGGGACAAGAAAAGCATTGATTCAGAATGTTTTCTCATCATAGAACCGGGAGGATTTGATACTGGGTGAGTGATGGGTTAGGTGTCCAGGTGCAGGAGAGTGTGAGGAACTGAAGCTGACTGCCAGAATGGTGGTTCGGGAGGCTTGGTAGCTTACGGTGCTATTGCCTGAGCTGGGCGACACTGAGGAAGGACTTGTGTGAAAGGTGGTGTGAACAGGAGTTCACTTCTGTATGTGTGAATTTAAGGTGGCACTGCCATCTGAGTAGAGGCAACGTCGTATGCAGTTTCTTGTCTGAGTCTGTGTCAGCTTTGCCTTGGGGTTGGCTTTCCAAAGTCACTCAGCTCTTTCAATCTTGCTTCAGAGAAAGGGTAGATAGTGCAACAATTAAAAGTTACTATGTTTTGCAAGTATGTTTTTCTTCAATTAGTGCAATCTGGCTCCTTGCCTTTATTTTAATGATTATGGAGAAATCTGTTAACTACTACCATCTGTGCCCTCACAAAACGGCATGATGACTGTTGTTTGATTTAAAAGGAGGACTTATTGTCCACATCTATTTTCTTAGTTTGCAGTTCTTAAATGTACTTGAGCTGATGTTGAAAGCAGAGCTGTGAGCAGCAAACTTGGCATAGCTATCCATGAGCACAATATACTCTGGGCACAGGGTGAATTTGATGGACAAGCTTGTGTTCTAACCATGTATTACAATCCCCACAACCTCTGAATAACTTGAAGATTTTCTCTTTGACATTTTTCTCTGCAGGAATGGCAATTAAAACACTCCCTGGATTTCAGCTAACTTAACATTTTAATGTATAAACAACAACTCACCTCCTGGCTGTTGATAGACTATTGCTTATTGTTCTAGAAACTTTGATTGAAGAAAATAGTTCTCAACTCATTAAAACCAGTATTCTTATTCCTGAATATGTTTCAAATACTAAATTTCTCAGTGTTCAGCCTGATCCTGAACTATTCTCTTCATGGCTAGTGTTTTGACTGAGACTATTGATTTTGTATAAAATGTATCTACAGAATAGCCTTTTTTTCCCCCTGAAAAGGCTGCTATTTTTTTTTCTGAACTTTCTCTTTTCTTAGTTTTTTTTTTTTTTAAAGAAAGCATGAGAGAAGAAATTCTGCCTGCTTCTCATGTTCAAGCTATTTTTTCTCTTCTTTATATTTTGTATGCCCTAATTTTGACAGAATTTTTCAGAACCTTAACTCTCAGGTTCTTGAAATCCAAATCGAGATCTTGAAGCCAAAAATGCATCAGAAAACCAAGCTTCCCTTTTATTTACTACTGTATCCTTGGCCCCAGTAGCAGTGCATAGCACATAGTAGGCATTCAATTTTTGAATAAATGAGTAAAGGATAAATGGATATAGTGGCCTCTGATCGCTCATTAATGAGGGAAAACTGTTCTCTGGTACTTACACCTCTAAGACGTGGGCCAACCAGCGCCACAGCTCAAGCTCAGTCTATTTTTTGAATCATTTGCAAAAGACAAATGAGTCTTTCTTCAAGTTTAGAGTAAAGAGGTCATGTAACATAAAGATAGAGACACAAACTACAGGCTAATTCAGGATAGCATTACTCTTTATTTTTTACTGCACCCATAATCTACTCAAGGAAAAGAAACAAGCTTGACTCATTGTCTGTACAGAAAAAATATATATATTTTTGTTGTTGTTGTTGTTGTTTTTAATTTTATTTTATTTTTAAACTTTACATAATTGTATTAGTTTTGCCAAATATCAAAATGAATCCGCCACAGGTATACATGTATTCCCCATCCTGAACCCTCCTCCCTCTTCCCTCCCCATACCATCCCTCTGGGTCATCCCAGTGCACTAGCCCCAAGCATCCAGTATCATGCATTGAACCTGGACTGGCAACTCGTTTCTGACATGATATTTTACATGTTTCAATGCCATTCTCCCAAGTCTTCCCACCCTCTCCCTCTCCCACAGAGTCCATAAGACTGATCTATACATCAGTGTCTCTTTTGCTGTCTCGTACACAGGGTTATTGTTACCATCTTTCTAAATTCCATATACATGCATTAGTATACTGTATTGGTGTTTTTCCTTCTGGCTTACTTCACTCTGTATAATAGGCTCCAGTTTCATCCACCTCATTAGAACTGATTCAAATGTATTCTTTTTAATGGCTGAGTAATACTCCATTGTGTATATGTACCACAGCTTTCTTATCCATTCATCTGCTGATGGGCATCTAGGTTGCTTCCATGTCCTGGCTATTATAAACAGTGCTGCGATGAACATTGGGGTACACGTGTCTCTTTCCCTTCTGGTTTCCTCAGTGTGTATGCCCAGCAGTGGGATTGCTGGATCATAAGGCAGTTCTATTTCCAGATTTTTAAGGAATCTCCACACTGTTCTCCATAGTGGCTGTACTAGTTTGCATTCCCACCAACAGTGTAAGAGGGTTCCCTTTTCTCTACACCCTCTCCAGCATTTATTGCTTGTAGACTTTTGGATCGCAGCCATTCTGACTGGTGTGAAATGGTACCTCACAGTGGTTTTGATTTGCATTTCTCTGATAATGAGTGATGTTGAGCATCTTTTCATGTGTTTGTTAGCCATCTGTATGTCTTCTTTGGAGAAATGTCTATTTAGTTCCTTGGCCCATTTTTTGATTGGGTCATTTATTTTTCTGGAGTTGAGCTGTAGGAGTTGCTTATATATTTTTGACATTAGTTGTTTGTCAGTTGCTTCATTTGCTATTATTTTCTCCCATTCTGAAGGCTGTCTTTTCACCTTGCTAATAGTTTCCTTTGATGTGCAGAAGCTTTTAAGGTTAATTAGGTCCCATTTGTTTATTTTTGCTTTTAGAAAATATATTTTTGAGTTCTACTCTAGGCAGGTTATAGGTTTTCCTGGGATTGGCCATAATCTATTTATTATGGGCTCATTAACAATTTTATATTTCATGCTGTTTGTTCCTGAAGCTAATTATAATCATTAAATCCATTAAAACCTTAAATCCTTTTCTGATGGATACAAATTTACATTTTGAATAAACAGGTTCTTTCACAATATGTTTGGAGAAGGAAATGGCAATCTACTCCAGTACTATTGCCTGGAAAATCCCATGGACAGAGAAGCCTGGTAGGCTACAGTCCATGGGGTCGCAAAGAGTCAGACATGACTGAGGACTTCACGTTCACATTCACAATATGTGTCCTTATATAACACTAGAGCCTCCTAGACTGTTACAACTCTTCTTGCAAGATAAATTTGTAAGCTTGACTCCTGGACAGCCTTTTATTCCCATCTAGCAATCAGTACTCTTGCCTGGAATATCCCAAGTTGGAGGAGCCTGGTAGGCTGCAGTCCATGGGGTTGCTAAGAGTCGGACACGACTGAGTGACTTCACTTTCATTTTTCACCTTCATGCATTGGAGAAGGAAATGGCAACCCACTCCAGTGTTCTTGCCTGGAGAATCCCAGGGACAAGGGAGCCTGGTGGGCTGCCGTCTATGGGGTCACACAGAGTCGGACATGACTGAAGTTACTTAGCAGCAGCAGCAGTTGTATTAATACAAAGACTTTGCAGTCACTCTTGGTATGTGGCTTAAAATTGAAAAAAATCTTGACTGTGAAGGACTGAGGCTTTTTTCCCCACAGTAGTCACATCTCCTAGTCTTTTACAATTTCAGGGTTTGGTCCTGACCCAGTATTACCTTTTCTCTATAATCCAAGGACAGCTTGTGCTTCATCATTTGCTTTTTACTGATGAACTCCTTCTCCGCCATAAGATACTTCGTTCCCAGTAGACTGGGATGACAGTGAAGACTATGACAGATAGAAAGCCTTTATCTAAGCTTGGTGGGCCCAGTTGTGTCAGCAAAGAAGGAAGGATGCGATGGTGGTCAAAGTTTTAGTCACGCCTGATGGTGCTAGGAGAAAGATAATTCTGGAAACCATGTGACTTCAGTAGTAGAAGGTTCTGTTATTCCAGTAAGATATTGTGCTGTGCTTCAGTTCAGTTGCTCAGTCGTGTCTGACTCTTTGTGACCCCATGGACTGTAGCACTCCAGGCCTCCCTGTCCTCCACCTCCTGGAGCCTACCCAAACTCATGTCCATTGAGTCGGTGATGCCACCCAACCATCTCATCCTCTGTCATCCCCTTCTCCTCCTGCCTTCAATCTTTCCCAGCATCAGGGTCTTTTCCAATGAGTTAGTTCTTCTCATCAGCTTCAGCTTTAGCATCAGTCCTTCCAATGAATATTCAATACTGATTTCCTTTAGGATTGACTGGTTTGATCTTCTTACAGTTCAAGGGACTCTCAAGAGTCTTCTCCAAGACAAAAGCATCAATTCTTCGGCACTCAGCTTTCTTTATGGTCCATTTCTTTACTTTTTTATGGTGCTGTGCTTAGTCAATGGCACCCCACTCCAGTACTCTTGCCTGGAAAATCCCATGGATGGAGGAGCCTGGTAGGCTGCAGTCCATGGGGGTGCGAAGAGTCAGACACGACTGAGTGACTTCACTTTCACTTTTCACTTTCATGCATTGGAGAAGGAAATGGCAACCCAGTCCAGTGTTCTTGCCTGGAGAATCCCAGGGATGAGGGAGCCTTGTGGGCTGCCGTCTATGGGGTCGCACAGAGTTGGACACGACTGAAGCGACTTAGCAGCAGCAGCAGCTTGGTCATTAGTTGTGTCTGACTCTGTGACCCCATGTCTGTAGCCAACAAAACTCCTCTATCTATGGAATTTTCTAGGCAAGAATACTAGAGAGTATTTGCTATTTCCTCCTCTACGGGATATTCCTGATACAAGGATTGAACCCATATCTCCTGCAGCTCCTGCATTGACAGGCAGATTCTTTACCGCTGAGCCACCCGGGAAGCCAATATATTGTAACAAAATTCAAAACAACCTTTCCTAAGACAATGAACATTTATTACTAATTACATATTTCTTTCACTCATAGATAAGGAAACATATAACTGGTAGATAGTTTCCATCTATTGTAATTTCCAGGCTCCTTTTGCCCTTACATTTGAACATTTTTAGATGGAAATGTCTTACAATTAAAGTAGATCTTTAATTTGGTACATTATTTTTCCTTGTAAAGTTGTTGTTTAATTCACTGTATTATAATTCTTCTATTTCTAAATTCGATTTCTATTTCTAAATTTTAAAATGCGAAGGAGAAGGAAAATAATAAGGAAGGAGAAATTATATAGATGGAGATCAAAATATCTGTATATGCTGACCAATCTGGACTGGCGACTACATTTAAGATGTATGTGGTCTGGAGTCCATGCCTGCTTTCCGTATATGGCAGCAGGGGTAGAGAAGTCTACCGTTGCTTGGTAGTTTGTGGTGCTATTTCCTGAGCTGGGGAACACGAAGGAAGGGACTTCTCTGAAAGATGGTGTGACTACGAGTTCACCTTTGTACCTGTGGATTTGCAGTGTCTTTCTGTCTGAGCAGAGGCAATGCTGTGTGCAGTTTTCTGTATGAGCCTGTGTCAGCCTTGTGTTGAGTTGTGTTTGGCTTTCTACAGTCACTCAGCTCTTTCAATCTTGCTTCTGAGAAAGGGCAGATAGTGTAACAGTTAAAAGTTAACATGTTTTAGCAAGCATCTTTTTCTTCAATCAGTGAGAGTTCCTCCTTTGAGCAAGGTAATTTGAGAAAAAAAGCAAACCCAGAGTTTCTTTTCTAGGGCCCTAGTAATTAGTCATTCCTGTTTCCTTGGGGAAGGTAGTAAGTTTGAGAAAGAGGAGCAATGTTCCTCCTCCATTTTTTCTCAGCTGGGAGTTGGGTAGAAGCTTTCACCATTCTTGTAAGACCTCTAGAAGTGAGGAATTATCGTCTCTATCGTTAGAATTGAGGAAAAGTTATGGAATATACAAAATGTTGCCTCTAATAGTTAAAAGCATGCGAGCTCAGTCGTGTCCGACTCTTTGCAACCCCATGGACTGTAGCCTGCCAGGCTCTGTCCATGGAATTTTCCCTGTGAGAACACTGGAGTGGGTTGCCATTTCCTTCTCTAGGGTATCTTCCCCACCCAGTGGTCAAACCTGCGTCTGTTGCACCTCCTGCGTTGGCGGGTGGATTCTTCACCACTGTGCCACCTGGGAAGCCCAAATCAGGATAAACAGAAACAAATTATGATATTGTTATTCTAAGATATCTTCAAACCAAAATGTAGAATTTATAAACATTGAAGGAGCAAGAGAGGTTTTCTTCTATAGGTTAGGGAAAAGCATCTAAATATTCTGTCTCTGTCTGCCAACCCATGCTGACAGCCAGTTAAATGCATTCAGGCATCAAACAATTAACATTTTAGAGGCATTTACTAAGGCTTGATTAGAGGTTACTTTGGAAGTAGAATAAAACCAAGACACATATTTAAAATACACTGTGTACTCAATTAATGAAACTTTCTATTTAAGCTTTATCTAAAAGTCACCATCTAAAGTGACTATTATCGATTACAGTGATTGTTCTTGAAGAGGTGTGGTTATTCAGCAGAAGGTATAATCTAGCAATTAGAAGAAGCTGCAATATTGGTTACTTGTAGGTATGCAAATCTCCCAGAAGCTCTGCAAAATTGGCTCAAGGTTTCATTGCTATATTTTTATTCTAAGAACTGACCTCTTGAAGTTAAGTACTAGTAATACAAAGTTCCCAGAAAGAAAGAAAGGCTGAAATCTTACACCCATGGTAGAAATGGTAGTTCATCACTAATATAAGTATTGCAAATAGAACCAAATATGTTAGATTTAATATCCTAGCTCCATGGTTGCTGTTCACAGATTTACTTTTTCTATTCAATATTTTCTATATTTGTAGGAAATATTCTCTTGATGTCCCAAATTCTTGTGATTGGAAAAAGTCAGATTGACATTTTTTGTTATGTAACTATGAAAATCTAGTTAGCCTTTTTGCTGCTGCTAAGTCGCTTCAGTCATGTCCGACTCTGTGCAGCCCCATAGACAGCCTCCTACCAGGCTCCTCTGTCCCTGGGATTCTCCAGGCAAGAATACTGGAGTGGGTTGCCATTTCCTTCTCCAAGTTAGCCTTTTTAGGAAGTGTCTATAAACATTTTCACAGAATTTAGAATTTTCTGTAGGGATTGGTTTTGAGAATGAACTGGAGTCCTGTTTTAAAAAACTAGATGCCATTCACCAACATTCAGTATGGGCAGCACATATTCCCATGAAGATCGATCATTTTCCAAGTACAGGATTAAGTGGTATTTAAAAAGATTGAATGACCACATATTAGAACCCCGAGGCATAGATGTATCTTCAAGGAATTTAACTAATTTAGAGAAGTAATTACATATGAAGTTATTAGCTGTTTGTATGACCTTGTTAAAAATGCCTTAAACTTTCTCTCTTCAAATCCCTCCAATGAGAAATGAGAGTGTTGGCCCAAATAGCTGCCAAGGTTTGATTCAGCTCTATGATTCAGGTTGAGAGTAATTTCAGAGTAATATGGTCACAATAATCATAAGGCAGATTATGTACTTATATGCTAAAGACTATGAAGAATTGTATTGCTCTGAGTCTTGCAGAATGCAGGAGACATGGATTGGCAGACAAGGAAGAAGGGCTGTGATACCTTCTGCTGAGACAGCTAGGGTAACCTTCCAAACTGTGCTGTTACCTTTGAATCCATTTTATCTGTTGTCTCTCTGAGCATGTACTTTCTCCAAGCCAAAGAGATCAGTGGCTCTCCATTCCCTACAGCCTGGGTCTCAACTGCACAGAATGGTTATCCCCACACCCCCACCCACCATGGATTCTGACCCAGGAACCCTGTGCTTCTCCAGTTCTGGCACCTACTTACCATTATTCCTCATCTACCCTTTCTAAACTGTTTTCTGTTTCTATTCCTCTTCCATGCTATATCGTCTGTCTCTTCCACATCAACATTTATAAAAACAACTGGTGCTTCTAGATAGCTGACATTTTCCTTGGGCAAGCTTTGGGATGCCAGCTGCAAGCCGCTTTTAGTGTGTGTGTGCGTTAGAGATGGCATGGAGGATGCTTCTCTTCCTCTCCCTACCTTCCACCTGAGGTCACAGAGAAAGGACTTGCTGCCACTACCTTTAGTCCATAGTGGAAGTGCTGAGAAGTTGTTCCTGTCGCCTTTCTCCTGTTTCTATTGGAGGCCCCTTGAGCTTGACAATTCTTCACTGTTTAAGACTGTGACTCTCAGAACAGTGTGGCTTCCCTATGATTGTATGAACCCAAAGCACTCTCTTTATTTAAACCCTTTCTTTCCCCAGTGGTTCTGTCTCAATGAGAGCTCATTGAGAACCAGAGTCTCCTTACTTGCTCCCCTTCTTGGGAGATGGGCTGATGAGCCTAGAAAGGTTGATGACAGCTCAACATTCATTAGCCATGGTTCACTAATGGGCAGGGCTGAGATGGTGAAATTCCCTTTTCTCCCCAACCCATCTTAATGATGTACAGCTGACAAATAAAAACTAAATATATTTAGAATGTGCAATGTGATAATTTAACATGCATATACAATATGAAATGATTACCAGTTATGTTAATAAACATATCCATCACTTCACACACTTACATTTCTATGCATGGTAAGAGCACTTCAGATTTGCTCTTAGCAGATTTGAAGTATACTTCAAGTATACTTGAATTAACTTTATCATGAACATATATTGAATTAACAATATCGTTAACTACAGTTACTGCATGGCATGGACAGGGAGGCCTGGCGTGCTGCGATTCATGGGGTCGCAAAGAGTCGGACACGACTGAGTGACTGAACTGAACTGCATGGTATATTAGATCCCCAGAATTTATTAATCTTATAACTGATAAATTATAGTTTTTAACCAACTTCTCTCTACTACCATACCTCCCCTACCCCCATCCCTGGCAACCACTGTTATACTTACTCTCTGGTTCTGTGAGCTTGACGTTTTTAGATTAGACATATAAGTGAGATCGTACAGTGTTTATCTTTCTCTGTCTGGTTTATTTTACCATTTCCCTTAGCATAATGTTTTCCAGGTTCATTCATGTTGTTGTAAGTGGCAGGATTTCCTTTTTTTAAAAGACTGAATAATATTCCATTGTATATATAAAAACACTTGTTATTTAATCATTCATCTTTTCTCATTTTTTAAAAATTATGACTTTATTACTGAGTGTGATTGATGAAATGTATGGTAAGGGTACACTCAGCTTTTTTTGTTTTTTTAAGAAAGCACCAAACTCTTCCAAAGTGACTGCACTACTTTGCATTCTTACCAGCTAAGCCACACTTTGCAGGTAGGACTTATTTTTCTTTTTCTTGCTCTTTTCTATGCTTTGGTGCAGCAGGCTGACAGCGTCTCTGTGGGCTCATACAGGTCCTATTGACAGACAGGCTTGTGGAGAGAATGCAGAAGGCTCCCACTCTATATTCTAGTGTATCAGAGCCCACAGTCTAGTAGCAGTTAAGCTCTTGCCTGTCATTATTAATGAAATGGACCCTGGAATTACATTTAGCATCTTGTATCTGTCTTCTTCTCTTTCAGTTTGGTCAAAATAAATTAATGAATATTTTGAGTATCTTGAGCCTCATAAGACTTAGAAACTCTTCAGCTCTGTAAGTGTTTATAAGTTAAGCCCTCACATGGGTTTTCTAGGAATGTTGAAAATTTTGTGTGGGTTAGGATTTTGTATTATTGATTCTCTTTACTGCCTAAAACTCTTAGTGCCTTGTTCATTTTAGGTACTTGGTTTATTGAACTGAATAATATTAGCTACACTTATTGAGTGTTTACTATATGCCAGGCTCTGTTCTAAAGTTTCTGTATGTATTAACATATTTAAAACAAAAACTTTAAGAAGGTATTACATTTATTAAACCACTTTATCCATGAGAACAAACAGGCTCAGACATGTTAAGTAATTTCTTCAAGGGCATCCAGTTAGTAAACATCCAGTTAAGTTTTGGAATCCGGCAGTCTGACTCCCGGAGAAGGCAATGGCACCCCACTCCAGTGCTCCTGCCTGGAAAATCCCATAGACGGAGGAGCCTGGTGGGCTGCAGTCCATGGGGTCGCTGAGGGTCAAACACGACTGAGAGACTTCACTTTCACTCCTAACTTTCATGCATTGGAGAAGGAAATGGCAACCCACTCCAGTGTTCTTGCCTGGAGAATCCCAGGGACGGGGGAACCTGGTGGGCTGCTGTCTATGGGGTCGCACAGAGTCGGACACGACTGAAGTGACACAGCAGCAGCAGCAGCCTGACTCCAGAGTGTGGACCATTGGATTGTGCCTTCAGAGAGGAAACTAACATTGACAATGACAAAATAAAATGACACTTGAAAAGCTTTTGTTGTTCAGTTGCTAAGTTGTGTCCAACTTTTTGTGACCTCTTGGATTGTTTGTCAGGCTTCCCTGTCCTTCCCTACTTCCTGGAGTTTGCTCAAACTCATGTCCATTGAGTCAGTGATACCATCCAACTATCTCATCCTCTGTTGCCCCCTTCTCCTCCTACCCTCAATCTTTCCCAGCATCAGGGTCTTTTCCAATAAATCAGCTCTTTGCATCAAAGAGTATTGGAGCCAAAGTATTGGAGCTTTAGCATCAGTCCTTCCAATGAATATCCAGGGTTGATTTCCTCTAGGACTGACTGGTTGGATCTCCTTGCTGTCCAAGGGACTCTCAAGAGTCTTCTCCAGCACCAAGTACTGTCCTTTAATCTTAAAAATGGACAGTATTATTATTATTAATAGTATGGTGCTATTTTTAGTAGCACCTTAGGGAAAAGTATTAGTGGCTGGAAGATATCTTGAGAGATCATTTAGTAGGGTTATTTTCAAATTGGGCCCCTTGGATCTCATCAGGGAACACAGTGTGTGTGTGTGTGTGTGTGTGCGTGTGTAGAGGGTTCATTACAAGCCCTGGAGAAGAATGGGGTAGGCCTTGACCTTATTTTTTATCACGTCTATACACTAGAGTCCCATGTGTGATTTCAGTTGAAAAAAGTCTCCAAGCTGCTAAAATAACTTGTTTGAAAACTACACAGAGGGCTTCCCAGGTGGCTCAGTGGTAAAGAATCCGCCTGCCAATGAGACACGGGCTCGATCCCTGGGTCAGGAAGATCCCTTGGAGAAAGTAATGGCAAGGCCCTCCAGTATTCTTGCCTGGGAAATCCCATGGACAGGTAAACCTGGTGGGTTACAGTCCATGGGGTCACAAAGAGATGGACACACACACGCACAAAAACTACAGAGAACGCCACCCAAATTTCCGAGGGTGATTGGAATTCTATTGGTTTCCATACTTTATAAGGTGATTTTTTAAAATTTATTTTTAATTGGAGGATAATTGTTTTACAATGTTGCGTTGGTTTCTGTCCTACAACAACACAAATCAACCCTAAGCATATCTATGCTCCCTCCCTCTTGAACCTCCCTCCAACCATCCCACTCTTCTAAGCTGCCACAGAACTCCCTGTGTCATACAGCAACTTCTGGCATGAATATTTTCACTGTTTACTCTGTTAAATAAACCAGAGAACTAAAAACACTTTGTTGCTTCTTCAATAGCTCACTTAAAAATAGAGCAGTTTCCTACTAGGTTAATAGACAATCGACTCAGTTGTCAATAACATGGAAATACAATAAATCTGAAGTACAGCAAATGTTTTCCAAGTAAGGCAGTTACGATGCCAGATATTAGCAGCAAAGGCATGCTTTGTGGCACTACAAATCACAGTTCTGCTTTGTCTTCCGTACCTTAAATGCTCAGGCTGTAAAATCAGGCTATGTCCTTGCTAGCTCCTTCCCCTTCCATAGATCAGAACCTACATTCACATATTCTCTTTGCATCTATGCCCACTTCAAGGTTCTTCTCCTTTCCTGTGCTTACCTGATGCTGTCTGGGCCCCTTCAGTAGCAAGCCCGTAACTTTTGGTGTGTTATATTTACCACCGCTTCTGTTTCTATAATGTGCTTGAATGCAGTGTAAGGGTAAAGACCATTTTTCTGGATCTTGAATTCATGGGCTCATAACAAATAAAAGTCGTCAAAACTTCAAGGTCAAATGAATAATTACCTAGATCCCTTGAGAGAATTAAAAGGAAAAGTGTAGAGAAAAGAGACACTGTTTAATAGCTGGGTAGCTTTAAATTCACAGCAAGTAAGTTTTCAAAACAGTTATTTAGTTTTATTTCAAGTTATTTAGTTTTATTTTTTCAGGCTGAAAAAAAGACAAAAAAGGATACAGAGTAAGTTACTTCAAGATTAGAAACAAAAGGAAAATCAGCAAACATATAAGTAATACAATTCTCAGTAATAGCTGAACCTCAAAGTTCGGTAGTACTCATTTAATTTATGTTAATTGCAAATTATCATAAAATAGGTTTGACAGCTTTATTTCACCTTTAAAATTTCAGTTCAAATCAACTTGCATTTGGGAAAACAGATAAAACATAGATGGTTGCTTCTGCCCTGAGATTTAAGGAAATGACTTACGTAAATACCTAACCAATTAATTAAAGGGAATTATTCTTGGAAGAATGAACTCTGAGAGATACTTGAAGTATGTTTTTTATTTCCTGTTCCAACCCTACAGTCATTTAATTGCTGTTTAATTTGACAGGCATATACTTGTGTTCATACTAAATTCTAGCAAATTATAGTACATTCATAGTTTCAGACTGTAAGGGCCAATATTTTTCCATACTAGAAGTTGATTACTTAATAAATAACCAAGCCTCATTGAAACTAGGGGTTAGGATTTATGCATAAAAAAGAAGAAGAATAAAACAAGAATTATGAACACAAGTTTTCAATGATCTGGAAGATTGAATCACAATTAACCTTTTGGTCTGAGGCAAAAGGTAAACACAGGTAGAAATAGTTAAAATGATACTTAAAAAACTGGTCATTTCTTTTCTTTCTAGAAAACCTTATCTCATATACAGGAGTATCAATGTAGGTTTTAGTTCTCAGGCAATATATGATTTGTCTGAAAACTGAGTTACGAACCGAGGTAGATGCAACCATTTTGCTACTTTCAAATCAGCTGGCATGAAATGATGACTAGTAATTGAGCAAGAAAGGTCATTTCTATTTTATCTTACTTTGTGATACAGTAATTTCCAAGCCATCTGCTCTTTGGAATATCTATGCAGAGGAAATGAAGAATTCCGAGATTTATGCAGAAACCTTAGAATCCATCCAGAGCTCACCCATAAGCCTTCAGAGGACGTCAGACAGACATTAGATACCCCAAGACAAAGGCAAACCAGAAACACCTAAGAAGGAAGTGGTCCAGACGGTACAGCTCCCCTGAATACCTGGCTCTGTTCTTGTGTATCTGATCTTTATTTTCTTCAGTAGGGAATTCTTAACCGTCATAAATTAACTTGCAGAATCACACTATTAATGATAATACTATAATTCTAATTCTACCTGAAAACCAAACCAGTTTAGAAACTATAGACCCTCTCCCCTATGAAAATACTAAAACATGATGAAAGATGAAGTAAAGAATTCCTATTTTTCCCAAGGGACAAAAAAAAAAAAAAGAAAAACAGGAAAAGACAGAATCAGACGACTGGAACTTCTCTTCTGGAGCTAATTGTGGTTCATTATCTCATGTTTTATGATCAGCAATTCAGACTGGGGGTTGACAAACACCACTTACCCAAAAGCAGTCGGCTGTGTCGGCTGAAGCAGAGGTTGCCTGCGAGATTTCTGAGTCAGTTATGCTTCGAATCAACATTTGGCCAACGTTGAAATGCCAGGAGGGAGTGCAGCTGTGAACGAGACCGGTTTCGCTGGTGCATCCGGCAGACCCATAAGCTGTGTTTTTATGACAGGGCCTGGCTTTAATTTTCTTGGTTTGACAAAATCTGACTATCTCTGGCAGAGCCATCTGTCCATTTGACACATTTTGGCCTCAGCAGAAGAGGAGGAGCAGGTCATGCAGCGAGGGACTCGACAGTTTGAGCATCGAGTAAAGGAGAGACCTTCCACCAACATGTGTGGCGATCTGGGGAAAAGGATTTCAAGGGCCTTTTTTATGCTGGATCAGAGAACATACTTGGTGTTTATGGTGAGGTCTCACCTCCCATTGCTTCACACGTTGGTGGGAAAGGGGCCCTTTTGGTCCATGGAAATATGAGTTGGGGCTCCTCACAAACTCACAGCCCTAAGCCTAGAAATTCTGTTATTAAATAATATCCATTATTTCTTCCCTTTGAGAATCTGAGAAACCAAGTGGCCTTAAGAGAGTTTTGTCATTCTTTGTACAGGGATCTTCACTTGTTTTCCATTAGCACCACTTCATCCACAGTTTCAGTTACCCACAGTCAACCCTGGTCTATTCCATCAGAAAAGAACAATTCACACGTGTGCACCTTCTGAGTAGGATGAGGAAATCTCGCGTGAAGTCATCTCGCGTGGTCTGGCTCAGCCGTGACTCCTCCCTCTCTTCAGCAAACCCCAGCCATTAGTAACTTACCAGTCAACTTGGTAGTCAGGCCCGCAGTCTTCATATCAGCAGCGTTTATGTTCAAATGACCCTTACTTAATAACGGCACCAAAACTCTAGAGTAATGATTTGGCAATTGGGGTATGCCAAAGAGAAGTCGTGAAGTGCTTCCTCTAAGGGAAAAGGTGACTTAAGAAGGAAAGAAATCCTACGAGGAGGTTGCTAAGACCTACGGTAAGAACAGATCTTTTATTCTTGAAATTGCAAAGAACAAGAAATTTGTGCTAGTTTTGCTGTCGCACCTCAGACTGCAAGGTATATAACTGCTTAACTGCTTAAGATGAAAAAAGCCTTACACTTGTAAAATAAAATATTTCGAGAGAGACTGTGAATTGCTGAAACTCAGCCTCTGTTCACTGGTGCTGAACAATAACACAGAGACAAGGGTTTTGGGTGAAGTAGAAAGAAATAGCTTGACTGCTTTGCCAGGCAAAGAGGGGCACAGCAGGCTGCTGTGGTCAAGACTGTGTATCCTATCCTGGAAGGGATAGTGCCCTACTTAAAGTGTTCAACAAGCAATGCGACATCAGCTGGTGCACGTTCTTCTGATTGGTTGGTGGTCAGGTAATCAGGAGTCAACACCATCAACCTGGTTCCAACCACATGGGACAACCTGCTTGGGGGCAGATAGAGTTAACTTTTGCCACCTGGTGTTTCAGTATCTGCAAAACAGTTCAAAGGATATGGCGGAGAGTATTCTCTAGTCCTTGAGGAAGAACTAAAGGTCCTTGATTTTAATGGCCAAAGTAGTAGTATTTTGACTTGCTTGAATGTTTTCCTTTCTTTCTGCATTTTCTCATTCCTCTGTTTAATTTTATTCTTTGAGTAAAGTTTCTCTGACTTCCCTAAAGTTTCTCTGACTTCCCTGGTGGCTCAGACGGTAAAGCGTCTGTCTACAATGCGGGAGACCTGGGTTCAATCCCTGGGTCGGGAAGATTCCCTGGAGAAGGAAATGGCAACCCACTCCAGTACTCTTGCCTAGAAAATCCCATGGACGGAGGAGTCTGGTGCAGGCTACTGCTCATGGGGTCGCAAAGAGTTGGACACGACTGAGCAACTTCACTTTCACTTTCAAAGTTTCTCCGTAGCAAAAGGCAGGCAGAGGACATGGGTGGGGGCTCTTCCTGGGAAGGCCTCACAGGGTCCTGCTCAGATACACACATTCAAATAACTTTTATTACAGCATATTATAATCTATATTATTATTGGTTATTATTGTTAATCTCTTATTGTACCTGATTTATAAATTAAGCTCTATCATAGGTATGTATGCATAACAAGAAACATAGAACATATATGGTTTGGTGTGGTCCATAGTTTTAAGCATCTGCTGGAGTCTTGAAATGTGTCCTCCAAGGCTAGGAGGGAGTACTACTGTATAAAGTATTTTGCCACAAAGTATACAGGTATACAGAATATAAACTGTGGATAAGTGGTTTTAATTTTGGAATTGAAATTGAGAATTCAGCATTTCTACTTGTTCTGATTAATTTCCTCTTAGTATCTAGACTCTGTTGGGTTATGAATATGAGGTTTATCAACATCTCACAATGAGTCTGAGAGTGAAATAGATCATTTAAACAAACAAAGTAGAGGATAGGTGTTTGTTAGCTTTGAAACTAGCATGACTGTGCTCATGCAGAGATGATTAAAGGGGATTGTGTTTACTAGACCCTCAAGATTTGGAATCTGTGAAACAGAACTGAAACTAAAAACAACTCTGTTTTCACTTTATCACCCCTAATAAAATTTTCTAATTATTGTTGTTTACCTGATATCAAGATGTAAATTACTCATGGTTAATGCCTCTTCCCATATGATCTACCACTGTACTGGTTTCAAAACCCCACCTGTCATAGGTGAGTTGGTTTATTGGAAAGCTGTAAAACGAAGTAATAAAAATAGCCAGTGCATCTAATTGCAGAGAGCTCAGTATGTCAGTGGAGTATGCACTTTTGTTAAATATCAAGACAGCATTTATTGTGATGAGGATTGTAGTGAGAAAGAAGGGAAAATTGGATGGTGACACTTTCTCATGCCAGCCATGGACACAGCCTGAGACATTACCAGAATTTCTTCTATTCTCATTAGATTCATTTCAGTTTAAACCTTCTCTGGTGTTTCAATCACAGGGATGTGAACATGAACATACAACATAATTTAAAGGTGATTCTTGTTGTTAAAATGTTCCAGGTGTAGGCTATTCACTGCTGCTGCTGCTACTGCTAAGTCGCTTCAGTCGTGTCCGACTCTGTGCAACCCCATAGATGGCAGCCCACCAGGCTCCCCTGTCCCTGGGATTCTCCAGGTAAGAACACTGGAGTGGGTTGCCATTTCCTTCTCCAATGCATGAAAGTGAAAAGTGAAAGTGAAGTCGCTCAGTCGTGTCCGACTTTAGCAACCCCATGGACTGTAGCCTACCAGGCTCCTCCGTCCATGGGATTTTCCAGGCAGGAGTACTGGAGTGGGGTGCCATTGCCTTCTAGTGAATAGCAATTGGAGAAGGCAATGGCACCCCACTCCAGTACTCTTGCCTGGAAAATCCCAGGGACAGGGGAGCCTGGTGGGCTGCCATCTATGGGGTTGCACAGAGTCGGACACGACTGAAGTGACTTAGCAGCAGCAGCGGCAGAAGAATCCAAACACAATTTTTAATCTCCCTCATTCTTTGTCCTTTCTCCAGGTTTTTTGTTTGATTTTTGTTTTTAAATCATTCCCTGGGTATACTAAGAAGCACAGTGCTATGAGCTGGGGTCTTGAGCAAAGATGTTTCAGTCAAGATACTTTATTAATTGTCCTTTGTAATAAGCAATGTCCAAATGTTTGGTAACTTATCAGTAGGATGGCCTCATAAAACTCATAGGTAAGCAGAGATTAAAACTGTTTTCTCAGGAAAAACAAAAATGTTGCCAAACCCAAGACGTTTCATAAGAATCATGGGGATTGAGAGCTGAAATGTCCTTGGAAATGATCCTTGTGTTCAGATGAAAAGCCAGAGGTCCACAGAGGTGAAATGAATTGGCTAAGATCAAACAGATACATTGTGGAAGTGATCTTTTCCTCCCAGCACTCTTAACATGTTTCAAGGTGGCGGGTGTGGGAATAGTGGAGCGAAAGTGAAGTCTACCAGTTAAAGTAGCAGGAAAAAGACTTAGTGTCAGAGGCGATCTCTAACCTATGCCTCTGTACTCTGTCATTTGCAAACTGGACAAGCTGATGTGTATATGTGTGTGTGTTCATATTAAAAAAATATTTCTCCCGGCAGGTATCTAGAAGTTTCCTTTTAGGATGCTATAAATCAATGAAAAACTTTCCTTTCTATACTTGTCTCAAGTCCTAATTCTGTGCAATTTATAATATGGGAGAATCTTCAATGTCATTCTGAGATCAGTCAGTCATACCATTTTCAGAAATCTAGTTGGTAATAAAACTGTCTTCAGTGAGTATTATACTTTTCCATTAAAGGCTAAAAAATTATCTTTTTAACAGGTTTCTTTGAAATCTGGCAAAAGAACATCTGGCTCACTGGTCTGGTCTATGATTCTTTGGTCCCCTTTTCAGCTATAGAATATTTTCAGTTTTTCTTCAGTTTTTCCTTGAAGAACTGCTTGAAGTGCTCTGAAAGCTGCTCAGAAGTCTTACCAACAGGGCTCTGGGCACATGGGTGGGGTTCTGTGGGCTGGCCCTCCTAGGCTCTGCTAGGCAGATACCCCCATGGGAGACTTGGAAGAATTAAAGGATGTAACTGAGGCAGTGGCCACACGGCGGCAGCATGCTGGAGAGATTTTGTTTCTCTGGGATGCTCTGGTAGAGGTTTAAGTGGCAGAATCATGTGTGTTAAGTCACTTCAGTCCAACTCTTTGCAATCTGATGGATGTTTGCCTGCCAGGCTCCTCTGTCCGTGGGGTTCTCCAGGCAAGAATGCTGGAGTGAGTTTCCATGCCTTCCTCCAGTGGATCTTCCTGACCTGGGGATTGAACTCGCGTCTCTTGGGTCTCCTGCTTGGTAGGAGGGTTCTTTACCACAAGCACCACCTGAGAAGCCCATGAGGGGCAACCAAAATTGGTGTTCTTGCCCTGCCAGGGATTCTGTTAGCCATCTGCTGCTGCTGCTAAGTCGCTTCAGTCGTGCCCGGCTCTGTGCGACACCATAGACGGCAGCCCACCAGGCTCCGCCGTCCCTGGGATTCTCCAGGCAAGAACACGGGAGTGGGTTGCCATTTCCTTCTCCATCTAGTACCCTATAATTAAGCAGTTTCAGTTCGTATTACTCTGCTCAGACTTCCTTAACAAAATGTTATAAACTAGGTGGCTTGTACAGCAGAAATCTATTTTCTCGTAGTTTTGGAGCCTGGGAGGTTCCAGCTGAAGGTCCAGGAGGGTTTCTATCTGGGAAGAGGTCTCGTACTGGCCTGCAGATGGCCACCTTGCTGCATCCTCATGCGGCAAAGAAAGGGAGCAAGCTCTCTGGTGTCTCTTCTTATAAGGACACTAATTGTGTTGGATCAGGGCCATACTCTTATGACCTTCAGTTCAGTTCAGTCGTGTCCCACTCTTTGCAACCCCATGAATTGCAGCACGCCAGGCCTCCCTGTCCATCACCAAGTCCCGGAATTCACTCAGACTCATGTCCATCAAGTTGGTGATGCCATCCAGCTTATGACCTTAACTACTTCTAAATATAAAGGCTTCATGTTGAAATAGTCACATTAGAGGTTAGGGCTTCAGCGTAGGAATTTGGGGGGCACAGCATTCAGTCCATAGAATGGCTTAAATTATTCGAATGGATTCTGCTTTTGGAAAATTTTTGACCCCAAAATACATGGGGTATAATTTCTGTGTTTTTAAACTTGAATTCACTTAGAAGAACTAGATGCTTTTGTGCAATCCTCTTGTAGAACTTTTATTCTTTCCCATTGATGTTAAATATATTAAATATCCTTTAATAGTAAGAGTAGAAACAAAATAGAGTGTGAGGGTTTCTCTTTTCTCTCTATTTTCAGTTAATATGTGATTTAAAATACATGCACCCAAGGACATTATTTACAATTGCCTAATGTGTAAACATGGAGAAGGCAATGGCACCCCACTCCAGTACTCTTGCCTGGAGAATCCCATGGACAGAGGAGCCTGGTAGGCTGCAGTCCATGGGGTCGCTAAGAGTTGGAGACAACTGAGCGACTTCACTTTCACTTTTCACTTTCATGCATTGGAGAAGGAAATGGCAACCCACTCCAGTGTTCTTACCTGGAGAATCCCAGGGATGAGGGAGCCTGGTGGGCTGCCGTCTATGGGGTCGCACAGAGCCGGACACGACTGAAGCGACTTAGCAGCAGCAATGTGGAAACAACCTACGTGTCCGTCAACAGATGAATGGATAAGGAAGATGTGGTGTATGTATGTATACACACACACACACACATATACATACATTATGTGTGTATGTATGTATACATCCATAGTATAGTAGTGTACATAGTAGTATACATCCATACTCAGTCATACTGAGTCATACTCTTCAGTCATAAAAAATGAAGTCTTGCCATCTGCAGCACTGTCGGAGGATTTGGAGGGCATTGTATAAATCAGACAAAGACAAATACTGTATAATATCACTAACACATACAATTTAAAAAACACAGCAAAATAATGAATATAACAAAAAAGTAGACTCACAGTGAGAACAGGAAAGAGTAATATAGGTGTGGGAGAGTGAGAAGTACAAACCCTTGGGTGTAAGATAGGCTCAAGGATGTATTGCACAACATGGGGAAATACAGCCAATATTTTGTAATAACTGTAAATGCAAAGTAACCTTTAAAATTACATAAAATTAAAAAAAAATTAAAATACTAATTAAAAAATGGAAAAACTGTTATATGAAAATCCCATCAACAGTAATATGTAAATATATTTTTAAAATTGAGTACATTTTAAAATGTATTAAATGACATAATTTAAAAAATAAAATTCATTGGGATTCAGTTTTCATATGGTAAAGTTAATGCACTCTTTGTTTTTTTAGCTATCTGTTCCAGAATCCTGGGCTGTTTTATCACTTACTTAGTTGTTAAATTACTTTTTAATACTATTTTAAAAATTGTATTTTTTTTTTTTTTTTTTTAGCTCTTACTCTTCCCCACATCACTCCTGTTGGCCCTCGTTTTTATTCTCTGTAATAACACCTCCTCCTAGTGAAACCCTGTATCTCAAATTGGGACTTGAACTCATGGTCTTTAAACTAAGATTACACATCTGGTCTCGGGACTTAATGAAGCTTGGGTTCTTGATGTCTCGTTGCAGAAATAAATCAGTGAGAGACAAAGTGATAGGTAAGAAATGGATTTATCTAGAGAGAAACACACTCCACAGAAAAGATCAAGGGCCATCTCAGAAGGCAACAGTGGCCCCAGGGTATGGGCTTGCCAGTTTTTATAGGAGTTGGTAATTTCGTAGACAAATGAGTGGGAAGAGTATTCTAGCTATTTGGTGGAAAACATATGGATTTTCAGAAACTGAGCCACAACCCACTTTTTGACCTTTCTGGTAGGCCTTGGAACTGTCATGCTGCCTGTGGGTGTGTCATTCAGGTCATTTAGCTTGCTGGTGTGTTATAATCTGTATGTACTGAGGCTCAAGGTCCAGCAGAAGTTGACTTCTCTGCCACCGTGGACCTATCTGGTTCTAATTAGTTTATTTCATTGTCCTCAGGCTACGTCACTCTGTCAAAGGTAGTGCTCTTCCCCGTTCCCTCCAATTTCACTATCATCAGACTCTGCTTTCTGGGAAACTGAGGCTAAGACACCATATATATGCCAGTCACATTCAAATATTAATATATGTATCTAAAAGCCATACCTCTCTCAAAGACTCCAGATTTGTATAACTATCTTCTAGACAACATCACCATTTGGATATCTAATAGACATCTCAAAATTCATGATCTTTTCCCTCCACAGTCCTCCATATCTCAATGCAAAGCATCTTTATATCCAAATTCCAGTCACTTCCCACTACTATCATCCTGATCTGAGCCACCATCATCTGTAGCTTGGATTATCACAATAGTCTCTTAAATGCACTCTATATTTCTACGTTGATTCCTACCCCTTACAAGTTATTTTTAACACAACAACCTTAGGGGTTCCAACTAAAGCATGAGTTAGTATGTCACTCCTCTTTTCCAAATCCTACAAGGGCTCCTCATTTCAATTGGTATAAAAGTCAGTGTAAGATATTAACAAGGCCCTTACAATTTGACTCTAACAGCAGGAAGAACAGGAAATACCACTCTATTTACTAAGAAGGGAAAGATTCATTTATAAAGTGATATTTTAAAACTTGTAGTATAGTTGATTTACAACATTGTCTTAGTTTCAAGTGTGCAGTGTAGTGATTTCATTTTTTAATGCACTCATTTAAAATATAAAGTGAAATAAATTTAATGTATATTCCCTGTAGCCACCATCATGTTAGTTATAGAACATTTCTATCACTTGAAAACTTTTTTGTTTTGCCCTTGCTTAATGATAAGTTTATAAACTTGTATACATAGCTTTGACCATAAAATCACCCCAGGCAACCCCTGATCTAATTTCTATTACAATAATTTAGTTTTACCTGTTGTAGAACTTCATACAAATGGAACCATCAGCATGTAGTCTTTTATTCTGGCTTCTTTCACTTAAATATTTTTGAGGCATGTCCATCCTGTGGAATGTATATACAATTCATTTCTGTCTTATTTTTTGAGGCTCATTTCATTGCATGCCATAATTTGTTTATCTGCTGATCTATTGATGGTTGTTTGAGCTGTTTTCAGTTTGAGGCCACCATAAATAAAGGTGTGTGAACTTTCAAGTAAAAATCATTTTGTAGATAAAACTTTGGATTTCTCTTATACAAATGCTCAGCTGTAAGGTGGGCCATAATGTAAGTTAATGTTTAATTTTTTAAGAAACTGACAAATGGTTTCTAAAGTGGTTGTACTGTCTTACATTTCCACCATATATAGGAGTTTCAGTTGCTCCATAGTTTAACCAGTGCTTGCTGACGTCAGTCTTATTCTTTTAGCCATTGTAGTGGGCATGGAGTAATATCTTATTGTGCTTTTAATTTGCATTTCCTTAGTGGCTACTGGTGTTGATGATCTTAAGCTCTGTATGCTAATGCATGACTTTAAACTATTTTATGTTCTTACAGCTCCATATATGTATAATCTAAAATCCTTTACTCTTTTCCACATTTTGTTCTTTTTATTTTTCCTTTTCTCTGGCTTTAACATATCTTAATGATAGTCATACTTTTTCCATATGTGTTCTTAATAATGTGCAACCCTTGTATTTATTGTTCATAGCTGTTTGAACTTATTAGAAAGTTTTTTTTTCCTTGACCAATTACTCAACCATGTACTGAACCCAGGCCCTCAGCAGTGAAAGTGCAGTGTTCTAACCACAGCACTGCCAGGAAATTCCTGCCACCCAAATTTCTATAAGTACCTAGTCATTTTCTTCCTCATTCTGTAGGTTACAATAAGAGTGGAACTTGATTTTCCTTTGAATGATCTTGCCTTTTAGAATCATCATAGAAGCTGCTGTTTTTTGTAATTTTTTGAAATTTGCCTTGTTTGTAAACTTAAGGGATAGATTGGATCATGATTCATTGTAACTTTACATTCATTCAATCATTTGTTTATTAATTTAATAACAAAAAAGTATTGTGCTAGGCCTCATTCCAGGCAATGGGGATATAGTGATGAGCAAAACAGACATGCAGTATTTTGGGAAGATTCTAGATGCCGTGTGACTTACTAAGTATATTCTATTGTTGTTTTCATTTCAGTTTAACTATTGCTTGATTGCTGGAACATATTTAATGAGCACTTGTATGTGCAAGGCTTGGCAGAGAAACAAAATGAGTACATTCAATGAATTTTTAGTCTTATATGGGATATGTCAATAGTTATTAGTTGAGTAAAAATCACATACTAGTAATGTCATTAGGTGCTGGGGATTCCCTTGTCAGGAAAGCAAGCCGTGGTTCCAATCTTTATCTAGTGGTGGGAAGTGGAGGCAGGCATTATTCAAATAATCATGTCGACTTGGAATGAGAATCAGTGGTAGGGTGTAATGAGAATGTGTGCAGGAAGATCCAATATAGTGCGTGGCTTGTCATGTTCAGGGAAGACATCGCAGAGGAAGTAACATCTGAGACGATTCAATCTAGGTAAAGGCAGAGAACATTAAGACCTTTATCCAGAGGCAGCCTGACATGTTTGAAAAGCTGAAGATGGCCAGTGTAACTGGAGTTAGAGAACAAATCACACAAACAACGTTGATCTGGCTCTTCAGTGCATTGCAATCTGGCTCGTACCTCCAGTTCTGTCCTGGAATTGGTCCTGCAAAGGTTAACAGCGACCTTCTAGCTGTGAAATCCAATGGATGCTTTCCATTCTTCTTACTTCCCGGACTCTTTCAAATACTTACCACTCCCTTCATTGTGAAGCTTCAACCTCAATTTTAGGATGCCACAACTGATTATCCTCCTGTTCTCTCACCACTCCTCCTCAGTCTGCTTTCCTTTTGCATGACAGACAAGGCTCCTTGGATTTTGGCTGCTGTCAGTCTTGTTGGAGCTCCGCTGGTCCGCATTTAGCCATGCATGATGACATCGTGTGTGATATCTGTGCCATAGGAAAGCACTATGCTCCGGTGATTACAGCGGCTGAAATGGGGTTCTGACATTTTAGGAGCAATTGTATATCTAAAGCTAAGAAAATATTTTTTCTCTTATGTTTCTGAAAACCTAAGTGGAACTTGATAATCAGAGATTTATCCTGATTGTTTACTTACAACAAATGTACCCAGGCACTGTACTAGATGATATAGAACATGACAGTTAAGATTTCTGTTGTAACTTCCTTCTGAATGCGGCTTATGGGCTATTTGTTTCCAGGAACCTTTCCTGAGACTTGACGCTTCCCCAGATACCCTCACTATGAGACCTCATAGTGATATGAACTTTCCTCCTGCATATTTTATACCACGTAGTAAGCATCAGTTTACTTTTTATCTTTCCTTCCATATTGAGAGTCTTCTCCTTTATACACATATGTACCTAATAAACCAGAGAAGGCGATGGCACCCCACTCCAGTACTCTTTTTTTTTTTTTTTAAACTTTACAATATTGTATTAGTTTTGCCAAATATCGAAATGAATCCGCCACAGGTATACCTGTGTTCCCCATCCTGAACCCTCTCCCTCCTCCCTCCCCATACCCTCCCTCTGGGTCGTCCCAGTGCACCAGCCCCAAGCATCCAGTATCGTGCATCGAACCTGGACTGGCGACTTGTTTCATACATGATATTATCCATGTTTCAATGCCATTCTCCCAAATCTCCCCACACTCTCCCTCTCCCACACAGTCCATAAGACTGATCTATACATCAGTGTCTCTTTTGCTGTCTTGTACACAGGGTTATTGTTACCATCTTTCTAAATTCCATATATATGCGTTAGTATACTGTATTGGTGTTTTTCTTTCTGGCTTACTTCACTCTGTATAATAGGCTCCGGTTTCATCCACCTCATTAGAACTGATTCAAATGTATTCTTTTTAATGGCTGAGTAATACTCCATTGTGTATATGTACCACAGCTTTCTTATCCATTCACCTGCTGATGGACATCTAGGTTGCTTCCATGTCCTGGCTATTATAAACAGTGCTGCGATAAACATTGGGGTACACGTGTCTCTTTCCCTTCTGGTTTCCTCAGTGTGTATGCCCAGCAGTGGGATTGCTGGATCATAAGGCAGTTCTATTTCCAGTTTTTTAAGGAATCTCCACACTGTTCTCCATAGTGGCTGTACTAGTTTGCATTCCCACCAACAGTGTAAGAGGGTTCCCTTCTCTCCACACCCTCTCCAGTATTTATTGCTTGTAGACTTTTGGATCACAGCCATTCTGACTGGTGTGAAATGGTACCTCATAGTGGTTTTGATTTGCATTTCTCTGATAATGAGTGATGTTGAGCATCTTTTCATGTGTTTGTTAGCCATCTGTATGTCTTCTTTGGAGAAATGTCTATTTAGTTCTTTGACTCCAGTACTCTTGCCTGAAAAGTCCCATGGACGGAGGAGCCTGGTGGGCTGCAGTCCATGGGGTCGCTAAGAGTCGGACATGACTGAGCGACTTCATTTTCACTTTTCACTTTCATGCATTGGAGAAGGAAATGGCAACCCACTCCAGTGTTCTTGCCTGGAGAATCCCAGGGACGGGGGAGCCTGGTGGGCTGTGATCTGTAGGGTTGCACAGAGTTGGACACGACTGAAGCGACTTAGCAGCAGCAGCAGTGCCTAATAAACACACATGTCTACCCTCATTATTTGCAGATTTCATATTTGCAAATTTGCCTGATCACTAAAATATATCTGTAGTACCCAAGTCAGTAATCGTGGTGTGTTGTAGTCATTTGCAGATGTATATAGTGATGTCTGAGTAGCTGGATACGTACGTTCCCAGCTAAGGTTGAACACGGAGACACTCTGCCTTCTCGTGTCAGCTTTTACTCTAAACAAGTGTCCTTTTAACAATCCATTTAGTACTGTATTTTTTGCATTTTTGTGCTTTGTGATAGTGGCCTAATTGTTTAAAATGGTCCCCAAGTGTTGTGCTGCAGGGTTGTCAAGTGTTTCTAAGTGCAAGGAGGCTGTGATATGCCTTATGGAGAAACGACTGTGTGCAGATGATCTTTATTCAGGTATGAAGCTCGAGTGCTGTTGAGTATAACTTCAATGTTAATTAATCAAAATATATGTTAAATAAGGTGTTTAAACAGAAACATAGTAGAAAAAGTTATGTGTCAATCAAAATTATGACAAAAATGTTGTGACCAGTGACTTGCTGCCATTGTAATTAACCCTGTATTTCCCCAGAAAACTCAGTATTTGTTAATTTCAGTGTTTATAGCATCTTTATAGAACTTAACGTCACTATAGCAAATAGTGAGAGTTGACTGTGCGTATGTGTGTACTATGGAAAGACAAGGAGAGAAATAAATAATATATGATAATTGTTCAAAAGAGGGAGAAAGATTGTCTTCTCAAAGGTAGAATATGACTCATATAGAAGTTGCTATTCATGATAATCCTTGAATAAAGTATAGAATTTCAGTAGGTGGAGCTGAAGCTTAGGGAATCCTAATGGAAGGTAACAAAACATGGTCAGAGATTAGGGGTGTTCTTGGGTTCCTATGTAGTTTAGCTCAAAGTAGAGTGCAGATAAGTGGTTAGTGTCATTCTCTGTTGAGCCTCATGTGGGAGGGTAAGATGATTTTGGTTTATTTAGTAATAAATATTTAATAATAGATAGTGTTTAATGTGTGAGCATGTTTGTGTACACACTCAGTCACGTGCGGCTCTTTGCAACCACATGGATTATAGCCCTCAGGGCGCCTCTGTACATGGACTTCTCCAGGCAACAATACTGGAATGGGTTGCCATTTCCTCTTCCAGAGGATCTTCCTGACTCAGTAATTGAACCTGTGTCTCTTACATCTCCTACATTGGCAGGCAGATGCTTTACCAATAGTGCCTCCTGGGAAGCCCATACTAATTTAGCATTCATCTTTTAAATGATTTTTTGTTGTTGCTGCTTAAATGGTTTTTAAAATATGGTTTAAAAAAACTGCCTAACATCCTCTCCTAACTTTCCAGTAGAATATCTATTAATATAAAAATGAATGCCAAATTCACAGTAACATCTAAAGTAGGTCTGATTACACTGCTAGAATTTGGAAGGAATTTTCAGCAAATAAAAGGCTGATAGCATTGATTGCCTCCTGGAAACAAGAGCAGAGTTGCTAGTTCTGGCTTGGAAATGTGAGATGTTTAACTAGGCAATTATCTTTTCTATGTAAATGTTACTTTTGGAGCTGCCAAGACACAAAGCCTTCTTTCCTTTACACAAACTAATATGCTACTGAAAACAAGTGGGGAGAAATTAAAGGAACTGTGTGGATGGTGTTACTGCACAAATATATCCTGGGTTGTGTATTTTTCTGCCTCAAATACTGAAAATTTACCTGGAAGTCAGACAAGAAGTAGTTGGGTTTTATAACCCCAGACATGAAGGGGCAGCAAGGGGAGATAGTTGAAATGCTGAAAGGGAGAGTCATAAGGAAAGGTCAATGATGGGAGGAACTGTGAACTCTGAGAGCTGTGTTCAACTGGAGGTGACACTTAGGAGACGAATTGGGAGGACTCATGTCTCAATGCCATTCCTTTCCCTCCATCTGTGTTCTTAGCCTCTGATGAATACAGCCAGAAGCCAGAAAACAAGGCAACATTTTGATTTTGTCTACATGGATCAGGTTCCCAGGGCATACAGGAGAGTAGAGAAGACTAGAAAATGGATCTGAAATTACTGAAGGGGAGAACATGCACGCATACACATTTTGTATACAAATATAGCATAGGTAACATCTAGGCCATCAAGTTTCCTAAAATCCATTCTATAGTATACTGTGAAGAACAATTCAGTTGACATTTGATTTGCTAGTAGTCCAGATATCTATTAATGGCTATTAGTAATTTCTGAAATAAGTTGTTCAGATGAATTCATTAGTTGAAATAATTCCCCTTGATATAAGAGAATGGCTAAATATCTGTCTTCAAGAATTTAAAGCTAGGGCTGCCTAAATGTAGACGACTTGGCTCTCTCACTATATTAGTCCTGTATCCCTTTGGTCTTCAATAAGAGAATGATACATTTCAGGGACTGTCCTGAGTAAGGAAGTTACTGAGTAGAAATGTTCTAGTGCTAAATCTGGAAACTTCTGTTACATAAAGAGTTTGGTAGTTATCACTCTGTCCATAAAGCAGGAAGCCTAATAAACTGAACGTTAGCAACTTTTCTTGGATTGAGCAGAGACCTGAGGTCACATGGCAAACCACTATCTTGAAATCTGGAGAGACAGTGAATACAAAGACTCACAGGCAGGTACACAGAATCACAGCCAAGACCAACTTTCTTGGAGCAGAAGCAGTAGGAGGCAAAAACTTGCAGGAACACTTAATTGGTAATGTTTCTAAGGTGCTAGGCTCAGATGGTAAAGAATCCGTATAGAATTCAGGTATTGCAATGAGGGAGACCTGGGTTTGATCCCTGGGTTAGGAAGATCCCCTGGAATGGGCAACTGACTCCAGTATTCTAGCCTGGAAAACCCTATGGACAGAGGAGCCTGGAGGGCTACATACAGTCCATGGGGTTGCAAAGAGTCAGACACAACTGAGAGACTAAGCACAGCACGGAGGAGGAGTGTGGAATGATGTGAGAGTGAGACACTCCTGGGGACCCTAATCTTTGGGAGCCCCGACACTCCAGGTGCAGCATAGAACCCCGCTAGGATCTCATGACTCAAGGCTGAGAGCGAGCCTCACATGGCTCTGCAGAGAGGCAGAGAGTAATCCTTTCAGAAGATGTGCGGAGCCTTCTCTGTAGCTGCTGCTGCTAAGTCGCTTCAGTCGTGTCCGACTCTGTGCGACCCCATAGATGGCAGCCCACCAGGCTTCCCCGTCCCTGGGATTCTCCAGGCAAGAACACTGGAGTGGGTTGCCATTTCCTTCTCCAATGCATGAAAATGAAAAGTGAAAGTGAAGTCACTCAGTCGTGTCCAACTCTAGCAACCCCATGGATTGCAGCCTACCAGGCTCCTCCGTCCATGGGATTTTCTAGGCAAAAGTACTGGAGTGGGGTGCCATTGCCTTCTCTGTCTCTGTAGCAAAGGTCCAGAATCCATGGGAAGAAAAGATACCTCTGCTCCAGCCCCCTCTGGACTTCATGTCCTGCCGCTGAGAAAGGGAGGGAAAGCTAAGAAACACATGTGATGGCCAGGAATAGACGCCAGCAAAATCACTGAGATTTAACCATGAGATTCTAGAATGCGTCACACCCTCCACACCTGCACACAGGACTCCACTAAAGTAACAGTGGATTACAGATTAAGGGGCTGAAAGACAGAGTCTATCTGAGGAGTCCTTAAGGAAACACAAAGGCAGCTACAGCACACGCAAAAGGCATTAGAGTGATTTGAAGCCTCTGGCATCCCTGGCTATTGTAAACACTAAAAACATAGCTCAACTCCTAGCCATGCTACAGTAAATCCTCACACTAGAGCCCAATCCCTGTTAATTAAAAAATCATCTCTTCTAATTAAAAAAATTACAAGGCATGCCAAATAAAAACAATCTGAAGAGACAAAGTAAACATAAGAATCAGATTTAGAATGACACATTTTGGAATCAGACAGGGAATGTAAAATAATTATGATTAGCACATTAAGGGCTCTAATTAAAAAAAATAGACAATGTGTAAAAACAGGTGGATAATGTCAGCAGAGAAGTGCAAACTAAGAAATAATCAAAAAGAAATTCTAGAAATAAAAAATACGGCAACAGAAATAAAGAATGTGTTTGATGGACTGATGAGTAGTTAAGGTTCAGGTGAGGAAAGAATTAGTGACCCTGAATGTATGTCAGTAGAAATGTTCTAAAAACAGAGAGGAAAACAATTAAAAAAGTGAGCATATCCAAAGACTGTGGGACAATTACAGAAGGTATAATACACATCTATAGGATTGCCAGAAGGGGAAAAAAGAACAGAGCAGAAGAAATACTGAAGTCATGATGGCTGAGAACTTTTCAAAATTAATGATAGACAACAAATCACAAATCTGGTTACCTCAGAGATACCCAGAAGGATAAATTTAAAAAATCTACATGGAGGGATATCACATTCAAACTTCAGAAAACGAAAAGAAAATCTTGCAAGCAGCCAGAGATGGAAGAATATTTCACTTAGGAAGGAGCAAGGATAAGAATTTACAACAGAAATCATACAAGCAAGAAGAGAGTGGAGTGAAGAGGGCAACAACAAAAAAAGAAAAATCTACCAATCAAAAATTCCCCATCAGGAGAAATTATCCTTCAAAAATGGAGGAAAAATAAAGATGTTCTCAAACAAAAACTGGGCATGTTTATCACCAGATGATATTTTTTTGTTTGCTTTTGTTTGGTTGGTTTCTTTTTTCACCTCTCAAGCCCTTATTTATTTCAACTCTCCAATTGCAGGAACCCCATCTGAGAATTCCAGTCCAGATGAAAGAGATGTATAGTTTCCAGGGGAATTGTTGAGGGAAAATTCAGTGAAATGACCACTGTTACTTTCAGTTGAACAGTCTGTGGGACCCTCAGAAATACTGTCCAATCAGATGTTTAATAGAAAAGACCGCAGAATACTCTGAAACCAAAACCAGGGAACATTCTCTTGCCAAAGATGATATGTTTTGAAAGAAATGTTCCAAGTAGTTTACAGGAAGAAGAAAACTGATATAGGTCAGAAACTTGAATCTCCATAAGCAAAGAAAGAGCATTGGAGAAGTAAAGAAAGGCAAAAGTCTTTTACTTTTCTTATTCTTAATCCATCTAAAAGATAACATTTTTAAAGTAATAATAATAGCAACACTGTGATTATATAGCTAAGTGAAATAAATGATAGTGTATTAGTCTGCTTAGACCGGGTGCCTTAAACAATGGATGTTTATTTCTCACCTTCTAAGGCTGGTAAGTCTAAGACAGTGGTGCGGTGCAGTTTCGTTTCTGGTGGAGGACCCTCGTCCTGGCTTGCAGACAGCTCCCTTCTTGCAGTGTCCTCACATGGTTGAGAAAAAAAGGGCGCTTCCGGTCTTTTCTCCCCTTCCTTTTCTCCCCATCTTGAGATCCAGAAGATGCCGTGACTTCTAAATCTATCTGTCACCTAGCGGCACTGTCTCCAAATACTATCGCATTGGAGGTTGAGGCTTCAACATAAGAATTTCAAGGAGATACAACTCAGTCCATTGCAAGCAATGTCATAAGGGATAAAAGGGAATGATGGGGAATATTCTGTTATAAGGTACCTAAGTGGCATTTAAGATTAATAGCTTAATTAAAAATGTATTATTCCAAGGAAACCACTGAAATCTTTAAAAAGTATAATTGATATGCCAGGAGAGGAGGTAAGATGAAATCATATACAATGCCCACTTAAAATGAGAAGAGACAGAAAAGGGGGCTTCCCAGTGTTTATCTCAGTGTTAAAGAACTCACCTGCTGATGTAGGAGATGTGGGTTCAATCCCTGGGTCAGGAAGATCCTCTGAAGAAGGAAATGGCAACCCACTCCGGTATTCTTGCCTGGGAAATCCTGCGGACAGAGGAGCCTGGCGGGCTATAGCCTGGCAGGTCACCAAGAGTTGGATATGACTGAGCATACACGCAACAAAGAAAAAGAGAGACAAAAAGAGCAAATAAAAGCAGTAGAACAGTTTCAAACATAGTAGATACTTACCCAATTATATCAATACTAACTTTAAATTTAACTCGTCTAAATATACCAATAGTTTTCAGATGATAAAAGCAACAGCATATAAATCTGTAATTTCACTTCTTTCGCTACTGCCATAGACAAAGTATATGGGTTGCCATGATACATCTTCCTGATTCCTTTTACTTCTCATCTATCTAAGTCTTTATATTTAAAATAGGATTCAAGTAGACAAGAGTTGGGTCTTATTTTTTAAAGTACAGAATACCAGAATAGATTAAAAAAATAAGACCCAACTCTTGTCTACTTGAATCCTATTTTAAATATAAAGACTTAGATAGATGAGAAGTAAAAGGAATCAGGAAGATGCATCATGGCAGCCCATATACTTTGTCTATGACAGTAGCGAAAGAAGTGAATTACAGATTTATATGCTGTTGCTTTTATCTTCTGAAAATCCAAAGAGAATAAAGCACTCACTCACACTTTGATGAGGAAAGGAAATGGAATAATTGTCAGTTTTAGCATTAATTAACAGTTTTGGTGAGAGGAATTTCCTAACTGCCCTTAAAAACCAAGCATCAAAATAGATTGATTCTTCAGAATTACCTGCAATTCATTTTCAGGGATATTTTAGATCACGGTTGTCCTGAAGAGAAGATAAAAGAAGACTAATGTGACAAGCAGAGGAAAAAATATCCTAAATAAGTTGACTGCTTAATTTCCTCCTTCCTTTACTCTTTTAAAAGTGACTCCATTAGTGGTGAGGACTTACCCTTTAGAGTTAATGACTTCATTTGGATATCAAGAGTAAAATCACTCCATATCATAAATAATCATGAAGGTGTTTCTTCTGATTCTCAGAGATAAAGTTGGCGAACATTCTAACAGCTGACATGATGTTCTTTTTTATGACAGTCCTCTGATTATTATTTCAGAGTGCCACCCACATATTACAATTCTCTTTGTCTTGTCAAGAAATGATGTTGAAAATGTGAAAGGTTGCTAAGTGCTTTTGTGGAGATAACAAGGCAAAACACATTATTTAAAAAAATGTTCCATGCCAAAAAACAAAAGAGCACATGTCATATCTCGCCATTGAAAAATCTTACAATTTATATCTTCTAAAATGTATATTGGTGAAATAATGTCTTATTTTAAAGGAAGAAACACCATATTTTCCCACCTTGACATTAATCACACATAACTTCCTTGCGATGATGTTTTAAGGATGTATGCCGGACTAAATTTTGGAAAACGATTGGGTTAGTTAGGCTGTAAGTACATTGGGTCATATAAATGCGACATGTGTTTAGAGAAAAGGCTGACTACTAGTAGCTGTTTTTATATTTCTCATCGGAATTAACCTCATATGTCCCGTAATAGCATTAAAGATACATAGCACATTTTGTGAATTTCTATTCATATGTTGTTAATGTAAAATGATTCTGATGATGTTCCTGAATCCTTGTGCTCTGTAAGTAAATAACTATGATTGCACCCAGATTCAGCCTGTCTTCCTGCAGATTTCCTCTTCCCTGGGGTGGAGATAATATACTGGATAGTTTCCTTGCCCATCTGGCCAAGCTATCACCAAATAGCTTGGGTGATACACACACACACACACACACACACACATACACACACACACACACACACACACACACTGTGTGTGTGTATGCATGTGTGTTTGTGTTTTGAAAATGGTCAAGTGTCATATGTTACTGGAGTTACCCTTATTGCTTTATGGTACCTTAATTGTGGCCTCTTTGATTGCACTGTTAACCAAGCAGTATTTTGTAAGTATAGCCTGCCTCCAAGAAAAGCCAGCAATGATCAGGGAACTATCTCTTCACTTTCCTCTTCTAGGGAGAATAGAAACAAATACACAAGTTGGAATCCTGCGTAGTGCTATTTATTCCAAGTGGGTTCTCTTAGACTTCTGCAGGCAGCTCTGTTTCACATTTCTGGGGTACATGACCTGTAGCTACTCTAAAATTTTCTAGAGTCTCCAGGGCCAAAACTCTTATATGAAAACAATGTATTATTCAGTTGGTGATTTTACGAGAGAACAGCATCACTGCATTTACAAACACTGAGGAAAGTTAAAACCCAGTGAGGAGGGAGCAGTAAGCCTACAGCCAAGCGAGGTTTGCACGTGAGGGGACTGACGCTCTCAGCTGACGTTGTGCTGGAGTCAAAGATTCCTCACTCTGCTATTAGAATTCAGTGTTACACCCCTGTCTTCTGCTTGAGGCATGAACATTTTAATTGTAAGAAAAGCAGTTACTTATCTCACATAACTCTTTAACTTGGCTGTTTGTCTAATCATCACTTTATGAAACTGTGCTGCTGGTTTTACTTACTAGAGTCCAAGGGGAATTAAAAGGCAAGTGCCCTTCCTCATTCCAGATAGACAACCAAACTCTTGAATATTCAATATTTTATTTGGCTTTAAAATACAAGATTAAGCCTGGGATAGCTTGTAGTATCAGAGAGTAAAGTCGTGTTCAGAAAAACCCACAAGAATGGGGACCTGTCAAAAGAACACAGGTGCCCAATCTGAGAGAATTCCCAATGGCCATAGAGGGACAAATTAAGGCAGCGGGCCCCAACCTTTTTGGCAGCAGGGACTGGTTTTGTATAAGATATTTTTTCCACCGACTGGGAGGAGGGGATGGTTTTGGGATGATTCAAGTACATTACATTTACTGTACATTTATTTCTATTATTATTACATCAGCTCTACCTCAGATCATCAGGCATTCAATCCCAGAGGTTGGGGACCCTTGATTTAAGGGACAAAATAGATAACATTAATATTGGATTATAACCCAAAGTATGAAGTTAATATATATGCACCTATACTGATATGAATAAATGATTAAAAATAAATGGGGGAGAAGTTGCAGAAAAATACCAAATAATATAGGTAGTTATTTTGCTTTTTAAAAGGTGAAGCTTAATCCCTGCTCTCTGCCCCTATCCCTCTACCCACCATGGGCTAGGTCTAGTGACCCAATTCATAAAATAGAATAGGGGAAGGAAAAAAGTAATGCCAGAGTGGGAAAACCTAGCAAAAACTACCTTAAACAAGTGATAAAAGTTCACATTCCCATGTCATGTGGATGTCATGTACTCCTGATATGGTGTGATGGGAAAAGCGTTTCATCTCTGAAGTGTTTTTCTCCCCACATCTATAAACCCAGTCTAACCATTCTAAAGGAGATGAGCCCTGGGATTTCTTTGGAAGGAATGATGCTAAAGCTGAAACTCCAGTACTTTGGCCACCTCATGCGAAGAGTTGACTCATTGGAAAAGACTCTGATGCTGGTAGGGATTGGGGGCAGGAGGAGAAGGGGATGACAGAGGATGAGATGGCTGGATGGCATCACTGACTCGATGGACGTGAGTCTGAGTGAACTCCAGGAGTTGGTGATGGACAGGGAAGCCTGGCGTGCTGTGATTCCCGGGGTCGCAAAGAGTCGAACACGACTGAGCGACTGAACTGAATCATGAGAAAGACTTCAGACAAACCCAGATTGGAGTGAAGGGGGTGGTTTATGGGATAGCTGGCCAATACACCTCAAGACTCTTCAGGTCATGAAAAACAAGGCAAGTCCAGGGAACTGTCACAGACACAAAGAGATGGTGGAGATATGACAACTAAACACATCGTGTGGTGCTCTGCACTGGATCCTGGAGTAGGAAAATGACATTGATGAAACAATTTTTTGAAGTTTAGTTAATAATATATAATGTAGTGGGATGAATGGTGGCTCCTTCCAAAGAGATGTCCCCGGCTTAATGCCCAGAGCCTGTGAATGTTACCGTCTTTGGAAAAAGCATCTCTGTAAACATAATTAAGGATCTTAAGATCACTCCACATTATCTGGTAAGTTCTAATTCCAATGACAAATGAAACACAGACACAGGGGAGAAGGCAGTGTGATCATGGAGGCAGGGATTGGAGGTTGGAGCCAGAAATCCAAGGAATCCCAACTACTAGAAACGAGGAGAAGCCAAGAGCAAAATTCCCTGTAAAGTTTTCAGGGGAAGTATGACCCTGGGGACCACTTGATTTTGGATTTCTGGCCTCAAGAACTGAGAAAATAAATGTCTGTTGTTTTAAGCTACTGTGGTTGTAGCAATTTGTTACAACAACCTTAGGGAACTAATGAATGTACCAACCTCAGTTTCTTGTTTTGAATGAAGAACCACAGCAACACAATATGTTAAATTTAGGGGCACTAAGTACAGAGTATACAAGAACTCTCTGTACCATCTTTGCAACCTTTCTGTAAATCTAAAACTATTCCCAAATAAGTTTGTTAAAATAACACAATTCAACTCAAAAAAGGTATAGATTTTACTTCTACTTTGTTAAGAGTCTGACTTTGAGTAATACAACTACTATACCATTAGATTTATTACAAATAGGGAGCTTCCCCAGTGGCTCAGTGGTAAAAAACCTGCCTGCCATGCAGGAGACATGGGTTCGATCCTTGGGTTGGGAAGATCCTTTGGATAAGGAAATGGCAACCCACTCCAGAATTCTTTCCTGAAGAATTCCATGGACAGAGGAACCTGGCGTGGCTGCAGTCTATGGGGTCACAAAAGAGTTGGACATGACTTAGCAACTAAACAACAATCTTACAAATAAAAGCAAGAATTTCTAGAAGAGAAAATTTTCAGATGGAGAATGTTGATATGACAAAATGCCAGCTCTGGAACAACAAATTCACATACTTGGATTTTGTTGTGTTTCAGAGCTCCAGAAATTTCCTTCTGGTCTGTATTGATTGAGGTGATTGGTCTTAACCAGAGCTGTCAGTGACACTGACACAAAGTATCCTTTGACCTTCAGTTCAGTTCAGTCGCTCAGTCGTGTCCGACTCTTTGCGACCCCGGAAATCGCAGCACGCCAGGCCTCCCTGTCCATCACCAACTCCCAGAGTTCACTCAGACTCACATCCATCAAGTCAGTGATGCCATCCAGCCATCTCATCCTCTGTCGTCCCCTTCTCCTCCTGCCTCCAATCCCTCCCAGCATCAGAGTCTTTTCCAGTGAGTCAACTCTCTTTGCATGAGGTGGCCAAAGTACTGGAGTTTCAGCTTTAGCATCATTCCTTCCAAAGAAATCCCAGGGCTCATCTCCTTCAGAATGGACTGGTTGGATCTCCTTGCAGTCCAGGGGACTCTCAAGAGTCTTCTCCAACACCACAGTTCAAAAGCATCAATTCTTCGGCTCTCAGCCTTCTTCACAGTCCAACTCTCACATCCATACATAACCACAGGAAAAACCATAGCCTTGACTAGACGGACCTTTGCTGGCAAAGTAATGTCTCTGCTTTGGAATGTGTTATCTAGGTTGGTCATAACTTTCCTTCCAAGGAGTAAGCGTCTTTTAATTTCATGGCTGCAGTCACCATCGGTAGTGATTTTGGAGCCCAGAAAAATAAGGTCTGACACTGTTTCCACTGTTTCCCCATCTATAGCTCCAGAAATTTCCTTCTGGTCTGTAGTTGATTGAGGTGATTGGTCTTAACCAGTGTTGTCAGTGACACTGACACAAAGTATCCTTTGACCTTCAGTCAAGTATAAATCTACACTATTTTGCCTCCCTGCCTCTTAAGTTTACACCAATGGTAACCAGTCAAGGTTGTTTTACAAAAAACCCATTGATCCAAATAAAGTAGCTTTTTGTATGTCATTTTAATTTTAACTAAAAGTACGTGACTCAAAATTTATAAGCAAAGTTATGCAGTTTTTGCAATTTTTAAATTTTAATTAGAAAATATGGAAATGCCAACCATGGTCATCTCACTCTGCTCAGTCCAAAGAAGAACCCCTTAGGCATGACTAACCAGTCTGAGGAATGTTACCTAAAATTAAGACTTGCCTTTAAGTATATGAGTGACTCAGGGCAGAATGTGAGGGTTATTGTGTTGAACTGTATGTATTTAGTAGGAAATAACAGCTGAAGATATGGGCAGCAAGTCCCTAAAGAAAGTGAACATTCTGTTTCTCTGTGACTGAAAATTACACAACTGCAGAACTCAGGGGTCAGTTAAATACCTAGAAACAAATGCTTAATATTCAGGAAAAAAGAAAGGAGAGAATCTATTTTTGATGGCATGAAGTACAGTGAAGTGTTGTGACTATAAATCGCCACAGATAGCCTTGCAACTGTTTTTGATGTATCATTGGTACTTCATCGATTACTTTGTGAAGCCTTTGTGGCCTCATCACTGGCCTCATCCCAGCTCTGCTTACTGCTTTGATCAGGATGAATTATGAGAGACTATATGGAGAAGGCAGCACAACATATATTTTTTTCCTAGTGGAAGGACTTTGGTTACATAAAATAATCAATTTGTATCTACTGAAAATGGCCAGGAAGGGCTACTGAATTTTTGTATAGAAGAAATGAAGATATTAAAGACTATAAATTTTTAGAATAATAGATATACTCCTTTTAAAGTCATTATAAAGCAATGCTATCATGGGAGAAAACCAAATAGCACCAACTCATGCTTGTACTAATTTTTTTTTAGGTTCTGAAAGCTAAAACCAAGTCCTTTTAAAGATGAATCTTTCTCATTTGTAAGAATACAAATTCTTAAGTTTGTAAAATGTCTGGTTTTCACAAAGATACGGGCTTTCCCGGGTGGTACTAGTAGAAAAGAATCTGCTTGCCAGTGGAGGAGACGCAGGAGTCGCGGGTTGATCCCTGAGTTTGGAAGATCCCCTGGAGGAGGAAATGGCAATGCACTCCAGTACTCTACTTGGAAAATTCCATGGACAGAGGAGCCTGGTGGGCTAAGAGTCCAGACATGGAATTGCAAAAAAATCAGATATGATTGAGAGACTGAACACACATATTTGGCCAAAATATTCTTTTCCCAAATATAAAGCCCCTAATTTAACTTTAAGGCAATAGTAGATTCTCAAACTGGTAAACAATGATTTTTTAAAAAATCACATTATAAAGTGGCATAGGCTGAAAGGGTGAAAATAAGCTAGGTCTGTTATTTTAGTAGTCACTTCTAAAATGAGTATGTTAAACTCAGGGCCAAGAAAAAATTTCTCCCATGGAAAATTATAAAACCAAATAAACTTATACTGGCATTATTTCATCTTTCATTTTCCCAGTCATGGAGTCCATTTGTTGTCAATCAATGACATTTCTTGATTACTCTCTATTCTCTGAACACTTCTATTGAGATGTTTGTGGGTGTGACTTGACAAGAGAGTGTACCAACAGTTTTCCTTCAAGGTGTCTAAATTCTATTTTTTTTTCTGTTATGGACTTTGTTGTTTATGTAATGCTCATTCTAATATTCACTTTTCCATCCCAGGTTTTCTTAAGGTCACTGCTATTGACATTTTGGGCCAGTTAAGCCTTGCAGGGAACTTTTTTGTGTATTACAGAATAAGTCAGTATGATAGGTAGTTTTATGTGTCAACTTGGCTAGACCATGGAGCCCACATATTTGGTTAAATGTTATTTTGATTGTTTCTGTGAATGTGTTTTTTTTTGGATGGGATTAGTGTTTAAATCAGTGAATTTAGAGTAAAGAAGATTGCGCTTCATCATGTGGGTAGACCTTATTCAGCCAGATAATGGTATTCTTGGGCTTCCCTTGTGGCTCAGCTAGTAAAGAATCCGTCTGGAATGAGAGAGACCTGAGTTCGATCCCTGGGTTGGGAAGTTCGATCGCTGGTGAAGGGAAAGGCTCCCCATTGCAGTATTCTGGCCTGGAGAATCTGTGGACTGTGTAGTCCATGGGGTCGCAAAGAATCAACTGAGTGACTTTTACAAAGGTCTTAACAGAACAAGGGCTGACCTCAGAAATACAGGAAGGAATTTTGCCAAAAGAGAGCCATAGGCCTTGAACTGCAACTGAAATACAGGAAGGAATTTTGCCAAAAGAGAGCCATAGGCCTTGAACTGCAACTGAAATACAGGAAGGAATTTTGCCAAAAGAGAGCCATAGGCCTTGAACTGCAGCTGAATGTCCAGTCTGACAAGAATGACCAGTCTGCAATATTTTGTACTTTCCAAGCTTCCACAATTCTTATAGTTCCTGATAGTTCTAATCTCCTTTAGGTAATGGCCTTCAAGTCACTTAAGGCTTGGAAAATAAGATTTTGAAAAATCCTTCATTATTTTGTGCAGATGAACTCTTACTTGGAAGAATATTATGCTTTTGACAGTTCTCTGCATGAGGCAATTAAAAAAAAAAAGATCTCTGTGGCTTTTCCTAGGTTTTTATTGTTCTGTTGTACCTCATGTTCATGCCAAGGGGAAAAAAAAGAGAAATGTGTTCAATTATTTAATAATTGAAGACAGATGCTAGGAACTAGAATGTCTCCTTCAGAAAAAACCCAGAACTCCCATACCAGAAACAGTAACCTGATAAATTAGAAAGAGAAGACAGTGACCACAGCTAAAGCAGCGAATCTCAGTGTAGTTTTCCTTGTTCGCTGAAGTCTGTGACAGGAGCACACAGCCAGTGTCACTGTTTGCACATGATAGGGGCTTGCCCAGCCACTCCAGTGCTCTTGCCTGGAGAATCCCAGGGACGGCGGGGCCTGGTGGGCTGTAATCCATGGGGTCGCTAAGAGTCGGACACGACTGAGCGACTTCACTTTCACTTTTCCCTTTCATGCATTGGAGAAGGAAATGGCAACCCACTCCAGTGTTCTTGCCTGGAGAATCCCAGGGATGGGGAAGCCTGGTGGGCTGCTGTCTATGGAGTTGCACAGAGTTGGACATGACTGAAGTGACTTAGCAGCAGCAGCAGCAGCAGCAGCAGCAGCAGCAGCAGGGGCTTGCCCAACCCAGAAAGATTGGTTCATGCTTCGCTCTACCTTTATATTCCCAGACCTTATATCTTTAGTTTGCAACAATACTCACTGATAATATTTGAACATAAGGAAATTTTATAAGCACCAAAATTTACTTGTACCTGAGTGAGTTTATTTTAATCAAACTCAGGTTCAGGAAGACTCAGTCTGCATGTTAGGGTAGAAAGCAGTGTCCCTCCAAGTTTTCTGGCATTTTAGAAGTCTCATTTTCCTGTAAATCTTTTGGGGGCATTCAGGTTTTATTTTTTTTAATTTATTAACTTAGTCTTAGAAACTGGGTGGCAAAGTTCCCATTTCTTCTGTAGGAAAAAAGAGAGAGCTAAAGATTAAGTTTGCTGCTGGACTGTGTATGTGATAAGATAGGACTAGCATTGGACACCGGATGAATTTGTTTCACTACGTATTTAAACACTGGTGTTAATTTGATATTTCTTCCTAGGTGTGTGAAGTACAGTACTTTATGTTAGTAAAAAATAATCCAAAGCAAGTATTTTCATAAATGCCATCTTCAAAAATTTTTATTAATGGGCATTTCAGTTGTTTAAAAGAAGAGTTTGGCCCATAAAGGAAAGTACAAAGAGAAGAGAGGGTCAATTCTAAAGTCATGAATAGTGACAAGTGCGATTATATGGAGAAAGGAAATCAATCCCCCCAAATGAAAAAGGGCAAAGGAGGAGGTGAAGTAAATGAATCATTACTCACAAGCATCCAGTGTCTCCACATTTGTGAGCTAGAATGTGAAAAAAGCCTTGAGGCACTAGGTAATAAAATAGCATGAATAAATTCCAACAAACTTCAGAGACAAAGACGTGAGAGAGGATTTGAAAAGTTCCAAGGGAGAATTTCTCTTCAAATTTTACTTTTCTCCTTCCATTTATGGCCATGAAACTCTGAAATGGTGTAGAGTTCAGATGGGTCTGTAAACTTTATTTGGCTATATCAAACATCAAACTGCAAAGTGGTAACACAATCTTGATTTGAATTAAAATATTGCATTTGAGTCTGAGCATCACCTCGGATGAGCTGGACTGCCTGGACAACATATTCACCTTTTTGGTGCCCCTTTCCCTTTTCTCTCCTAAAGCCTAAAGCTGTGGATCAGCTTCTCTTTCGAGTTCACTCCAACTAAAATTCTATGAGTGAGAAAATGACATTGTTGATATTCTATTGACTGGGAGAATATTCACTTTTCCTTTGACAACTGTAATATCTGAATATTAAACTATTGCCTGTTAAAACTTGAAGGGGGTATTATAAAAAGAGGAGGATCCAGAAACTTTACCAAAACGGATTAACAAGCTAAAATTGACCCCATCTTTTGAAAATCTTAAAAGAATTTAAAGATTGTGTTTTGTAATATATCTTACTCTGTCTCTCTGTGTTGATTAGGGTTTGCCAGAGAAACAGAGCCAATTTATATATACATGTACATATATATGTATTTTGTGTGTGTGTGTATGTGTGTATATATGTGTGTGTGTGTGTGTATATATATATATATATATATAGGAGGAGAGCATGGCAACCCGCTCCAGTATTCTTGCCTGGAGAATCCCATGGACAGAAGAGCTTAGCGGGCTACAGTCCAGGGGGTTGCACAAAGTCAGACATGGCTGAAGTGACCGAAACACACATGCATGTGTGTATACATATATATTATATTACACACACATCAATAATAATAAAAAATCAAGAGACTTATTGTAAGAATTTGCCTCACATGATAATGAAGTATGACAAGTCCCACAGTCTGCAGGATGAGTCAGTGATCTGGTGACTGAGGAAGTACCTGATATCTTTGAGCTAGGAATCAGGAAAAGGTGGTGTCCTAGTTTGAAGGCCAGCAAGCAGGAGAATTCTTTCTTACTCAGGTGAGGGTCAATATTTTTATCTATTCAGGCCTTCAACTGATTGGATGAGGCTCACCTCCATTATGTAAAGCAATCTGCTGTACTCAGTCTACCTTTTAAAGTGTTAATCTCATCAAAAAAATCCTCACCGAAACACCAAGGATAACATTTGACCAAATATCTGGGCACTCCATGGCCTAGTTAAGTTGACAGAAAATGAACCATCATACTAGCTAAAACGTCATAGCTCTTGCATTCTGTGTTCTTCCTTTATTTTATAGTGTATGTGGTTTAAATTTGGTGGAGACGCTGATGTGCTATGTCTTAGATTCTTTTGGAATCCAGAATTGGCACCTTGCCATTTGAAATGCCTAGTACCATTAAGCATATGTGTTCTCAGTTAAGTTACTTAATGAGATCCCATTTGCTTGGAAGAGGTTATGCTCCTTGGGGGAATAAAGTATGCTCTCTGAAAAATTATTTGCTTATCCTAGGATGGAACCCATTATTATAATCTTGATAAAAAAAAAAAAAGCCTCTGTAAAAATTGAATAGTAGGGTCATGTCTAAATAACAGCTTATATTTCAGCTAGGAATGAAATGGCACAGGGCTCCAGGGTTGGGGGACCCTTCATTACAGATGTTTAAGTGACTATTTAAATTCAGAATGAAAGTAAAGGAGGATAAGTCTAGTACAAAAATTAAGATGATAAGAGAAAAAAGAGGTAGGAAAGAAAGAAACCAAAAAAAAAAAAATACGGTCTACTTGTCTGTGTAAAATGTTTGTGACACTTCTCTTTACTGTTGTTCAGTTGTGAAGTTGTTCCGACTCTGATCCATGAACTGCTGAATCCAGGGTCTTCTGTCCTCTACTATCTCTCACTGCTAAGTCACTTCAGTCGTGTCCGACTCTGTGCAACCCCATACACGGCAGCCCATCAAGCTCCTCCGTCCCTGGGATTCTCCAGGCAAGAACACTGGAGTGGGTTGCCATTTCCTTCTCCAATGCATGAGAGTGAAAAGTAAAAGTGAAGTCGCTCAGTCGTGTCTGACTCTTTGCGACTCCATGGACTTCAGCCTACCAGGCTCCTCCGTCCATGGGATTTTCCAGGCAAGAGTACTGGAGTGGGGTGCCATTGCCTTCTTCGCTACTGTCTCTCAGAGTTTACTCAAATTCATGCCCATCGAGTTGGTGATGCTATCTATGCACCTCATCCTCTGCTGCCCCCTTCGACTTTTGCCTTTGATCTTTCCCAGCATCAGGGTCTTTTCCAGTTAGTTGGCTCTTTACATCAGGTGGCCAAAGTATTAGAGCTTCAGCATCAGTCCTTCAAGTGAATATTCAGGGTTGATTTCCTTTGGGATTGACTGGTTTGATATCCTTGCAGTCCTCAGGACTTTGAAAAGTCTTCTTCAGCACCACAGTTTGAAAGCATCAATTCTTCAGTGCTCAGCTTTCTTTATGGTCCAACTCTCACATCCATACATGACTACTGGGAAAACGATAGCTTTGATTTTGTCAGTCAAAGTGATCTCTCTCCCTTTTAATATGCTGTCTAGGTTTGTCATAGCTTTCCTTCCAAGGAGCAAAGCGAAAAAGTTGCTCAGTTGTGTCCGACTCTTTGTGACCCCATGGACTATACAGTCCATGGAATTCTCAAGGCCAGAATACTGGAGTGGGTAGCCTATCCTTTCTCCAGGGGATCTTCCTGACCCAGGGATTGAACTGGGGTCTCCTGCATTGCAGGCGGATTCTTTACCATCTGAGCTATCAGGAAGCCCTTCCAAGGAGCAAGCATCTTTTTATTTTGTGGCTGCAGTCACCATCCCCAGTGATCTTGGAGCCAAAGAAAAGAAAATCTGCCACTGCTTCCCTTTCCTCCCTTCTATTTTCCATGAAGTGATGGGACCAGATGCTGTGATCTTAGTTTTTTGAATGTTGAGTTTCAAGCCAGCTTTTTCACTCTCCTCTTTCACCCTTATCAAGAGGCTCTTCAGTTCCTCTTCACTTTCTGACATTAAAGTGGTATAATCTGCATATCTGAGGTTGTTGATATTTCCTGGCAATCTTGATTCCAGTTAGAACTGGGCATGGAACAACTGATGGGTTCAACATTGGGAAAGGAATATGACAGTGCTGTATATTGTCACCCTGCGTATTTAACCTATATGCAGAGTACAGCATGTGAAATGCTGGGGTGGCTGATTCATAAGCTAGAGTCAAGACACTTCTCTTTAGAGCAGGATTTTATGGCTCTGCCCTGAGGAGCAGAAGCTGCTTCACAGGTGTCACTCTGATCACCCAAAGCCTGACTCCTAGGTGTTAAAGGGTCACTTTTCTGAATGACCTTTTGTCCTCTTTATTCTGCCCCCTGTAAGACTCTCATCTTCCCCATGAACTCTACCTTTGCATATTCCGTTCAAGGGTTAGGCCATCTTTTAAAACTGGATTATCACAGTAAGAGGGGACCGAAAGACTTTCTCTAAATGAAGAAATTGAATGTTCCCTTAACCCAAATATCCTTCCCAAGAGTAAAGGACTAAATTCTGGCTCACCATTTTCTTAGAAAATTATAAAAGGGTCCTTTTTAAAAAACCTAAAGTTGTTTTTGCTGGGAAATGTGAAGAAGCATCATTTCTGAATCTGAATAAATTCTGCAACCTGCATTGGGATTCTTCAACTGCTTGGTTAATAGACATTTCTTGTAAATATAAGAAAACATGCCTTTGCTTAAGGGATTTATGTACAGATCAAGCAATATTTGTTTATATACAACTTTATATGTCTTCATGTAATACAAAGAGTTATATTTTCATGAGACCTTTTTCTTAAAATCCCCTTTCTGTGTTCCCACTTCTAGTTCTGACACACAACACAGATTCACTGTCAGTACAACTGAGAGAATACTGGGAAAGAAGGAGAGGGAAAGTCAGAAATTTAGTACTTGTTAATGAGTGATGCCATCTATGGGGTCGCACAGAGTCAGACACGACTGAAGCGACTTAGCAGCAGCAGCAGCAAGTGATACTCTGTAGGTAATTGTGATTCTGCCTGACTGTCCCCAGCCAGCCCTTCCTGAATTCTGGCTACAGGACCTTTCAGAGGTAACCTCCTCCTAAAACTCTAATACACATAAGAGCAGACACCTTTAAATAAATAATATTGATTATTTAAATAATATCGATGATCTCTTAGTGGGGATTAGAATGACTCAGAACAAGGACTCAAGGATCTGAAAAAAGATTGGGTGGGCACTGAAGTCAATTTCACTGACTTCTTGCGTGTGCTCAGTCACTAAGTCATTTCTGTCTCTTGACTGCTACTCTGTGGACCATAGCCCACCAGACTCCTCTGTCCATGGAATGCTCCAGGCAAGAATACTGGAGCAGATTGCCATTTCCTACTCCGGGGATCTTCCCAACTTCGGGACTGAAACCACATCTCCTGCATTGACAGGCTGTATGTATTCAACACATATTTATGGTTAATTTATTAGGTTTCAGGCACAGTTCTACCTGGTGAACAAGAAATTAGGTTCTGCTTTCAAAGAAAGACCCAACATTTGTTACCAGTGGTAGTGTGGAAACAGTTAAAATTTTTGTTAAAAAGAGAAATTATCAAGCAGTGACATAAACAGTGATAAGTATGGGTGTAGCCTGGGTAGTCAGGGAAGAACTTGCTAAGTGAATCTGAGACTGATTCCTGGATGATCAAAAATGGCAAGCTGAGCTCAGAGGCCAGAACCTTGCCTCACTTCATCCAGTCTGCATTTATCTGTTATGTGCAGTGGAGTTTAAGTCTTAGAAACTATTAAATTAGATAACACTGAAAGAGCCTTAAGGCTTGTAAAATTCTAAGATGCAGGCAGCCCTTGCTCTTTTATGGATGATGAAGGCAAAGATACTAAAAATGCTTATGTTTTTACTGACAAGACTAATCGTGAGCCTATTGAACACTCACTATTTTGCAGTTACTATCCATTATTTCATTTAATGTTTGAAAGACTACAATGGATTAATGCCTGTTGCTGGTACACAATCACCTTTTATTGTTCTATCACCTAATTTTTGACAGTGTTTCTAAAGTAGGAGATGCCTTTACACGACCTCCAGTCTGCGGTGTGAATCCATCTACCTACCTATCTACCTGCTTACCTGCATGTGTGTGCTCAGTTGCTGAGTCATGTCAGACTCTCCGTGGCCACCTTGGAAGGCCACCTACCTACCTACCTACTTCTTATCTCTATCTACTTACCTACCTACCTACCAACCTACCTCTTATCTCTATCAAATGTTATCAACTATCTTCTGAAATAAGTTTTTCAAAACTATTTATCTTCTGCAATGCATTCTGATAGTTTTCTCTTTGATTCTACTCTATTTCATGTTTTTAAATAAATATTGGTCATTAGTAAATAAGTTGATTTACAGCTCATTCCCCCCCAACTTTATCAAGGTATAATTGACCAAGTTGTAAGATATTTAAAGAGTACAAACAATATGATATGTTGATATACAGATATACTGTGAGAGGAGTCCCCTCAAAGAGTTAATTAATGAACCCATCACCTCACATGTTTATTTCCTTTTTTGTGGGATTCTTTAAGATTTATCCTCATAGGAAATTTCAGTTATACAACACAGTGTTACCAACAATAGTCATCGTGTTATTCACTAGAACTTAGACCTGGTTCATCATCTTCAAACTGAAAGTTTGTACCTGTTAATGAACCTCTATTTCCCCTGCCCTACAGCACCTATCAATGACTTTTCTCCATTCTGAGTTTGATGTTCTGTTTTGTTTTAAAATTCCACATATAAGCAATACCGTGTAGTATTTTTGTCTGTCTTATTTCACTTGGCATAGTGCCTTCCAGGTTCCTCTGTGTTGTCAGAAATAACAGGTTTTTCTTCTTATTCAAAGGTAAATAATATTCCATTATATAGAATTTGTCTTTAATCATTCATCTATTGATGGAGGTTAACTTGTTTCCTCCATTATTGTTGATAATGTTCCTTTAAACTTGGAAGAACAGCTGTCTCTTCAGGATAGTGATTTCCTTACCTTTGGATAGATACGCAGATGTGGCATTGTTGGATAATTTGGTAGTTCTGTGATTCATGTCTCGAGGGATCTCCATAATTTTTCCATAGTGTATACACCCGTTTACGGTTTTCCCAACAGTGTGCAAGGGCTCCCTTTTCTCTACATCAACACCAGTGTTGACTGTCTCTCTTGTTTCTGGCAATAGATCCTAAACAGGTACGAGGTGATATCTCTGTGTTGTTTTCAATTGTGTTTCCTGATGATTAGTGATGTTGAGGAATTTTTCATGTACCTGTTGGCCATCTGTACATCTTTTTTGGAAAAATGTCAGCTTGAGTGCTGTATCAGTTTGATTTTGTGGGGTTTTGATACTGGGTTGTATGAGCTCCCTGTGTATTTTGGATATTAACCCCTATCAGATGGGTGATTTGCAGTCTTCCCTCTTGTTCCATACATGACCTTTCCAGCCCACTGATGGTTTCCATTTCTGTGCAGTTTTTAGGTTTTGGTAGTTCCATTTATTTATTTTTGCTTTTGCTGCCTTTGCTTTTGGAGTTACAACTCGCTTTTGAAAATCACTGGTATGCATAATAACAGTTGTGGATCTGCATTTTGCTTCAGGATAGGTCTGGATTTGAATCCTAAGTCAGCTATTTACCACTCTTCGAATTTGAAAAAAATCACTTTTCTTTTTCAATATCCTTTTCTGTCATCTGTAACAAGGAGTCAATAAAAGTAAGTCTTTTAGATAGTTTTGGGGGGATATTAAATGAGATAAATCAGTTGAGTTCAGTCACTCAGTCATCTCCAACTCTTGGCAACCCCATGGACTACAGCACGCCAGGGCTTCCTGTCCATCACCAGCTCCCGGATTTGCTCAAACTCATGTCCATTGAGTCAGTATAATATGTAACACAGTAAGTGCTCAATAAATGGTATCTAATTTTTATTATTAAAATTTTTCTCTTAAAGTGTGCATGCTTTCAAGTATCATTTTCCAGTTATTTTCTTTTCTGCCTGCCTAAAAGAAACAAATATATATAATAATAAACATAGCTCATAAATTAGGCACATAACACATCTTTAATTTAGGATGAAGTTCTAGTTTACCATATATGGCTTACTTTATTCAAATATACTGTAGCAAAAGTCTTCCAAAGTAAAATATCTCATATAATGAAGCCACCTGTAGGTGGATCTATTCCATAGGCCCATTGTCTTTAATCACTTACTCTATAAGTGAAACTTGCTCACTCACATCTGACTCTTTGTGACTCCATGGACTGTAGCCCGCCAGGCTCCTCTGTCCACGGGATTTCCCAGGCAAGCGTACTGAGGTGGGTTGCCATTTCCTCTTCCAAGGGATCTTCCCGACCCAGGGATTGAACCTGGGTCTCCTGCATTGCAGGCGGACTCTTGAACCAGCTGAGCCACCAGGAAAGTCCACTGGACAACTCAATTTAAAAAAAGATATTGTAAAATTATGACTAACATAAATAATAATGTCTAAATTATGATTTTGTTTTCTAATATTCTCCAAATTGTTCTGAAGTTCGTATGCTGTTAGGCTTCCCAAGTGATGCAGTGGTAAAGAATCTGCCTGCCAATGCAGGAGACGCAAGAGATGAGGGTTCCATCCCTGGATCAGGACGATCTCCTGGAGTAGGAAATGGCAATCCACTCCAGTATTCTTGCCTGGGAAATTCTGTGGGCAGAGGAGCTTGGCGGGCTACACCCCATGGGGTTGCAGAGTCAGACATGACTGAGCATGCATGCAGAGATTTTCTGAACTTTCAAAAAATGACATTATTGATTGCCAGTGACCCAAACATTGACCTATGTCAATACACATCCAAACATTGGCCTATATCAATACATTGTCTATATCAATACATATTAAATGATACCAGTTGATATTGTTAGTCACTGAACACTTCTGGTATCATTTCATTAGTCAGAAGCTTTTGTAGTATAAACTCCATAAGAAGAGAGTTGATTGTATGTGTTTATGTTTGATAGTTTTCCTTTTTTGTATGCTTTATTGCAGATTTGGAAACAAATATTTAAGCCTCAAAAAGTGAATACTCTCACAGAGTATTAATAAATTCTTAAATGTAAAACTACAAAATATAATTCTTATTTAAGACTGGTTTACATTTTTATGATTAGAAAGTACAAAGGATTTCATATTGTATGTAGATTTATTCCATAAAGGACTGTATTTCCCTTTCATTTATTCATTTCTTTCCTTCTTCCGAATAAGCACTTGTAGTTCCTGTGAATTTCCCAGGTGATTCATGGAATCCTATATTTCTTTTAGCACATTAGTTCTTTAATACTAATTTTTAAAAAAACTGAGCTATGTTTTGATAAAATGTGTCGTGGTGAATTTCTGCTTGCCTGCTCTTTCTTTAAGTTGACTCTTAGTTATGGTGAAAGTTGCATAATGATGCAGTTTACTGGCCTCTGGATTATTCCAGTGTCGATGGACTGCGGCTCGCCTATTCAGCTTCAAGACAAGACACGAAATGGCAAGCTTGATGTTGAAAATCATAAAGTTCATGAGTTGGCATTCAAAATAATAACATTCATTCCTCAAAATAATGGTACTCTTTGTTCTACAGTTGTGTTATTGAATAGTCAAGAATTGTTTGTTGCTCCATGAAAAATTTATCTTGAATGTTCAATTCTGTCTGGTTCAGCTTCATCATGGTTTATATATAGAATTAATAGATGTTAAGAATAAAATGTTTTTCAAAGTTTCTTTTAGAACTGATGCCTGGTTACAAGTCACTAAAACACATCTTTAAAAAGCAGCATATCTAGTAGCTTGCTATGCTTATTTCAAGAGTGAAATAAAGTTAATCTTATCTTACGTTGACCATTATAACTGAAGGACCAAACGTTGTTAGAAGTAGCAGCTACTATTGTATAGTGCTTTAGAATGGGCAGAATGTTTTTCTGTGGTTGTATCAGTTGATCCTCATACCACCCTGTGAAATACTAATCTTACAAAAATAATAAATGACTCAAATCAGTTATTTATCAGTGCCTTATATGTGCATTATCTTACAACTAACTTACAGGCCATTTACTTCTATTATTTGTATACATTATGTGCTTAAGAGGGTTAAACACTTGCCCTAACCTCATACTTAGTAATTAGTAGATATATTAATAGAACTTGGCAATGGCACCCCACTCCAGTACTTTTGCCTAGAAAATCCCATGGATGGAGGAGCCTGGTAGGCTGCAGTCCATGGGGTCGCTAGAGTCAGACACGACTGAGCAACTTTGCTTTCACTTTTCACTTTCATGCACTGGAGAAGGAAATGGCAACCCACTCCAGTGTTCTTACCTGGAGAATCGCAGGGACAGGGAAGCCTGGTGGGCTGCCGTCTGTGGGGTTGCACAGAGTTGGACATGACTGAAGCGACTTAGTAGTAGTAGTAATAGAACTTGAACTCTAGTCCATCTGATATCAAAATTGTGTCCTGAACCAAAATTATAAAATTGGCTTTTTAACTACTTTGAACAGAGCCTTCAATATGGTGTGGCTAAATTTGAATGTTTGAACTGTGATGTGCAAGAAAAAATACTCCCAGTTTCTTTAAAGTTCAGATCTCATCACCACTGATGGGATAAAAGTGGAGCAAGTTTTCAACTCAATATAAGATAGAATGTTTTAATAACTTGTGCTTGTCAAGAATAAATCAGGCTGGTTTTATAATTTTATTGCGATAAAATACAGCATAAAATTTACCATTTCAACCATTTTTAGATGCACAGTTCAGTGGTATTAAATACATTCATAATATGCAGCCATCACCATCATCTGTGAAAGAGCTATGAAGACTTAGCTCTTTTCATTTTGTGAAATTGAAACTATACCCATTAAATCCATTAAATATCTCCCCATTCATTCCTTCCTCCCCCAGCCTCTGGCAACCAAAATTCTTTCTGCCTCTGTAATTTTGACTCCCATAAATTTCTTGTATAAATATAATCATACTGTTTGTCTTTTTGGGATTGGTTTGTTTCATTTAGTATAATGTTCTCAAGATTCATCCATGTTGTAGCATATGTCAGAATTTCCTTCTTTTTAAAGGCTGAATAATATTCCATTTTATGTATATACCACATTTTGCTTATTCATTCATCTGTCAATGTACTTTTGGATTGTTTTCACATTTTAGCTGTTGTGAATAATGTTGCTGTGAAGGTGATTGTACAAATGTCCCTTTAAGACTTTACTTTAAATTCTTTTGGGGTATATACCCAGGTAATATGTTAATTCTATTTTTAATTTTCTGAGGAACTATCACAGGGGCTGTACCGTTTTACATTTCCATGAAGAGTGCACAAATGCTTCAGTTTCTCCACATGCTCACTAATACTTGTTACTTTCGGCTTTTTTTTGATAGTAGCAAATCTGGCTGTGTTTTGAAGTGATTTCCCAATCATTGGAACTGTGCATGCAGTCTGTCAAGGATAAGAGTGAACCAATTTGTGTACCTGGTGTGATTTAGACTGTTCCTTGGGTGGCCTTTTGAATCTTGGATTCTGTGGTTGTGTTTATATGAAAATGGATTCATCACTACTGGGCATATTGAAATAAGCTAATTGCAAAAAGAAAATGATAATGGAGGGTATGTTCAGTTTTGCATTAAATATCCCTCAAATTCCATAATGGACACTTGGGATTTTAAAAACCTATTCTAATAATAAAATGCAATTATTGTGCATTTAGGTCTTCTCAGCTGTAAAAGGTATAAGATAATCATGAGAACATAAGATTGAAAAAAATGGTGATTTAACACTTGTAGGAAGAATGATTCTTTCTGCTGGAATCTGCGGAATACCTTGCTGATAAATATTACATATACGCATTGCACATTGTGCTGTGAGGCAGTGTTTTACTGACAGAGGGAGCACTTTCACATTGAACTCTGTAATATATGGAGATGACATAAGTAAATAATATACATCCTTAAGTTTTCTCACCTCATACTATTACAGTTAGAAGTCTGCTGCAGACAATTTGACTGTTCTATTGTTTTGTCATTGCTTGATATGAAACAGCAGATACCTTGGTAATTCTGTATATTTCCAACTCCAGTATATGTGTGATATTTTGAGTTTAATAGGTTTCTCTTGTTATTTATTTTATGAGAGATACAGTAATGTTCATATTTGTTTGGCAGTAAGGTCAAGGTGTTTTACATCTAAGAATATAAATTTCTCTCTAACTTGTTTTTAGTTGCTCTATTTTTGTGAGGGTTCTGTTGGTATTTCTCAATACTTTTAGTTTTGCCCTTCTCAATTTTAATATTTGAGTGGTTTCAAACTTCAGTTTACTTTTCAAAATTATCTTCCTTTTATTACACAAGCAATATACTCACTTGGTAAATAAATAATTCAAGGAGTTCAGAATACAAAAGGCAGAGTATTCTCCACCTAGCTCCTATTCCACTCCACAGAGCTCATCTATGTTGTTTTCTCCTGGTGGTCACATTTATATCTCAAATGATTTTCTACCTTAATTTGTTGTTGTATCAACTAAAAGCTATCTGTAATAGATCTCTATTACGACAGATGACAAGCTTAGCTCACTTACTCGAACCCCCACTCACTTTCTCATCTCTTCCTTCTCCTGCTATTATTTGATAGAAGATTAGTCAATTCTCTCCATTTGATATCTTTATAATATTAATATATTTAAAATTAAACTAAATATATTTAAGTTTCTATTCATCCAGCAGCTTTAAGCAGTATACCCACTTTGTAAATTTAGAATTTAGCAGCCCTCAATGTCTTTCCACTATCCGCTACCTCTTAACATTTGCCATTTTTTACACTTAGCTAATTTCTAAAGATCTATGGCATTTTATTTTCTTTCTTGAAGACCATCTCTTTTTAGTAGTGTTTTACTGTGACTTCTCCTGGAGTTTTCCCATCACATTTTTTGCTTCTTGTTTTGCAAAACAATAATGTACCTTCACACTGTCACTAACTTCTTCCTGTTTATTGAGCACAGAATTGATTTTTAAAAAACCCCACTGTCTCTTTGAAGGTCCCTTAACAGGCATCCTGAGTTTGTTCATGCGTGGACATCCTGGATGGTGCTGTGCATCTAAGTCAGTTCTGTTGTTTGGGGTGTCTGTGTATCCTTCTCGCTTGGAATTTTTTTTTCCTATGTTCTTAAACCATTTAATAAATTTTTTTCTATCAAAATGTTTGGAAGACTAAAATATACAAGTTTAGAATATCTAAAATGTGTTTTTTTTTTCCCTCTCATCAAACAGTAGTAATATTTTGATTATTTATAGTTTGCTAGATTGAAAATTTATTTTCCTCATAGTTCATTGCAGAGGCCAACTTTTTATCTTGTCAATATCCCATCTTTTTCTTTCCATCCTGGAAACTTTTGTCCTGGTGCCAAATCAAAGGTCACTTTGGCTGCAATGTAGACAGTAGGCTGAAGGCGCCTGAGTGGGGCCTGAGAGCAGTGAGGGGGCCCTGAGGCAGGTTAGGGGACAGGTTCTGCTGGTTTGTATTTAGGGACTAGTGAGAAATGGGGTGGAGAAGGCCATGGCACCCCACTCCAGTACTCTTGCCTGGAAAATCCCATGGACGGAGGAGCCTGGAAGGCTGCAGTCCATGCGGTAGCTGACGGTCGGACACGACTGAATGACTTCACTTTCACTTTTCACTTTCATGCATTGGAGAAGGAAATGGCAACCCACTCCAGTGTTCTTGCCTGGAGAATCCCAGGGACAGGGAAGCCTGGTGGGCTGCCGTCTATGGCGTCGCACAGAGTCGGAGACGACTGAAGTGACTTAGCGGTAGCAGAGAAATGGGGAGAAGTAGATGGATTCCAGAAGGGTTTAGGATTGGACAGACCGGACATGAGAAGTCAGGGAGAGGTGGTGTCAAGTATTGATACTAAGGTTTCTAGGGCTAAGGAGCTGTGTGAGTGACGGTGCCAAGGTCTGAAATTAGAGGGCGGCTCAAATGGGAAAGAATCTGCCTGCAAAGCAGGAGACCTGGGTTTGGTCCTGGGGTCATGAAGCTCCCCTGGAGAAGGAAGTGGCAACCCACTCCAGTATTCTTGCCTGGGAAAATCCCATGGACAGAGGAGCCTAGTAGGCTACAGTCCATGGGATCGCACAGAGTCAGACACAACTTAAGCAACTAGTACAACATGAAAGAGGAATGAGTGCATGCAGAAGGATTATGATTTAACTGTGACTGTGTCAAGGCTCATTTCAGACACCTAAGAGGTGGATTTATGAGTCTGGGGCAAAAAAATTATGTCTGAACTGAAGATATAAAGTTGTGAGTTATGAGTGCATAAGAATCATGTAGGGAGTGCAGAGATGGGGGAAAAAAGAAGACTCAAGATCCTGAGTAATTACACTGGTATTGGATACATTCTGGTCAGAGGAGAATGGGTTCAAACAACAGACAGATAAAAGAGTATCTAGATAATTTGGAGGAAAAGCAGACATTTTTGCACAAAGAAGCAAAGAAAGGAACTTGCTTCTAAATGAAAGAATGGTCGGTAGTACAGAATCTTTCCAAAAAGACAAGTCAGATGAGAACTGCTGTATTTGTAATCTGTGATGACATTATTGAAAGTGTATTTGTTAATGTGATAGTCCCTAGAAACAGTTTGGTGTGAGTTGATATATGAGTGAGAGACTAATATTGAAAACCCTCCAGACAAATTTGGCCATGAAGAGAGAGTAAGGCTGTTGGTTGGAATAAATGGTAGAATAGGTCTCATTTTATTTGCTTTTTTAAAACATGGAAATAACCTGTATATGTTCAATAACAGTAGGTAAATAGCTTGCTACAAGGATCAGTTGAATATAAAAGAAAGAAAAAGCATAATCTATGCTAGGAGATGACAGACTTTTTCTGTTAAGTGCCAGATGGTAAATGTTTTAGGGTTACAGGTTATATGGTCTCTGCCCCAACTATTAACTGTGACATTATAGACCTGAAGCAACACAGACAATACAAAAATAAATGAATATGGATATTTTCCAGTCAAACTTTATTTATGGATGCTGACATTTGAATTTTATATAATTTTCACACATCATGAATATTAAATTTTTTCTAATCTTTTGAAAATGTAAAGCCAATTTCTTAGCTCTGGGCCATATAGAAACAGGTGAGAACAAGAGATAGTTTATCTCCTGGTTCATGAAATTTAAGACTCCTGAGGAAGTTGGCGGGGATTTTCAAAGAAGAGGTAGAGAAGATTTGTCTGAAATTTAGGAGAAAGGGACAAATTCTGGTTTTACTGCACAGCAGTGCTCTGACCTTGGGAAAGTCCCTTAGCAGTTCTGGCCTAGTTTTCTCATGTAGATTACCATACTTGCAATCCCATAATCTTTTTCTTTTCTTGAAAGACATAGGCTAGGCCCTCCAACATAACTTCTGACCCATTTAAAAGATCGCAGCAACATTGCCAGAGTTATAATAATTGTTTGGGTAATTTCTCTCTCAGCAACAGTGACTTAAGGCCTAAGGGAGACACTGAAACACAATTGAATCCTGAAGGCAAACATCCCTTGTTTATTATACACCTATATTGCATCTTATTCTAACTTTCCAAAATGCATATACAAAATGAACAAGTGTCTGTTACTCTGAATGTCAAGAAATTCCTGAATTGAGAAGTGAATGATAGGATATTTTGGTTTTAGTGAATTTTGCTAGTGATTGCTATTGTTTCATATCACTCTGTATGAGCTTCCCTACTTAGTAAATAGAGTTATCTCAAATATTAATGCTAATAATCAAAACTAGTATGGTCTAATATGTTTCCTCAGTGTTGCTACTTTCTCCCTGACATCCTTCAGAGTACAGATATCAGAGCAAATCGAGAAACATGCAAAGAAATAAAAAATAGATCATACCTTGTATTTTAAAGATATTTGGAAGCCGTTTATCATCAGTATCTTTCTTAATACTTAATTACAGTATTTAAACATAAATAAAAACCAACTGGTATATATCCCCTTCAGCACCCTTGGCAGAAAACAGTAATCAATCTTGACACTTTTCCCTGTTGAACTTGGAAATGGTTTCAGAAGTCCTCTCCTCACAGGTTCCTGGAAGTTCCGACCTCTGATGGAGGAGAGGAGACCAACATATTCTCACTTGGTTAAATATTTAGTATTCTCTTTTCATTTTGGAGCACTGAAAACTTTGCTAATAAATTACACAATTTTGTGATTCTTTGTCACATTATTGGAGTTGAAGAGAGATCTCATCAATTCCAGATTAACAGGCGCTCAGTTTCAGGCTATGAGTTTTTTAAGAGCAGAAACATTATCTGTATGAATTATGTCAAATTGTTTTATCCTCAGTGGCTGACACAGTGCATAGTACAGAGTTGGCGCTCATTCATTTCACAAAATGCTGAATGCCTTCATCTGTGTCAGGAATCATTTTAGGAAACAGAACAGTGAACAAACAACACACATCTCTCTAAGGGAAAGAGAAAACAAGCAAATCAACATAAGATATACAATGAACAGTTTGAATAAGAAAAATTAAAATAATGTTAAGAAAATAGAATGTGTTTTGGGTATAGGGCCAGAACTGGCCTCTCTGAAGAGGTGACATTTGGATAAAGACCTGAAAAAAAGTACAAGCAAAGGAGGACATTGTTAATAGAATGAGGAAGGCTGATAATTCTGTCGTACTGCACCAACTGATGGAGAAGGCAATGGCACCCCACTCCAGTACTCTTGCCTGGAAAATCCCATGGATGGAGAAGCCTGGTAGGCTGCAGTCCATGGGGTCGCTAGAGTCAGACACGACTGAGCGACTTCACTTTCACTTTTCACTTTCATGCATTGGAGAAGGAAATGGCAACCCACTCCAGTGTTCTTGCCTGGAGAATCCCAGGGACAGGGCAACCTGGTGGGCTGCCGTCTATGGGGTCGTACAGGGTCGGACACGACTGAAGCGACTTGGCAGCACCAACTGAAAGATGAAGTCTGTTTTTTTCCCTCTTGAGTTTGGATTTGTCCTATGACCTGCTTTGACCACTGAGCTATAAAAAATAAAAAGTGATGCTGTGTAAGGTCCATAGATGGAATTTAGGAGATCTGGAGCTTCTACTTTCATATTCCTGGAACATTCCCCTTTTGTAACCAAGCCACCGTATTGTAAGAAACTCTGGTCCCATGAAGAGGCTTTGTGGAGGAGAATTAGCTCGAGTGGAAAGCCCACGTATCAGCTGCTTGCAGGAGAATAAACCTTCTTAGATGGAGCCACTCAGTTGAGCGTCTATGTGATGATACCTCTAGCAGATGTCATGTATAGAAGAAATGCCCAGCTTGAGCACAGCCTACACACAGAATCATGAAAGATATACATGTCTCTGTTGTTTTAAGCTACTAAGTCTTAGTATCATTTATTATGCAGCAATATGTATCCAAGTTACATTTTAAGAAAATATAGCAAGTGCAAAGGACTTGAGATGGAGTTGTATTTGGCACATTTCTGAAACAGGAGAACATTGTGAACAAAGTCGAGTCATTAAGAAGATTATTAGCACAGAGATCCTGAAGCCAGATCATCTATGGTCTTCTTCTATACCCAGGATCAATAACCAAGGCCAAAGTTTTATTATAACACAGCCACACCCATTCATTTATGCATTATCTCTGGATGCTTTCATGCTATATTAGCAAATTGAGTAGTCATGAGATCAATCATATGGTCCCCCCAAAAATCTAAGTTATTTATTACCTAGCCCTTTTCAGGAAAAAAAAAATTATCAATCTCTGGAATAAACAGGGTAATGCTTTGTAGTGCTTGAGCAGACAATATCCACAATGTGGCTGTGTTTTACCAACATCTCTACTTTGTGGAGAACGAACTAAAGAAGGGAAGACAGAAGCAGGAAGACTACTAAAAATGCTATAGTCAAAAGATGGCCGAGTAGAACTGGTAGAATTGTGAAAACTGGTCAAATGCAAGATATATTCTGTATGTGGAGTTGGCTGAGGTTTAGACTGATTAAAGAAAGTTCAAGTATGACTCCAAATAATTTTTGGCTTCAGCAATTGACAAAATCAACTTAGAAATATTTGTTGATTATTTTGATGTAGTGATGGGGAAAATTGGTTTTGGTACACCATATACATCTATTTTACACATTTTCTTTTTTTAGGATTTTTTTTTTTATAGAGTCCATTTAAAAAGTCTTGATTGAATTTGTTACAATATTGCTTCTGTGTGATGTTTTGACTTTTTGGCCATGAGGCATGTGGGATCTTTGCTGCCCAACCAGGGATTGAACCTGCACCTGCTGCCTTGAAAGGCTGGAAGAAGCACAAGCTGGAATCAAGATTGCTGGGAGAAATATCAATAACCTCAGATATGCAGATGACACCACCCTATGGCAGAAAGTGAAGAGGAACTAAAAAGCCTCTTGATGAAGGTGAAAGAGGAGAGTGAAAAAAATTGGCTTAAAACTCAACATTCAGAAAACGAAGATCATGGCATCTGGTCCCATCACTTCATGGGAAATAGATGGGGAAACAGTAGAAACAGTGTCAGACTTTATTTTTGGGGGCTCCAAAATCACTGCAGATGGTGACTGCAGCCATGAAATTAAAAGACGCTTACTCCTTGGAAGAAAAGTTATGACCAACCTAGATAGCATATTGAAAAGCAGAGACATTACTTTGCCAACAAAGGTCCATTCTAGTCAAGGCTATGGTTTTTCCTGTGGTCATATATGGATGTGAGAGTTGGACTGTGAAGAAAGCTGAGCGCTGAAGAATTGATGGTTTTGAAATGTGGTGTTGGAGAAGACTCTTGAGAGTCCCTTGGACTGCAAGGAGATCCAACCAGTCCATTCTGAAAGAGATCAGCTCTGGGATTTCTTTGGAAGGAATGATGCTAAAGCTGAAACTCCAGTACTTTGGCCACCTCATGCGAAGAGTTGACTCATTGGAAAAGACTGTGATGCTGGGAGGGATTGGGGGCAAGAGGAGAAGGGGACGACAGAGGATGAGATGGCTGGATGGTATCACTGACTCGATGGACATGAGTCTGCATGAACTCCGGGAGTTGGTGATGGACAGGGAGGCCTGGCGTGCTGAGATTCATGGGGTCGCAAAGAGTCAGACATGACTGAGTGACTGAACTGAACTGGAATGTACCCCAGAAAGCCATTTTGGACATGGCTGCTTGACTACACTAACCAGTCTCCACTCCACTTTTCCACAGAAATTGTCTGCTCTGTTAAGAGGGAGGCAGGAGAGGTGGGTCTTCTAAAAAATAACCACAAACAAAGGCTCAATAAGGGAGATGGATGCTCCCCAGGAAAACGGGAGATGATCTGCATTAGCATCACAGGAAAGAGAAACCAGCAAGCGGCTGTGTGCATCTCTGCAGCATTATACAGCCCAGCTATGGGAAGTTTTACACAGAAGAAGAAAGCTCATTTAACAAACTGCCTCTCCTATGCCTTCCTGAGGGAGCTGTGCTTGCAGCTGTCACTTCCAAATGTGGTAACTTATTAGTTTCAACATCAAAAGATGTGTGACCTGCCTTTTCTCAAGAAATGGGAGCCTTCCCAACACCTAGAAACTCTCCGTTGATTAGAGACAGCCGGCGCTTTGCTCAGTGGAAGCAACTTGTTCCTGTTCACAGTGAACCCTTGGGGCGCTCGGCAGGCAGCTTCTGGTCCCCCTTTGAAGAATCTGGCCACAGAGTTTGTCTCTCGGCCAAATCCCTCTAAAGCGACAAGGTATTGTTGAAAATGTCTGCTCAGCACTCTGCTCTCTAATAGAGACTTCCTTTCTCTCAAGTCAGGGTTTGTATGAGAATTTTCTTTTTTGGATCAAGTTCTGGTTTGATCCCTTTAAAGAGGAGCAGAGGACAGGACAGCCAGGGACAAAGTGTTCAGGAACAAGAGCTCCTTTGGGAGAAGAGATGAGAAAGTACAGATGGGCCACCCGGAGGCCCACAGGACTGAGGAGCACTGAGCAGAGAGCCCAGGGGGCCTGTGACGTTCATTAAATGGATTTCTATTGCCTTTGAGACTTTGTCACCAAAAATGCATGATATGCACACTTAAGTATAGTCTTCTGAATTCAATGAAGAGATGAACCTATTGGTGAATGACTGTAGCACAGCTGGGAAAATAAACAGAGCTCAGAGAACTGAGGGGCCTGCGTCTGATGGCCGGGTGTCCATTCTGAACTCCTAACCAGCGGGGACTGGAAGCTCCTTGCCCCAGACTCGGCCCTAAACGAGAATGATATCAGATGCAATTATTAAGCACTGACAACTTTTTAAGCTTGGGAATGGCTCCCCTTTACAGCTGCTCGGCAGAGACTTTTGTATTTACGAGCACTTGGTGATTGCCGTGACAGGTTTATTATTTGTTGGCTTTCTCCAGCATTGCGCAGTAAAAATTGTTTTCAATGCGTATTCAAAAGTGGAGCTGGCTGTCATTGTAGCAAACCGAATCCATCCTCTGATATATTTCACTCCCTTGATTGATAACTGGCTCCACGGTTTGGCATTTCAGGAAAAGAGTGGAAAAAGAACAAGTCTCAGAGGTCATTAATCCTTTTTCTCACTCAGACTCCCCTGGGTAGCTGCTTGTGCCATTATCCGCATTTCTGCCTGCTGATCTCAACAACGCCGTGCTGGCCCCAGACTCCGGGTGCCCCATCCCGTCATGGCCGTGCTCCTGTCCGGATAAGTCGCCTCCACTGAAGCAGTGAAGAGGCCACTTCCTGGGCAAGTACTCCAAGCCCGGGGTGGGGGAGGGTCCCTTAGATCACAGCTTTTGAAAAGGACCCTTCCTGGCAGCTTTCCACACTCAAACAAGGAGCTGAAGGAAGTTTCGAGAAGCCCTTTTTGCCGCTGGAAGCAACACAAGACACAAGAGCGTGTCAAGTTTGAAGCGGGCGTTCACCTGCACATCCTGTGAATCCGTTTCCATGGCCATTTGATATAATTATTCTTGATGTTCACCTATTGTGCTGTGAGTGAGTACGGAGGAGAGCTATAACTGTTCATCTATTTGACAGGAGCGAATAAACCTTCTTTGCTGTCAGGGAGAGAGGCTGTTATTTTTTTATAGCTGGAAAAAAGCTCAGAGTGTACTGGATGAAATGTCAGGCATTGTTAAAGCAAACCAGCCCCCCAAAAGAAAGAGCAGTCAGTGATTATGAAAACCTGGTATCTCTAATTAATCAGAACATGAAACTTTGGGGGATTAGGGTTGCATGAATGTTTGGGGAGGAGGCGTAGAAGTCTCCTCAGGGTCCTTTCCTGGCTTGCCTTATTTCAAAGAGAGAGCTCTAGCTCCTGATGGGTTCAAAACCCCTAGCTCTGAGATCCTGCTGAGGATTCAGGATAAAGTGTTCCTGTCATTTGCCAGGAACCTGGGGGTGTTTCTTTGCCGCTGTAAGTGTTAACTTTTGCAGAACATTTAAATTAACCACAAATATCCTCTCCATCTGTCCTCTATGGAATAAATTCTTCTAGGCAATACTTCCCCTCCCATCCTGAATTCTTCTTTTCTTTTCTTTTTTTTTTTTTAACAACTGGAGCTTAAGTATTCTAAACCCTTCAAATTGCTTTAATTTCCATTGAGTGCCACTTTATCTACTGCATCAGTATTTTTTATTGTTTGGGGGAAGCACTGAACCAAACTTCAGTGGGAAAGTTTTAAATGATATGGGATAGAAAAGTGTATAAAAATCTGTAAGTCTGTTCCCAGTCAGTAAAAATGAGTAATAATGGTTTGGAGGGGTCCTTCCAATTGGTTCACTGACTGCTCAGGGAAGGTTTTGGGATTTGGGGATTAAAACGAGGAAATGGATGGGGCATTATCCCATAGGCTGTTAGGGAAAATGCCAGGCTCACCCTCACTGACAGTGCTCTCTGCCCCTCTCGCTCTCTCTAGGACTTCAAAAATGAAATCTGCATTTCTGTTTGCCTAGTTACTGTAAACATGTATGTGCGTGCATGTTTGTTTTCTTCCCAAAATATATGTGAAAAAGATATTTGCAAAAATTCTGTAGTGATCTTTCTGATGAAAACATGGATTTCCAAGTACTCTTGATATGCTGCAGTGTTTGAGAAATCAGTTGTATTGAGATATGGTTTACATAAAACAAAATTTACTCCTTTTAAGAATTATAGTTGATGGGCTGTGACGAATATATATAATCATACAACCACAAGCACAGTCAAGATTTGGAACTTTCTCATCAGTCTATAAAGTTCACTTGAATTCTTTTGAAGTTAGTTTTCTCCCCTACCCCAAGTCCCTGGCAACCTACTAATCTGCTTCATGTCGCTGAAGTTTCACTTTTTCTAGAATGTTGTATGTATGTTTCTGTTTAGTGTATGGTCTGTCTGGCTTCTGTCAGGTAACATCTTGCTTTCTAGTTTCCTCCATGTTATTTTGCATATCAATCATTCCTTTTTATTGCTGAATATCATTCCATTATGTATGGATACAGCAGTTTGTTAATCCAGTCCCTGGTAGGTGGACATTTCAGCTGTGTCCTGTTTCTGGCTATTATGAGTAATGCTGGTGTTAACATATTTACAGGACTTTGTTGTTGTTGAGTCACTGAGTCATGTTTGACTCTTTCTGTCCCCATGGACTGTGTAGCCTGGCGGGCTTCTCTGTCCATGGGATTTCCCAGGCAAGAACACTGGAGTGGGTTACCATTTTCTTCTCCAGGGGATCTTCCTGATCCAGGGATCGAACCCAGGTCTCCTGCTTGGCAAGTCAGATTCTTTACCACTGAACCACCAGGAAAGTCTTACAGGACTTTATGTAGACATAATATACTCTGTGTTTAGCCTGTACTTTGGAGGCTGTACTTTGCCTAGTAGGTTTTTTCTAGACATCATCGAATTATTATTACTTAGTAAAGATTCTTGAAATTAGTCATTAGGATTAACGGTCTGGCTGCTTTAGGTTAGAATCTGAAACTCAGAGTAGTCACTCACCATTATAGGCTAAATTGTACCCTCCCAAATCCATATGTTGAAGTCCAGTATCTCTGAATATGACACTGTTTGGAGACAGGATCTTTAAAGAGATAACTGAGGTAAAGGAGATCAGATTAGTGGGCCCTACTCCAATATGACGTGTCTATATGAGAAGAGAAGATTAGGATGGAGCAACACATGCCACAGGACAACCACATCAGGACACAGAGAGAAGGTGACGTCTTCGGTGCAAGGAGGCTTCAGAAGTAACCAAACCTGCCAACACATTGATCTTGAACTTGTAGTCTCCAAAGCAGTGAGAAAATAGATTTCTGTTCTCTAAGCTGCATGGTCTGTGCTACTTTGTTATGAGCACCAAAGAATTGATGACTTTGACCTGTGGTGCTGGAGAAGACTCTTAAATGTCTCTTGGACAGCAAGGAGATCAAACCAGAAAATCCTAAAGGAAATCAACCCTGAATATTCATGGGGAGGACTCATGCTGAAGCTCCAATACTTTGACCGCCTGATGCAAAGTGCTAACTCATTGGGAAAGACCCTGATTCTGGGACAGACTAAAGGCAGGAGAAGGGGATGACAGATGTGGAGATGGTTGAATAGTATCACTGACTCAATGGACATGAGTTTGAGCAGACTCCGGGAGATGGTGAAGGACAGGGAAGCCTGGCATCCGCAGCCCATGAGGTCACAGCGTTGGACACGACTGAGCAACTGAACAGCAACAACAGCTTAGTTATAGCAGTCCTAGCAAACTAATAGATCAACTCATTTATTTAGTAAACAATCATTTATAGGAAACAAAGTTTGTGCTAGACACTGTGTAAGGGACAGCATCTAGAGATGCAATAACTTCCTGTTCTCACAGAGCTTAAGTTCCAGTCGGTGAAAACAAACAATAAAAGTAAACAAACAAGACACAATAAACAAAAATCCAAGAAAATATCAGGTAGCAATAAAAGCTATGATAGGAAGAAAATAGAAATGTGATAGCAAGGGGTTGCTGCTGCTAAGTTGCTTCAGTCGTGTCCGACTCTGTGCGACCCCATAGACGGCAGCCCACCAGGCTCCCCCGTCCCTGGGATTCTCCAGGCAAGAACACTGGAGTGGGTTGCCATTTCCTTCTCCAATGCATGAAAGTGAAAAGTGAAAGTGAAGTTGCTCAGTCGTGTCAGACTCTCTGCGACCCCATGGACTGTAGCCTACCAGGCTCCTCCGCCCACGGGATTTTCCAGGCAAGAGTACTGGAATGGGGTGCCATTGCCTTCTCCTAGCAAGGGGTTAGAGGGTTACTTTTGACTGGATTTTCAGGAAAGTCAGAGGAAGATGTTTAAGCTTATAACAGAGTGATAATAAGGAGTCAAGCCTGAGATGATTCAAGGGAAAAGGACTCCAGATAGAGCCATGGCACAAAATGCTGTAGGAAAATGGATAAAATTAATGTTCAGTGAATGTCTGGTTTTTATCAAGCAGGGTGCCAGGCTCTTGGCACACATTATGTCTAATTCTCATTAGAACTCAGAAAAGCTATTTCCATTTTTACAGAAGATGAAACTGAGGCTGGTTGGTGAAATAACTCACTCCACACACTGCAAAATCCACAGTCATAACATACTTATAAATGTAGACATTAATGTGTTTCTATCTAAACATTTCTTTGCTTATTAGACCAGTGGGCTCTCTATTAGACCATGTGTATCCTGAGGGTAAGCAATGACTTCCCAAGAGGTACTAGACTTGGGTGGTATGAAGGGAAACAATTTCCAGATTCTAACTTTATTTTTTTTTTTTCTTTTTTTTTTTTTTCTTTTTTATTTTTTTTTTATTCTTCCAATTTTATTTTATTTTTAAACTTTACATAATTGTATTAGTTTTGCCAAATATCAAAATGAATCCACCACAGGTATACATGTGTTCCCCATCCCGAACCCTCCTCCCTCCTCCCTCCCCATACCATCCCTCTGGGCCGTCCCAGTGCACCAGCCCCAAGCATCCAGCATCGTGCATCGAACCTGGACTGGCAACTCGTTTCCTACATGATATTTTACATGTTTCATTGCCATTCTCCCAAATCTTCCCACCCTCTCCCTCTCCCACCGAGTCCATAAGACTGTTCTATACATCAGTGTCTCTTTTGCTGTCTCGTACACCGGGTTATTGTTACCATCTTTCTAAATTCCATATATATGCGTTAGTATACTGTATTTATGTTTTTCCTTCTGGCTTACTTCACTCTGTATAATAGGCTCCAGTTTCATCCACCTCATTAGAACTGATTCAAATGTATTCTTTTTAATGGCTGAGTAATACTCCATTGTGTATATGTACCACAGCTTTCTTATCCATTCATCTGCTGATGGACATCTAGGTTGCTTCCATGTCTTGGCTATTATAAACAGTGCTGCGATGAACATTGGGGTACACGTGTCTCTTTCCCTTCTGGTTTCCTCAGTGTGTATGCCCAGCAGTGGGGTTGCTGGACCACTTTCTAACACCATACACAAAAATAAACTCAAAATGGATTAAAGATCTCAACGTAAGACCAGAAACTATAAAACTCCTAGAGGAGAACATAGGTAAAACACTCTCCGACATACATCACAGCAGGATCCTCTATGACCCACCTCCCAGAATATTGGAAATAAAAGCAAAAATAAACAAATGGGACCTAATTAACCTTAAAAGCTTCTGCACATCAAAGGAAACTATTAGCAAGGTGAAAAGACAGCCTTCAGAATGGGAGAAAATAATAGCAAATGAAGCAACCGACAAACAACTAATCTCAAAAATATACAAGCAACTCCTACAGCTCAACTCCAGAAAAATAAACGACCCAATCAAAAAATGGGCCAAAGAACTAAATAGACATTTCTCCAAAAAAGACATACAGATGGCTAACAAACACATGAAAAGATGCTCAACATCACTCATTATCAGAGAAATGCAAATCAAAACCACTATGAGGTACCATTTCACACCAGTCAGAATGGCTGCGATCCAAAAGTCTACAAGCAATAAATGCTGGAGAGGGTGTGGAGAAAAGGGAACCCTCTTACACTGTTGGTGGGAATGCAAACTAGTACAGCCACTATGGAGAACAGTGTGGAGATTCCTTAAAAAACTGGAAATAGAACTAACTTTATTTTTCAGTCTCTCCTAAAATTGATCTTCCTTGAGAATATCCCTGAGATGAAAGAGCTAGTCTTCTCTCCCTCCCACCCCCATTTTCTCTTTCACAATAGGAGAGCATCTCTCCTCGCAAGGAATCTTTCCATACATGTGACCCAAGGATATTAATGGATATAAAGGGAGGATTTGAAATGTTGTTAGTGGTGAGAGAGTGCATGGCTCTGATGACTTGGTAAAAATACTTTTTACAATCAGGTAGTTTTCCTCTTCTTTGCTCTGCAGGAGAACCTGCTGGATTATTAGCAATGGCTTTTTCTTAAGTGATGAATGACTATGAAATTTTATATATATGATTCAGCAGGATTTTTAAAAACTGAGTGGAGTTGCTATAACCAAACTCTGAGCTCCTGTCTACTTATTTATGTGAACAAGGTTTTCAGAGATTACACTTATAACAATGAAAGGAATAAAATTGATGCTGAATTCTCATTCTAGCAGTAATAGCCACAGATAATATGACCCAACTGAAAAACTAAACAAACCAGCTCTACCCATCTCATTAAGAGATACATTGCAATGAAAATTGATTTTACTATTAATTACTTAAAATCCAAATATATATTTTTTCAACTGGCTTCTAATAATTATTGTGAATAAAATTCAGTCTTGAAGAAATTTAAACACTTGGAAGCTTATGGTCATATAACGTAAGGATAGCAAATTTCAATGTATATTTAGAACATTGTTTGAAAAATGTAATTGAGTGATCAATAAAAGGCTCTTAAGCATAAGAACATTATATAAAAATGCTATTCTGTGAGGATGAAAATTAAAGAGAAAAGAGCAAGAAAAAATTTCTGGGTCTTAAAACTTATTTATAAGTATCAATTTTATAGTATTTTAATTTCTTTTGTATTTAAATACATAAGTTAACCATTGATTTAAAATTTTCAATATTTAAATATGCTGAAAATGTAATTTTTTACAGCTACGTGAATTTCAGATAATTTTTGAAAAATGTCCACCCAGGTCTTCTGTTCAACATGTCAGTGCTTGGATCCTAATCGCAGCCTAATCCTGTTGCACCCACAGTGGTCTCACTAATAGCCTTATTTATATGTGCTATACTTGGTCTACTTAGTTCCGAGACAGTCACTGTTGGATCATCTGTTCTTCTTAGAGTCTTAACACTTCATGCCTCAGTAAACATTCTCCTTGGTTACTTACAGTGTGAATGTGACTGGGGATACAGGTTTATATAATGCATGAGGCAAAATATGATGCAGAAGTTAATATCTCAGTTTATAGCCGGAATTCAGACTTTACATCTTCTTTTACAGCTGCTTTTTGGATTCTTTTAGGGTAAAATTTCTGTGTGCTTTGTTTTTTTCTTTTCTTTTTTTTTTATTTTATTTTATTTTTAAACTTTACAATATTGTATTAGTTTTGCCAAACATTGAAATGAATCCGCCACAGGTATACCTGTGTTCCCCATCCTGAACCCTCCCCCCTCCTCCCTCCCCATACCCTCCCTCTGGGTCGTCCCAGTGCACCAGCCCCAAGCATCCAGTATCGTGCATCGGACCTGGACTGGCAACTCGTTTCATACATGATATTATACATGTTTCAATGTCATTCTCCCAAATCTCCCCACCCTATCCCTCTCCCTCAGAGTCATTTTTGAAATGAAGATAATCATAGCAATTACTTCCTATAATTCTTGTGAAGATAAATATATGTAAAGTGCTTAGTGAAGTGTTTAGTCCTTGGGATAATATCGTGTGACTTTTTACACATTTCTGGCAGAGTTATCCGTGACCTTATTACTCACGTCTGTAAGTCGGCGTCTTTCTATACTGTAAAACTTACCAAAATTCAGTGAATATATGTTGCCACCTTCCTTAGAATTACAAACTAGAACTTTGACATACTTTCATACAAAGTAAGTTTCATTCTATACAAAACAAGCCTTTTGTGTGCTCTTCTAATTCCACTCGAGTACAAAGTTCATTTACTTTATTTTTCAAATTTGATTGTTTTATAACCAAAGGTATATTTCCTATGAGAAATGCAAAGACTTGTGTATGTGACGGAATAGTTGGTATGTTTACATTGGGATTAAAGAAATTATCTAGTGATCTAACTGCATTCGTTTTCTTTTCAGTAGATGTGATTTTCTAATCCTTTGCTAAAATAAGTGATGAATTTCCTTCCTTAGCATTTAGAGAGTAAATGAAGGATTAATAGTCGGAAACCTAGATTTGAACCAGTTGTTGGATTCCATTGGTAGTCTCGCTCTTCCCTGAGCCTCCCTCAGCTTCTCTGTGGCCCGGGCGCACTGAATCCGTTGCTCTTGGGTAAATTCTCCTCTCCCTCTTCATTCATTCTTCCTTTTTACTCCTGTAGGTTAACCTGAATGATTTGGAATTGATCCACAGTGGTTGTACACGCATGCTGGTGTGCAGGTGCACTATGGCAGCTCACTCAAACGTTTAGGTTAGGAGGCAAGATCTCACAATGCATGTGGCTTTACATGGCACCGATGTGATATTTGGAGAGTCAGGACTTGTTAACTTGATTACTCACCACAGGTGGAGGAAAGTCATCTACAAACTTCTGTCTTGTTGAACTATTTAAAAGGAGAGAATTGCATATTATTGGGAAGTATCCCTTTTACCTAAATTGCTAACACATAGTTCTTCTGAACATCTAATTTGAACTGGGTAAGGGAAGCAAGACAATCATCAGTGCAAGAAAGTAAGGAAATTAATTATGTACTCAGGATCTCATAGCTGGTCTGTGGTGCAGATGATCTTGAAAGCAAAATACTGTATACTTTAATTAAACATTTTTCCTTATGTCCTATGAATCAGCATATAACAACCCTGTCTTAGTATATTAGAAGTTTATTAGAACTAGTTCATCCATTCATTCCAAAAAATATTTTTGAGTACCTACATCTAGGTATTATATAACTAACAGAGGCTAACAGGTTTTTCCTTTCTACTTTTAATTCCTGAATTTTATTAGGGGAAATATGTTCCTGTCTCTTACTGAAAGTTGATCTAGTGCTAGCTGGTGAATATTTCACTTCAAATAATATGCAAAGAGCTTGGATGGTCCTTCATGTCTTTTATCCCTATAATAATATACAAACCTTTTGTTACTTCCTCCTAAGTAAACCAGGTCTACCTGTTATTAAGCTATTTTTGTTGGAGAAATTGATATGAGTTACTTATTTACTTTTATCTTGTAGGGTCCTTTCTTTTCAGTTATATCATTCCTTTTACCATGAGCAGGTGCCATCTCTAACATCTCCGAAAGATTATGGTTGTTGCATTTCCTATTCCTAAACTGTAAATGTGAATTTTTGAAAACCCAATTTTTTGTATGGTATTATAAGCATGTAGCAAGTCCAAATGTCTCTGACCTCTAATTTTAAAGTCCTTTTAGTTATGGGACTTTAAGTGTTTGAAAGTAAACATTTAATTGACTATTTCATGTTGTTTTCTTATCCTTGTTAAATTACTGCTGGTGCTGCTGCCAAGTCACTTCAGTCGTGTCCGACTCTGTGTGACCCCATAGATGGCAGCCCACCAGGCTCCACCTTCCCTGGGATTCTCCAGGCAAGAACACTGGAGTGGGTTGCCATTTCCTTCTTCAATGCATGAAAGTGAAAAGTGAAAGTGAAGTCACTCAGTTCTTTCTGACTCTTAGCGACCCCATGGACTGCAGCCTTCCAGGCTCCTCCATCCATGGGATTTTCCAGGCGAGAGTACTGGAGTGGGGTGCCATTGCCTTCTCCATCTTAAATTACTAAATTATATTATTTTAGTATAAAGTAAAATAATACTAACTGTAAGTATTATTAATTTAAACTTTCTATCATGTTGACATTTAAAATATTATTAGTCAATTAAAAGTAGTATTAATTCATCTTCTTAAATTGTATATCCAGTTAAGCCAAGTAATATATGTAGACATTTTAACTATAAAAGATTCAAGCAATCATGTAAAGTAATTTGAAGACCCTTTTCATTCTATTCTTTTCAATTCTGCTTATTTTACTGGCAGTATCATCAATAGATGCTTTTTGATATTTTCAAATATTCTCCTGATATACATTGTATGTATATATATGTATGGATCTTTACTATACATCTATCATGCATATGCACATATGAATACATATGTTTGTAAGTCTTTTGTCCTTCTCCACTTCTGTCTTTGGTGTACAATATGGTTGAATAAGAGTCTTATCCTAAATTCATCATTCTGGGTTGTCTTCTGTTTTTAGAAATTATTTTATATCATCCTTCTAATTACTTACACTTCCTAAATATACTCCTCCAGCCATTTCTATTTTTTAAATTTTCTTCATGTTTCTGATGCTCTAATAAATTCCATACTCAGTCTTTTTGGATAGTTTACTAGAAAAGTCTTTCTTTAATATATCAACTAACTAATGAGTTTTTCAATTGAGTAATTTTATTCTTTTAGCTCATCTATTCATTATATAGAAAGATTTTTAAAATTTCTGAGATATACAGGTGGTTTTTTTCATGTATATACAATATTCTTTGAGACCCTTTCCTTGTTATACTTTTTAATTAGGTTGCCATGTCATGGGTGTTAGTTCCTTGGGTTTGGTGTGTTTTGAGCTGGGTTGACTTTGGTTTTGACACACTGCTCACTAAAGCACTGTTTCAATTTTGATGCTCAGTTCATCTCTTGCTTTGAAAAAGCCTTGTGCATCAGGCCGCTCAGTTTACAGGAATAGGAGTTGAGTGACTGCCAGTGAGGCATCACAGTGTCTGAGGGCTGATGGGGGTGAAGGAGTTCCCTGATGTAGCTAACTGGGACATTTTGTTGTCTTGCTCAGGGAACTCCTCATCTGCTTTCTCAGGGGCATATGTTCTTCTTCTGCTCAGCAAAAGGCGAAGACAGTGGAGGGACTGGTGGGGTGTAGGAGCTTCTGTTGGTTATGATATTAATCATTCCTGATAACTATCCCAGAGCAGTTTCTAATCTGTGCAGTCTTAGTGCTGAACTCCTTGCAAATCTCTCTTACGTCAATAATGTTTTTTTTTCCAGATTGTTATTGTTTATCATTTCTTTCTGGCTACTATTTTTCTTCATAGTTGGCTCAGTGCATTTCCTTTCTTTAGGAATTCTTCAGACCTTTTTATATTTTTTCTTATTTCTTGAGTTTTTCTTTTTGAAAAATTTATTTTTCCATCATTACATGGGAAATAAGATAGAAATGATTTGCTCAATCAGGGTGCTACATCACATTAATAGAATGAAAGAAAAGACTGTTAGGTCTATAATTTTAGACCTAGATATTCCTTATCTTGTACTTACACATTTGACTTTTGTGATCCCAATCGTAAGACATCATTTTTATTCATGCAACATTCTGTCAGAGTATTTATAGTTCAGTTTTCTGACATAATTGATATGATTATTTTGAATCTTGGGGTTATTATGCAACATATTCCTTTCTTTCTATGCTTAGTGATGTGTCGATTTCAAAAGTATGACTTGGACTTTGTTGGAATCAAGAGAAAATTGCTAATAGGAGACATCTAGGAAAAAGCACTGTGGTACTTCACCAAAGACCCCGTGGTAGCTGATATGAGACATTGAACCCTCTCTAGAGAAAGTTATTTAGGATGGCAATGAAAACAGGACTTACTTTGCTTTCAAGACTACGTACTATAGCAAACAAATAATAATAAATGTTTATTGAATTGTTAAGTGCCCAACACTTTTCTAAATGCTATTAAATGTGCTAACTCAATCCTCATAGTATACCTTTGTGTAGGTGTTATAATTAATGATTATACCCATTTTACAGATAAAGAACCTGAGGTATAGATTTGTTAAATAATTGGTATAATTGGGATTTGACCCCAAGAAGTTTGATTTTAGATTTTGTATTCTTTTTTGTTTGTTTGAGGGTGTTTTAAAATTTATGTATTTTATTATTTTATTTTTAATTGAAGTATAGTTGACATACAATAATATATTAGCTTTAGGTGTACAAATAGTGATTTGACAGTTTTATAGATTACACACATACAAATTATTATAAAACATTCTTAACTAATATGTTCCATTATATATTTGCAATAGAATATTTGGAAGGTGTTTTTTCCCTTTTGAGAAATATAGTCAAGACATTATTCTTTGGGAATGAAACCCATTTTGTATTCAACTGGGGTGATTTCATTAAATCTCCAGATAATTTAAACTAAAAACTGTTGTGAAAAAAATGACCATTTGGGAGAAGACATGCCTCCAAAGCCCACAAAACTCATCTATGTACCTATATACATTTTGAGAGTAAAACTATTTTTTGAATGAATAATTTGAAGCCTTTTTAAAAGTTTCACTTAAACTTGATTTTTGTTTATTTTTTCTGGCACATTATTTACTTTGGATCTCAATTGACATGTCTTAAATTTTGCGTGGTACCTAGCTCGTCAGGTGTTCTGAGACAGGTGGTGTCTTGGGACAGAGGTCTCATCAGCCATACAGTGTCTGCAGCAGTTTTTTAAAAGGTAATATATCATTTGAACCAGGCTGTTCCCAGTGCAGTTGTTCAGGGATTATGTTTTATAATCCAGCCTTTTTCTGTTGACACTATTTAATATGCTAACCTCTTCTGGAAACCACATTAACTCTTTCAGGAGAGTAGATTCTGTGTAATATTCTGAAACAGCAGATTCCTAAAGTAAGTCCTCTTGAACCCTGAAGAAGTGACTTTTATTTCCAGATGTGCCCTGTTTCTGAGAAATAGCTTTAGATCCATAGAGAATTGATTCAATGAATGTTAATTGATGATGATGATGATAATGGTACCAGAGCTATAAATCTATCTTCTCTGCAACCAGTATAAATGTTATTTTCATTCCTGACCCCACAAAAATATGTCTTAAATATTTGACTGAATCTGATCAAATGTAAATTGTGTATTTTAATTAATTTTAACATATTTTCTTTTTCTTCTTTTACTTTTGAATGCTTATTAGTATGCAATGACATTAGTAAACTAAGTTTTAATGTTGTAACTATGTTACATTCTAGCTGGAGTAAAGAATCTGCTGTTTTCTAAGGAAAACAAGGCATACATTTATAAAAAAATTAGAAAATGCACATAGAGTAAAAGGGAAAAAAAAATCTCTAACACTACCAGACATAAGTACTGTTAGAATTTTGGATAGTCATTGCAGTATTTCTCTGTCAGTGTCTCATTTTTATATTTTACAAAACATGGGATCACATTAGTTTTTAATAATAGCATTTAAAGTTTTTAACAGGTTAAGAATGTCTTTCCTGCATCATAGTCTTATGCCATGTTATTTTTAACTAATGTATATATGTTATTGCCATAATTTAACTATTGCTTTATCAATGGGTATTTCAATTCTTCTATTATTTTTGTTTTTGTCACAATAAATAACATGTATGTTTCCAAGAAGGAAAATTATTAGTTCAAACAGTTTGCAAAAGTTTAAAGTTTTGCAAAATTCCCTTATAGAAGAATTTTTCAGTTTACACTTTTGACCACTGTATATGAGTAATGTTTTAACTGAATTCTAAAATTTCTAGTACTCATATAAAAAAATAAGAACTATATCTAAGACATCACAAAAAGAACAGAATATGGGGTGAACTGAATTTCCTGACATCTGTTATACTTACGATGACCAGGCTTGTCATCATGGGTTTGCAGTAATTCTCTAATCACAGATTCCAGAAGCCAACAGGAAACAAACCCAAGAAAGGAATGATTATTGCTTTCTCTTCAGTGCAACAACAAAAATACTTTCATGGTGAGGAAAAGACTTTACATAGCATTATTTTCCATTTTCTTTCATTTGACAAGCATTGTTGACAATATAATAAAATACTATGTATTCATCTTTTACTATATGCCAGATACTATTCTAAGTGCCTTACATATTTGATCTCACATCCAGATGATATTTTGATATGAGTTAATGGAAACATCCAGCTCATGTTTTTAATTAAGTAGACCAAAAGAATAAAACATAGGTAGTCTGCTTTGCAAGGATTTGCCAAACTATTGGCTCTTATTTGCCAGAGATGTTGGCTCTGCCTTTTGGGTAGAATGATCACCCCTTGACCATGAACCAGTACTTTTACTCTTGTGTCCAGTCTTCCAGTTCCTCGACTTATTTTGGTACTAAATATTTTCAGTTTATTATCATGTAGATATGACCCTGTGCCTCTTATTAGTAATACAGAATCTAAGCACACATTTTATATTTTAGCTACAGCACATCTTCTTTATCCATTCATCCATCAGTGAATACTCAGGTTGCTTTCATGTTTGGGCTATTATAAATAATACTACAATGCACATGGAGGTGTGGATATCTTTTTGAGTTCGTGTTTTCACTTTTTTTATAGTGGCTGCACCACGTTGGGTTCCCACCGACAATGCCCAAGGCTTCCTTTTTTTCCACATCATCACCAGCATTTGTTATTTCTTATCTTTTTGACTATAGTCATTTTATCAGATGTGAGGTGATACCACGGTTTTGATTTTCATTTCCCTAATGTTTTGTGATGTTGAATATCTTTTTATGTGTCTGTTGGTGATCTACATATCTTCTTTGGAAACTATTTACATCATCTGCTTATTTTTTAATCAGATTTTTTTGCTTTTGAGTTATATGAGTCTGTATGTATTTTGGATATTAAACCCTTATCAGATACATGATTTGCAAATATTTTCTTCCATTTATTAGATTGCTTTTTCCATTTTGTTGATAGTCTCCTTTGCTGTGCAGAAGCTTTTTAGTTTGGTGTAGTCCCATTTCTGTTTTAAATTTTTTTCTTTGGTTGCTTTTGCTTTGATGTCAAAACCAAAAAATCATTCCAAGATTCAGGGAGTTTAGTGCCTATATTTCCTTCTGGGAGTTTTATGGCTTCACATCTTACATTCAAGTCTTTAATCCATTTGAGTTTATTTTTGTGTATGGTGGAAGATGGTGGTCTAGTTTCATTCTTTTGCACATGGCTGTCCAGTTGACCCAATACCATTTATATAAGAGACTGTTCTTTCCCCATTGTATATGTTTGGCTTCTTTGATACATTAATTGATAATGTATGCCTGGGTTTATTTCTGGGTTCTCTATTCTGTTCCATTGATCTGTGTGTCTGTTTATATGCAGATACTATACTGTTTTAATTACTATAACTTTTTAATGTAGTTCGAAATCAAGGTGTGTGATGCCTCTAGCTTTTTTCTCCCTTTTTAAGATGGTTTTAGTTTTTTGGAGTCTTTTGTGGTTCTTGCGTTCAATTGTTTAAACCAGTTTCTCAATTTTTAAAATAAATGAAGAAAACCATAATGCTAAGTAACTTTAAAGATTAACCTGAGGAAGAAAATCCATATGACCATATAAAAGCCATGTAGGCTACCAGCATAGCATCCTAACTACACTCCTATTCTCTATTCTTACACAACCAAATTCATTTTTGCTTAGATTATCTGTATAAAAAATAAAATAATTCATACTATCTACTTTTTAAAACCTTTCATCAGCTTTTCCTAGCTCTTGGAATAAATGTAAACTGTCTGAGAAAGCAATCACATGAGACCTGGATCCTGTTTGCACTCTGATCTCACCTGGCAGTATTCTTCCATTCTCTTACCATCTGCTATAGGGATAATAACGGAGAGGGCAATGGCACCCCACTCCAGCACTCTTGCCTGGAAAATCCCATGGACGGAGGAGGTTGGTGGGCTGCAGTCCATGGAGTAGCACAGAGTCGGACACGACTGAAGTGACTTAGCAGCAGCAGCGGGGATAATAAACCTTTCTGTTTCTTACAATGGCAGACTTGTTTCTCTCTTGGAGTCTTTTCACTAGACACTGTTATTGCCTGGAGTATTCACGTCTCTGGTCTCTTCTGAATCTCCACTTAAATCTCACCTAAACAAAAAAGACTTTTCTGACTACCATTCTATGAAAACTATGCAACAGGCATAAATCACCATTCTATTTTAATTATCTAAATAATTCTTTCCACTAGATAATGTTTTTCATGTTTGTTAAATCTATTTGTTCTATTTCATTAATTTACTGATTCTAAACCCAAAGTCTTAAAATATTTTTATATTTTTAAATCAGAATATGTCTTACAATAACATATATAAAAATTAAATGGTATTACTTTTTAGGCATACTATAATAAATGATTTCCATTATTTTCCATAAAATCCCATAATTTCAAAATAATGGAAATTCCACAGACAGAGGAGCCTGGTGGGCTATGGTACATGGGGTCACAAAAGTCAGACACAACTTAGCAACTAAAACAAAACATAATACATGATGGTAAATCTGAAAATAGTTATTTCTTTGATTCAAGGGTTATAATACCTATGTAATTATTTGTTTATTTTATGACTACAATTAAGTAACTCATTACATTAGACTGCAGATTCTACTAAATCAAGTATCTTGTCTGGCTGGTTGTATCAGCAGAGCCTAAAGTAATGCCTATACTGAAAATTTTTTGGTTAACAATAGCAAGCCAATATTTAACAGGAAACCATTGAAATAGTCTGTTTAAATTTAGTTATTAGATAAGAAGACCTAAAAGCTACCTTACATATAACAAATTTTAGGAAATGTGACTTTCTGAAAGTAAATTTAAATATTATATAGCCAAATTGATTATATTTGTGGAACATGACTAGCTTTCTAGAAAAGAGGAAAAATATTAGTATTGTCTCTAATTAGAAGATTAAATATAATTGTTTAGTACATAAAACATACACTCAAATAAAAAACTTAAGAAACACTGACATGAATTGCTTGAAAACAGAATGTTAATGTAATTAGTTAAAAAACATAAAGGTTAACTAAAACTATTGTACTACAGCAATAAAAACAAATCCTAAGAAAGTAACTAAATAAAAAATGAAGTGAAATATGACTTTATTAAATGAGGCAAGAGAAAATTTAGCATGACCAAAATATCATTTTCCTCTGAATTATTCAATAAGATGAATGCAAGTATAATAAAAATCAGTAATCTTTTAGTGTAGCAAATTCATGTACAAACAGAAAAACAGAATAGAAACTTCAGGGACAAGTCTAAGTATATAGAAAACATTTTTAAATACAAATTTTTCCTCTTTCTGCTTTTTGTGGTTTTAAATTGACCACTTAATTTGATTATATTTTAGCTTCTTTCTTAACTTTTCAGTTATACTTCTTTAAAAGTATTTTAGTTGTTTCCTTAGAGTTTGTGATATTTATTTTTATCTAATTCCAATTTACTTTAAAGAAACACTACTACTTATTACAGTATCCTGATTTCTCATCCACCCCTATCTCTTGGGACATTTCACTTCTATGTATGTTATAATCATCCGGTAAACTACTATCATTACTGTTTTAAACAAATCATTATCTCTTAAATTAATTAAGAATATAAAAATTAAAAAGTTGTATTTTACCTTCATCCATTCCTTATTTAGTGCTTTTCTTTCTTTATGTAGATCTGAAACTCTGAACTATTTTATTTTCCTTCTGACGGAAAGACTTAACATTTCTTACTGGATAGGATTGCTGGCAACGGATTTCCTGTTTTTGTTTGTCCAAGAAAGTCTTTGTTTTTCATTCACTTTTGAAGAATAATTACACTAGATGTAGACTTCTTATGTTGTGGCATTTATATTTCAACATTTTAAATATTTCATTACATTCTCTTCTTGTTTGCTTGTTTTCTGGTGGGAAGTCTGTTGTAATTCTTTTTCCTTTTTCCTCCAGAGATAAGTTTTTTGTTTTATTTTGTATTGCTTTGTTTTATCCCATCTATCTTTTTTTTTTTCCCCTCAAGATTTTCTCTGTTTCTAGTTTTCTAAAGTTTGAAAGTGATCTTCCTTGGTATGACTATTTTGTAATTTAACCTACATGGTATTCTCTATGCTACTTGATTGTATTTGTGGTTCTGTATCTATCATAAATTTTGGAATATTTCTGGCTAGTATTTCTTTTGCTTTGTTGTCTGTTTATGTTCCTTCTAACATTCCAACTACATACATGTTGCATTTTGTGATATTGTCCCACATTGGTTGGATATTCTGTTTTGGCTTCGTTGTTCAGTCGCTAAGTCATGTCTGACTCTTTGTGACCCCATGGACTGCAGGCTTATCATCCTTTATATTCTTTGAGTTTCAGTGTGAGTAGCTTCTATTTAAATATCTTTTTTTTTAAATTTTATTTTATTTTTAAACTTTACATAATTGTATTAGTTTTGCCAAATATCAAAATGAATCCGCCACAGGTATACATGTGTTCCCCATCCTGAACCCTCCTCCCTCCTCCCTCCCCATACCATCCCTCTGGGTCGTCCCAGTGCACTAGCCCCAAGCATCCAGTATCGTGCATCGAACCTGGACTGGCATCTCGTTTCATACATGATATTTTACATGTTTCAATGCCATTCTCCCAAATCTTCCCACCCTCTCCCTCTCCCACACAGTCCATAAGACTGTTCTATACGTCACTGTCTCTTCTGCTGTCTCGTACACAGGGTTATTGTTACTTTTCGTGGCCATACTGAATATACTAATAAGTTTAAGGCATTCTTCATTTCTATTATTTTGTTTGTAATTTTAGACTTTCATTTCATTCTTAGAGTTCTCATCTCTCTGCTAATGTTACCCTGTATTTTTGAATACAGTCTGTTTTTTACTTTAGAACCCTTACCATATTAATCTCAGTTACAATAAACCCAAATATGTATCATATCCAAGTCTGATTCTTATATTGCTTAGTCTCTTCAGATTGTGTATTTTCCTGACATGCTTTGTAATTTTTGTTACTGTTGTTGCTGAAAGCCAGACATGTTGTGTCTGGAACTAAGATAAATGGGCTTTTAGTGTAAGGGTTTACATTAATCAGGCTAGGAGTTTGGCTGTGTTTCTAATTATTGTAGCTATAGGTATAAAGGCATCACATTCTTCTGTATTCTTGGTTTTCTCTCCCTTCTTGATTTTGGGTTTCAGCACATAACTCCTCCTCAAAGAAATTCTGAGTCATGGACCTTCCAACTGTAATATACCTTTCCTGTACCAGAGGTCTCTTAAAGGTATAGAAGAAGAAGAGAGTTCTATAATTTTCCAGATAAAGTCTAGTCTTTTAGTTGGCCAACTCCCTGGATTGTGACCTTCACAAGTGGTATGCATTTTATTCCCTTTTCCCTCCTCCCTTCCCTGACTGCAGGTTTCCCAATCTATGCTTTGAAGCTTTGAGCCTTGTTATCCATAGTTATAACCTTGTTTTTGTTTGTCTCCGCATAGATGAGAGAAAGACTAGAGATGGCTGGAGTGAGTAGTAGTTTTCTTCTCCCAGTTGGGATAAGATTTCAGAATTGAGACTGGGCAAAAAGTTCTTTCACCTGGAAAATAGGCCTTTTCATAGATGAGGCTGTGGCATGTTTCACAATTGTTGCTGTTCCTTCTTCCCTGCCAAGCTATGAGATCTTCTGCACACCCACACGGTGAGAATCTGATCAGATCAGATCAGATCAGTCGCTTGGTCGTGTCCGACTCTTTGCGACCCCATGAATCGCAGCATGCCAAGGCCTCCCTGTCCATCACCAGCTCCCGGAGTTCACTCAGACTCACGTCCATCGAGTCAGTGATGCCATCCAGCCATCTCATCCTCTGTCGTCCCCTTCTCCTCCTGCCCCCAATCCCTCCCAGCATCAGAGTCTTTTCCAATGAGTCAGCTCTTCGCATGAGGTGGCCAAAGTACTGGAGTTTCAGCTTTAGCATCATTCCTTCCAAAGAAATCCCAGGGCTGATCTCCTTCAGAATGGACTGATTGGAAATCCTTGCAGGCCAAGGGACTCTCAAGAGTCTTCTCCGACACCACAGTTCAAAAGCATCAATTCTTCTGTGCTCAGCCTTCTTCACAGTCCAACTCCCACATCCATACATGACCACAGGAAAAACCATAGCCTTGACTAGATGAACCTTTGTTGGCAAAGTAATGTCTCTGCTTTTGAATATGCTATCTAGGTTGGTCATGGAGAAGGCAATGGCACCCCACTCCAGTACTCTTGCCTGGAAAATCCCATGGATGGAGGAGCCTGGTAGGCTGCAGACCATAGGGTCGCAAAGAGTTGGACACGACTGAGCGACTTCACTTTCACTTTTCCCTTTCATGCATTGGAGAAGGAAATGGCAACCCACTCCAGTGTTCTTGCCTGGAGAATCCCAGCGACGGGGGAGCCTGGTGGGCTGCCGTCTATGGGGTCGCACAGAGTCAGACACGACTGAAGCAGTAGCAGCAGCAGCAGCAGCAGCAGCAGCAGCAGGTTGGTTATAACTTTCCTTCCAAGGAGTAAGCATCTTTTAATTTCATGGCTGCAGTCACCATCTGTAGTGATTTTGGAGCCCAGAAAAATAAAGTCTGACACTGTTTCCACTGTTTCCCCATCTATTTCCCATGAAGTGGTGGGACCGGATGCCATGATCTTCGTTTTCTGAATGTTGAGCTTTAAGCCAACTTTTTCACTCTCCACTTTCACTTTCATCAAGAGGCTTTTGAGTTCCTCTTCACTTTCTGCCATAAGGGTGGTATCATCTGCATATCTGAGGTTATTGATATTTCTTCCGGCAATCTTGATTCCAGCTTGTGCTTCTTCCAGTCCAGCGTTTCTCATGATGTACTCTGCATATAAGTTAAATAAACCGGGTGACAATACACAGCCTTGACGAACTCCTTTTCCTGTTTGGAACCAGTCTGTTGTTCCATGTCCAGTTCTAACTGTTGCTTCCTGACCTGCATACACATTTCTTAAGAGGCAGATCAGGTGGTCTGGTATTCCCATCTCTTTCAGAATTTTCCACAGTTTATTGTGATCCACACAGTCAAAGGCTTTGGCATAGTCAATAAAGCAGAACTAGATGTTTTTCTGGAACTCTCTTGCTTTTTCTATGATCCAGTGGATGTTGGCAATTTGATCTCTGGTTCCTCTGCCTTTTCTAAAACCAGTTTGAACATCAGGAAGTTCACGGTTCACGTATTGCTGAAGCCTGGCTTGGAGAATTTTGAGCATTACTTTACTAGCTTGTGAGATGAGTGCAATTGTGCAGTAGTTTGAGCATTCTTTGGTATTGCCTTTCTTTGGGATTGGAATGAAAACTGACCTTTTCCAGTCCTGTGGCCACTGCTGAGTTTTCCAAATTTGCTGCCATATTGAGTGCAGCACTTTCACAGCATCATCTTTCAGGATTTGGAATAGCTCAACTGGAATTCCATCACCTCCATTAGCTTTGTAGTGATGCTTCCTAAGGCCCACTTGACTTCACATTCCAGGATGTCTGGCTCTAGGTCAGTGATCACACCATCGTGATTATCTGGCTCGTGAAGATCTTTTTTGTACAGTTCTTCTGTGTATTCTTGCCATCTCTTATTAATATCTTCTGCTTCTGTTAGGTCCATACCATTTCTGTCCTTTATCGAGCTCATCTTTGCATGAAATGTTCCTTTGGTGTCTCTGATTTTCTTGAAGAGATCCCTAGTCTTTCCCATTCTGTTGTTTTCCTCTATTTCTTTGCATTGATTGCTGAAGAAGGCTTTCTTATCTCTTCTTGCTATTCTTTGGAACTCTGCATTCAGATGTTTATGTCTTTCCTTTTCTCCTTTGTTTTTCGCTTCTCTTCTTTTCACAGCTATTTGTAAGGCCTCCCCAGATCGCCATTTTGCTTTTTTGCATTTCTTTTCTATGGGAATGGTCTTGATCCCTGTCTCCTGTACAATGTCACGAACCTCATTCCATAGTTCATCAGGCACTCTGTCTAGAAGATCTAGTCCCTTAAATAGATTTCTCACTTCCACTGTATAATCATAAGGGATTTGATTTAGGTCATACCTGAATGGTCTAGTGGTTTTTCCTACTTTCTTCAGTTTAAGTCTGAATTTGGCAATAAGGAGTTCATGGTCTGAGCCACAGTCAGCTCCCAGTCTTGTTTTTACTGACTGTATAGAGCTTCTCCATCTTTGGCTGCAAAGAATATAATCAATCTGATTGCGGTGTTGACTATCTGGTGATGTCCATGTATAGAGTCTTCTCTTGTGTTGTTGGAAGAGGGTGTTTGTTATGACCAGTGCATTTTCTTTGCAGAACTCTGTTAGTCTTTGCCTGCTTCATTCCATATTCCAAGGCCAAATTTGCCTGTTACTCCAGGTGTTTCTTGACTTCCTACTTTTGCATTCCAGTCACCTATAATGAAAAGGACATCTTTTTTGGGTGTTAGTTCTAAAAGGTCTTGTAGGTCTTCATAGAACCGTTCAACTTCAGCTTCTTCAGCGTTACTGGTTGGGGCATAGACTTGGGTTACTGTGATATTGAATGGTTTGCCTTGGAAACAAACAGAGATCATTCTGTCGTTTTTGAGATTGCATCCAAGAGAATCTGATAAGGATCCTCAAAAGACACCCTATGAATGTGGGGATAGAGGAGCTAAGACTATGGTCCAACGAGTTTCTCCCTCTCAAGCTAGTCCACGCTCAGCCTCCAACCATTTTTCAAAATTAAATTCAAGTGTTCCTACCAGTTTATGGCTCAAGCAGTTTCTGCTTTAGTCGAGTAGATCTTGGTTGTTGTAAACTCTGAAATGTGACTCTCCAGGTTTTGGGTGATGGTTTGTCCTACAAATTCAGCACCTTCAATTGGTCCAAGGAAGTCATTGACTTGCAGTTTAATCAGCTTTTTCTAGTTACAAAGATGGAAATGAAAACACACTAGCTATATACACACTGGGGCTGAAACAGTATACATTAATTTTTGAGTTTTAAATTAGAGAAGAGAGAGTTTATTAAATTCATTAAGATATTTATCTGAAATGAAAACTGTTTAGCCCTTCCTCACATACAACACCCAAACAAATTAAAAATAAAGATTTCAGTATACAAAATGTGGTCACTAAGTACTGCAAATCAATTTAACATGATAAAAATATGTTAAAACTTATAGTATAGCCAGGGTAGGTTTTTCTAAATGCATCACCAAATCCTGACAAAGGCTGAAACCATACATGATTAGATTCACAGATTTGACTACATATATAAAGGACTTTCCCACTCTACATCCAACTGAAAACAAACAAGAAAATAATTCTATGTTAAACAATTTTAAAGTGCAAATACTGAAGAAAAATATTTAAGCTAATATGTAGTGGAATTCTTGCTATCGTCATCTGATAAAGGAAAACATTGTACAAATAAATTACAAAGTTGTTTGTGTAACATTCTGGGTAAAATGAAAGTTCAAATGACCCACAACCATTTGAATGATTGTTTAGAAAGAAATGAAAATTTTATCATTTTTCATCTATCAGGATGACACTGGTGACAAATTCTAAAAAAAAAATTAATAATTATTGTTTAGGGCTTTAATACTTGACCTGGAAAAATGCTCTTGATTCTTTTTTTTTTAAGTGTAGAAAATATATCCAGGAGATAATGAAAATGGAAACTGTGCTTATCTCTAATTGATAAAATTACATGTCATTACATGACATTATTTCTACTTCTAATAATAAGTATTGAATGCTTTCTATGGTAGAGATGCCTATAATTATATCCTTCACCCGGCGATCTGTCCAATTCAGAGGGCTTGAAGCAGGGATTTGAGGATCTTACAAGTGGTTGTGGACCCACTCGCTGCCAGAAATGATTAGAAGAGGGCTGGTCAGATCTCAGTGGAGTCAAATAGATTTGTTTTGGTCTTTTGATAATTTCATTTTAGACCTTTTGAAATTGGAATCAAGTAGAGCTCTAAGATGTTTCTCTGGAGGAGGGCATGGCAACCCACTTCAGTATTGAAGCCTGGAGAATCCCATGGACAAAGGAACCCGGTGGGCTACAGTCCATGGGGTTGCAGGGTCAGACACGACTGAGTGACTTAGCATGCACACCCACAGAAGATTATTTAAACACTGAAGCTATTGTATTGGATAGCTATAACGAATTACATGTAATCAAGTGGGTGAGTCAAGGAAGAACTGGTTAGTGATTAAAAGCAAGAGGTAGTAGCTTGGAGAGTATAAAAGAAAGAGCACCACCCCAGGAGGAGAAAAACCAGGGACAAGAGAAGGAACAAGAGTTGTTTTATTCAACTTGCAATTTTCCAGTGCATTTCTCAGGTGGCACAGCTCTATTTCTGTCGTTAGAATCTAAGTTCTTTCATTAATATATTCTTTTTCTTCTGGCATGGTTTTATCCGGATTTCTATTACCTGCAAATAAATGATTACAAGACACTTGTAAAATAAGAAAAAGAAAACACTTAAAAAAATGTGTTCTCTTTGACCCAGCAATTGTATATAAAGGAATTTATCCTAAGGAAAGAATTATCAATATATACACAATAGAACATTTATCCAGCAATGTAATCAGAATGATGTTTGTAAAAATGAAATCTGAAAATATCCTATCTATCCTTTGTGGGCTTTATGAAATAAAGAATATGGTTCTATTTTGGTAGAGCACCTATGATCATGGGAGCAGAACACACAAACTATTGAGAGTGTTACAGCTGTGTCAAGGCTACCTTTTATAGTTTTGTTTTGTTTTCTCTCTCTTGTTTTTTTTAACAATTTTATTAAACATGTTCTATGTTACTGTTTGTAACAAGAACAACAAAGTATGTTGTATGTTGTTTTTAAAAAAGATAAAAGTAGTTTTCTCTGACTCAAAGGAGCTATCAGACCTCATCTCTGATCTTTTCTTGTTATCTGAGCTCTTGCCTGGAAACTCCCATGGACGGAGGAGCCTGGTAGGCTGCAGTCCATGGGGTCACTAAGAGTCGGACACGACTGAGCAACTTCCCTTTCACTTTTCACTTTCATGCATTGGAAAAGGAAATGGCAACCCACTCCAGTGTTCTTGCCTGGAGAATCCCAGGGACGGGGGAGCCTGGTGGGCTGCTGTGTATGGGGTCGCATAGAGTCGGACATGACTGAAGTGACTTAGCAGCAGCAGGAGCAGCAGAGCTTTATCTTATCTGAATTTGCCCCTTTATTCTGTTCCCCTTCCCCTGTCTCAGGTAGTCAAAAAATCTTAGATTCTTAATTCTCCATGCCTAACACTTTGTAGAGCCCTAACTAGTGTATCTTTCAAACATGAATTTCTTTCATTTCCTACTCTCTGCATTCATTGTAGTCACTGCCTGAGTTTAGATTCTCATGATTTCTCCTTTTCTTCAGTGATCTTCCTCCCTTTGTGTCCTCAACCATCTGCTGATTAAATGGCTAAAACACAAATCTGTTCTCATTACTACTGCTTAAAATATTTCACTGAATCCCCACTACCTAATCAGCTGTTGGCAAACCTTGTCGGTAAAGGGCCAGATAGTAATATTTTAGGCTTTTCAGGTTACTGTCAACTACTTGAAAGCATCTAAAGCAATAGGTAAATGAACAAGTGTGTCTCTGTGCCAATAAAACTTTATTAGAAAAATAAATAGGTGGTGGGCCAGATTTAGCCACCAACCACAGTTTACTGACCCCAGCTCAAAAGAATAAAGTCCAATCTTGATTGTATTTACTTTTTCATATCACATTCTAGTCTCTAGTCCCCAGTGTCTCCACTTTAGACTCTTAGGTCCTCATTCATTTACATTGACTTACACTTCTATGCAATGGAAAATAAAAGCAAAAAAACAGTATTATTTCCTCTTCTTTAAAGAACTCTTCTTTCCTGACCCCTTGACAGAGGCTTATTTTTCTTTCAATACTAAGATTTGACGGCGACTTAGCTGAGAAAAATTTCCCTGATCACTTACATTCTTCTTGACCATTTTACCGTATAAACTTTAGTTATTGTGCTTATCACACAGTCCATTCTGAAGGAGATCAGCCCTGGGATTTCTTTGGAAGGAATGATGCTAAAGCTGAAACTCCAGTACTTTGGCTACCTCATGCAAAGAGTTGACTCATTGGAAAAGACTCTGATGCTGGGAGGGATTGGGGGCAGGAGGGAAAGGGGATGACAGAGGATGAGATGGCTGGATGGCATCACCGACTCAATGGACATGAGTCTGAGTGAACTCCGGGAGTTGGTGATAGACAGGGAGGCCTGGCGTGCTGTGATTCATGGGGTCGCAAAGAGTCAGACACGACTGAGTGACTGATCTGATCTGATCTGATCTGATCTCTGTTTCTAGACTAGAAGCTACTTAAACACAAGATCCGGATAGCAATCCCTTAACAAATCTTTGGAGAGTCCAGTAGAATTGCATGTGAGAGTGGGGCTTCAGAAAACATCCTTTGTCAGCATTGGTGGCTGAGTGGTGCAGACTGAATACTTGAGCAGAAACAGAAGGCTTGTTAAACAAACAGCTTTCAGGAGAGCCTATGTGATTAGATCTACAGACAAGAGAGAGCTTTAAGCACAGAGTCACAGGAACCATACATTAATATTCAGGGAAGGGGGTCATAGTCGGAGGCCCTGCACTCTCCAGGCATTCCAGTTATGAGGACTAAGAAAGCTTACATACTTTTATGTTAAAGTGCTTTTTGCTTTCCTTTCTGATTTACATGGGGAAGGGGTTGTGAAGAAGTTAGAAATACGAAGAAAGAAAGGATTCGTTTTAGTCTTGCTTTTGGTTTCTATCTTATGCTTTATGTTTTGTGACAGTGCATACTTGAGGTTATTTTTGCTGAATAGATGTTAGTGATCCTGAGTCATCAGTAGAGTCCTGCCAACTGTTAGGTTTAGCAAAGATTGCCTCAAATTGCTAACACACCACTTTTAATGTCTTCAAAATTAAAAGATATAAGAGAATTTTCGCAAATATGTTAATAAGTGAAGTGAAAGTGAAGTCGCTCAGTCGTGTCCGACTCTTTGTGACCCCATGGACTGTAGCCTATCAGGCTCCTCCATCCATGGGATTTTCCAGGCAAGAGTGCTGGAGTGGATTGCCATTTTCTTCTCCAGAGGATCTTCCCCACCCAGGGAAGTTAATATGTTAATATTAAATATGTTAATATAAGGAATAAATTTATGAGATGAAAGATGAACATACATTGCTATGAAAATATCTGCCCTTTTTACTACATCTTTATGTTTTTCACACGCTTCCTGGGTGTAGGATTTTTTTGTTTCTTTTCCAGGTTTTTGTGTTATTATCCACTTTTAGATAACCTCAGTTTTAAGAGAACCTGATGATTTGGTGATAATCAAGGCAGAAACCCAAACCGAAAGCCCACTTTAACTCCTTATATAACCATTTTAAATCCCCACTATGTTTAACTCCATTTGGAGCATCTAAATTGAACAATGACAGGGTTAGTGAAATAGACGTTTGAGTAGAAGACTGTTAAAGAATCAAAGATATGATAGAGCACATTGTATGGAACTATCAATTTCTTCTGCACCAGGGGAGAGATTGACATATTCCATTTAATTAGAATTTATAGATAAAATACTAACCTGGATAGATCTCTCTCTTTTTCCCTTGCTTACACACAAACATACTCAATATTTCTGAACAACTCCTTGAAACTGTAGGGTGCACTTGGAAAATGGTGTGTGCCCAATTAAAAGATAAAATATGAACCTGAGGTTTATTATTTTTTTTTAATTGACAAGTCTAGCATAGCCCTGGGACATGGTAACAGATAATATATTTTAAGGTGAATGAGTCTGTTTTACATTTCTGTCATTTTCGGCACCAGATCCTGGTTTTGATCTACATGAATGAACTCGACCTAGATTGCTGTAAGACTGCTGACTTCATGATGTTCAATTTGATCTAGCCATTAAGTGCTATTTAGACTTTTTTGAAAAATGATTCAGCCCTGATTCTGACTTTTATGCTGATAATGATGCAATTCCTTTCAATGACAGAGATTTTACAAAAGAATTTCAATCAGGTGTTATGCTGATTTAAGTAGGTTGAATTATGGAAAAGACTCACCTTTGGTGACTTAATCAGGACAAGAGGCCCAAAGAAGTATGACTTGATACAGGATGCAGATTAGGACCCAGCAGTCAGGTAAAGAGGAGGTGTAGGAAGAAGGGAAGCTGGCAAGTAGGTGACATACCTCTTAACATGATCTGAGACAAATTAAATATCTTATATCTGATGATGCAGCAAGAGATTTCGGATTAGAAGAAATAAAATTGTTTTTAATTGTACTGAGTACTGGATGTTGGGCTTCCCTTGTGGCTCTGCTGGTAAAGAATCTGCCTGCAATGCAAGGAGACCTGGATTCAATCAAGGGAAAGGCTACCCACTCCAGTATTCTGGACTAGAGAATTCCATGGACTGTATAGTCCTTGGGGTTGCAGAGTTGGACACAACTGAGTGACTTTCACTAATAACTGGGTATTGGTTCATAATGGTTACCTTTTTTTTTTTTTTTTTAATTTCCCAACATTCATCTCCTAAGCTGATGTATTATTCTTATGCTAATTTGCTTTCTTATTTTTTAATTTACTGATATTGAATTTATTTTGCTTTACATTTTCTGTACTTTTATTAAAATATCACATGTTTATTGTTTGAAAAGAAAAACAAGACTGTATATAATGAAGCACAGAATTTCCTTCCATTTCACTGCATTTCTGAAAGTTTGATATATCTCTCTCCTTTTTGGTCCTTGTTCACCCAGACTTATATATGGTCTGTTTGCAGGGCTGTTTTTTAATATGCTGGTACCATAATTGTTCATGGATGTCCCCCCGTCTAAGGATATTCTTTTAAAATATTTATATGTTTAAGAGTTAGGCATTTAAAAACCCATAAAATTAAAAAGAAATAATGAGTACTCATCATACTGTATTAACACACTTCAACATTTTGCCTATTCTCTTTTGTGTTACAAAGATCGAGTTCCTTGTCCCTCATCCATTCCTCTTCCTCCTCAGAGGCAACCATTTTCATGTACTCTGGGGTGTGATCTCCCACAATAATTCTTACATTTTTATGTTCAGAAATGAAATTTACATAAAGTGTAACATACTGTAGATATTCTTTGATGTGTTTTTCATTTTAAGTCTCTCTTGTTAGGAATAGTACTACCACATGATTCTCTCTTTTGAATATTCCATCATGTAATATCTATTCTTATTTTGATGGAGTGTAAGATTGCGGTCGTGTTGCTTCACTGCTTCTATGAGCATCACTATATCTGTTGCCTGGTATATGTGCATGAGCTTCTAAGGAACCTTCTTACACAATGTATGCCCACTGTCAAGCAGCATCAGAGTCACGCGGAAGCTTGTCAGAAATTCACACTCGCAAATTTCATCCAAGACTGACTGAATCAGAATCTGCATTTAACAAAGCTGTCAGAGACTTCTGTGCATATTAAAATTTGAAAAGCATTGCCTTAGAAAGAGGTACTAGAAAGTGAAATCACGAAGTCATTGGAACTAAAGGCTCAAACATTTTTCCTAAATGGTTACTACCGTATATAGTCCCTACCATCAATGTATTAGAGTTGGTGATTCCTTGCACAGGGGTCAACATTTGATGCAAGCACAATTTTTAAAATTTTGCCAATTTGGTTGATGTGAAATAGTATTTCATTTCAACTCTAATTTTCACTTTCCTGATTACTAATAAGATCACTTAGCAATTACTCCTGCTTTCTCCTGTATTTTCAAATTTCCCTCTCTCTACATCAAATATAATACTTTAATGTTTTCTACCTATACCAAGAAAGAGAAAAACAGAACACCTCTTCACTTTATTCTCCCAGCTATGCATCTATTTCTCTCATTCTCTTTATAATAACAAACCTCTTTGGAAAAGAAGTCCATATCTACTGTTTCAGAAAGCCTTTGACTGTGTGGATCACAACAAACTGTGGAAAATTCTGAAAGAGATGGGAATACCAGACCACCTGACCTGCCTCCTGAGAAATCTGTATGCAGGTCAAGAAGCAACAGTTAGTACCAGACATGGAACAATAGACTGGTTTCAAATCGGGAAAGGAGTATGTCAAGGCTGTATATTGACACCCTGCTTATTTAACTTATATGCAGAGTACATCATGAGAAACGCTGGACTGGAAGAAGCACAAGCTGGAATCAGGATTGCCAGGAGAAATATCAATAACCTCAGATATGCAGATGACACCACCCTTATGGCAGAAAGTGAAGAGGAACTAAAGAGCCTCTCGATGAAAGTGAAAGAGGAGAGTGAGAAAGTTGGCTTAAAACATAGCATTCCAAAAACTAAGATTATGACATCCGGTCTCATCACTTCATGGCAAATAGATGGGAAAACAATGGAAATAGTGAAAGACTTTATTTTGGGGGGCTTCAAAATCATTGCAGATGGTAACTGCAGCCATGAAATTAAAAGACAGTTGTTCCTTGGAAGACAAGCTATAACCAACCTACACAGCCTATTAAAAAGCAGAGACATCACCTTTCCACAAAGGTCTGTCTAGTCAAAGCTATGTTTTTTCCAGTAGTCACGTTTGGATGTGAGAGTTGGACTATAAAGAAAGCTGAATGCCAAAGAATTGATGCTTTGGAACTGTGGTGTTGGAGAACAATCTTGAGAGTCCCTTGGACTGCAAGGAGATCCAACCAGTCCATCCTAAAGGAAATCAGTCCTGAATATTCATTGGAAGGACTGATGCTGAAGCTGAAACTCCAATACTTTGGCCACCTGATGTGAAGAACCGACTCATTGGGAAAGACCCTGATGCTGAGAAGGATTGAAGGCAGGAAGAGAAGGGGACAACAGAGGATGAGTTGGTTGGATGGCATCACCGACTCGATGGACATGAGTTTGAGTAAGCTCCGGGAGTTGGTGATGGACAGGGAAGCTTGGCATGCTGCAGTCCATGGGGTCGCAAAGAGTTGGACGTGACTGAGTAACTGAACTGATGGTATTTGGTCCCATTTACTTCAAAAATGCTCCTTTTTCAAGAATATGCATTATTTCCATACTGTTAAATCCAGTGATTTTCAGTCCTTAATTTACTTGACATTTCAGCAGCATTTGCCCCAGATGATCACTTTCTCCTTTCTGAAATACTTTTTCTCTTAGCTTCCGTGACACTAATCACTCTTGGTTCTTCTGCCTCACTGGCTACTTTTTTTTGAGTTGTTTGTGAATTCATCCTCAGTTTTCTGTCATTTGGAATGTCATAGGTTTTACTCCTTAATTCTTTTCTCTATCCATATCAGCTTCTTAAGTGACCAGATTAAATTTCATGATTTTTGAAATTATATCTCTGCTCATTGTTTCTTCAGTTGTACCTGCAGTGTGGTTCTCTTGAATTGTAAATGTCAGTATCCAATTGCCTATTACCTGCAAAGAAAGTGTTAGTTGCTCAGTCATGTCCGACTCCTTGTGACCCCATGGACTGTAGCCTGTCAATTTCCTCTGTCCATGGGATTCTCCATGCAAGAATACTGGAGTGGGTTGCCATTCTCTTCTCCAGGGGATCTTTCTGACTCAAGGATCGAACTCAGGTCTGTACTGCAGGCATATTCTTTACCATCTGAGCCACCGGGAAAGCAAGCTTCTTTAATGTATCTGAACGTAATGCGTTCTTTAACACTTCCTCCACCTCAACTTATAAATATTTTCTGTGGTCCTTCCATTTTAGCGAATGACCAATCCCTGCTTCCAGTAGCTTACGTTCAAAATGTATTCACTTCCTATTTTTATCTGACACTCTACATCTAACCCATCAATAAATCCCTTCAGTTGTAACTTCATCTTATATTCAGATTCCAGTCACTTACCATCTCCACCATGACCCAGCTGATCCATGTCTTCTTAGTCCTGAGCTATCATTCTTATAAGTCCTAAGTATCTCTCTGCTTCTGGACTTTCCTCCTATCCCAGTAAACTGTATTCCCCACTTCAGAGTTCTCCTTTTAAACATAAGACACTGGCCTAAAACACTGCACGGGCTCCTGTCTCACAGCCTGTGACCAGTGATCGGCTGATATGGCCCAGGATCACTGCCACATTTGGGAGTGACTGTTTAAGAGCCATTTCAGTCCCACAGTTCAAGGGGGGATCAATCAAGATGGTGTAGTGACAGCATTGGATCGGTTTTTCCCTCTGCCTGATCCCCCCTTCCTTGCTGCCTCGTAGAAATATTGCCGAAGCACACATCTCAAGAAATCTTCTATATGCAATTTTGTGTACCAGAATCTGTTTGTAACAAATACAGTCTAAGACAGCTACTTAAGTAATGTTTTAAAAATATCACATAAATACCTTACCACATTTAGCTGAATACTATGCCTGCCAGTTAATTCTGACATGGTGACACCTGTCAGTCACCATTTATTTGGCACATGTGCTGTGAAGTGCATTTTAATAAATGTTGTAGGTTACAGAATACATAAGAACAAGATTCCTATCTTCATTAGCTCATACATTTGAGAGAAATAAATGAGACACAGCAAAACATTGAAGAATAAGCATCACAAGGAAACTACCCAGCATGTGTTTTTCCATGTAGCACTAGGGGTCCCCACAATGGTGCATGTGTGCAAGATACAGATGCTCAAGTGAAACACATGACTCATTAGTTCAGTTCAGTCGCTCAGTCGTATCCAGCTCTTTGCGATTCCTTGAATCACAGCACGCCAGGCCTCCCTGTCCATCACCAATGCCTGGAGTCCACCCAAACTCATGTCCATTTAATTGGTGATGCCATCCAACCATTTCCTCCTCTGTCATCCCCTTCTCCTCCTGCCCTTAATCTTTCCCAGCATCAGGGTCTTTTCCAATGAGTCAGCTCTTCGCGTCAGTTGGCCAAAGTATTGAAGTTTCAGCTTCAACATCAGTCCTTCCAATGAGCATCCAGGACTCATCTCCTTTAAGATGGACTGGTTGGATCTCCTTGCAGTCCAAGGGACTCTCAAGAGTCTTCTCCAACACCACAGTTCAAAAGCATCAATTCTTCGGCGCTCAGCTTTCTTTATAGTCTAACTTTCACGTCCATACATGACCACTGGAAAAACCATAGACTTGACTAGACAGAACTTTGTTGGCAAAGTAATGTCTCTGCTTTTGAATATGCTATCTAGGTTGGACATAACTTTCCTTCCAAGGAGTAAGCATCTTTTAATTTCATGGCTGCAATCACCATCTGCCGTGATTTTGGGACCAAAAAAATAAAGTCAGCCACTGTTTCCACTGTTTCCCTATCTATTTCCCATGAAGTGATGGGACCAGATGCCATGGTCTTAGTTTTCTGAATGTTGCGCTTTAAGCCAACTTTTCACTCTCTTCTTTCACTTTCATCAAGAGGCTCTTTAGTTCTTTTTCACTTTCTGCCATAAGGGTGGTATCATCTGCATATCTGAGGTTATTGATATTTCTCCTGGCAATCTTGATTCCAGCTTGTGCTTCTTCCAGCCCAGCATTTCTCATGATGTACTCTGCATATAAGTTAAATAAACAGGGTAACAACATACAGCCTTGATGTACTCCTTTTCCTATTTGGAACCAGTCTGTTGTTCCATGTCCAGTTCTAACTGTTGCTTCCTGACCTGCATACAGGTTTCTCAAGAGGCAAGTCAGGTGGTCTGGTATTCCTATCTCTTTCAGAATTTTCCACAGTTTATTGTGATCCACACAGTCAAAGGCTTTGGCATAGTCAATAAAGCAGAATAGATGTTTTCCTGGAATTCTCTTTGCTTTTTTGATAATCCAGTGGATGTTGGCAATTTGATCTCTGGTTCGTCTGCCTTTTCTAAAACCAGCTTGAACATGACTCATGCTTGTCTATAAACTGTTATCTTTCTTGATGCAATAAGTATCAAAATTAACAATGAGCATTAAAAATTTTAAAACAACTTCATAGGATACTTTTATATCTACTATGTTCAATATTTTTAAAATGGGGCTCTCATTTATACTTCTTAAGATTGCACTTTCCTAATTATTTTTGTTATATTTTGCATAATTATTAGTCTGAAATAGGTTATATATAAAATGGGTATTTCTCAGTTTGAAGAGCACTATAATAGGATGAAAAGTGAATAAATATTTGACTTTACTTGGAACGGAATAGTTTAAATAAGGAAAGTACTGAAAACTTTGGTATGGAAAACTTTGAATAAGCTTTTAAAATTGGTAAGGAAATTGACTAATGAAGATAAATAGATAGGAATGTCTTGTGGCTGTGTTTTGCTGCTGCTGCTAAGTCACTTCAGTTGTGTGTGACTCTGTGTGACCCCATAGACGGCAGCTAACCAGGCTCCGCCGTCCCTGGGATTCTCCAGGCAAGAACACTGGAGTGGGTTGCCATTTCCTTATCCAATGTATGAAAGTGAAAAGGGAAAGTGAAGTTCCTCAGTCATGTCCGACTCTTCGCGACTCCATGGACTGCAGCCCACCAGGCTCCTCCGTCCATGGAGTTTTCCAGGCAGGAGTACTGGAGTGGGGTGCCATTGCTTATATGCCCCATATGTGGAAAGTTGTATCAACTGCATAAAATCACAGAGCAAAGTGATGGAGGGAGGTGCCTACAACCTAGATTTCTGCTCGTCACAAGTTTGCCAAGGGAATTATTCCCAGTGAAACTCCAGTAGTCAGTAGGGCAGGTGGAGTGCACTCAGGATTAGGATTAAGTTTGAGTCAAATGGACAGTCTTGAGGAAGTCCTAGGATCGAGCAAGTATGTAGATTCCTGTTTCTCTGGAAAGAGTGAGCCATAGTCTGTGTTGACTCTCTGGGCTCCAATAGAGAGAGATTTTTGTGTGTGTGTTAAACCTAACAAATAAGGGCCTTTGGGCTTTAGAGGCTGCTGCAAATATTTAGTCCAGTCAGGCTCACCATCCTTTCATTTTATAAACACACATTCTGCAGATCCATATTGGCAACTAACCACAAATATCAGTTGACAGGAAAAGCGTTTATCACGTGATAAGACCTAAAATCTAGAACTTGCACTGTGGCCACAGAACTATGGAAGGGCTCTGCATGACACTCATACATCAGAAATACTGAAGGGATATACACCAAGATATTAGTTGGGAATATTAATATTATGGCTTCAGAAATATGAGTGATGTTTTCTTCTTCCTACTTTTCTATTTTTCTAAAGTTTGAATAATAAGTATACATTTCTTTAAATATAAATTTGTATACATATATGTAATACTTTTAATAGTAAACATATTTCTTTAGACACATGTATTGTGAGTCTGAATAAGAGATAATAAAAACGGGAAATACTTTTTGTTGACATGACAAAGGTAAATCTTGAACAGAACACATTAGAGAAAAAGATTTTAGGAAACAGATGTAAAAAAAGAAAAACATTTAGGAGATATTAAGGAGTCAAGAATGATTTCATAATTTCAAATTGGTCATTTGAAAAGATAAAAAAATAACAGCTAACTTAAATTGAGTAATTGCTAACATTAATTGAGATGTACCATATTATGAATAGTATTTCAAACATTTAGAGTGAATTAGTTCATTCCTTGATAAGTAATGATAATGAGATGAGAGAATTAAGATAATAAGGCCTATGTTTAGGGGGACTACCTGGGAGTCTCTCCCCAGCAGTTACCATGATTTCAAACTTATTATGTTTAAAACTCACTATCACTCACTTTTGGTAGTGACTGTTCTTTTCCCACTTCGTTACACGTACCTTGGAGTTATTTTTGACCTCTCTCGTTCCCCTTTTAGCATCTAATTCATTTAATCAGTCTATGTCACCTTGGCAAGAATCACCTTTGCAGATTACAACTGAAATTTAAAAAGCAATACAGGTACTGTTTCCAGAAACTATTTTATATTTGAGAAGGGAAAGATAAAAAATTCACAATGTTGAATTTCTGCCGTGGTGCAGCCATTACAGTGAGCATTTTATGTATTTTCTTCCTCTTCTTATTTGTAGATAAGAGGTATTGTAGATTTTACTTTTTATTTTTCCAAAAATGATTATGTCTATGGTTATGTAGATTATTATTTAAGTTGGCTAACATCACCCATATCTTAAGTGAAAGATCTAGCATCCACTCTAGGGTATATGTAATTCCTACTGAATAACATAACCATATTGATAAAGGCAATTCCAAAGAATGCTCAAACTACTGCACAATTGCACTCATCTCACATGCTAGTAAAGTAATGCTCAAAATTCTCCAAGCCAGGCTTTAGCAATATGTGAACCATGAACTTCCTGATGTTCAAGCTGGTTTTAGAAAAGGCAGAGGAACCAGAGACCAAATTGCCAACATCCGCTGGATCATCGAAAAAGCAAGAGAGTTCCAGAAAAACATCTATTTCTGCTTTATTGACTATGCCAAAGCCTTTGACTGTGTGGAGCACAATAAACTGTGCGAAATTCTGAAAGAGATGGGAATACCAGACCACCTGATCTGCCTCTTGAGAAATCTGTATGCAGGTCAGGAAGCAACAGTTAGAACTGGACATGGAACAACAGACTGGTTCCAAATAGGAAAAGGAGTACGTCAAGGCTGTATATTGTCACCCTGTTTATTTAACTTATATGCAGAGTACATCATGAGAAATGCTGGGCTGGAAGAAGCACAAGCTGGAATCAAGATTGCCAGGAGAAATATCAATAACCTCAGATATGCAGATGACACCACCCTTATGGCAGAAAGTGAAGAGGAACTCAAAAGCCTCTTGATGAAAGTGAAAGTGGAGAGTGAAAAGTTGGCTTAAAGCTCAACGTTCAGAAAACGAAGATCATGGCATCCGGTCCCATAACTTCATGGGAAATGGATGGGGAAACAGTGGAAACAGTGTCAGACTTTATTTTTTGGGGCCCCAAAATCACTGCAGATGGTGACTGTAGCCATGAAATTAAAAGATGCTTACTCCTTGGAAGGAAAGTTATGAACAACCTAGATAGCATATTCAAAAGCAGAGACATTACTTTGTCAACAAAGGTTCGTCTAGTCAAGGCTATGGTTTTTCCTGTGGTCATGTATGGATGTGAGAGTTGGACTGTGAAGAAGGCTGAGTGCCGAAGAATTGATGCTTTTGAACTGTGGTGTTGGAGAAGACTCTTGAAAGTCCCTTGGACTGCAAGGAGATCCAACCAGTCCTTTCTAAAGGAGATCAGCCCTGGGATTTCTTTGGAAGGAATGATGCTAAAGTTGAAACTCCAGTACTTTGGCCACCTCATGCGAAGAGTTGACTCATTGGAAAAGACTGTGATGCTTGGAGGGATTGGGGGCAGGAGGAGAAGGGGATGACAGAGGATGAGATGGCTGGATGGCATCGCTGACTGGATGGATGTGAGTCTGAGTGAACTCCGGGAGTTGGTGATGGACAGGGAGGCCTGGCGTGCTGTAATTCATGGGGTCACAAAGAGTTGGACACAACTGAACGACTGATCTGATCTGATCTGATTGATATTCTAAACTGTCAGGTGATTGATTACATAGTGATAAATTAGATTCATTGATATGTCTTAAATTACTAATTCAATAATGCCATAAATCCATTTTCCAAACAAAATTGTAAGCAGTTTTGAAATTCGTTGATCTAGGTTGCCAAATAAAATACAGGACACCCAGTTTAATTTGGATTTCACTTAAGCAATGAATAATTTTTTAGTAATAATCATCTCATTATCATAATTATCATATTTCATACCTATGGAGTGGTATTCTGAACATTTTAATTAATTTTTATCATAGCCCTATTAAATAGTTACTGTTGGTGTGTCTCAAGCAATATTTGGGACATATTCGTACTAATAAAACTTAACTGTTTTTCTGAAATTCAGATAAAGTATGTCCTACGCATTGCATACTTTTACTGAAAATGTATCTGAAATACAAATTTGTGTATCCTGTATTTTTATTTGCTAAATTTAGTAGCCTTGTTCTAGGCACTCATGTCTAACTTGTAGCTACAGCTTCAAGCAGGAGGAAGAATTCAGTAATTATCCTTGTCTCTTTGTCATCACCATCATTATAGAATAGCACCCTGGAGTGCTATTCTAAGCATTTTATTTAATCTTTACCATATGAAGTAGTTACCATTAATAACTGTTTATGACTGATGAGTAAAGTGAGGCAAATATATAATCATTTTAAGATAAAAAATTAAAACCAATGATTTAAAAGTTTGATGGATCTTAAAGCATATTTGGATATTTAGGAGCCAGAAATGTGATTCCCACACCCAGATTAGCTCTGTTAAAAGTACACATTTGAGATATCATTCATACATTTCTAAATGTGCTCATCGTAAGACAGTATGCACTATGCTATGAATTTAGCATGCATGAAACTGAGACATTTTTGATAGCTGAAAATTTAGGAAAAGCATTTAGGTAAAAACTGTAGTATATATTTATATCCAGCAGCATTTTGTTGGTTTTTTTTTTTTCTTTCAAATGAAGAAGTTAGTACTTCTCAGTATAAATAAGCCACCTCCATCACCGACTCCATGGACATGAGTTTGGGTGAACTCCGAGAGTTGGTGATGTACAGGGAGGCCTGGAGTGCTGCGATTCGTGGGGTCGCAAAGAGTCGGACATGACTGAGCAACTGAACTGAACTGAAGGCTATTTTAGCATGCTTAAGATATTTAAATTTAGGGGTTGTAATTTACCATTTTGGATAAAGTCACTTCTTGCAATCTTAAAGTATCCTCTTCTCCTTTGAATTTATAAACCCGAAAATATCAATCTTTAAAGTTCTGATGATGTTTATAGGATTCAGAAATATTCCACTGTTCTAGTATTCTGTTCGTGTATATTAATCTGTGGTTCTAAACTGTTAAAAATTTCCCTGTGAACTGTATATTACAGCATTAATTATTTGACTTTCCATTCTGTTTTTCAAGTTTTGGTTTCTACTTCCTTCTTGAAACATAATACATTAGCTTATTAACTGTAGTGTTTTCATCTTAAGTTGCTTCCATTTCTCTAGCAATTGAGTTGTTTATTAGACATTTTAAATATTAGAATTCTGTTATGCTATTGTATTTTATTTACATAGCAAAGAATTTCTTGCAAAAATTGTTGCTTCTTTTTACTAAAAGTTATTTTATCACATTCCCTTAATTTTGTCCTATGGACATTTTTGTTGTTGTAGGCATGCATTATTGATTGGTTTATGTAAATAAATGGGGTAATAGGCTTAATAGAAATTTGCAAGTAACTTTTCTAGGAGATGTATTTGTTTGCATAATAAACATGGCTGAATAAATAGTTTGCTTTTTCAGGACAGTTGACTTTCAAGCCTTCTTAAGAAGGGCACTCTTCAAGTCCCTTCTTATCTCCGTGACTCTGTGACATGTTATAGGGCAAGCTGTTAAGTGGTTTAGGCTATCTAATAATACAAACATTGACTAAAGAGCTTTATAGTCTAACACCCACTTGACAAGATGTTCTGCTTTAAGTTGTATGCATAAGGTCCCAAGACAAATTTCATTCCAAGCCAACTCATTCTTATAGATAATCTAGGTGTAGGAAACCGAGAGTGTCATTTTCCTTTCTGCTTTATTATATCAATATTCAGTAACTGTTTAATGGAGTAATTCGAGTTCTTGTTAGTGAAAATTGAGGATGCCTTCTCTTTCTAGTGATCCCATCTGTTAAATCTGAACTCAAACAGAATATTTTCCTTCTGTAAGAGAGGAAGGTGTTTTCTTCTCATAATTTGGGATGGGAGGGAACTGTTACTTTGTGACTGTTACATTCAAAAGTCTAACAGAAAAATGATAGGAGAGAATAACTTCAAATGGAAAATTGCCCTGATGATTTGAGGAGAAGGGTAAAACTGACATTTGGGAAGTATCATTTTATGAGAAACAGATGAATCCGAAGTTGGAAATGAATTTAGTGCCTACTATAATTAAATTGGTAGAATACCAGTTATGGTGATCTCAAATCATAACAATGCTCACAATTTCAAATAAATAGATATCTTTAGAATGGAATAGTGGAGAAGGCAGTGGCACCCCACTCCAGTACTCTTGCCTGGAAAATCCCATGGACGGAGGAGCCTGGTGGGCTGCAGTCCATGGGGTTGCTAAGAGTCGGACACGACTGAGCAACTTCACTTTCACTTTTCACTTTCATGCATTGGAGAAGGAAATGGCAACCCATTCCAGGGTTCTTGCCGGGAGAATCCTAGGGACGGGGGAGCCTGGTGGGCTGCTGTCTACGGGGTCGCACAGAGTCGGACACGACTGAAGTGACTTAGCAGCAGCAGAATGGAATAGAGATGGCAGGGAAAATAATGATTTGTTAAGAGCAACATGGTATTATAAAATGGAATATATCTTCCACGGTAGTTAAAATCTTAGGATCTGGAGTTAAACAGAATTGAGTTAAAAACTTGACATTCATTTCTTATCAGCAAACTGCCTCAATTTTCTAAACCTCAGTTTTCTTTTATTTAAAATGTGGGTAATAACATGTAACTTGTACAGTAATGCAAGAAAGGGTGCCTTCAATGGATACGTTGTACAATATTTCTGGAAGATGGAAAGCACTGGGAATAAGATTGGTAAGAGAAAATGAAAAAGCTTTGAAAAAAAAAAAGAAATTCATGAGAACACTATGTTTTATATGAGTAAAAGCACATATTCATAAAATTGTTAAATCTGGATGAAACTGTAAAGACCTGGAGGGGAAAATGGACAGTCAGGTCACTGGGTTAAAGAAGGGCATTCAGATCACCTGATTGGTGAGATCATCCCTTTCCTCCATTCCAGCCCTTCACATTGGACCTGCAGGAAGCAGGGCTGGACCGTGGGCTGAAAACCAGAGCTACTCTGGGGCGCAGGAGAAATGCTTGTCTAGAGAGAGTTCCTATAACAAGTTTTGGAAATAGTGAGAGACGCTGAGCACAGTGAGTGAAGACAACAGGGCTGAGGAATTTAACAAGAGATTGACAGAAACAAAGCCCTTGTTCTGGAGAACAGCATACTCCTGTGCTCCACATTCTGAATAATGGCAACTGGTCAGAAGCCTGCCTACCCCTGCAGACTTGTCCTTTCTAAAGACACTATAAACATGATAAATCAAGTAGAAGAAGCAGGTTAGTTAGTTAAATAGATTAGAGCAAGAGGTCATATGTGTGGCTTTCCACCTTTGAATTGCTTTGTTATATTTGCAGCATTCTCATTTTTTAATACCTCATGGTCACCCTCTAAAGAACCAAAGAACCAAATTCTCCAACCTTCCTCACATTCAAGATGCTAAAATAGGACTTAATTTCCAGCTGGTATTTACACTAACATGAGACATGAATTCAGAAGAGGGGAAAGACCAGGAGACACTCTGCTTGCCAGAGGACAAGGGAGAGAGAAAGTTTGCAGAGACAGTGGAGGCAGATGTCCCAGAAGGGCCATGCCAGTGACCCAAGGACTAGGGATCCATCTGTAGCTAGGCCAGTGGGACAGTTCAGGAATTGTCTCTCCCTGGATAGCTTTCAACTGGTTCTTGTATCCTCCTGGGGATCAGTTCAGTTCAGTCAGTCATGTCCAACTCTTTGTGACCCCATGGACTGCAGCACGCCAGGCTTGCCTGTCCATCACCAACTCCTGGAGCTTGCTCAAACTCATGTCCATTGAGTTGGTGATGCCATCCAACCATCTTATCCTCTGTCATCCCACTCTCCTCCTGCCTTCAACCTTTCCCAGCATGAGGGTCTTTTCCATTGAATCAGTTCTTCACATCAGGTGGCCAAAGTATTGGGGATCATGTGTACTAATGTGAATTCTTATATTTACTTTCTAAGTAAAACCAAGAATCTGTTCTGTTGCTTTCATCAGTGAACCCCACATAGTATAGTAATAGACCCCGAAGACACTGGGAAGTGGAACTTGGTTATCAGACCATAGGATGGGACTCTGGTAGGCTGAAACATGCAGTGGCAAATTGGGATCCCAATGTGTGCACAGGGAATAAAAACGAGCAGGTTCACAGCATTCAACATTATCACCCTCTAAATCAATAATTTAAAATATTTATTCATATTTTGGTCACGTTTGTAATTTGTTTTTCATTGCTGAGTGGTATTTCATTGTATGTTCATACCACAATTACATTATCTTTTCTCTCATTGATATATGTTTTGACTGTTCTAGTTATTGATTATCATGGATAAAATGGCAATAAATATACAAGTCTCTTTTAAAAAATGTATTATTAGTAAAGAATGCCAGGAATATGGAGAGTGTTGGCAATGTCTAACTGGGAATAAATTAGCAACGTTAAAACTTTGAAATCTCAATGTAAGGAATAGTGACAAAATCACTGTTTCAGTGACCCTTCCTTAATATTGTTTGCACAGAAGGAGGTGTGTAACAACAACAACAAAAGAATCAGAGCCAGTTGATGGTTGATAAAGATCGAGGAGCTGATGACTAGGATGGAAACATCAGGGCTGATGCAAATGAATCAGAATAACCACAGTTCCTAAGCCCAACCTTGCCTCCCTTATCAGCAGAAAGTCTCTCTTCCTCCGTTTGATGAGACTGTTCTTGACTTGACTGCAAATCCTATGGCAGCCTGGCGGGAGGAAGCAGCTCTACTGGAAGAAGCAATTTCTCCTCAGGTGCCATCCAACCACCCCTCACTGTCTCCAAAGTCCAGCACACCCCAAGGAGCAAATTAGTGAGTCAAACCTGGGAAGTGGCTGGGACAACAGCAGAGAGGCAAATATTTTGCTTATCTTTACGGTCAAAAATCTGTCTAACATTCGTGGGACGCTTCTCAGGCTGCTCATTGTCCCTAGGACAGGGGACGAGAAGCATAGCTTCTGGCTGGCGGGACCGCACAGCATCACACCCTCAGCAGAGATGGTGTATCCCATTTAGCCACTCAGGCGGCTGGCAGTGCATCTGCTTCTTCAGCCTGTGCCGCTTCCTAGACCCAACAAAGGCGGTAGAAATGAGGCTGAGGTGCCCCTGATGCCTTGGTATAATCTACAGGATGGATTTTGACAGTGAAGACATGTAGCATTATTGGCATGAACAAATCAGCTGTGACCCACTCCTTGCTTCCTTCTCTATGATGGCAACCCCCTCCAGTGTTCCTGCCTGGAGAATTCCATGGACAGAGAAGCCTGGCAGGCTACAGTTCATGGGGTCGCAAAGAGTCAGACACGACTGAGCAACTAACACACACACACCAACACACACACACAGGCAGATACATTTTTTTTTCCCTCTCCAGTCTAGACACCTTTTCCTTCTTTTTCTTGCTTCATTATCATGGCAGGAATCTCTGGGATTGTGTATAAACTAGAGTAGAAAAGGTTAGAGTGGACACCTTCATTTAATTCCTGATTTTTGTGGAAAAGCATTCATGTTTCACCATTAAATATGATGTTAGCTGTGTGGATTAGCTTTCCTATCTGTTTCTACTAGTTTGTTTATTCCAGTTATGAGTCAATTTAGAACAATTTATTTTGTCTTCACTGTGTATATTTTTGTTTATTTAATGCCTCATAATTTTGCTTGGATACCAGACATTATGAATTTTACATTTATTGTGTGCTGAATAATTTTAGCTTTGTTCTGCGATAGTTCACTTACACAGAAAGAATAGGATCCTGTTTTGTATTGCTTTTCAGCTTTGTTAGCATCTAGTCTAGGGCTATTTTTTCCCATTACCAAAACAAGACCCTTCTGATTATATTACTCAATGCCCAGTGAATTACAGGGAGAAGGCAATGGCACCCCACTCCAGTACTGTTGCCTGGAAAATCCCATGGATGGAGGAGCCTGGTAGGCTGCAGTCCATGGGGTTGCTAAGAGTCAGACACGACTGAGCGACTTCACTTTCACTTTCCACTTTCATGCATTGGAGAAGGAAATGGCAACCCACTCCAGTGTTCTTGCCTGGAGAATCCCAGGGATGGGGGAGCCTGGTAGGCTGCAGTCCATGGGGTCGCACAGAGTCAGACACGACTGAAGCAACTTAGCAGCAGCAGCAGCAGCAGTGAATTACAAAACTTTCCAGCCTTGCTGTTGTTCAGTTGCTCAATCATGTTTGACTCGTTGCAACCACATGGACTGCAGCATGCTAGGCTTCCCTGTCCTTCACTATCTCCCAGAGTTTGCTCAAACTCATGTCCATTGAGTCGGTGATGCCATTCAACCATCTCATCCTCTGTTGCCCTCTTCTCCTCCTGCTCTCAATCTTTCTCAGCATTGGGGTCTTTTACAGTGAGTCAGTTCTTTGCATCAGGTGGCCAAAGTATTGGAGCTTCAGCATGTGTCTTTCTAGTAAAAATTCAGGGTTGATTTCCTTTAGAATTGACTGGTTTGATCTCTTTGATGTCGAAGGGACTCTCAAGAGTCTTATCCAGCACCATAATTCGAAATTATCAATTCTTTGGCACTCAGACTTCTTTATAATCCAACTCTTACAACCATACATGACTACTGGAGAAACCATAGCTTTGACTCTGCAGACCTTTGTTGGCAAAGTGATGTCTCTGCTTTTTAATATGCTGTCTAGGTTTGTCACAGCTTTTCTTCCAAGGAGCAAGCGTCTTTTAATTCATGGCTGCAGTCACCATCTGCAGTGTTTTTACAGCCCAAGAAAATAAAGTCTGTCACTGTTTACATTGTTTCCCTCATGTATTTGCCATGAAGTGATTCCATGATCTTAGTTTTTTGAATGTTGAGTTGTATGCCAGCTCTTTCATTCTCCTCTTTAATCGTCATCAAGAGGCTCTTTAGTTCCTCTTCACTTTCTGCCATTAAAGTGGTCATCTGCATATCTGAGGTTGTTGATATTTCTCCTGACAATCTTGTATCCAGCTTGTAATTCATCCAGCCCAGCATTTCCTGCATCAGGAAGTGGCTACGTGTATAAGGCACACTTAACGAAGTTCTCTAGAGTTCTGTCTGTGCATTTCTCTCCTTTCCAATTATTTGTTCTGTAAAGTCGAGCAGTCTTTGCCTTTCCAGTCTTCCAGTTAGGTCTCCCCAGCTGTGTGACATTGCTGATCTTTGCTAATAACTCCCTTACCTATATTTCAGTCTAGAAACACCCTCCAAGCCAGGACAAGTGCAGGGCTTGTCTTGTTTTTCATCTCTCAGGGATCACTGTCCTTCATTGTGTAATGTCCAGTGTCTTGAAAAATGTTTTATTTATTTTGTCCATCTTTCTAATTGATTCAGGAGGGAGAATAAATCTGGAATATTTTGCTTCATCTTGGCCAGACACAGGTGTCTTTTATGCACATTAAAAATTTGATGATCATAATTGTGTGGATTTCAGGGCCTCAGAGCTCTGGTTTGAGTCTGCCACTCAAGCAATGATATTGCCAGGCAAGTTACGGAACTAATCTGTGTCTCAATTTCCTCATCTGTAAAATGAGATGACAATACCTACTTTATGAGTTTGTTGACCTTTAAATGAGAGGAAGTCAGGGAAAAGGAGCTTTTATTTTGCTCTATGCTATTTTCTGTTTTAAAAATTTTTAATGTCAAAAGTTAATGCATATATTAATATGCAGTTTTAGAATAGAGTAAGAACCTTTATAATCTAGTTTCCTATTTAGTTGCTAGCAGTATAGAAGTCTGCCTATTGAGGCAACATTCACCATCTTCTCTAAATCTACAAAGTATGCAATATAAAACCACCTTTACTGAATTATATAAAATTGAAGTTCTCAGATGAGCACTGCATGAATGTGGGTGCTAAAAGTACTTTAAACTTATTTAATTTCTTCAAAACAAAAAGGGCTTGAATAAATAAGTGAAAATATATTTGTTTTGAATCATACAAATGTGTATAGTATATAATAAATCTTTTCTGTAATTTACCCAAATTTAAAAACATATTTCTTTGAAACTTGAAGGCAAATTTTACACTATCATAAACTTGTAACAGCATTATATTAGAGACAAAAAACAGAAATCTGAAACATGTACTAATTTCTTATTCAAAACTTTTAAATTAAAAGAAGTGAATTTATTCAAGAGTAATCCTGTGTTGCTGCTGCTGCTGCTAAGTCGCTTCAGTCGTGTCCGACTCTGTGAGACCCCATGGACTGCAGCCTACCAGGCTCCTCCATCCATGGGATTTTCCAGGCAAGAATTCTGGAGTGGGTTGTCATTTCCTTCTCCAATGCATGAAAGTGGAAAGTGAAAGTGAAGTCGCTCAGTCGTGTCTGACTCTTAGCAACCCCATGGACTGCAGCCTACCAGGCTCCTCCATCCATGGGATTTTCCGGGCAACAGTACTGGAGTGGGGTGCCATTGCCTTCTCCCAATCCTGTGTTACATTTTTATTTTCTGCTTTCTCAGCTGTTAAGATTGGAATGTTAATAGTGACAAATACAAGGAGGATGTGACAATGACTTGTAAACCATCTTGGAAATATCTGACAATAAAATGTTATAATAAGAAGAATGTCATTTTTATATTTGAGAAATACAAATTATCCCACTCCTGTTATCAGAAGTTATCCAGAGAGATGTATTAGCAAACATGTGCTTGTTCAGTCACGAGAGCAAGTCTTCCTTTTGAAGAAAGATTCTTTAGAAATGTTACGACACATGAGGAGCTCTTGTTATACATGTATTAGATCTTTCTGATTACCGTACCTATGTTATGGTATTAAATTTTTAAAAACAGAAATGTCATTTTTATGTTTTTCTCCAAGGGAGAGATTGCCTATTTCCTACAAGGGAAATAGGTTTATGCTTCTGTTCTTTGAATCTGTGTGATATAATATTCAGAAATACTTTAGCATTATTTGGTCACATGGAAAATGTCAGGAATGTTTTATTTTTCACCACTTTTTCCTGAATATATGTCTGATGAGATCCTTCTGTTTCTTGTAAACTGGAAGTCAGCACTACAGGGCTTGCTGTGAAAGGATGACAAGCGAGTTACCACAAGCCCATTTGTGCAAAATGATGGCTGTGGTTCCCCGTTAGGAGTTGCTCAGCTGCGAAGATGAAAAGATGGTCAAACAGAAAGTTGCTGGATCCTGGAGATCAAAATGCAGTCTGCTGCGTGTCATGCCTGCCTACACTGGCACCTCAGGATATTGGTAGTAGGAGTTTGGGAGGGCGCCTAGGCAAGAAAACGGTATCGGGCATCAAATGTGTGGTCTTTGTGGTGGTGGTGTTCAGTTGCTAAATTGTGTGCGACTCTTTGCAACCCCATGGACTGCAGCATGCCAGACCTCCCTGTCCGTCATTATCTTTGTAATAATTTACTATTAAACCTGATCCATTTTTGTCTTCTAAAATACATCATTTGTAGTTTATTTGTAACGACAGGTGACATCAGTGTGAAAGGATGGAGTGAGGCTTGATAATGTATAAAAGAACAAAGTAATAACTGTCTGAGCACCCAGAGCAGTACTGCCTTATACACCAAGCAATCAGTTGTCCTCTTAACAACCTCAGTGATTTCTCTGGCTTTTTTCCTCAGGTTAAATCAGGAAACTTGGGTCTATGAAAGAAAAATAAATATAACATAGTTATACAATTTAATTTAAAACAAAACCAAAGAGCAGATCTAAGTATCTGTGCCTAAGGAAACTTCCCAACTGTCTGGCATAGGCAGGCAGAACAACGTGGTACAGGAACACAACATAAGTTGCCTTCTAAGTTTGTGCTGTTGTTTCCCTAAGAAAAATAGGCAGCTGGACAAATGTCCAGTTAATCTATGTTATGCTCCAATACTGCTAATGAAGCTTCCTATCTTTTTTAAAAAATAAATATTGCTCTATGAAGAATCCGTTACATGCTCCAGATTTAATGTTATTAATTTGATGGGTAAATTTGTAGCAAAATGAAAAAAGGGCAAGAAAAATCATTTGTACATTAGATCCTGAAGGGATCCAAGTTTAATCCCAGGTTCTTAACAAAATTGTAATAGAAAAACTGAGCCATACCATAAATTTCTTGTAGAATTCATCATCCAAAGAAGATTTTTTTTTCTGCTCCATTCCTGTGCTAAATGTCTTAGTTCAGAGAGGGATTGTGTCTACTGTAATAGATTTATAGCCCTGTAATATGAACTGATGCTCTCATGATGTCTGTTACCTTTGATTTTAGATTTATACACTAGCTCCAGTTTTTTAAGCAATTTTTTTCTTTCCCTCCTATGAGACATATGATCAGTGCTAAACCATCATAGACAACTGGAGACACTGATGATTTCCTGTAATGAACAGGAAAGGGTCCCAGATGCCTGATGAAACACTCATTCTTTCTGAGACAGTAGTCACAGGCTAGAGACAAATCTTCTAGTTTTTCAGCCTTGATCTCTGCTACTGAGATAAAGTAGAAGATATAATGGATCTGTTTCTAATAACCAAAAAGGTAATGAGTCTAATAAACTTAGTTCTAGAATAAAGCAAAAGCCAAATAAAATGCCAACTGAAATTGTAATTACAATGAAAACCCTTTCTAGGAGAAGACAGATTAGATCCTATAGAAGCAAGATTTGAACACATTAAAATTTTAAACTGTTCAAATTCTACCAGAGATGTGGACTCTTCAAACACTTGTGATTGGCAACCTGGTGGCTTTGAACTGCAAGGTATGATCCTTTCAGGCGCAGGTTGCAAATTAAAATTGTGGTTTGGGAAATAAGAGGTAGGTTTATAGTAAACAGGTGGCTTCTGTTCAAAAGAGAATTGCTGGGGACTCTTTTATGACCATGCTGATGCTGTGACATATTAAGTGGAGCTTGTCTCTTTTCCATCTGCTGTAGACAACTGCTGGAGGCGGAACCCATTTAGGAGATGGTATACGCCATGCAGCTGCTCCGCCATATCTCATAAATAAAGAATCCAGTCATGCCTTCATTCTGCTTTATTAGACCCAATTTGTCAGGACTGGGTCCTTGTTCTTTTAGGCAATTGTCCACAGAGTATGGCTTTTAAAGAATTTGTTTTGGGGATGTGATTTTTTAAAGATTAACTCGGTGTTAACAGAAAAATTGTGAGTTGCATTTTGGGTTTATATGTGCTTGATTATACTTGACCTATAAAACTGGGCTTGATAAAAAGCCCTTCCCTGGTAAGTGTAATGCTTATTTGTCTCACAAGAACTCTTCTGACTTGCTTTAATCTCCCCTTGGACACACTTATCTTAGAGTTTTTATCTCTAAAAGAAGCAATTTGGTGGAATGCTCTGTTCTCTGCATACATCATTCAACTCATTTACTTATTGCTATGTTACTTTTGTGATTCACAGATAAAAATGAACACTAAAAGAGAGGTACTGTTTTCTAGCTTTTGTCTGTTTTTCCCAGTGGGGAGTTTGATACTTCATCAAATGAGATAGTACTGAAAAGACAAAAGGACGTATCCCTTTTTGTAGATACCAAACTATTTTGTTTAACTTTTAATAGTTTGCAAATCCTGACTTAGTGTTTTGCTCAGAACCAGACATCCTGCTGTAATAAGTGTGTTGGTGGAGGAATGTTTTTTCCCTGCCTTGGGTCTGGATTGCATTCAAATCATTGTATAGATTAAATGACATTTAGTACATGTGATTTGTCTGAGAAAAACCTAATGTTAGGAAATTTTGACTTTTGTTGGCAGAACATTCTCACATGTCAGGATGTCACTGGCTGATAAAACACACAAAACCACCAAGTCTAATCGTGTCTGTAGGTTTCCAATATGTTTGGTAGCAAAAGAATTCCAGTTCCTGTGTACATTCAAAGTTCACAGTGTATAGCAGGCAAAGAAAGGAATATCCATCACCAGTAAAACATTGAGGGACTCATGAAGCATGGGATGCCTACCTTGCTCAGAAATTAAATAGTGTAAGTGATTCTGAGTAGCCTTTTAAGGTCACCCATGGGTCCTTTCTCCTCATTCCCACCATACGTAACTGTCGAGATGCAGCATGTGTTTAGGAAAGATACACATTTTGGTAGCATAGACAAATGTCTTTGATCCTATCCAGAATTTATGAGTCTGTAAAATGTATTATCAAGCTAGTTAATCTGATATATTCAATTTAATAAAGCAGAACAAAATCTTTAAACATTGTAATAGCTTGCCGAATTCTGAATAAAGCAAAATAAGCCATGTGTTTGAGAGACCAAACTTGAAAATTAAAAGACCTTTGGGAGTTGAGGTGAACTCTGAGTTCAGAGTTAAACCTCTGCCGTTTCATCGTTTGCTCTTTAACAATGGAGTCTAAGCATGTATTTAAGAGACTGCTTTGATAAACGATGATCTTTGCTTCCTTATTATTTGAAGCAAGTGGCTGAACGATTGGCATCACTTCCTACGTACCAGAACTAGTTTCTTCCTGTTTGATAGTTTCACCATGATTTAGTTTAAGTAGCATGCCCATCTCTAAAAGGTTTTTAAGACTGTAAAATGTTACATCTGCACAACTGTATTAATATTTCATAATAGTGTTGTAGTTATTTAGCAAATGCTAAAAATATTTTACTTTTTTCCATTTTAATGCATTTACATCATGTTGGCTTTCCTCCTTTGTTTTTCTCCACGACTTGGATGTTTTTAAATAAGAACTAAAGAATTTAGAAAAACAAGTTTAAGTCTTGGCAGTGAAATGATAAAGCATAGATTGGGGTTAAGCAATTACCTATTTAGAAAATGACAAATAGCAACCTTTAGCTATCTGACATGAATTTTGATTTTTATAAAATGATCAACTTATGGCCAGAGTTAGAGATGCTTTCTGTTGTGAAGAATTCACTTTGTAAAATCTTATGCCTGCTTTACAAAGGGAGAACAATTGTTAGGGCAGTGCCTAGTAATTTTCTGGAGGATGATGTAAAGAATTTCGTCTCAGAACATTGAGAAAGCATTAAATTTTAACAAAAGGAAAGGAACATGATATATTAGGTAACAGTAATACGTATTGAGATGAAAGTCATGCTTATGATATGTCAGCCGAAGGAGATAAACGTTTTTCAAAAGAATCTGATCTAAAAGAAGCAGGAGTGGCAGGTACAGGTATATGGAGAACTGTGATGGACAGGTTCTGATTGAGGGGCCGTGATGAATAAACTGGATGGCAGTGTTGTGAGATCATGCTGGAGATTGCCTGCTAGATGGAGGAGAAGCTTAATACTTTTCTAATATAGTTCACAAAACAGAGAAATTACTGTGCTGATGGCTGACCTCAGACATTCAGAATACTCCCAGAAACCTCACTCCTCTAAAACTGAACTCATGAGGGGTATCTGCCCTGACTTTGTGCTGATTTCATTCCTTGCTTAGTGGAAGCATGAAACTCTTCCACTTTTAATTTAATTTAAAGAACTCTTTGTTAAACTATAAATGACAGTTTATTTACTTATTTGGCTTCAGAAAGCCAAATGAGAGTGGTAGTTTCTCAGACCAAGAGATGTAACAGTGGAGATGGTCACAGATATTTGGATGGTAGTTTATATTTTGAAGAGAGAATTTAACAGATTATATGCCCAGTAGCAGAGTCTTGACTTTAGAGGCTTCTTAACTACCAGTGTCTCTTGAGAAGCTCATAACCTCAACAGACACACTTGTTTTCTGTTTTGCTTTTTTTTTTTTTTTAAATCCATTTTGGTTTTAGTCTTCTGGTTGTGTGAATCCAGTTTAGTCTTCTGGCTATGTGAAATTGCTACTGTAGAGGCTGTGCCTTTATGAAGTGCATTCTGTAATCTGTACCTCATGAGTTCTGTTTCAAATTTTGTCTCCTCAGAGTCCAGGTTTCACACTCAGGGGTTATATGTCACTTTCCTACAATGATTCTTTTTCTCTTGACTGGGACATTGAGAGAGGGTAGACCTTGAGCTATCTAGGACAGGAAACACTGAGATTGCTAGAGAGGGATTTTAAGTGTCTGAAATTAAAGGAAAGAAAGGAGGGACCACAAAAAAGGACTACCTAATAACTGTCCATTAGTTTAGAACACGGCTGACTGTGGCTGTAGAGATTCAAGCTATACGCATTTACCTTGTTCTATATGAAACGTTTATGAATTAGAGTCTACTTTTTGTACCCACAATGGAACAGGCCAATAATTTAATCTCCCCCCACATTTTTTAGTAAAAAAAAAAAAAAAAGCCCTATGATATATGGTTTTTTAAATTACACAGCAGTTTTACTTTTTCAGCTATTTACCTGGCTTCAAATACTATTTTCAGTGAGAGAGTACATAGTAAATTAAGCTGCCAGTGTTGTCAGCAATAATGAACTTACACTGTCAAACACTAATTTCTCCCAATCTTATCTCATTAGACTACCACAGTACTTCTGCAGTGAGTTCCTTCATACTAAATATCCATTATTTTATGTGACTATCAAAATTAACTTAAGAATTCAGCCATAAAAAATGAAAATAGAGCCACTTTTGAGATTCTTTCTAGACAAACGGATTCTAGCTTTAGTATGAATGTAAAAGTTAAGTAAAGTGAAGTGAAGTCGCTCAATCGTGTCCGACTCTTTGCAACCCCATGGACTTGAGCCTATCAGGCTCCTCCATCCATTGGATTTTCCAGGCAAGAGTGCTGGAGTGGATTGCCATTTAATCACAAAGTTAAAATCATATGTATATGTATACATTAGTTCTTTAAGAAGTTAATAAGCTAGTTGATTTGTATGTTCATAATGGATATTGCAGTAGGTGAAAAAATCTCAAAGAAACTTACTGAATCGAGTCCTTAACAGTTGATTTTTATCTTGGTATTCATATTATTGGATATTATGCTTATGGCTAGGATCAGAATCTGTATATCTTCTGCCAAGTCAATTTTTGTGGTCATGGTCAATAGCCACTCTCATTCCTACCTATCATTCCTAGTTAGGACTCCAGGAGACATTAACATAAATGAGATATGAAGGTAAATTTATTCTTTCCGTATGTATTTATTAGATGCCTATCATAGGGAAATAGTAGAAAAGAAACAGAACTGCAAGTTGAATACTGCTTAAATTCTAGTTGGGGAGGAGATAGAGTTTATATCCTAGTTGGGGAGGAGACAGTAAAAATAATTATCTGCTTTGTAAAATGACTAAATGTTATCAAGAAAAATAAATCATGACAACAGTTTAAGGATGGATGGGTGTGGACAGCACTATTTTATGTAAAGAAGTAAATGCATGGTCTTTATTAACACTTATACTGTGATAACCAACCTCTGTAGATCCATAGCCCTCATGGGTTCTAATGAGTGCTGTTGAGCTATAAGAAGTCTTTGTACCTAGGCCAATAGCTAGCCTAAATTATCTTCCTTTTCTGTTGACCTAACCTTGGAATTTGCTTAGCTTCTCAGCGTTGTATGAAACTAGTATTATCATATTAACGGATGAGAAGGGAGTTTCTAAATATGGACTCAAAAGAATAATTAAGAGCCATCATCTAAAAGGAGACACGCATGAAATTGACCAGAGGACATGCTGGGTAAGCAAACAGTTTTCAGTGCCTTATCTGTTTATTCACAGCAAAAGCATCCTCCAGAAGGGTGGCCCAGCCCTGTATTCTTCAGGGTGAGATGCTATGATCTCAGGGTGGGGTTAAACCTTGAGTTATCAAATCTGGCTGAGTTGAAGAATCCCTTGAAGATTATTTTAAAAATTAGACTTTGAGCTGAAGGCTTAAACCACATGAATCTGAATATGTGGAAGTGAGGTTCAGAAAAACTACTTTAAATAAATAAAGCTCATCAGTTTTATTGCTTTCCAGGGTAACACTTTACCACTTTAGTAATGGGAGTCGGGGGAAGGAAGGCAATACAATACTAGATTGCCCTAAAGTAGCACTTACTCATTGATGAGCCATATTCACATAAACAGAAGTAATGTGCAGAATACAGCTTCAACAAAATCTCTCAGTGTAATGTCCTCAGAAAAATTTTAAAAATATTTTATACTTATAAAATGTTATTTTTTGTGCAAACATGTAAACAACAGAAAGTTAAAGGCTCTTGGAGATTAAAAATATAATTTCCAAAAAATATAACAAAAGAGTTGTGAATTTCAGTCCAAGAATGTCTCCAGCCCATAGAGATAAAAGGCAGGGGGGAAAGGGAAGGAAAAGAAAAGAATTAAGGTGACCATTCAGGAGATTCAATGTTTAATTCATAGAAATTTTAGCAAAAAAAAAGGACAGAGAAAATCAGGGGGAAGGAAATAATAAAAGATAAAAAGAGAAAGAAAAAGAAGAAAACAAATTCGCAGTGTTCAAAGAGACAACTGAGACTTCACAATGAAAGGGCAAGAACAAGTGAATAAGATTGAACACATGTATCAGTCTTAAATAGAAGATTCTAAATGTTTCCAGAGAGGAGAGGAAAAGCAAAACAAAAATGACAATCCATTTACAAATAAATGAGAATTCAGTTGGCATAAAGATGGTAACCCACTCCAGTACTCTTGCCTAGAAAATCCCATAGACGGAGGAGCCTGGTAGGCTGCAGTCCATGGGGTTGCTAAGAGTCGGACATGGCTGAGTGGCTTCACTTTCACTTTTCACTTTCATGCATTGGAGAAGGAAATGGCAACCCACTCCAGTGTTCTTGCCTGGAGAATCCCAGGGACAGGGGAGCCTGGTGGGCTGCCGTCTATGGGGTCGCACAGAGTTGGACATGACTTAAGTGACTTAGCAGCAGCAGCAAAGCAAAATACATGTTAGTTGACAGCTGAGCAAATCCTATCCATGAGAGCCTAGAATTTTGAAGCTAGGAAACAATTCTGTTTAACAGGATAAAGATATTTTCAGATACTCAGGAACATCTCATAAAGTATACTTGTTGTAAATACATTCTTAAGACTGACTACCAGGCAATTGGCCATAAAAGCCAAGGAAGACAGTGGTGGGAAATAAAAGAAAGGGCCAACCAAAGTTTTTATACTGTTAAGTGTACTGAAGCTCCTAGTACTTGATTTTTCAGATGCAAGATATAATATTGTCCTGCCAACCTAACATCCATAAGGTGATCATAAACTTATTCTAGTTCTTTTTCTCTCCCCATCCTGTATTTTGTTAATTTATTATTTTGATAATATATTTTATAATACTTATCCACTATTTTTAAAAAATTGTGGTAAAATATATTTTTTAAATGTGTCATTTTAATCATACAATTCAATGACATTAGGTACACGGACATGTTGTGTAACTATCATGGCTATTTCCAAAGTTTTTTTTATCATTCCAAACAGAAACTCTGTAACCATTAAAAAATAATTCCTCATTTCTTTTACTCCCCAACCCCCGATAAACTCTAATCTGCTTTCTGTTTTATGAATCTGCCTATTCTAGATATTTCATATTAAGTGAAATCATACAATAATTTTCCTTTATTCCTTGTTTATTTCACTTAGCATAATGTTTTTAAGGTCCATCCCTTGAAGCATGCATCAGAATCTTGTTGATTTTTATGGTTTAATAATATTCTACTATATGCATATGTCATATCTTAAAAAACCCATTTATCCACTGATGGACCCTTCAGTTTTTCCTCACTTTTTTGCCTCATGAGTAATGCTTCAATGAACAATGACAGACATGTGTTGGAGTCTCTGTTTTTGATTTTTTGGGTGTATACCTAGGAGTAGAATTGCTGGGTCATATGGTAACTCTAAATTTAACTTTCTGAGTGATCATCAGACTGTGTTCCACAGGGGCTATACCATTTTACCTTCCCACTAAAAATGTAAACGTTACCAGGGCTCCAGTGTTTTCACACCCTCACCAGTACTTGTCATCCTGTGTTTTTTATCATTGTTGTTGCTGTTCATTTGCTTTATTAGAGTCATCTTATCAGGTGTGAGGTTATGGAAGTGTATCTTGTGTTTTGGATTTGCATTTCCCTACTGATGAATACTATTGAGCATCTTTTACTGTTCTTATTGGCCCTACGTGTGACTTCTTTAAGAGGTATCTAAGTCCTTTGCCCATTTTTGAGTTTGGTTATTTTTTATTGTTTTATAGGAATCCACTATTTTTCACTTTTATGTACCTTTTTAAAGTGTGAGTTCTATAATTAAATATATTTGGTGCTCATCACAGATTTTTATGCTTGAAACATCTCTAATCATTTAATGGTTTATGAGGCATATTGATAAGTAGTTTCTTTAGAATAGGCTAATGAATGCCATGTCCCTCAGTTCTTACATGTTCTTCTTAGTGGCAAAACATCAATGATAATTTGGCTAGATAAAAAAATAAATCCTGGGTTCATATTTTCTTGAGGAAAAAAATGTTTGTCTATTCTTTTTGTAACATGTAATGTTGTTATCAATAATCTGATGCCAATTGGATTTTTTCACTTTCATAAATCATGTGGATTTGTTTATTTTGGTAGGGCCTGGATGACAAAAATATTCTTAACTTTAAAATCCAATTGTTATATTAGTATTCTGGGTCAAACTTTCCAACTACTTGGGATCTCGATATGTAGATTCAAGCCTTCTAATTTCAGGGCAGTTTTTAATATATTTTTTGTGTTCCATTTAGCACTCCAGATATACTTGTCTTTATTTTTTCCTTTTTATCCTTTCCTCCCATTTTTCTTACTGAATTTTCTACGGTGTTATTCAGTCTTGAGCTTTTTCAGATTTAGTCTTTATAAAATTTGATTCTATCTTAATTATGTCCTACAATTTGTCAGTTCTCATTTTGTATCTTCCTTTGTCTAATCATTTTCTTCCTGAGCTTATTATTTCTGATTGTCTTATTTTCAAGCTTGTATCATTTCTTAAGTCGATTTTAGCTCATTTTGCTAAATGTAACTTACAGTCCACCCCCTGTATTGGCTTATCGTTTGTATCCACTGTTCTATATTCACAGATTCAACCAAATGCAGACCTCATAGTACTGTATTATTTACTGAAAACAATCCTGTATAAGTGAACCCATGCAGCTGGGTCAAACTCATGTTGTTCAAAGGTCACTATATCATTAAAATTAATTTATGCATTGCTTTTCATTTACTATAACTATTAGAATATTTAAATTTACATGTGATCCACATTATATTTTTCTTGCACAGTGCTGATTTAAAGAGGCAAGAAAAGACTGTGTAGACTTGCACCTAAACAAAAGATCCCCTCACTGTTCCAGTCTCTTCAGCATGGTTCATTGTGATATCATAAAGGTTCCTATGCCACATAAATTCCCCCAGGATGCCCCTATTCTGAATTTATATTGAAAATTGATGGTGCTTTTAGGAGTCAATAGAAGATTACAAGATCCAGAATTCCAGCCAAATATATACATCTTGTTATCATAAACATATAAAAGGCTTGTGACAATGTTATGAGTTTTCTACTTAATGGAAGAATTTCAAACAAATGCTCAGGACATCATATGTACAGTTAAATATGTAAACATTTATTCAGTGTCGGTAGCTCTCTAACTTTATTAAAGACTCATTATTACAGACAGAGTCCCTTTTCATAATCATCCAAATCTCAATGTTGTCTCACAGTTTAAATAATAGAGTTTTCCCAATCTAATAAATGGTGGTAGTATAGAAAATGGGACATTAATAGCGTTGTAAACTGATGTTTTAAATATAAAACTTGATATTTAATTTGTAAAGTAACAACAATCTCAAGGGTGTGTGGAAATATAACAGCAAAAAAACTAATTTTCTTTCTATTTAAGTCAGCAAAATGGAATGTCCAGAGGTGAGGGAGTTTTTGTTGAATGAAAAGACAAGTGTAAGGTGATAATGAAATATACAGTTTAACTTATCGTTTATTCAGAGCCTAGGTTCTCATGCCAAGCCTCAGGATCTAGCTTGTCCTAAGAACTTTTTAGCACTTACTTTAAATGAGGTCTGATGCTTCCATAGAAAATAAAGAATGATAGAGCCATTAAGAAGACATTTTTCAGTTCTGAAAAGGTAATGTGGAGGAGGTCAAACATTATTTACAAATGGTCTAATGCATTTTCTGAAAGTTAAGCACATGCCTTGAAGATGCTGTATTTTGTTACAGTAAACTAATAAATCTTGCCCCCAAGGTGAGAACTGTTGTTAGTTGACACGAGGTACTGTTGGTGTTGAGACCTCTGGGACTCCCACCACCAGGTCTGAGGCAGGGGGCCGGACAAGCCCGTACAGGGTGAGATGTGAGGCTGATCTGTCAGTAGGGGCTGGGTCAGTGAAGACTAAGTGTCTGAACCGGTGGGCTTGAGGCCTGCTTGCGTGTGGTTAGACTAGAGTTCTCAAGGATAAAGATTCCAGCATATTGCGTCTGGCTGGTGATTGGAAATGGATCGTGTGGGGCAGTCGTCTAGCCATCATTCAGGAAGGTGGCCCGTTGATCTCCTAAAATCTCGTGGAAAACACAGTTGCAGGCCCCCAAGACAAGAGTTAAGAAAGGCTCCCCATTGCCTCGTAAAACTAAAGGAAAGGGTAGTGACCAAGCCCTTCTCCTGTGCCGCTGAATGCCTTGCTGCTTTTGTGTGCTCTCCTGACACCCGAGGGTATTGAGTGGCACAGCCATGGTGGCCAGTGACCCCAGCACTGATAAGAAAATAAGGAGGTGGGAAGGAGCATTTGAGGCTCATCTGCTCTTCCCAGGCAAGATCCCTAGCTGGTGTGCCTGGGCTTTCCTTAGTACTGTGGCTTATCATCATGCCTGTGGACTGCTTAGCATCCAAGGGCTTGAATGCCCCACCTGGGTCATAGACTAAATGCCCTAATCAGAGATGGTGCCCTGGTCCCAGGAAAATTGATTGACATTCCCCAGTGGTAGTGGGAGGCTTTAGGACCCTTCCCTCTTTTCCTATAACCACCCAGAACGTCTTCATTGCGAATGATAAGATAAAAAAACAGAAAACCATGAATATGTGTGTAGATGCCTAACACAGAAAAAGAAAAGAGAGGAGTTCCCCCAGCAGGAAAAATGGGGCTGGAAGAACGAAGAGTTTTACTCCAAGACCTCTGGGTTGTGTGCCCCTTCTGTTAAGCTATTTACTATGCTTACAAAAGCCCTAATTCTGAGAGTTACAGGGAAAAATGCCATTGACCCATTGTACTCTCCTGGCACAGTGAAGGGGTTAATTCAAATCCAACTTAGGTCCAAGGTCCTTAAGCCACACAATCATTGCCATGAGGGAGGCCCTTAACCCCAAGGATACTAACTTTGGGATATTTCAAGGAAGAAATGGAGTAAGTATGAGCAAAGAGAACATTTCCCTTCCCCCTTTTCACAAGTTTATTAAGTGACCAAAAAAGGCGGGGGTGGGGAATGAGAGAGAAGAATGCGATAGGAAGAAAGAGGAAAAAACAGCTATAGCTCCTATCTCCCCTAAATCAATAATATAATTACACTCATATAGGTCTTGTTTATCATGCTATTTGACAGCTTAGAGGCAAGAGTTTCTTGATTTTAAATTGAGATTGTGGAACATTATATAATCACAGAAAAATCATGGTGTATACATGATATCTTATTAGCATAAAGTTACAATAACTAATATTTATTGTGTAATAGTACAGTTATACCTGGGTATCTATCTATAAGGGATGGTTCCAGGATCCCCTGAAGATACCAAAATTCAAGGATGTTTAAGTCCTGTATATAAAATGGCATAGTACTTGTAGATAATCTATAAGCAATCCTCCTATATGCTTTAAATCATCTCTAGATGACTTATAATACCTAATACAATGTAAGTGCCATGTAATAGTTATAGTGTAAATGATGTGCAGACAGTTGCTGGCATGCAGAAAACCTAAATTTTGCTTAGGAATTTTCTGGATTAAAAAAAAATTTTTCCATCCGTGGTTGGTTGAATCCACAAAATGAGGACCCTGCTGATTCAGAGGGTCAACTGTGTATGGCACAGGTTTCACATGTAGGATTTTATTTAATAGTTAACTTAAAACAATATTTTGTGGACAGTGCTATTATTACTCACACCTCGAGTTTAGATATGATAAACCCTAGCAAAGTAAGTTGCCCCAAAGTCCTATACTTTTTAAGAAGGAAAGGTAAGTGCAAACCTGGGCCCACTGGTTTCAGAGCCCACTTACTTACATGCTCAAAGTATGTAAGCACATTCTGCCTTGGTGAGTGTGAGTAATAGAGAGCCTGTCGCATGTGATGTAAGGCGGCGTGTGTCTAACTTGAGTGTGTCCATGAACCACCGGGAGATCTTCTGTAGACCACGCTTCGATCAGCAAGGATGGGGGTCAGAGCGCGGTGATGAGTGTTTAGAAGATAGTGTAGAGATTCCAATGCTGATTTGGGCACTGGCTCGCCCTCATAATAACTGCACTCTAGGACTTCTATTGCTTGCTGGAAAGAAACAAGAATTGTATGTGGTATCTGTATTGAATATCTGCTGTGTTCTGGATATCGTCCTAGACACTAGAGATAAAAAGCAAATAACCCATTGTCTCTGTCTTACAGGAGCTTCCTTCACAAAAGACTCTGAATGAAGTTGATAGTTTCTCTTCTCGTCAGAATGGGTGAGTACTGTCTCAAAGATGGTGAACTGAATACTGCCCAGTGAATTTGAGGGGGAAGACCACATTTAATCATACTCCCATATAAAAACGACAGTAGAATATTCCAGCACTACAAATCCTGCCTCTATTTTTCAGAATTACATCCGTCACTGTGATTATAAACATTTCCTTCTTCCACCCGAATGTCCTTAAGTTTCGCAAAGATACAACCACAAAGAGCATTTTTGACATATTAATTATATATTCTTGATGCCTGACAGTGTTATTTTTAAGTTTTCCTCCCAATTTATAGAATGTATTGTTTAAAAGAAGAATGAGGTTTAACTGTGCATATCTATTACAAACTTCAGATATACTCTGTGAGCGGTTTTAAAACTTATTATGCTGTTACCTATTTGTATTCTGGAATCATGTTGGCTACCACTTCTTCCCTCTAACTTACATTAATTAGGCTACAAACAGATGAATAAGGCAGCTAGTGAATCAAGATGACTAGCAACAGGTGTAGTAGAATAGAAAATCAGTAACTTTCAGAGTAAATACAAATTTATAAATTCAAACTGGTTGATAAAATAGCTCAAAAAGACCAATGAGAAACAAAAATCTAAATTAAGGTGGATAAAAACGTAGTTCAAGTGATTCCTATCTGGTTTATGTACAAATGAGAATGAAATATTTACATGTCACAGGTAGCTTCATAATGCTGACAGCAAAATCAATTGCTCTAGCAGATGCTGGAAAAATCTATGGCATCGTAGAGTTCAAAGCTGATACCAAATCATAAATACAATATTCAAATCTAAAAGTGAGCACAGCATAGAGAAATGTGTAGCACATGTGAACCGAAGTTCATTATTAATCTTATAGAGGTATTTACTTATCGATTTATTCTCTTATTCATTTTTTATTCATTCATTCATTTTTGTTCATGGGAAGATTCGAATCAGCATATACAATCACCCTGTAAGGGTTTCAAGTAGGGAAACAAGGGCATGGATATTTAAATATATTTAGGAGATGACCACATAACTTTTTCTCCTGTAATGTCTAGTGGTACAGTCTTCATAGACATAGACTGGATGTCCTATCTTCCGGGCTCTTGTCAGTATTTTCAAAATGAGATAATAAGTAATGGCTAGATTAGAGTATCTCTTACTGGCATCTCACTAAACCGCAGTCATGCTTTCACTGTTCTTGAGAAGCCTAGCACATTTACCCACCTCTCCAGGTTCTTACACAAATTTAGTGTCCGGACGTATTTTATAGCCTCTTGCCTCAAAGGTCACAAAGCACACACACATACGCAAAATGTTTGTGATGCCTGAAGGCATTCCAAGTTCAAGATAAATAACACCTAACAGTGTTAGAAAAGCTTGACTTGGACGTGCCCATCAGGTAACAGAGGATGGATGTCATTGTAGACAGAATTTTCATTACGGAAAAATGAGTACTGTTTGACAGACAATTCATTTTATGCTTTTCATGCCAAGATTATATCCCAAGAGTTATGTTTCAAAGTCATGAAAAATGGGGAATACATTTAGACTTCCTAACTAAAAATAATAATAGTAATTAGCTCACCTTTGAGGAAATGTGATAAAAATATTAATGACTATCAAAACGTATTGAAAGCACAGGATTTGCAATGATTTAAAATAAATATTCTTTTTATAGAAGTAGATATTTGTTGAGTGCAATTTAGAGTGCTTTGGTAAATCATTCAGATGTCTGTATGTCAGAAGGATTAACCTTATATTTCTTTATGATAAGAACTAAATTTCAATTCTTTACAAAGCAAATAATGTAGATCTTATGAGATAAATATCTTAAGTCTTTATTAACAGTGATAGTATACATGCTTCAGAAGGGAAATCTCAATTCAAAGTGAAATATTTGATTTATACAGCCTAACCAGAAATTATGAGGATTAACCACCCATCCTCCTCCAAGATTTTAGAAATAATATATGGAAAATAACTCAGTTTCCTTTAAAGGTAACACTCACAGCTCCACATAACAAGTTAGAGATCAAAAATCTTCATCGCAGCACTGTTTATAATAGCCAGGACATGGAAGCAACCTAGATGTCCATCAGCAGATGAATGGATAAGAAAGCTGTGGTACATATACACAATGAAGTATATTACTCAGCCATTAAAAAGAATACATTTGAATCAGTTCTAATGAGGTGGATGAAACTAGAGCCTATTATACAGAGTGAAGTAAGCCAGAAAGAAAAACACCAATACAGTATACTAACGCATATATATGGAATTTAGAAAGATGGTAATGATAACCCTGTATGTGAGACAACAAAAGAGACACGGATATATAGAACAGTCTTTTGGACTCTGTGGGAGAGGGAGGAGGGGGATGATTTGGGAGAATGGAGTTAAAACATGTATAATATCATATAAGAAACGAATCGCCAGTCCAGGTTCGATGCAGGATACAGGAAGCTTGGGGCTGGTGCACTGGGATGACCCAGAGGGATGGTATGGGGAGGGAGGTGGGAGGGGGGTTCAGGATGGGGAACACGTGTACACCCATGGCAGATGCATGTAGATGTATGGCAAAACCAATACAATGTTGTAAAGTAAAATAATAATAATAACAATAAAATAAATTAACCATCACAAAAAAATAAATAAAAGGGTCCTTGATAAAAAAAAAAATCTTAAGATATATTTTGCAATGGGAATGAAGTTTCTTAAGTGAAGTTTCATGAAGGAGGCATATCCCTTAAAAGTTTTTTTGACCTGATTAAGAATCTCTTTCATTAACTATGGTGATGCTTTTCAGTAAAATGAGAAAGACTGGATTTGATTAGCTGAGTTTTGACTTCGCAGTGCTACTTGTGGATCTGTGGTTATATACATATATTTATACGTATTTTCTTTACTTAGTCCAATGCCAATAGAGTATTTTTACCATCCAGGGTCACTGAAAACTGGGTTAATTTCTAAAAATTAGGACTGCAGGTGTGTCCAGTATTGTGTGTGTGTGTGTGCACATGTGTGTGTGCGCACATGTAAGTGCTCCTCCTGGCCAATCAGCATCATTCTTCCAGATCGGCCCTCTCTGTGTTGGGAAACACAGCAAATTACAGTTCCTGTAACAAGTCTTTCATAATTCTTCCAGAGAGGGACTGGATCCTTGTTGCAGTTGCTGTTTGAGATACCTTATGAGAGGACCTGATTGTCATGACTTCATCAACAGCCTTTGTGACTGCTGGTCAGTGTTCCAGAGTAGGGGCCTCGTTTGGCTCAGATCCCTCCCAGGTCAATGGTGCTGGAGAGGCAGGACTATGTTTTAACAGAGTGCAGTTAATAATAAAAGCATAATTTATATAACTTAGACGTAAGAAATGAACCTTTAACATATTTGATATAAATTTTTCGGTAGTTGTTTGCCTTTGCCGTTTTATACGGTAATATAATGTGTAATTATTTCACATTTTATACAGTCTTTATGGTTTTTCCTTGATACTATAATTTTAAAAGATATCTATTCCAAGAAGAGAAAAAATACATCTAATTTTTTCTCTTCTTTCATTTTTTATATTTAACATTGGGTTAATTTCAGATAAAGTGTGAAATCATGATCTTACTTTCATTTTGTATTCTTCAATCAGTATTCAACACCATGAATGAACAGTTATTCTGATTTTACTGATCTGAAATGTTACCTTGTTTTTCCAGTAAATTCTTATACATAGGTCTATTTCTGTGTTTTCCAGTTTCTTCCATGTATATGTTTATTCTTCTATCATTTCATATTTGTTTAATTTCTAAAAGTTTTAGTAATTTTAGATATTCTATGGTATTATTTCATAATATTTATTCTTATTATGTATTCATTTGCTAGATGAATTTAGAATCATTTGTCATGTTCCAAAATATTCTTGTTAAAAATTTATTTCAATTTAAAAATAGATATTTGCGAGTTGACATACAACGGATTAAAGAGTTAATATAATATAGTTTCCTATCAATAATGTGATAATACTTTAACTCAAATTTCATTTTGTGATGTTTAGTCAGAATTAATGTTTGACTCCCTTTTTATATTTCATGCCTTTCATTTTCTTGTCTCTTTTATTTCCTATATTTCAGTTATATTTTCATTGTTTTCTACATTGTGTTGTCTCTTTTTATGTTGTCTCTTTTCTATCTAGTGATTTGAAAAAAATATAGCCCATTGCAATTAAAAAATTTTTTTAAATACTTAAAAACAATGTATTTTTAAGAGTGGTTTTAGGTTCACAGCTAAATTGAGTAGAAAATACAGAGAGGTCTCAGATTCCTGCCTCCACACACATGTAACCTCCTGCAGCACATGGTACATTTGTTATAAAAGATGAACCTACATTAACATCATTATCACCTGCAGTCATTAGTGTTCATTCTTGATGTGGTACATTCTATTGGTTTTGACAAATGTTTAATGACAGCAGAATATTATTCAGATAGAAATGATCTATCAAGCCATGAAAAGATACAGAAGAAACTTAAATGGATATTACTTAGTGAAAGAAGACAATCATGAAAAGCTACATATTGTATGATTCTAAGGATAATACATTTTGGAAGAGGCAAAACAACAGAGAGAGTACAAAATTCAGTGGTTGCCAGAGGTTAGCATCACATGCAGACATGAATAGGCAGAGTAGAGAGGATTTTTAGAGCAGCGACACTGTATAATACAGTGTGGATACATAGTGTTACACATTTGTCAAGCTCTTTGGACTTTTAATTGTATTTTTGTTTTAAAAACCATTTGAAAATTTTCTGCAATTATTGCCATCATGAATGTAACTAGTTGGCTCCCAGCAGATATAATTGGACTCAGCTATTGTGTAGCTCCAAGGTGGACTCAATAGCTATTTTCCCAATAGGAGACAAATCTGATCTCTAACAATAGAATCGCTTCTCAACATTGAATCAGGGCACAGGGGCCTAATCAGCTCAAAGAGGTCTCTCTTCTTTCTCAACAAATGGCTCAGTTTTTAAAGACTTTGTGAGACAGTCAAGGCTGTATTAACACTAACACCCAAAATATTCTCTTGCTGCTTATTTCTTGAAGACTTTCCAAAGATCTAAATTGTTCTAAAAAATCATATAATAGTCTGTGTGACTGATTCATTATATAAAACATCAATTTTCAACTCAGTCCTTCCTCCCCTGCTCTATCAAATCTGTATTACTCATCATAGAACGTTTTAAAGACTATAATTTTTCATGCCAGTTTATCACCACTCTGTACTATGCATCAGATAGTTAAGCAGGTACAGAGGAAATTCGCTGTGCACTGAGTGTTAAGGTGAAAATTCATCCTAAGGTGTAACAGAGAATTATAGCTTGGCTCAAGGATCCCTTAAGATGATCCCAAAGTATAGACCAGGTTTCACTTAAAAGACTCTCTGCCCCTTAAATATTTCGATTTACACAATTCACAATCCAAACCTTGATTTCAGACCTAACCTTACCAGGTTTTCCCCTTCTATTTGGTTTTGCAACCGTATAGACCATCTGTTTCCATCAAGGCCAACATGGATGCAAGATTCTGCTCCATCAGTGGCTCTTTTATCAGGTATAACAATAATTTTGTTATTTTTTTTTTTCTGAAGAATTAGAATTTTCTGGGAAAGAGTCAGATCTACTATACATGGCCTTTGAGGCAACTTAAAAAATTTTTCCTGCTTCTGCCTTTGGTCTGGGGCCTGTTTGCACTTCCCTTCCTCCCCACTAACAACTTCTGCTCCTTACATGGTGCCTGCCTCCCAATACACAACCCAATAGGAGGGTGTGTTCAGGCCTTCCTCCATCTGCTGCTTTTGTGGGGGAGTAACCCTTCCAATCCCAAAGAAAGGCAATACCAAAGAATGCTCAAACTACCACACAATTGCATTCATCTCACACGCTAGTAAAGTAATGCTCAAAATTCTCCAAACCAGGCTTCAGCAATATGTGAACCGTGAACTTCCAGATGTTCAAGCTGGTTTTAGAAAAGGCAGAGGAACCAGAGACCAAATTGCCAACATCCGCTGGATCATCGAAAAAGCAAGAGAGTTCCAGAAAAACATCTATTTCTGCTTTATTGACTATGCCAAAGCCTTTGACTGTGTGGATCACAATAAACTGTGGGAAATTCTGAAAGAGATGGGAATACCAGACCACCTGACCTGCCTCTTGAGAAATCTGTACGCAGGTCAGGAAGCAACAGTTAGAACTGGACATGGAACAACAGACTGGTTCCAAATAGGAAAAGGAGTACGTCAAGGCTGTATATTGTCACCCTGCTTATTTAACTGCTATGCACAGTACATCATGAGAAATGCTGGGCTGGAAGAAGCACAAGCTGGAATCAAGACTGCCGGGAGAAATATCAATAACCTCAGATATGCAGATGACACCACCCTTATGGCAGAAAGTGAAGAGGAACTCAAAAGCCTCTTGATGAAAGTGAAAGAGGAGAGTGAAAAAGTTGGCTTAAAACGCAACATTCAGAAAACGAAGATCATGGCATCCGGTCCCATCACTTCATGGGAAATAGATGGGGAAACAGTGAAAACAGTGTCAGACTTCATTTTTCTGGGCTCCAAAATCACTGTAGATGGTGACTGCAGCCATGAAATTAAGAGATGCTTACTCCTTGGAAGAAAAGTTGTGACCAACCTAGATAGCATATTGAAAAGCAGAGACATTACTTTGCCAACAAAGGTCCGTCTATTCAAGGCTATGGTTTTTCCAGTGGTCATGTATGGATGTGAGAGTTGGACTGTGAAGGAAAGCTGAGCACCGAAGAATTGATGCTTTTGAACTGTGGTGTTGGAGAAGACTCTTGAAAGTCCCTTGGATGCAAGGAGATCCAACCAGTCCTTTCTGAAGGAGATCAGCCCTGGGATTTCTTTGGAGGGAATGATGCTAAAGCTGAAACTCCAGTACTTTGGCCACCTCATGTGAAGAGCTGACTCATTGGAAAAGACTGGTGCTGGGAGGGATTGGGGGCAAGAGGAGAAGGGGATGACAGAGGATGAGATGGCTGGATGGCATCACCGACTCAATGGACGTGAGTGTGAGCAAACTCCGGGAGTTGGTGATGGACAGGGAGGCCTGGCGTGGTGTGATTCATGGGGTCGCAAAGAGTCGGACACGACTGAGCGACTGAACTGAACCCTTCCAAGGTTGCCTATTTTTCAAAGTCCTTCAAAGCATTATAATGAATTTTTGGGTAAATGTTTTCCATTTCACAGAAGTACAATTAAAAAGTAATTCTTCTCACTCGTAACCCATATATTTCAGTATAAATCCATTTCATAGTCACAAAATCTACCTCAGTGGCATTTCTAATTTGGAAGTGCATGTACAAAAACTTTTGCTTCCAGCAACATATGGTTTTGGTCCCTAAAATCATGATTTAAGAGCTAATATTTTATTTCTTGGGTTGGAAAACTGTTTATATTAGCCTTTGAATATATGTCAACCAAGGCATACAAGCTTTCATTTGACACCATTATAAAGAACACATGCCATGCATCATTTCTGTATTTTTAAAGCTTTTATTTAATTATGTATTAAAATAATAGATGATTTAACAAGTAGTTTCCACCTATCTGATATAAGATTTAAAAATATACTGTAAAAGTCAGAATAAAATATATTTCAGAGTACATTTTAATGAAACATTTTGAATCAAGTTTCATGTTGACTACAATGTATCCTTTGGCCCATTTCTAGAGCAGATTTGTATATAGACGGCAGTTGTCAGGAGACAAGAGTTATGATTGTGCTCTAAAATTTATTTTACTACAGACATAAACTCTAGAAAATTTTTATAATGTATTTTTCCCAATTGGTTTCCACTATGAACTGTGCCTTTTGAAATACCGTGAGTATTTTAAAGTCTGTAAAGGAGTGAAAAGAAAGATTTACATCTCCCAAATGTAGCTTGTCATAGATCCTCCACATTTGTAAATGGACTCTGGTATTTAAGAAAATGAGTTTTGTCTAAAGTATCTTTTTGTTGTTATCAGCATTTAGCATTATGTTTTACCTTTCTCTTAGACATTCTGCTGAGTTGGCACCTGTTGTGGGTCAGGTTATTCTAGGTGCTGGGACATACCAAGACCAAAACAAAGACCGTCCTCATGGAGTTCACTTTCTAGTGGGAAAGACGGATAACAAACATGAAACAAAGTAAAACAGGATATGTTAGATTGTGTTAGGTAAATGGAGAAAAATAAAGCAGGCAGAGATGTAGATTGGATGGTGGAGACTTAGGCTAATTTATATTGAGTTGTCAAGGTTTTATAGACAGTGGTCACCCTGATAGGATGATACTGAGTATAAAGGAAATAATAAGCCAAGTAGATTATCTGGGAAAAGAATATCCCCAAATGGTCCTGGGGAAGGGCCCTGCTTGCTACTTTTAGGACTAGTAAGAGGCTCAGTGTGGCTTTTAGAGGTGCTGCCCTATAGAAGTGGTTTAACTTGTCCAGGACGCAGTTTGCTTTCATGGTAAATAAGAACCATGTTAGCTGAGTCAACTGTATGTCTGTAAACTTCTTAAATGACCAACAGTATAGAAGAATAAAAGAGGCTAGATCAGGATTCAAATAGCTTCTGCTTTTACCAAGGAGCATAGAGAAATGAAGGCAAGGGAATCAGGTGGTGAAAGATTCAAATTGATGCTCTCTGATAATCTGTGTGGAAGGAGGGTAGGCACTAGCTTTTTTTCTTTTTGGTGGTTTAAATTTGTGTCATCAATGGCACAGTCAAAGGGGGAAATGTCTCATGTGGTTTTTCTCACCACAAACAGCAACAACAATAAAATCATTGGTGACTTTGACTGTTCTTCAGTCTCGCTCTAGGCAATTGATCAGAAATTGCTTACACCTTCAAAACATAACCAAAACTTGTTCCTTTTTCATGCATTCCACCCTTACAAAGATGATGTAAATCACTATTCTTTTTTTATATGAATAATTGCAGTAGTTTTTTTTAATTTTTTCTGTTTCTAAAGGTTCATCAATATTACTATCTCAGAATAAGTCCCAAATCTCCCAATGTCCTACCTAGACCTTCATTGGCCACCACCACCTATCAGATTTCATTCTTACCACTCACTCATTAGACTTCCCTGGTGGCTCAGAAGGTAAAGCATCTGCTGACCGTGTGGGAGACCGGGGTTTGATCCCTGGGCCAGGAAGATCCTCTGGAGAAGGCAATGGCAACCCACTCCAGTACTCTTGCCTGGAAAATCCCATGGATGGAGGAGCCTGGGGTCGCAAAGAGTTGGACACAACTGAGCAACTTCACTTTATTTTACTCACTCATTGACTCTGACCTCTTCCATTCTTAAATAGCAAGCACTGTTGTGCTTAGGGCTCCTGTAGTTACTATTCTCTGCTGGAAGTGCTCTTCCAATAGATGTCCATTGACTTCCTCCCTTCCTATGTGTCTCTCCAGTGTTACCTTATCCAAGGCTTTGTCTGAGTGCCCCGTTACATAGCACTGCTTATCTCCTTGTTTACCATGGTAATAATCACCACATTACCCAGTATTTGTTGACATTTTGTTTAGGTATTGTGTGCTATTTAGTACTTACCCAAAGGAGTTAACAACTTATGTTCACACAAAATCCTGCACACGAATATTTATAGCAGATTTATTTATAACTGGCAAAAATGGGAAGCAACTAAAATGTCTTTCAATAGGTGAATGGGTAAGCGAACTGCAGTATGGCCATATAATGGAACACTATTCAATGATAAGGGGAAACAAGCTGTCAAGACACAAACAGATATGGAAGAAACTTATTGCATTATGTCAAGTGGAAGAAGCCAGTGGTGTAAGACTACACACGATATGAAATTCTGGAAAAGGCAAAACTAGAGAGAGTAAATAGATCAGTTGTTGCTATGAGTTCAGAAAAAAGAAAACAAGGGATGAAGAGGTAGAACACGGGATTTTTAGGACAGTGAAATTCTTCTGTATGATAATGTAATGGTGGATACATAACAGTTTACATTGGTCAAAACCCATAAAACTGTACAATACAAAGAATGAATTGATATAAATTATAGATCTTAGTTAATACTAATGTATCACTATTTATTTATCAATTATAACAAATATACCACACTAATAAAAGATGTTAGGAATAGAGGAAACTGGGGGTGGAGGAGTGGGAGAAATGAAGTATATTAGAACTTTATAATTTTTGTGTAATTTTTTGCTAGACCTAAAGCTATATTAAACATAAATTGTATTAAAAAATTCATATTTCCACCAATATAAGCATACTTATTACTAGCATATATAAAGTTATAATAGAATCTAGAAGGAAAAGGAACAGTTCAGTTCAGTTGCTCAGTAGCATCCGACTCTTTGCGACCCCATAAACCGCAGCACGCCAAGTCTCCCTGTCTAACACCTACTCCCGGAGTTTACCCAAACTCATGTCCATTGAGTCGGTGATGCCATCCAACCATCTCATCCTCTGTCATCCCCTTCTCCTCCTGCCCTCAATCTTTCCCAGCATCAGGGTCTTTTCAAATGAGTCAGCTGCTCGCATCAGGTGGACAATATTGGAGTTGCAGCTTCAACATCAGTCCTTCAAATGAACACCCAGGACTGATTTCCTTTAGGATGGGCTGGTTGGATCTCCCTGCAGTCCAAGGGACTTTCAAGAGTCTTCTCTAACACCACAGTTCAAAAGCATCAATTCTTTGGCCCTCAGCTTTCTTTATAGTCCAACTCTCACATTCATATATGACCACTGGAAAAACCATAGCCTTAACTAGATGGACCTTTTTTGACAAAGTAATGTCTCTGCTTTTTAATATGCTGTCTAGGTTGGTCATAACTTTCCTTCCAAGGAGTAAGCATCTTTTAATTTCATGGCTGAAGTCACCATCTGCAGTGATTTTGGAACCCCCCAAAATAAAGTCAGCCACTGTTTCCCCATCTATCACAGTTTATTGTGATCCACACAGTCAAAGGCTTTGGCATAGTCAATAAAGCAGAAATCCATGTTTTTCTGGAACTCTCTTGCTTTTTCGATGATCCAGCAGATGTTGGCACTACTATAACAAAAAAAAAAATTGAGAGGCAGTAGAGACTGTTGGAATTTGACTGGATACCTGTGTGTTCAAATTTTCTAATTTTTCATTGTGGGAACACAATAGATACAGTATCAGCTCATTTTAATATTAGGATTAAATATTTAATTGCATATATGTTGTGTTTTTCCTTGACTACACTTTTTGAGAGCAAAGAGTATTTCTTGGTCATCTCTGCATTCTCTTTGAGTGGCATCATGATAAGGTCATAGTAACTGGATAAAAAATATTTATTGAGCAAACAAATAAAAGTCCCCATAATAAAACATAGATCATGAAGGTCATTTGCCATTATACCATTATATCAGTATTATAAATGTTTATAATCAATCTTATTATTATCACAGAATTGTATAATATTTATTCCAAAAAATTGTATTACATCAAAACTATTTGAATATTATTCAGAAAAGTTTTGAAAGCCACCTCTCCCTTACTGGGATATCATTTGGCCTTATTGATAAGGAAAATCTCATATGAATCAAATATATACTTATACAACTCTTTTAGCTATGTAATTTTATTTTTAAAATATTTGTGTGGATCACAATAAACTGTGGAAAATCCTGAAAGAGGTGGGAATACCACCTGACCTGCTTCTTGAGAAACCTATATGCAGGTCAGGAAGCAACAGAACTGGATATGGAACAACAGACTGGTTCCAAATAGGAAAAGGAGTACGTCAAGGCTGTATATTGTCACCCTGCTTATTTAACTTCTATGCAGAGTACATCATGAGAAACGCTGGGCTGGAGGTAGCACAAGCTGGAATCAAGATTGCTGGGAGAAGTATCAATAACCTCAGATATGCAGGTGATACCACTCTTATGGCAGAAAGTGAAGAGGAACTCAAAAGCCTCTTGATGAAAGTGAAAGAGGAGAGTGAAAAAGTTGGCTTAAAGCTCAACATTCAGAAAACTAAGATCATGGCATCCAGTCCCATCACTTCATGGGAAATAGATGGGGAAACAGTGGAAACAGTGTCAGACTTAATTTTTTTGGGCCCCAAAATCACTGCAGATGGTGACTGCAGCCATGAAATTAAAAGATGCTTACTCCTTGGAAAGAAAGTTGTGACCAACCTAGACAGCATATTAAAAAGCAGAGACATTACTTTGCCAACAAAGGTCCATCTAGTCAAGGCTATGGTTTTTCCAGTAGTCATGTACGGATGTGAGAGTTGGACTGTGAAGGAAAGCTGAGCACCGAAGAATTGATGATTTTGAACTGTGGTTTTGGAGAAGACTCTTGAGAGTCCCTTGGACTGCAAGGAGATCCAACCAGTCTATCCTAAAGGAGATCAGTCCTGGGTGTTCATTGGAAGGACTGATGCTAAAGCTGAAGCTCCAGTACTTTGGCCACCTCATGCAAAGAGTTGACTCATTGGAAAAGACCCTGATGCTGGGAGGGATTGGGGGCAGCAGGAGAAGCGGACAACAGAGGATGAGATGATTAGATGGCATCACCGACTCAATGGACATGAGTTTGGGTAAACTCTGGGAGTTGGTGATGGACAGGGAGGCCTGGCATGCTGTGATTCATGGGGTCACAAAGAGTCGGACACAACTGAGCGACTGAACTGAAGTATGTACAATTTCTAGATTTGTTAAGTTTACTCAATTTTTATAAGTTAAAGTTAAGCACTGAAGACACCTTCATTTCAATTTTTATTTTTAAAAAGTGGGCTCAATTTTATTTTTAAATACTTTATATATAGCTAGCAGCATTTGGGGAAGGGAGAGTTTTGGTGATATTTATCTGAATGCCTCTTAGTGAGCTAAGGGGTCATACAGAGCAGACTTGGGATAGAAAGAACATTCCAAGTAACTAATTTTCTCACTTTATACAGGAAAGTAGCAGTTGAAGAATCAAAGAGTGCTCTTTCTCCACGTGGAAAAGTACATGACTTTTCCCCCAGGCAAAAGCCTGCTTAAGGTTCTTTTCAGCAAAGGGCAAGGATGACTTGAGTAGAGTCATTTTCTAAAAGGCCAGGAAATAGCTGCTCATTTTCCCCCTACTACCTTGCTCTAGTTACTCTATATTTGAAAAGGTGAAATAAAAGTTGGTGCATTTATGTGAGGGCCATGCCAAAGTGCTTCTGGCCTTATTGCTCTCCTGCTTCCCTGAGCCATTTTCTCTTGTGCTTGCTCAGCACTTCTGCCGCTCTTTGTGTCTCAGAGACATCTGAACAAACTGGGACTCGCTTTAAAATAGTTTTTGTATTTTTTAATAGCTTTATTAGGTGTACTTAAATAAAAATTGTGTATATTCAAGGTGGAGGATGTTCTGATATGCATATACATGGTGAAATAAGTGTCACAGTCAAGCTGTCTAACATATGCATCCCCTCACATGGTGATGGCTGTATGTATGTGTGTGCATGTGGTTTGAACAGTTAAGATGAGAACTGAGCCTCTTTTACCATTCTAACCCTTCCAGTGCTTTCCATTGTCCTTTAGCCCCCTCTAGATAGGAAGGGTAAGAATTTTGTGCATTTGATCAGTGTTTCAAACTTGGGTTTATGAATGAGAATATTGGTTTATTGGTTCTCATCACCAGAGCATCCGTTGTGCCTCTCACTAAGACGAGAAGAACCTGAGACTTCCCTTTTAAAAGCCCATCATACTTAATTTTCTATACTTCAAGAACTTATTTAATAAAGTGATTTTTTTTCTGCTTTGGAGAAGTCTTGAAAATAAAAACTAGATGTTTGGGAAAAGCATAGCCCGAAGAATGAGGTAGTGAGCATTTTGTTGTTGTTCAGTTATTAAGTCGTGAAGTGATGGGACCAGATGCCATGATCTTGGTTTTTGAAATGGTGAGTTTTGAGCCATCTTTTTCACTCTCCTCTTTCACCTCATCAAGAGGCTCTTTAGTTCCTCTTCACTTTCTGCCACTATGGTGGTATCATCTGCCTATCTCAGGTTGATGATATTTCTCCTGGCAATCTCGATTCCAGCTGTGCTTCATCCAGCCCAGCATTTCACAGGATGTACTCTGCATAGATGTTAAATAAGCAGGATGAACATAGGTAAATACTTATAAGTAAATTGATAATGTAAGCCCAAGATGGGCAGAATTTTCTCTCTCTCTTTTTTTTTTTTTTTTTTACTGATATAGCTGTACAACTTAGAATATCTTCCAGTGTATAGTAACTACTTGAAAAATATTTTAGGAATGAATGAATAAAACCAAACCTAGATCCTCTTTGGCTAACTGACAATGGGGAAAACCTTTCTGCTTAGAGATAATGAAGAAGGAGCGAAGGCAGCCCTTCTCCTCTGATGCTTCTCCTTTCATTTGTTGAAGAAACAAGTGTGTGAGCATCCTGACAGAGGGTGACAGGGCCCAGCTGTCTGCATAGAGGCTGCACCATCCAGACCTCAGCAGCCCAGCTAATTTAGGGTCTTCACCTTGCTTCTGGCAACGAGTACAAATTTGCATGGATAATTGTGAGTTATCTGTAATTATTTTAAAACCCATTATTTACTTTGTATTTTGTCTTTCTCTTATTCCCTCTAGACAAGAGAAATCAGAGTCCTCCCCCTCAAATTACATGCAAGTGTTACTATTTAGAATCTGGCCTTTCTTTATGAAATAGCATAGAGTATTTGACTGTTAGCTGTACCCCCAGCAGTTCTATTACCACTTCTTAAAAAAAATTGTTGCTGGTTTTCAAATATGCATCATTCTGATCAAATGTAAAATCATTTGAGTCACCATGACAGGTCTAGCACCAAATGATGGTAATATAGAAATAATTATTAAATTGTCACTTAGAATAGTAACAGATGCTGAGCAAGGAATAAAGTCAAAGTCTTGCTTTTGAGACTGTATTCTAATTGCTCTCTTTTCTTTGTATAGGAGTGTGTATCTTATGTCTAGGGGGTTATGAGTTTCAGAAATAAAAGTTATTAACTTGAACTGCACAAAGTATTACCAATGTGAAAGTGGACGTTGAGACTGTATTCTAATTGCTCTCTTATCTTTGACTGTATAGGAGTATGTATCTTATGTCTAGGGGGTTATGAGTTTTAGAAATAAAAGTTATTAACTTGAACTGCACAAAGTATTACAAATGTGAAAGTGGATGTTTCTCTAATTCCATACATAATTTTGAATAAAATTCATGACAGTGATACTGAGTTGAACACAACTTACTTCCAAAAGGTAATACGCTTATGGTAGATATGCTATAGTCAAGCCAAAGAAACACAAAATTGGTAATTGTAGATCAAAGACTTAGCTTAATACTTTTATGTGTGTATGCACATATGATTATGCAGATAAAATACAAGTAATAAAAAGCAGTGCTTTAGAATTGATTTAGTTTCTGTGTTTGAAAAATGTTTATTTCTATGACCTAAAAACTAAAAGTTTCCAACTTACCATGATCCCAAATATGAGAAACAAGAAGATGCTTATAATAAATGCTGGAATGATGTAACTGGCTGCTTTTTGAGGTACACCTGTTTAATTTACAATCTATTCAACCACCCTAGTGGTGCAAGCACATAGTGATCATTTTTTTTTTTTAACCTCTAAACTGAAACTTTAAATAGTGTAAATATTTATGGATCTCTTGCAGCCCCGAACCTGGCAAAGTTTGTGCAGATCTGATTGAGCATTGTTGAGGAAAAGGATGGGAGTGGAGAAGGAGAGAGAGAGAGAGAATTTAAAATTGACAGTATATTCAGAATAGAAAGTTGGACTCTCTGAAATTTTCAAAGAATGCCTAACTGTATGTTAAAAGTGGTTTGTCTGCTTTATAATTCTAAAGTATTAATTTACATATATGACATGTATATATCTGGGCTTCCCTGGCAGCTCAGACAGTAAAGAGTCCGCCTGCAATGCAGGTGACCCAGGTTCGATTCCTGGGTCAGGAAGATCCCCTGGAGAGGGAAATGGCAACCCACTCCAATATTCCTGCCTGGAAAAATCACATGGATGGAGGAGCCTGGTGGGCTACACCCCATGGGATTGCAAAGAGGTGGACATGACTGAGCGACTAAGACACATGTATTCTGTGCCAATTTTAGTATAAAAACTCATTATTTTTGAAATTGATTTTCCTTATTAAGAACTTAGTGTTTAGTGAGAAATTTAGGTTTCTATTCAACCAAGAGTGTAATAACCATGATATACTAAGAAAGGTTGTATTTTATTTGTATAGTATAATTTTGAATATCCAGAAGGCTGTCACATATAAACCTCATTTATTTGGCACTATAACGTTTTATCATAGGAAGAGCAAGTATTGATGTTTTTAACAAAATAAAGTTTAAGGCATATATCCAGTCTTATTAACAAAGAGGTGCTAATTGATTGGATTAAGAAAAAACATAACAAAACTAGCATCTATGAAGCAGGTTCTATGTGCTCTGCTTTCAAAATGGCACTCTAATGATGGAATTTTTCTCCCCATTTTACCTGTTTGAGAGATAGAACTGGAAGTTAAACAAAAATATTTATATCTGATTTTTGTTGATTTTCATTCTACCAAACATTTTTGCTTATTCCTATTGGAGTTTTTACATATGAACTTGAGTTATAACTTAGATATACTTGCCATACAGAGAAATAGACTATTGAGTTATTGATATTTTTAGAGTCCTGAGAACTGGGCTGGAGTATATGAACTTTTTGTCCTGAAAAAAACATATTTTAAGATAGGAGAAAGAATTTTAATTTTAACCCTTTTGGAAATTTTGATACATCTCAAACCATTAACATTTCAACATTTTAAATTTCCAAATAAGTTTCCTTTTCTTTTTTTAAATTCCTCTGTCATCCTATTTCTAATTCTTACTCTTTTATGGATCTTAGAACTCTGAATCTTACCACATCCTTCAGTCAGGGATGGGAGGGGTACATGGACTCTGGCATGATTCAGGATGCTTTTAGTCTATGTTGATGCATATAGTTGCAGTGAGTCCGCATTTCACAGCTTACGCACTTTAGTTTAGGGGGAAAAATGTAGATTTGTTTTTCTATATCAATTTGATTTATAATATTAACTGCTATTCTATTTTGGTGGCTAAAAGTTTAATCTCATGTACTTCTGGGTAAACACAGTCAATTCCAGTTTCTTCCTGGAATTCCATTTACATTTTGGAGAGTTTTATTAGAAATGTCAGTGTTTGGAGAAGTGAAGGCTGCTTGATTCAGGTGTCATCTCTTCATATTGGCATAGAATAAGATATACCTTTTTCTTATCTGATCCTTGGTTTCTTTCATTAGCCAGTCTGGCATATTTTACCAGATTCTGAGTTCAATGATTCTCACAATACAACCTATACGAGGGATGCAAAGCTTTGTCTAACCCTATGGATTTATGACTTTTCCCTCTATCCTCAGTACAGAGAATCTTCATTTCCTTTGGGGTAGAAAAGTGACTTTCATTTTGCCATACATTCTTCTTAATCTGTTATTTATAAATTAACTTTTGTTTCTTGAGTTCTTCCTTGTTCTAGTATTCCGTTTTCAAAGAGATTTGAGAAACCTTGTCTCCCACGTAAAATGTCTTTACAGTGAGTTTTAAAAGTTTTTTTGAAGAAAAAGCCAACAAGTAGTCTTGCTATACTCTTCCTCCTCTGAAGTAGAGTGTTACCTACAATTCATAGGTATAAGGATAAAAAATGAATTATTTAGAGGAAAATAGATTGCTTAAAACATTGCATTGCTCTGTTTATTAAAAAAATGAAATTCTAAAAGAGTAATGGTTTAAGGTATAACATTCACCTTCATGAAATGAATCAAAGCAACCATTTTAGAGTATGTTTTCAAAAGTGTTGTAATTGGAGAAACCAACACTCCTCTCAGTTGATAGAATATCTAGGCAGAAAATCAGCAGGGATATAGAACTCCTGCATCAAACAGGACATAATCCACATTCAGAACACATTATTTCACAATGACACAATTGACTTTCTTTCAAGTGCACACAATGTGATAAACCAAAGTAGACCATGTCCTTGGTCATAAAAAAAAAAAAAACAACTCCAACACATTTTTTAAAATTGAAATCATGCACAATATATTCTCTGACTACAAGTGAATCAAACTATAAAGATAACAGGAAGATTGTCAAACATTTGAAATTTAAACAACAAATTTATGAATAATTTATAAATTATAAAGAAAGTCATAAGGGAAGAAAAAATATTGAACCAAATGAAAATAAAAATAAAACATACTAAAATTTTGGGGACACAGCTAAAGCAGTGCTGAGGGGAAAATTGATAGCAGTAAGTGAACATATTAGAGAAGGGAAAAGTCTCAAATCAGTAATCTACGACTCATACTCAATAAACTAAAAACATCAAAGGCAAAATACACTCAAAATAAGCAGAAAATGTAAGCAACAACATACTTATAGAAAATCAATAAATCAAAAGCTGATTATTTGAAGACAACAGTAAAATTGTCAAACTCCTAGCAGAACTTACAAAGTAAAAAAGAAACTATTAATATGAGAATGAAAGAGGGCATATCACTAGATCTCTTGCAGATTTTTAAAGGACAATAAGAGAATACTGAGATCAAATAGAATGATTTCTCAAAAAGTGCAAGTGCCCATAACTCACTTACTATGAAATAATTTAAATAGATTTATAATTTTTAAGGAATTTAAATTATGAGTTGAAATCTCCCTCCCCGCACCCCCCCACACAAAAAATTTCTTTGTCAAATGATTCACAGAGAAGTCTATAGACATTTAAAGCAGAATTAACACCAAGTTTACACAATCTGTACTAGAAAATAGAAAAATAAAGAGCTCTTCTAAACTCAATTCTGAGGGGAGTATTACTGTGATATCAACAATAGAAAAAAATTAACACCATAAACTGAAGGCCAATATCCCTCATCAGTATAGATACAGAAGTAATTCATAACAGACTGACAAATACAATTTAGAAATATATAAAGAGAATTATGTACCAAATCCAAGAGAGAATTTTTTCAGAGATGCAAGTCTGCATCATCATTAATAAATTAATTGGTGAAATCTACCTTAGCAATAGGCTAAAGAAAGTCACATGACCACATTCATTGATGCAAAATTAGCACTTGACAAAATACAGCACTTTCTTGATTAAAAAAGAAAATAAACCTCTCAAAAAACTAGGAATAAAGAAACATGTCTTTGACTTGATGAGGAACACATAAAAAACCCTACAGCTATCATAATTCTTGATGATGAAAAATTGAATGAATTTCCCTTAGTATTGCTGCTGCTGCTGCCAAGTCACTTCAGTCGTGTCCGACTCTGTGCAACCCCATAGATGGCAGCCCACGAGGCTCCCCCGTCTCTGGGATTCTCCAGGCAAGAACACTGGAGTAGGTTGCCATTTCCTTCTCCAATGTATGAAAGTGAAAAGTGACAGTGAAATCGCTCAGTTGTGTCTGACTCTTCGAGACTGCCTGGACTGCAGCCTATCAGGCTCCTCCATCCATGGGATTTTCCAGGCAAGAGTACTGGAGTGGGGTGCCATTGCCTTCGCACGTTCAGTGCAATCCCTATCAAAATATCAAGGGCAGTTTTATAAGAACTAGAACAAATAATTTAAAATTTTGTATGGAAATAGAAAAGGCCCCAAATATTCAAAAGAATCTTGAGAAAGAAGAAACAATCTTGAGAAAGAGAACAGAGCTGGAGGAATCATGCTCCCTGACTTCAGACTATACTACAAAGATACAGCAATCTGCAGTAATCGAAACAGTATAGTACTGGCATAAGAAACACCCTTAGATCAATGAAACAGGGATAGAGAGCCCAGAAATAAATTCCTGTACTTCTTATTAGTTAACCTACAAGAAAGGAGGCAAAAATGTATGTTAGGAAAAGCATACGATAATTCTGCCTAAAGAAAATCATGCAATATATTTTCTTTAGACACAACTCAAATTACATTAGGCATCGGAGAAATCACACTGGAGAAAGGCCTTATGAGTTCAGTGTATGTGGTAGACTGTTCAGTCAAAACTCCTACCTCATTCGGCACCAAAATGTCCACACCAGAGAAAAAACATGAATGTAGCAAATGTGGGAAATTCTTTATGGGCAGCTCCACCCTCATTATTCATCAGAGAGTCCACACTGGAGAAAAGCCTTATGAGTGCAGAGAATGTGGGGAAGTCTTTAGGTACAACTCCAGCCTCATTAAACAGTGGAGAGTTCTCACTGGGGAAAGGCCTTATGAATGTGTCAGTTGTGGGAGAGGCTTTAGCCAAAAGTCCCACCTCCTTCGGCACCAAGAAGTTCACACTAAAGATTATTGCAAACAGGGGAAGACTTCAAAACAAAGTCTGGTCTGATTTAGCACTGGGCTGGACTGCTATCTAGGTGTTTAAATTTTTTTTTAATTGTTGTAAAGTACATGTAACATAGAATTTACAGTCAACCATATTTAAGTGTAAATTCAGTAGTAATAATACATTCACATTGTACACAAATTAAAAAAAAAAGTTGTGCCTAAAGAAAAATATATGATAGAAAAATCACTTATCACTTTGATAAGTGATGCTGGAAAAACTGGACAGCTACATGTAAAAGAATGAAATTAGAAATTCTCTAACAGTATATACAAAAATAAACTCAATATGGGTTAAAGACTAAATTTGAGTCCAGCTACTATAAATCTCCTAAAAGAAAGCATAGGCACAACACTCTTTAATATAAATAGCAGCAATATATTTTTTGATCTATCTCCTAAAGTAGATAGAAGCAAAAATAAACTAATGAAACCTAATTAAACTCAGAAACTTTGCACAGCAAGGAAGACCATCAACAAAATGAAAAGACAACCTACTGAATGGGAGAAAATATTTACAAATAATATAACTGGTAAAGGATTAATGTCCTACATATACAAAACAGCTCATACAACCAACATAAAAGAAAAATTAACCTGATTAAAGGATGGGCAGAAAATCTGAGTAGACATTTATCCAAAGAGAAAATGCAGATGACCTACACATGTGTATATATTTTATATATGTTTATATATATTTTTAAACTTTACATGGAGTCAATAATAGCAACTTGAATATAAATACAAGAGAGAATTAAAGCCAATAGTTAAAAGTACTTTTCAAAACAAAACCAGTAAAAGAACATACATATATAATAACAGTAACCCATTAACTGGTGGGCTGCCGTCTATGGGGTTGCACAGAATCGGACATGACTGAAGTGACTTAGCAGCAGCAAAGAAAAATGGGATTTTTTTTCACTGATAAACTTTATACGGATATAGTATGGTGTGTCACTTAGTAATGTAAGTTTTTGTGTTGATGAGAGGTCATTATCTCTTTGCCTCTGGCATTGAGAATACAGAGAAATTGAGCTGGGAATTACAAATGATATATTTGAATATGACAGGGTTTACCTACAACCAAAACAAGAATACTTTCTCAGACTAAGAGACATCACTGTTCCAAACAATTTTAGATTTTCATTTAATGACTCAGATTTGAGCCAAGTTGGTCTTGAATATCATTTTGATAAAGAATAAATCTTAATTCAAGAACAAATGGAAGACTGAACATTCACTGAGGAAGTACCACTATGGATGAAATGTCTGTTCCACTTTAACGGATTATAAAACTGTTTTCCCTCAGTGTCTGTTTTCCTTAAGTGTTCAAATTAAACAATGTGTGTTAAGTTTGTGACTTAAGGTGAAAAAATGTAGTGGAAAAATTTTGAGTTGTAATTAAATTATTGTTGTTCTGTATTGCAGTATGTGATTCTTTCCTTGATTTGCAGATGTGCTATTCTTAGGCAGATTTGAGGGCTTTAATTAACTGGGGCTGGATTTCTATGTAAAGGTACAGAGTTCCTAAGTGAGAACAAGAAGTTCTTGCCATTACATAAGTGATTTGTTTCATAGGATTAAAATCAGGAAGGATCCTCTGTCTTATAACAGCACACGAGGACACACTCCTGGGCCAATCTGGTGATTGTCTCTGGTATGCTCAATTAAAGCAGTTTTATTCTGACTGTATTACATTTAGATACTAATATGGTATAGAGCCAGCCAGGACTGTGGAAAACTGTTGGCCCAAAATGGCATAAATAACTAAAATTACAAGTAGTCTTGTGAGTTTTATATTGATACCTTATTACTCCAGGGAACACTGGCTCTGAGAGTGTCTGTTTGTTGTAAATTGAAGTTTTTATTTTTAGATCCTATTTTTTCCTCTTAACAGAATTATTTCAGTTGCTAAGAAACTTTGTTTTCCTCACTAAAAAAATAGTTAAGATCTTGTTATAGAGTTTCAATTATCTTTTTTCTTTTGTTATCTAATTGATTTCTCTATTAGATTAAAAATATTTTATATTGAGGGAAAAGTTTCTTTTTTATATAACCAAGATTTTCCTTAAAAATGGGAGAAGAAAGTAATCTAACTTCTCAGTTTGTCATCATCTTTTTAAACTTGTTTAATGCAAGGACACTCGTTTGGGAAGTTTCTATGGTGATTTGTGTAGTATATTACTCATAGTAGAGTCTATTTAATAACTTTTAATGTTCTTGAATTAATAGAAGTTGAATATTAGATGTACATTCCCAGTTTAAATTGTAAATGATCCTCTTTACTTAGAATTGCTGCTGCTGCTAAGTCGCTGCAGTCATGTCCGACTCTGTGCGACCCCATAGACGGCAGCCCATCAGGCTCCCCCGTCCCTGGGATTCTCAAGGCAAGAACACTGGAGTGGGTTGCCATTTCCTTCTCCAGTGTGTGAAAGTGAAGTCGCTCGGTCGTGTCTGACTCTTAGCAACCCCATGGCCTGCAGCCTACCAGGCTTCTCCATCCATGGGATTTTCCAGGCAAGAGTACTGGAGTGGGTTGCCATTGTCTTCTCCATGACCCACCTCCTGACCCCATAGACTGCAGCCTACCAGGCTACTCCATCCATGGGATTTTCCAGGCAAGAGTACTGGAGTGGGGTGCCATTGCCTTCTCCATTACTTAGAATATATTATATAATATTTGGGTTTTGAAATGGTTATAATGAATCAACTATAAAATGTGACTGGTTTACTAATAGATGATTTTTTATTGCACATATGACAGACCAGTGAGGGTGTGCATACAATTGAGTAGTTACCCTACCTACATTGATTTGGGAACCTGGGTTTTGTTCTTTTTGTAGTTTGCTCTTTCCTAGGACCTCCAATGGCAACGTACTCCAGTACTCTTGCCTGGCAAATCCCATGGATGGAGGAGCCTGGTAGGCTGCAGTCCATGGGGTCACTAAGAGTCGGACACGACTGAGCGGCTTCCCTTTCACTTTTCACTTTCATGCATTGGAGAAGGAAATGGCAACCCACTCCAGTGTTCTTGCCTGGAGAATCCCAGGGATGGGGGAGCCTGGTGGGCTGCCATCTATGGGGTCGCACAGAGTCGGACACGACTGGAGCGATTTAGCAGCAGCAGCAGCAGGACCTCCAAATCTCTGAATTTACTTAGTAGCAGGTTAGAAAATATAGGGAAGGTACAACCACTTCTTAAATGCCTGGTCATATCGAAGGGACCCTCCTAATTACTAGGGATGCTCCTAATTCCTAGTTATATTGACTGGAACTAATCTCACAGCTATGCCCAGATACAAGGGGAGAGACAGAGAAGTGGAAGGGGGAATTTTAAACAGAAGGAATTAAAATCAAAACAAGAAGGCACAAGAATGCCTGGCATATACCAAGAAGGGAAAGTTGCCTGCTGTGTCTTCTGTATTATGCGATGGAAATGTGTGAGAGGAGCTGAGCTGAAAGATAAGGTAAAACTGAAATGTGAAGGATCTTGAAAAGGAGGTGGAGAGGTTTTTTGGGGAGGAGGAGGTTACCTGAATTTTAGAAGATAGTATATATTTGAAGCCCTGTGGAGGACTGGAATCATGAGTGTGGATTAATTTAGGGAACCAGATACTTCGGAAGAAAACCTCATGCATAAGGGACACGGCTTCCTCAGGCATTTAAGTGGTGGAAGGAGGATTTCTTCAGTTTCTCTTTGTGTCTGAGAGCTCAACTGAATGCAGCATAGAAACACTCAGCTGGGAAAACAGAGATGTTTAAAGAGACAAGACTGTGCCAAGCTAAACCTGGATATTTTATTATCATCACCACTCTCTCCAGATCTTTGGAAATTACACACATAACACACAATCTTTAGGAGTAACAATTTTACCTCACCCACACAGGTTTTTTTCCCTCCACTTTTACCTATTACAAATAATTAACCTACACCTGCATACTTTAGGTAATGTGTGTAGGTAACGTATACCCGTTACCTGTTACAAGCAGTTAACCTATAAAGCAACAACATGTCTATTTTAACACCCAGCCCCTCTTCCCCTGCTCAGGATATCTTTTGCTTTTAGACTAAAACACACAAGTTTACATTATGATCTCTATAGACTGTGTTTATCTAGGATCTAAAACATCACTGGAATGTACCTTATTTATTAATAGAAGTTAGCGAGGATTTATGGCAAATAAATGCAGTTATTACTGTTAGTATGAAGCATATGTTACTATTAGTTTGATTTCTCCAAGACTGGATGTGAAGGTAACGTTTTTGTTTAGTCCTGGTTCTCTTTAGGAAAAAAAAAGTATAAAAATGAGAATGAAGCTGCAAAACTAAGAAATAAAATAATTTGACACCGAAGTACTATGTCTTTAAAAATGATCTAGACTATAATAGTCCCTTATTCTCAAGAATATTATTAATGATAATTTATTTTCTAGCATAATAGAACAGAATTGCCTTTGTTTTGTTGTTTAGATAATTGGATAATCAATATTAGTGACAGTAATAAGTAATTTGAGTTAATTTTCATGTATTTCCTGAGAAGTAAAAAATAGTGGTAAGAAAAAAACAGCACTTGCTTTCTGGCATTTCATAGCATCGAAAGTGCCTGTTCTAAATAGTTACTTGCAGTGGAGCAGTACAAGTATCCCTGTGGGGGAAAATGAATATTGAAATATTTTTCTCTTGATTTTGGGTTTTCATGGATGATAAAAGTGCCTTCAAGGAATGGACAGAAAAGCTACATAAATTGAGCTATAATAACAAAGTAAAGCACCAAATTAATCAGAAAATCTAGATGAAATCCCATTGTTCCATGACAAGAAAAAAGCCATTATTGTTTTACTTCTTGGTTAATTGCAATGGATGGTATACTCAATGTTAAATCTTAAGAGATTGATAATTAATTTAGAAGAGAATCAGTCATCTTGTTTCTAAAAATGAAAGAAGCATTTATATGCTTAAGTTGGAACAGCATGACTATTTTGCTTCATATGCAACCATATCGTGTGCAGAGTTAGGGCAGAAACAGCTTATTAGTGATCTTCAATTCCCCATGACATATATGGTTTACTTTATAAATTTTCTCTTTGGAGAGCACAGAGAACTCTTTAAGCTCTTTCCCTGGCTGGCAAATGAAGCAATGCTGCAGTGCCTGTTATTGGTATTTTAAAAGTTGGTCTGCAAATTGAGGGCACTAAAGAGCTATTTCTAAACAATAGAGCATTTCCAAAACTATAAAATTCAGAACATATTATTATTCCTTTTGTAATGCCTGTTAATTTTCTATAGTTAGAAGACATTTAGAACTGAATATTATTTCTCACATATCAGATTGGCAAATATTACAAACTCTGAAAACTCACTCTTAAGCAGGATGTGGAAAATCAGGCACTCTGATACATTGTAGGTGGGAATCAAATTGATAAAACCCTTGTGCAGGGGAATTAGCTAAGAAAATCATCCCTCTGTTTACTCCCTGCCTTAGCATTCTCATTTCTATAAATATAGCTGGAAGATTCACCTCCCCAAATAGGGAAAAAAAAACATGCACAACATTCTTTTGTGTGGCATTATTTGTAAAAAACAAAAGATGAGGGAATAAAATTAATGTCCATCAATATAGGATACATAGCCAAATGGAATATTATCAACTGTAGACATTCTCTCTCTCTCTCTCTCTCTCCCCCAGCGAATGAAACAGGTTTCTGTAATAGCAGTTTGAATGCTGAAATATATTTGTAAGTGATCAAAGCAGAGAGTACAGAATGCTATATATATTATATAAAAAGAAATAAGATACATCCAGCTTTTTAAAATGTGTTTAAGGGAAGTTATGTATAGTAGGAGAGTCGTCCTTATTTCTACCAAGACATAGTGAATGTTTTCAACTTATGCAGCCCTACACTATCTAAATACTTTTTCATTGCTGTAATTAATTCTCAAATTGGCTCTCTTACCACTCTATTAACTTGCCATTTTCTTTGGAACTTTGCTTCATCAAAATGAATTTGTATATATGGGAAAAAAAGGATACATACAGACACTAGACACATACCTCGTATGATAAACAAGGAACTAATGACAGTGGTAGGTAGAAACCAAATAGATGAGTTTGGAATACAATTAAGGCTTTTCTGAGTAAGTCTTTAAACAATGGTTTTTGACTTTGGATTGTGAATGATTTCAAATATGCCAAAATTAAATTGGGTTAAGTTGAAGAAAATGAAAATGACTAAAATTGAAATTTACAACAAAAACAGTAGAAAATTTTTAGAGGTTAAATTAGCATAATGATATTGAACATCAAAAGCAAGAAGCGAGCTAGAAAATTGATAGAGGGGCTTGTGGGTTTAGTAATTATCATCCATAATTTGCAACTTACCTCTAGTTTCATGATATTGAAACTCTTAATAGTCTGTCTTCACATAAAATTCCACTCAGTACTTTCCCTTGCAACTGAGTTGGAAGGTTATAGCATGGTCTTTTCTAGTCAGCCCTTAAAAAAAAAGTTTGGTTAGTTTAGTTTTTCTTATGAGATCACTGTCAAAATAGTACACTGTGCCCACTGATGTGTTCATAAGCTGTGATGAGCCCAAGTGACTTAATTTATGTTCTGATTGCTTTATTCATAATGCATAGAACTTGCCAAAGAAGTCATTGAAGAGAAGATAAATAGAAACTGATTACAGCACAAACCAGGTGTGCAAATAAACATCATAATCTCATTTTAACTTCCCAGTGCTATGGGTGTCATTTTATCCACCGTTGTTGGCAATTCAGCAGTCATCACTCATGCTCAAGCAGGGTCGGTACCTACTCTGAATCGATGGATCAAGCATTGTATCCCTGACCATGGATGTTTTCATCACACCTCTTTTAGACTTTGAGACGTACACTTCCCTAATACCAAATTCCAAACTTTCTGGCCTGGCAGGCCGGGCTCCTGAGGTGCTTGTTCTGTGTACCTCTCTAGCTCACTGAAATGGTTCTATTTGAAGACCTATTATATTCTGCCTTCTACATGTCAAACTCAGGTTTTCTCCTACTGTAGATTTCTACACCTTGTTATATGCTTTATTCTGTTATCTTTTTTTCCCCCCCATGATGATATGACTAAGGCACTTAACTTTTTTGAACATCAGTTTTCTGTTTTTGCAAATTAAGGGGTTAGATTAGGTGGTCTTTAAAATCACTTTACATTCTAAAGTATAATTTATGATTTAAAAAATATCTGAAATTCTTCCATTGTGTTTTAATGAAATTAAGGGAAAATAGTAGAAAATACATATTTATTTCTTTTTACAAATGAATAATAACATCAATTATTGGGATTTCATATTTTTATATTTTAGGTACTTGTGATGTATTATCTAATAACATAAAGAAAATAGTACTTAGTCTAGATATAAGTACTTTATTATTTTCTTCTGTTAACCATAACTTAAAGATATGGGTCTATAAAACAATATTTGCTGTGAAGCACTGATTAAAAAATTTTGGCAATTATGAATATATTACGTAGGTTTTTGTGGGTATATGTTTTTGCTTCTTTTAGTGAAATAACTAGAATTGGAATTACAGCATCTTGGTGTTTGTTAGTTTTATAATAAAACTTTTTTCAAAGTGATGCTGTCATTTTACATTCTCACTAACAATATATGAGAGTTCTTGTTGTTATAAATCCTTGCACATGTTCAGTTCAGTTCAGTCATTCAGTCATGTCCAACTCTTTGCGACCCCATGGACTGCAGCATGCCAGGATTCCCTGTCCATCACCAATTCCTGGAGCTTACTCAAACTCATGTCCATTGAGTTGATGCTATCCAACCATCTGATCCTCTATCGTCCCCTTCTCCTCCTGCCTTTAATCTTTCCCAGCATCAGGGTCTTTTCCAATGAGTCAGTTCTTTGCATCAGGTGGTCAAAGTATTGGAGTTTCAGCTTCCGCATCAGTCCTTCCAATGAACACCCAGGACTGATCTCCTTTAGGATGGACTGGTTGGATCTCCTTGCAGTCCAAGGGACTCTCAAGAGTCTTCTCCAACACCACAGTTCAAAAGCATCAATTCTTTGGTGCTCATATTTCTTTATAGTTCAACTCTCACATCCATACATGACCACTGGAAAACCATAGCCTTGACTAGACGGACCTTTGTTGGCAAAGTAACATCTCTGCTTTTTAATATGCTGTCTATGTTGGTCATAACTTTTCTTCCGAGGAGCAAGTGTCTTTTAATTTCATGGCTGCAGTCACCATCTGCAGTGATTTTGGAGCCCCAAAATATAAAGTCTGTCATTAATTTTTTTTCTGTCTTATATATTTTGTCACCTTTTCCCTTATGGCTAACAGTATTGAACACTTTTTCCTGTAAATATTGGCTATTTGTAATCCTTTTCTGAATAACTGCTAAGATATTTCATATAAGGTTGATTGTCCTTTTATAAAGTTAAAAAACTTTTATTTTTAGAGTAATTTTAGGTTTACAACAAAATTAAGAGGAAGGTACAGAGATTTTCCATATTCTCCTTGCCCCCGGAAGTATATAGCCTCCCCCAGTATCAACACCACCAGCTGGAGTGGCAGTTTTTTTTTGTTTTAACTAAGGATAAATCTACATTGACACAGCATATGGATTATTCAAAGTCCATAGTTTAGGGTTCACTCTAAACTATGTATTGTTTATTCAGTGGCTTTAGATAAATGTCCACCATTATAATATCACACTTAGTATTTTTACTACCCTAAAAATCCTCGGTGCTCTGCCTGTTCAACTCTTCTCCCCTCCATCCCTGGCAATCACTGTTCTTTTTGTGTCTCCACGTTTTTGCCTTTTTCAAAATGACATGCAGTAGGAATCAAACAGTTGTTAGCCTTGTCAGATGGATTATTTTACTTAGTAGTATACATTTAAGTTCCCTCTGTGTCTTTTCATGGCTTGATAGCTCATTTCTTTTTAGTGTTGGATAATATTCTTTTGTCTCAGCCTACCAGTTTATTTATCCATTCACTAATCGAAGGACATCTTGGTTGCTTCCTAGTTTTGATAATTACATGTAAAGCTGCTAGAAACATTCATGAGCACATTTTTGTGTGGGCACGAATTTTAAACTTCTTTGGCTAGGTCCAAAGGAGAGAAATTCGTGGATCACATGGTAATAGTATGTTTAGTTTTGTAAGAAACCTCCATGCTGTCTTCCAAAGTGGCGCCTTCCATCAGCAACGAGTGAGTTCCTTACGCTCCACATCCTTGCCAGCATCTGGTGGTGTCAGTGTTCTGAATTTTGCTCATTACAGTAGTTGTATAGTGGCATCCCATTGTTTTAATATTCATTTCCCATGATGATATTTGTGGAATATCTTTTCATATTCTTGTTTGCTATCTGTGTACCTTCTTTGATGAGGTGTCTGTTAAGGGATTTGGTTCCCTTTTAATTCAAGTTGTTTATTTTCCTATAGCAGAGTTTTTAAATTTCTTTGTATATTTTAAATAGTAGTCCTTTATCAGATGTGTCTTTTGCAGATATCTCCCAGTTGATGGCATGTCTTTTCTTCCTCTTGACATTATCTTTGGCAGAACAGAAATGTTTTATTTTAATGCAGTCTAGCTTATCAATGATTTCTTTTTCTAGGAGTCTGCTTTTGGTGGTGTTGCTAAAAAGGCATTGCCATATCCAAGGTCATGTAGATTTTCACCTGCGTTATCTTCTAGGAACTTTATAGTTTTGTGTTTTACATTTAGGTCTCTGATCCGTATTAACTTTTGTGAAAGATGTAAGGTCTGTGTCTATATCAGTTTTTTTTTCCTATGTAGATGTTCAGTGTTCCACACCATTTGTTGATCTCTGGGAAATTTTTATTACTGTTTTAAAGATTTCTTCTGTATCTTTCTCTCTGTCTTTTCCTTTAGGTGGTCTCATGACTTTAGGTTATATCTTTTGTAGTTGTGCCACAATCCTTGGATAACCTATTCTGTTTTTCTTCCCCCAGTCTTTGTTCTCTTCATTTTTTGGTTTTCATGGATTCTTTCCTCAGCCACAACCAGTCTACTTATAAGCCTGTCAAAGGCATTCTTCATTTCTGTGACAGTGTTTTTTATCTCTAGCATCTCTTTTTGAGTCTCTCTTGGATTTTCCTCACTCTACTTACATTGCCTTCTGTTCTTGCATGCTGTCTACTTATCCATTAGATTGCTTAGCCTACTGATCATAGTTGTTTAAAATTTCTGATCTTATCATTTCAACATTCCTGCCAAGTCTGACTATGATCCTTGCTCTGTCCCTTCAAATTGTTTCTTTTTCCTTTTGATATGCATTGTATTGTTAGTTTGCTTGTTTTAAATAGCTGAATATGATGTTCCTGATAAAAGGAACTGCTTGAATAGAACTTTATGATGTGGTTTAAACAGGTCTTTAGTGTTGTGAGGTGTTGGGTGAGGAACAGTGTTTTATAGTCCCATGATTAGGTTTCAGTTTTAGTTCTCTTTCTCCCTCACATGGGACAGGATGGCTAGACCCTGCTCAAGTTGGGGGTTTCCCTTTCCCTGCTTAGTTAGGCTCTGATCATACCCCAGCAAGTTAAGGTTAGGTTAACTAGTTTTCCCTAACAAGGGCAAGCCTTGTTAACCACAGGGAGGTCTTCCATATTTCAAAATGATTCCTTCCCCCTCCCCCTTGCCAGAAGTTTGTGGGGATTTTTCTGTGGGAATCTGATCGAGTTCCTTGAGCCAACTCTCACAATATTGTAGACCCTCCCTATGACTGGGTCCCCCTGGAGTTTTTAATGCTCAAACTTGGACTTGTCTGAACTTAGCCTTGGGTAATTCACCCGTTACAGTTCAGGTTTTCCTACTCTGGCACTTTCCACTCCTGAGTCTCTGATCAGTGAAGCTGCAGCTCTCTCTGCTTGTCTGTGTGATTCCTCAGTCTTAAGGGCAGTGGTTTGCCCTGAACTCTCTCCATCTTATGGATTCAAAAAGAATAGTCAGTTTTCCAGTCTGTTCAGCATTTTGTTGTTGTTGTTCTTGCTAAGATGGAATGACAGCTTCAAAGTGTGCAACTGGCAACCGGTGTGGAACTGGAAACCGGTGTGGAACTGGAAACCTGATTGATCTTTTATTATTTGATATAGGAATTCTTTACAAATTCTGGATACAAACCTTGTGTTAGAGATATGTTTGGCAAATATTTTCTTCTACACTGTTGCTTGTCTCATAATTTTCAATTTATTTCCTTTTCTTTTCCAAAAGCTTCATGGTTGTAGTTTTTGTGCTTATTTGTATACACAAACTACTGCAAACTAATTTTTGTGTGTGGTGTGAAACAAGAGTTAAAATTTAACTTTATCATTTGTTACTTTTTTTTGCCATTTGTTGTTAAAAATCCCGTTTCCCATTTACCTTTGTGTAAAAGCAGATGACTGGGATCTAGTTTTATTCTCACTATTCTGTTCTATTTGTTGATTGTAAGCTAATACATACAGTATTGTTAGTCTTTTTTTTTTTTTTCCATTTGTAATTTTTATTAAAAAAATTTTTTTTTAAATTTTTTTTTACTTTACAATATTATATTGGTTTTGCCATACATCAACATGCATCCACCACAGGTGTACACGTGTTCCCATCCTGAACCCCCTCCCACCTCCCTCCCCATACCATCCCTCTGGGTCATCCCAGTGCACCAGCCCCAAGCTTCCTGTATCCTGCATCGAACCTGGACTGGTGATTCGTTTCTTATATGATATTATACATGTTTCAATGCCATTCTCCCAAATCATCCCCCCGCTTTCCCACAGAGTCCAAAAGACTGTTCTATACATCTGTGTCTCTTTTGCTGTCTCGCATACAGTGTTAGTCTTAAAAATCAGATAATAAGAGTTCTGTGACTTCATTGCTTTCTGTTTCATTGTTATTTTTGCTTATTTTCATTTAAATGTGAATTTTAGAGTTGGCTTGTGGATTTCTGCAAAAATATCTGCTAGAATTATGTTTGGGGCTATACTGAACCTGTAAATAATTTGGGAAGAATTAACATCTCAATATTGACCTTATAATCTATGAACATGGGCTGTGTCTCAGATTGTTTACCCTTTGATTTTTTTCAGTAATATTTTGTAGTTTTCTGTAGTGATGATACCCAATTTTTCTGGAAATTATTTTTAAATAGTTTATGGGTTTTGTTGCTATTGTGAAGGACATTAATTTTTTATTTTCCAATTTTTGTTGCATTATAAAAAAATTCAACTGACTTTTAAATTTTAACATTGGGGTATGTGTATCTTTTCAAAATTATATTTTTCTCTGAATAAATGCCCTGGAATGGACTTGTAGGATCATATGGTGACTCTATTTTTAGTTTTTTACGGAACCTCCATACTGTTCACCATAGCGGTTGCACCAATTTACACTCCCACCAACAGTGTAGGAGGGCTTCTTTTTCTCTGCATTCTCTCCAGCATTTATTATTTGTAGTCTTTTTGATGATGGCCATTCTGACTGAAGTGTGGTGATATCTCATTGCAGTGTTGAGTCACATGGAAAATCCCATGGACGGAGGAGCCTGGTGGGCTGCAGTCCGTGGGGTCGTTGAGGGTCAGACATGACTGAGCGACTTCACTTTCACTTTCCATTTTCATGCATTGGAGAAGGAAATGGCAACCCACTCCAGTGTTCTTGCCTGGAGAATCCCAGGGACGGCGGAGCCTGGTGAGCTACCGTCTATGGGGTCTCACAGAGTCGGACACAACTGTAGCAACTTAGCAGCAGTAGCAGCAGCAGCTACGTTGAACATCTTTTCATGTGCCTTTTGGCTGTCTGAATGTCTTCTTTGGAGAAATGTCTATTTAGGTCTTCTGCCCATTTTGTTGATTGGGTTGTTTGTTTTTTTGACGTTGAGCTGTATGTGCTGTTCGTATATTTTTGAAATTAATCTCTTGTTGGTTGCATCATTTGCAAATATCTTCTCTCATTCTGTAGTTTTTTTTTTTTTTTTTAATGGTTTCCTTGAAGTCTTTTGCATTCTCATCTTACCTCTTGTTGGAGTTCTTACTGAATTTATCCAGTCCATGATGGTACCACCTTTGGGTAAACTTTTTCCCAATGATTGTTTGTGCTAAGAATCAGAAGTATACATATCACAAAAAAACTCCATGGATAACACTATTTAAGCCTTATCCGCCAATCTATCTCTGTGCCTAACTTCATTCCTGACTTAGAATAGGTGCTCATTATATTTGGATAAATGAATGAAGGGAAGAAAGGGTGCTATTTTCTGGGGACAGGAGGTGTGAAAGGAACCATGTGAAAATGGTAAGTCAGTAAGGACACTGGGGATAGGTGAAAAAAACTGGACTTGCTGTAGAGTATCTGCTGAGGAAGGAAGGAAAGGGGAGTTTGAAAGGGAATACATTTTACTGCTGCTGAGAACAGGCCTGAAGATTGGAGAAAGCAATAGGGAGGGAGCACGAGGCATCATTATATTCTGTTTTCAGAGGAACATTTAAAACCAAAAGTGTAGCATTCTGGAATCCTGTGTCAAAAGATGGATTCAATTATACAAATATGCTTTAGATTTATGATGGCAAGAGGCAACTCGTCTTTAAACCTTTGTGTTTCGGCTCCATTTAGAATGTAGCCCAAAGGCCAACCACATTAACCAGGTAAACATTGTTTGCTTAACAAATTTGGGTTATGTCTGAGTAAACAACTATGAGATACTACATTGTATTATATATTTTTAAATGTTTGGCGGCATATATCGTGGTTTGGGCTGAGTTATGTGTAGGGTGAGTCTAAAACACATTATGTGGGATCCATGCAGTCTTGGTAATTATTTTGACAAAGACCTGCAGATGCCTCTCACCGAGAGCAGGAATTGAGTTTCACATAACTGTCTCAAGTACTGCCCCATATATCAATTTCAGATATGGTCAAGTGTTTCTGTTGGTAAGAAAAGTACAAGAAAAATTGATGGAAATATAAGAACATGGAAACATTAGAAGAGATGAAATTACCAAATTATTTATGTTAAATAACCACAAAAGTACAGAAAAAGAAAATGTCTAAATATCTGCAGTACTAGATATGAATTATACGGGAGTAAGTAAAAGTGATAAATCACTTTAAAAATAGCAGTCTTCAGATGTCCTCATGTATTTTATTTTACGTATAAACTTGCTGCTACTGCTAAGTCACTTCAGTCATGTCCGACTCTGTGCGACCCCATAGACAGCAGCCCACCAGGCTCCCCCGTCCCTGGGATTCTCCAGGCAAGAACACTGGAGTGGGTTGCCATTGCCTTCTCCGATAAACTTGCTAGAGTTTATCAAATCTTCATGAAGCTTTTAGAGAAATAGAGGAAGGGAAGAGACATATGGTAGTGGAGAGATAGAGAAATGCAGATACTAAATTTTTTCCAGGCAAAAATATAGACCGGCTTCTGTTCTTCAGCTCCAAGGGTCAAATGCCCTGGTGGGAATAATGGCTAACACATGAATGCAGTCATAATATGGTCTGCCCATCTATTATGGTATATGCTTCTGCATACACTCACTGATGTGTCCCTAGGGTCTACGTCAGCACCTGGTGCATATAATGGTTAAATACTCAATAAAATGTTTACTGATCTGAAGCTAACTTTTATATGAGAGACATGGACATTTGGAGTCTGATTTTGTTTAGAGGATATTTTTTTAACGTGTTTATTCTCTCCACATAAAAATAGATGATATTCTTCAGTTCTGATGCTACACATAAGAACCTGGACTCAGGGCTGTGTTTTCTACCTCTTGAAATCCAGGAAACTTCCAACTTACAAATGAATTTTACTACAAAGTTTGACTGCACTGTTTCTTTTTTTACCATTGCATTTTCACTAGCACATTTTGTCAGTTCACTTTGGTAAATATGTGTTACATGTACACACATACATTGTTTTGTAAATTTCAAAGATGAAACACATAGTTGTAGACACTGAGAGTTTAACGACTAGGAGAAAACACAGGTATAGGGAAATAATGTAAATAAGAGGCTGATGGTGAATATGCTAGGATGGAAAACACAAACAGTGTGACATTTGAGATAAGATATAAATTCTAAGTGGCTTAAACATGTAGTGAAATTACAAGACAGACACAGCTGAGTATATTTTAAAATTGATAATTTTAAAACTAAGACTATATATAAATAAAGCTGATATCTAAGACAACACACTTTATATTATTGTAGATGAACCTATAGTCAGAGAAACATTTATTAAAGTTCTACCCAATGACCAAACAGTTTAATAAGTTGAGAGCATTTTGAAATATGCTCTTTACAAACTATTTTGAAAATCACCATACAAAAAATAATTACTGCTTTTCAGGGGTTTTATTTATTTTTTAAAATCTCAGTTTATTTATTTATTTATTTTTTACTTTACAATATTGTATTGGTTTTGCCATACATTGACATGAATCCGCCATGGGTGTACATGTGTTCCCCATCCTGAACCCCCCTCCCATCTCCCTCCCCATCCCATCCCTCTGGGTCATCCCAGTGCACCAGCCCCGGGCACTCTGTATCATGCATCGAACCTGGATTGGCGATTTGTTTCACATGTGATAATTTACATGTTTCAGTGCCATTCTCCCATATCATCCTGCCTTCGCCCTCTCCCACGGAGTCCAAAAGACTGTTCTATACATCTGTGTCTCTGTTTCTGTCTCACATACAGGGTTATCGTTACCATCTTTCTAAATTCCATATATGCGCGTTAGTATACTTTATTGGTGTTTTGCTTTCTGGCTTACTTTACTCTGTAAAATAGGCTCCAGTTTCATCCACTTCATTAGAACTGATTCAAATGTATTCTTTTTAATGGCTGAATAGTAGTCCATTGTGTATATATACCATAGCTTTCTTACCATTCATCGGCTGATGGACATCTAGGTTGCTTCCATGTCCTGGCTATTATAAACAGTGCTCCGATGAACATTGGGGTACACGTGTCTCTTTCAATTCTTGTTTCCTTGGTGTGTATGCCCAGTAGTGGGATTGCTGGGTCATAAGGCAGTTCTAGTTCCAGTTTTTTAAGGAATCTCCATACTGTTCTCCATAGTGGCTGTACTAGTTTTCATTCCCACCAACGGTGTAAGAGGGTTCCCTTTTCTCCACACCCTCTCCATCATTTATTGCTTGTAGACTTTTGGATCGCAACCATTCTGACTGGTGTGAAATGGTACCTCATGGTGGTTTTGATTTGCATTTCTCTGATAATGAGTGATGTTGAGCATCTTTTCCTGTGTTTGTTAGCCATCTGTATGTCTTCTTTGGAGAAATGTCTATTTAGTTCTTTGGCCCACTTTTTGATTGGGTCGTTCATTTTTCTGGAATTGAGCTGCAGGAGTTGCTTGTATATTTTTGAGATTAATTCTTTGTCCATTGCTTTATTTGCTATTATTTTCTCCCATTTTGAAGGCCTCTTTTCACCTTGCTTATAGTTTCCTTTGTTGTGCAAAAGATTTTAATTTTAATTAGGTCCCATTTATTTACTTTTGCTTTTATTTCCAATATTCTGGGAGGTGAGTCATAGAGGATCCTGCTGTGATTTATGTCAAAGAGTGTTTGCCTACGTTCTCCTCTAGGAGTTTTATAGTTTCTGATCTTACATTTAGATCTTTAATCCATTTTGAGTTTATTTTTGTTTATGGTGTAGAAAGTGATCTAGTTTCATTCTTTTACAAGTGTTGCCCAGTTTTCCCAGCACCACTTGTTAAAGAGATTGTCTTTTCTCCATTGTATGTTCTTGCCTCCTTTGTCAAAGATAAGGTGTTCATAGGTGCATGGGTTTATCTCTGGGCTTTCTATTTTGTTCCATTGATCTATATTTCTGTCTTTGTGCCCATACCATACTGTCTTGATGACTGTGGCTTTGTAGTAGAGCCTGAAGTCAGGCAGGTTGATTCCTCCAGTTCCATTCTTCTTTCTCAAGATAACTTTGGCTATTCGAGATTTTTTGTATCTCCATACAAATTGTGAAATTATTTGTTCTAGTTCTTTGAAAAATACCATTGGTAGCTTGATAGGATTGCATTGAATCTATAGACTTCTTTGGGTAGTATATTCATTTTCACTATATTAATTCTTCTGATCCATGAACACAGTGTATTTCTCCATCTATTTGTGTGCTCTTTGATTTCTTTCACCAGTGTTTTATAGTTTTCTATATATAGGTCTTTAGTTTCTTTAGGTAGATATATTCCTCAGTATTTTATTCTTTTCATTGCAATGGTGAATAGAATTATTTCCTTAATTTCTCTTTCTGTTTTTTCATTATTAGTGTATAGGAATGCAAGGGATTTCTGTGTGTTGATTTTATATCCTGAAACTTTACTATATTCATTAATTAGCTCTAGTAATTTTCTAGTGGAGTCTTTAAGGTTATCTATGTAGAGGATCATGTCATCTGCAAACAGTGAGAGTTTTACTTTTTCTTTTCCAATCTGGATTCCTTTTATTTCTTTTTCTGCTCTGATTGCTGTGGCCAAAACTTCGAAAATTTATGTTGAATAGTAGTGGTGAGAGTGGGCACTCTTGTCTTGTTCCTGACTATAGGGAACATGCTTTCAATTTTTCACCATTGAGGATAATGTTTGCTGTGGGTTTGTCATATATAGCTTTTATTATGTTAAGGTATGTTCCTTCTATTCCTGCTTTCAGGAGGGTTTTTTTTTTTATCATAAATGGATGTTGAATTTTGTCAAAGGCTTTCTCTGCATCTATTGAGATAATCATATGGTTTTTGTTTTTCAATTTGTTAATATGGTGTTTTACATTGATTGATTTGCAGATATTGAAGAATCCTTGCATCCCTGGGATAAAGCCCACTTGGTCATGATGTATGATCTTCTTAATATGTTGGATTCTGTTTGCTAGAATTTTGTTAAGGATTTTTACATCTATGTTCTTCAGTGATATTGGCCTATAGTTTTCTTTTTTGTGGCATGTTTGGGTTTTGGTATTAGGGTGATGGTGGCCTCATAGAATGAGTTTGGAAGTTTACCTTCCTCTGCAGTTTTCTGGAAGAGTTTGAGTAGGATAGGTGTTCAGTTCAGTTCAGTCACTCAGTCGTGTCCAACTCTTTGCAACCCCATGAACTGCAGCACGCCAGGCCTCCCTGTCCATCACCAACTCCCGGAGTTCACTCAAACTCATGTCCATTGAGTCGGTGATGCCATCCAGCCGTCTCATCTACTGTCGTCCCCTTCTCCTCCTGCCCCCAATCCCTCCCAGCATCAGAGTCTTTTCCAATGAGTCAACTCTTCACATGAGGTGGCCAAAGTATTGGAGTTTCAGCTTTAGCATCATTCCTTCCAAAGAACACCCAGGACTGATCTCCTTTAGGATGGACTGGTTGGATCTCCTTGCAGTCCAGGGGACTCTCAAGAATCTTCTCCAACACCACAGTTCAAAAGTATCAATTCTTCGGCGCTCAGCTTTCTTCACAGTCCAACTCTGACATCCATACATGACCACAGGAAAAACCATAGCCTTGACTAGATGGACCTTTGTTGGCAAAGTAATGTCTCTGCTTTTGAATATGCTATCTAGGTTGGTCATAATTTTCCTTCCAAGGAGTAAGCGTCTTTTAATTTCCTGGCTGCAGTCACCATCTGTAGTGATTCTGGAGCCAAGAAAATAAAGTCTGACACTGTTTCCACTGTTTCCTCATCTATTTCCCGTGAAGTGATGGGACCGGATGCCATGATCTTCGTTTTCTGAATGTTGAGCTTTAAGCCAACTTTTTCACTCTCCTCTTTCACTTTTATCAAGAGGCTCTTTATTTCTTCTTCATTTTCTGCCATATGGGTGGTGTCATCTGCATATCTGAGGTTATTGATATTTCTCCCAGCAATCTCGATTCCAGCTTGAGCTTCCTCCAGGCCAGCATTTCTCATGATGTACTCTGCATGTAAGTTAAATAAGCATGATGACAATATATAGCCTTGACATACTCCTTATCCTATTTGGAACCAGTCTGTTGTTCCATGTCCAGTTCTAACTGTTGCTTCCTTTGGGTGGTTCATAAAAGTGCTACATCAAATTCTGCTTGCTTCTTGCTTTCTGTTAGTTACTTCTTATTTATTTATGTTGGAAACAATGAACTACTTCACATAAACAAAGTTCCAAATTCGAATACTTTTATTGACATTAGTAGATATTTTTAGAAGGATTTGGTCACTATCAATCCTCCATAATTTTAATAATCATTATATATAAGAATCCAATCACCTTCTTAATTTTCATGTTTAATCATATGAAACTTTCTTTAATGAATTTCATTTAACAATGATTGTATTAAAATTTTGATTTTCCTGACAGTGGTTAAATTATCCATGCCTTGCCTCAGTGCTAAGCATAGAGCAGTGAATAGACTGACATGGCCCTGCAAAATAAGTAACACTGGAGGGGACAGACAAGGAAGATCATCAGGTCAACAAGTTAATATAATAATGTGGGGACTGTAGGCACACAGAGAAGGGAAGAATTTTCAAGAACAGAGGTCAGAGAAGGCCTTTTGGCAGAGGTCACATTTATGCTCAGTCTTGGCCACATGAGAATCCCTTCTCCGGGTGAAGAGAGAAAGAATGAGTAAGAGGGTGCAGTTAGCGATGAAGTGCCCTTGAGGCAAAAAAGAGCACAGACATGAAGAATAGGAAGAAACTCAACATTGTTGAAGGATAGAGCACAGGGAAGGTATTGACAAAGGAGGAGTGAAGAAGTAGGTAGAAGTGAGATGGCAGAGGACTTTGGAAGCTATCTAAGGACCTTTAGTTATAGTTCAACAGTCAGGAGTCAAGGGGGTCTTTCAAGTCTTATACAGAGCAGTGCTGTGTTAAGGAAGGAGACTTTGGCTGCAATATGAGAAATCTATTGCAAGGGTACAGAATGTGTAATAGAAAGGAGATATTTTGGGCATGCTATGGAAGCAAAATAATGGAGGTCCAGATGAATATAGAACCAAGGGCCAGAAGAGTTGAGTAGCAGTTGCAACTGCCAAGATCAGACAAACAGATTCAAAGGATTAGATCTGATAGAGTGCCTGAAGATCTATGGATGGAGGTTCATGATTTGTACAGGAGGTGGTGATCAAAATCATCCCCCCCCAAAATAAATGCAAAAATGCAAACAGGTTGTCTGAGGAAATCTTACAAATGGCTGAGGAAAGAAGAGAAGCAAAAGGCAAAGGAGAAACAGAAAGATATAGTCATCTGAATGCAGAGTTCCAAAGGATAACAAGGAGAGACAAGAAAGCCTTCCTAAGTGATCAGTGCAAAGAAAAAGAGGAAAACAATAGAATGGGAAAGACTAGAGATCTCTTAAAGAAAATTAGAGATACCAATGGAACATTTCATGGAAAGATGGGCACAATAAAGGAAGAAACGGTATGGACCTAACAGAAGCAGAAGATATTTGCAGAGGTGGCAAGTATAAATAGAAGAACTATATGGAAACAATCTTAATTGCAGATAATGACAAAGGTGTGATCACCCACCTAGAGCCAGACATCCTGGAGTGTGAAGTCAAGTGGGCCTTAGGAATCATCCCTACGAACAAAGTTAGTGCAGGTGATGGAATTCCAGCTGAACTACTTCAAATCCTAAAAGATGATGCTGTGAAAGTGCTGCTCACTCAACATGCCAGCAAATTTGGAAAACTCAGCAGTGGCCACAGGACTGGAAAAGGTCAGTTTTCATTCCAATCCCAAAGAAAGGCAGTGCCAAAGAATGTTCAAACTACTGCACAATTGCACTCATCTCACATGCTAGCAAAGTAATGCTCAAAATTCTGCAAACCAGTCTTCAACAGTATGTGAACTGAGAACTTCCAGATGTTCAAGATGGATTTAGAAAAGTCAGAGGAACCAGTGATCAAATTGCCAACACCTGTTGGATTATGGAAAAAGGAACAGAATTCCGGGAAAATATCTACTTCTGCTTCATTGACTATGCTAAAGCCTTTGACTATGTGGATCACAACAAACTATGGAAAACTCTTCTACCTCTTGAGAAATCTGTATGTAGGTCAAGAAGCAACAGTTAGAACTGGACATGAACAACAGACTGGTTCCAAATAGGAAAAGGAGTTCGTCAAGGCTGTATATTGTCACCCTGCTTATTTAACTTATATGCAGAGTACATCATGAGAAACACTGGGCTGGAAGAAGCACAAGCTGGAATCAAGATTGCTGGGAGAAATATCAATAACCTCAGATATGCAGATGACACCACCCTTATGGCAGAAAGTGAAGAAGAACTAAAGGGCCTCTTGATAAAAGTGAAAGAGGAGAGTGAAAAAACTGGCTTAAAGTTCAACACTCAAAAAACTAAGATCATGTCATCCTGTCCCATCACTTCATAGCAAATAGAAGGGCGGAAAAGTGGAAATAGTGGCTGACTTTATTTTCTTGGGCTCCAAAATCACCGTTGATGGTGACTGCAGTGATGAAATTAAAAGGCACTTGCTCCTTGGAAGAAAAGCTATGACAAAACTAGACAACATATTAAAAAGCAGAGACATTACTTTACAGACAAAGTCTATTTAGTCAAAGCTATAGTTTTTCTAGTAGTCATGTATGGATGTGAGAGTTGGACAATAGAGAATACTTAGTGCCGAAGAATTGGTGATTTTGAACTCTGGTGTTGGAGAAGACTCTTGAGAGTCCCTTGGACAGCAAGGATATCAAATCAGTCAATCTTAAAGGAAATAAGTCCTGAATATTCATTGGAAGGACCGATGCTGAAGCTGAAACTCCAGTATTTGGCCACCTGACATGAAGGGCTGACTCATTAGGAAAGACTCTGATGCTGGAAAAGACTGATGGCGGGAGGAGAAGGGGACGGCAGAGGATGAGATGGTTGGATGACATCTCCGACTGGATGCATATGAATTTGAGCAATCTGTGGGAGTTAGCGATGGGCAGGGAAGCCTGGCGTGCTGCAGTCCATGGGCTCGCAAAGTTGGACACGACTCAGTGACTGAACTAAACTGAAGATCACACAACTGACTTGGTATCAGGAGGAGGTGTTGATGATGTTTTCCAGGATTTTCTCTTAGGTGATCAGACTTCTGAGGCAGAACACTGAAATAAAAAAATAAAAAAGAGTTTTGTTGGGGATTGATCTGATGGAAGGGAATGAACAGTTCCGTTGGGGATATGTTGAGTTCAAAGCACTATGAGACCTCCCTACAGGTGAGGATGTATAGAAATTTACTCAATGTACAAACTTAAAACATAGTCAGCTTAAATTGTAAATATTTGTGTGTGTGTGTATATTTAGAGAGATGATGGCTGAGGTGAAAACTAACATTTAATGGGTTGATAGATAATAAATGTCAAAAATTATTGAGAATGATTGATAGAAGATAGAGGAGGAAAAATCACATAAGTGGTATGGTAGAAGAGAGAATTTTCAGAAGAATAGGACAGTGCACAGCATAAAATAGCCCTGAGTAAACAAGGACTGTATGTTGACTGTGTTAAGAAGATTTCCCAGCACAGTCTTTTGTCCTTTGCAAGGTAGCATGTGGTGGATGCTTGGGGTGAGAGCTCAACTGCACTGCAGGAAGGATTTCTTAGTTCAAGATGGAACATGTAGCCAGAGCTTGCAGATAAGTTGGTTTCAGAAATTTGTTCTTGAAAGTGTGAAGAGAGCCAGTGTAATGACTAGAAGAATAGAGTTAGTTTAAAGAGATCATTTATTTTATGTGTTTTTGTTATATTGGGGAAGACCTGAACAAGTTTCTTTTCAGTGATGATATGAAGGGGCCTATAGAGAGAGTATGAAAATATAGTAGCAGCCATAGATGGAATATAAACTGAAATGACTGCACAGGTGGAAGAAGGCAGGATGTAGAGTCAGGAAAGAGAAATTAACTGTGCATAGAAGAAACACCTTCTAGCAAACTATGGCAGGAGGAGGAAAAAGAAGGTATGGATGTAACCAAGGCTTTATATTTCATGATGGAATATCTGAAGGGGTTGCTTTTTGATGATGGGTGTTTTCTCTAAGAAGTAGGAGGCAAAGAACCACAAAACTACTAGATTTGGCAAAATATCATTTTAATATCCACTTCATCTAAAGATAGTGATATTAATTAATATTTGACCAGTTTCCCCTGGAGATCAAATTGAATGTGCATATCCCTATACATTTTTCGCTTGATGTTGGAGGTTACATAGTGATATCAAGGAGAGGATATCAACCTGAGTATTGCAAAGTTTGAAATATATATGTATCATGATACAAATAAATACATATTATTGGAGACATATGTATCTCCAATGATTGTATGTATGTGGGTGTGTATGCAAGTGTTTTATTCTTACAATTGACCTTGGAACAATAGGGTGTTAGGGATGGTAACCCCTCTACAGTTGAAACTCTACATATAACATTATAGTCAGACCTCCAAATAGGGGCTCTGTGTTCAGAGATTCAATCAGCTACTAGCAAATCATGTAATACTGTGTTATTTCTTGAAAAATATCTGCATATAAATGAGCCCCTACAGCTCAAACCCCTGTTGTTCAAGAGTCAACTGTATCTTTATGTACATAGGTGTGCAGGATTGACTGACAATGATTGGATCCAACCTGTGTGTCATTGTTTATGTGTCTAGTGATTGACTGAACTCTTGTCTCACGTCCTCCGTCACAACCATTTTTACCATCACCATCACTAAACAATTCTGTGAGTCGTCTGTCTTTTAATCGTCATATCTATCCTCAAAGGTGATTAATACTAACATCTGCATTTTAATAAGTTGAGGAAACCAAAGTTCAAATAACTGGTCAAAGGTCACACAGTCTGTAAGAGACTGAGCCAGGATTCTGTCCAGATAGTCTTGCCTACAGAGCCCTTCTCCTGGCTGCAAAGCTCTAATGACAGTGAGCAGTGTTGAGTTCAGTCGTCATTGGAATGAGTTACTTGGAGTTACCTTGGAACTTTGGGTTCAGAAAGAACTTTTGCTTTAGAAAGAAGCATCTGGAGAGGAGTGATTCCAGTATGTCCTATATTGATAGATATTCCAGAAAGTAAGAGAGCTAGAATGAAATTGTAGTTATCATTCTTCTACATACATACATATTTTTAAAAGTTTTTGAATACCTAGTGTCATAAGAATAGCTGCTTATGTTTTTTTATCCTATATATTTTAAGAAAATAAAGAAAAAATATTATCTTTTGTTTCAAACTACCTTATTCAAGAGTTCATGCGTGCCTTGAAATTACATTCATTTTATAAATTAGTAAATAATTTTTTCTCATTAACATTTTGTGCAAACATACGTCATCCAGATCCCATTTCAACTTTTGACTTTCATGGTAAATTAATAATTTTATGGACTCCAGTATGGAAGACCATTTCATTAACTATGGATTCTTAAATTCATATTCCGTTTAAATATTTCATAGAGGGGAAACAAAAAGCTGTTCCTATCTGGGTATTATATAGAACATTCAGTTGCTATACCTTTCCAAAGCTGTGTTTTCTTTGGTGTTGAGGAACAACAGAGACATATCCTATCTGGGTATTATATAGAACATTCAGTTGCTATACCTTTCCAAAGCTGTGTTTTCTTTGGTGTTGAGGAACAACAGAGACATATCCAACTCTGACACACCTGGGGGAATGTAAACTTTTGCAGTTGGTCCACTTCGATTATAGACTATTTGTTACTGTAAAGTTTGATTCAAGATGAGAAACAGGACCTAATTTTGGCCTCATAAAGACATGCCACCTTTTTGATCTATGTGCTTAGCCAGCAAACAAAAACAGAAGAGGTACATTCATCTAGCAGATAGGCTTTCACAGTATCTCCGCAAGCCAACGGGATCTGTGCCCCTGCAGAACGAGCGAGTCTGTATGTCTATCGGCTCTGATAACCTTGAGAAATTATCCTTACATTTTCTACGTACCGTGCTAACTTTGGCATTCTCTGTCTGATAAGTGTAAATACAAAAAAATGCTTTGAGATTTTTACCATAGTCATTGAAACTGATATTTTAATCTAAATAGTAACTTAACATCAGTGGGACATTCCAGAGTTACTCTCTCATGGAGTTTTAATTTTCCTCTTTTTGGAGAAATGACCTTGCAGTACTGCGTTAAAGAGCAAGTAGCTGACTCAATGTTTACATCAGGGTTGTTCAATGCATTTCAGTATAATAATGATAAATGAGAGAATGCATTTTTGCATATCATAAGTATCTTCTGAAAGTTATGAAAAATCACGTATCAACCTAGACACTGATTATGTCCATTGTCTGTTTTATGTAATATTGAATTTATTTTCACGGAAATGCCTCAGGTGAATACAACTCTTTCCAGCTCAAGGTTTATATTTTGGGAAATAATTCACAGAGTTCAATGAGTCTAAGTTTGATAAATTTATTGTCACAGAAGCACCAAACGTCTTTTTCTGATACTTGCTCACAGATAGAGACTCAATGGGCCAGGTAATGAGAAGCAGAAATTTAGTGCAGGTGATTGTCCTGGTTTCCACGTATTTGTATTCACCTCCCAGTGCTCATGTTTACTTGCATGATGCATTGCTGTTTGCTGAGAGCTGCCATATCCATTTCTCTTTGGTACAAAGCTGTGGCTGTAATTTCTGAATGACTCTGAAGCTCCCTGCTCGAGAATGCGTGCACTATCACTCCTGCTAGAACTGCACATCTTTGGACATTGTTATTGCCTCTAGATAAAATGATGGCGAGAGGAGAAGTGGTCAGGAGTAAGAGTTGAGGAAATATGTTTCACTTAACAAAGATCTCATCTGGAGCCTGGTGGAAATCAGTGCTTACTTTTAGAGAAAAATTCTTCTCCCGGTAGAACTTCTTGACTTATTGAAGATAAAGGTGTATTTTTTCATTCCTGGCTTTTTCTCAGGGAAAGCAGCACCATCATTCCTCACAGTGATGTGGGGCAAGACTAGTGGGAGCTCTGCTCTCCCACAGTGAAGCCACCATGTAGAACCTGGGTAGGTTCAATATGGCAATCTATTTGCGTCTTGTCTTTGTTGAGAACACATCAAGGGTTTCTCTTTGTCTGAAAAAGTGAAAAGTGAAAGTGTTAGTCACATAGCTCTGTCCAACTCTTTGCAACCCCATGGACTGTATCTCACCAGGCTCCTGTGTTCATGGGATTCTCCAGGCAAGAAGACTGGAGTGGGTAGCCATTCCTTTCTCCAGGGCATCTTCTCTACCCAAGGATTGAACCCGGGTCTCCTGCATTGCAGGCAGATTCTTTAGCATTTGAGCCACCAGAGAAAAATAAGTAACATGTATGCTTCTTTGCATGGCCTGTCAGGCTCTAAATATTTCCACCCTGACCTTCTTCCCAACATCATCTTTCCCATTCTTCTATTGCACACTTTGCCCAGACAGACAGTTTATATTTTTGTGGTTCTATGCTATCTCGGGGCTTTCAGTTGCTTCTTCTATGTTCAAAATTGTCCTAGATACTTAGAAAACTGGTTCATTTCCATTGCTTGTATTTTATTTCAAATGCTGGTTCCTTAAAGAGATCTTTACTCACGAAAATAACACCCCCTGAACCACCTTTTTAGTCATTCCATATCTCTTTATCCTATTCTATTTTCTTCATAGCATTTATATTTGTAAATTCTACATAACACTATGTATCATGATCTGTGGGTGTTTGTCTAGTCTCTCTCTTCCTAAAGCTCCAGAATGTAAGCTCCATTAAGTAGGGGTTATGACATACACATTGCTTTATCCCCATTGTCTAAAACATGATCTGTCACTGGAGTAGGTACCCTGAAATTTTTCTTAAAAAATTAAAAAACCCACTTATTCCTTGTAAATGATTTCCTTGAGGAGAAAAAAAGGAGAGCATTTAAATGACTCAAGCTAACTTTTGAAAATTAGGACTGTTAAAGACTCATTTATCTTCTGAAACCTTTTTAGAGTTCCTTTTAGATGTTAGTTTGTTGGCATCCGTGAATTTAAAAAAAAAAACAACACACACTTTCTGTATTGCTTTTAATAATGTGATGTGTTTCTGTGGGAAAACTGGTTTGGATCTTAGTTGCAAGTATTGACTGATAACCACCTGCAGTGAATGGCTAGTTTGGCTTCCGTTCAAGGAGCAGACAATAAAAGGAATCAAATTAATGTTGGGAATTCTGCTCATGGAGTAAAGGGGTTAGATGGCGAGTTGCCCTTAGAGCTCTCTGTGCCAAGACAGATGGTGGGAGAGGGAAACAGGCCGTGGGACACTGAGTGGAGAAAGCTGTCTCACAGAGGCTCCAAGCACCGTGCAGTTCTGCCCGCCTGGCGGATTTGCTCGTGTGTCTCCGGTGACTGTTGCCTTCCCGTGGGTCTGCACACATTGTATACCTTCTGTGCTCCTCTAAGAGTGCTGATTGGTAGAGCTATTTAGAAACTAGCTAGAAACCAAGTCATCATTTCTTAGTTAAGGCAGCATTTTAAAATGCAAGGGACTCCCAATTCGTCCACTGCCTCCTTCCCTACCCGTGTCCACATGTTGGTTCACTACATTGGCCTCTCACTTTTGGCGTATAATACACTCAGTTCAGTTCAGTCGCTCAGTCGTGTCTGACTCTTTGCGAACCCATGAATTGTAGCACGCCAGGCCTCCCTGTCCATCACCAACTTCTGGAGTTTACTCAAACTCACGTCCATCGAGTCAGTGATGCCATCCAGCCATCTCATCCTCTGTCGTCCCCTTCTCCTCCTACCCCCAATCCCTCCCAGCATCAGAGTCTTTTCCAATGAATCAACTCTTCGCATGAGGTGGCCAAAGTATTGGAGTTTCAACCTCAGAATCAGTCCTTCCAATGAACACCCAGGACTGATCTCCTTTAGGATGGACTGGTTGGATCTCCTTGCAGTCCAAGGGGCTCTCAAGAGTCTTCTCCAACATCACAGTTCAAAACCATCAATTCTTCGGTGCTCAGCTTTCTTCACAGTCCAACTCTCACATCCATACATGACTACTGGAAAAACCATAGCCTTGACTAGACGGATATTTGTAGGCAATATAATGTCTCTGCTTTTCAATATGCTATCTAGATTGATCATAACTTTCCTTCCAAGGAGTAAGCGTCTTTTAATTTCATGGCTGCAATCACCATCTGCAGTGATTTTGGAGCCCCCCAAAATAAAGTCTGACACTGTTTCCACTGTTTCCCCATCTATTTGCCATGAAGTGACGGGATCAGATATCATGATCTTAGTTTTCTGAATGTTGAGCGTTAAGCCAACTTTTTCACTCTCTTCTTTCACTTTCATCAAAAGGGTTTTTCTTCACTTTCTGCCATTAAGGGTGGTGTCATTTGCATATCTGAAGTTATTGATATTTCTCCCAGCAATCTTGATTCCAGCTTGTGCTTCCTCCAGCCTAGCGTTTCTCATGATGTACTCTGCATAGAAGTTAAATAAGCGGGATGACGATATACAGCCTTGACGTACTGCTTTTCCTATGTGGAACCAATATGTTGTTCCATGTCCAGTTCTAACTGTTGCTTCCTGACCTGCATACAGATTTCTCAAGAGGCAGGTTAGGTGATCTAGTATTCCTATCTCTTTCAGAATTTTCTACAGTTCATTGTGATCCACACATTCAAAGGCTTTGGCATAGTCAATAAAGCAGAAGTAGATGGTTTTCTGGAACTCTCTTGCTTTTTCCATGATCCAGCGGATGTTGGCAATTTTATCTCTGGTTCCTCTGCCTTTTCTAAAACCAGCTTGACCATATGGAAGTTCACGATGTTATGGATATTATCTGACATATGTTATGGATGTTACCTGGAATGTGATGTTATCTGACATCTTCTCATGATACAATCCTGAATACTTCTGCTTCAGTTATCATTTATGTAGTATTCTATCTATTTTAGCATCATTTTGCTCCTAGATTTTTGGATTTCACAATTTAGTAAAATTTGAAAACACAGATTGGGATACCAACAATGGTTATCTGATTTTTAATTTTTAAAGTTAGAATATGAAAATTTAAATTAAATTCTTATCACCTAATGTCACAGTCATTTATTTGATCTATCTTTATTTTTTAAATTTACTATAAACTGGAGCACCGTTGACCTTCCTGGGAAGACAAAACCCTCTTTGTTCTATTTTACATTCATAATTTTTTTTTTCGCTAGTTGTCTCTTGTTTATTCTTTTTCCAGCAAACAATGTCTCATTTTCATCTTTACATGGGAATGTTTTTCTATCCTGCCAGTTTACAGACTTCTGCTACATTTGTGCCTCTCATAATTACAATTAAAGAGCTTTCAGAAATAAACAATCTTTTTTTAATATAAATTTATTTATTTTAATTGGAGGCTAATTGTATTGGTTTTGCCATACATTGACATGAAGAAATAATTCATCACTAAGTGAGGAAATCTTACTTCTTCTTAGTATGCAAAGCAGCTAACATTGACATAAAATAGGTAGCAAGTCTGATGGAATACAATATTCCAGAAATATTTATTTTGTGAGGTTATAGGATAACTGTCTCTATATTCAAAATACATATACAGAGGAATAGGAATGAAAGTTTCAGTCATTCCAGTCTTCTTCAGTCCATGTTTAAAAAGACAAGTGTATGAGGATCCTGTGCAATTGTTACATATACAGACTAGCAAATTCAGCTAGCCAGATTTTGAGTAACTTCAAACTTTTTCCAGTTGCACTGAGAAAACCTACATGCTGGGAAAACATTGGTACTTTACCTTCATTTATTCTTTACTACTACTACTACTACTACTACTACTACTACTACTACTACTACGTCGCTTCAGTCGTGTCCGACTCTGTGCGACCCTATAGATGGCAGCCCACCAGGCTGCCCCGTCCCTGGGATTCTCCAGGCAAGAACACTGGAGTGGGTTGTCATTTCCTTCTCAAATGCTTGAAAGTGAAAAGTGAAAGTGAAGTCGCTCAGTCGTGTCCGAGTCTTAGCGACCCCATGGACTGCAGCCTACCAGGCTGTGCCGTCCATGGGATTTTCCAGGCAAGAGTACTGGAGTGGGTTGCCATTGCCTTCTCCGATTTATTCTTTAATGGTGAAGAAATCCAGAATAGCTTTTAACATTTTTCCATAAGTATTTTATTTACCAAACTAATAATATGAACTCGAGTTACCTGTTTTCCATCTTTACAGTTCATTATTGTCTCTTAACAGAATTGTATACAATGATACTATCAAGATATTTACATTTACTTGTGCTTAGTCACTCAGTAGTGTCCGACTCTTTGTGACCCAATGGACTGCAGCCCACCAGTCTCCTCTGTCCATGGAGATACATTTGCTTAAGCCTATTAAAAGAGCCTTAGACCCTTTGTTCAGTTTGATTCATGTAGGAACATTGACTTAAGTATTCTAAAATATATTTTCTGTGAACCCTGCTCCTCCAAATATGGTACTGTATGCCGGATGAAATGGTAAATAAAGTAGTTAAGATAATTAAGATAATTACATGGATATCACTCAAGCTCGTATTTTAGAGAGGGAGGTATGCAATAAACAAGAAAGCATGCAGAAAGAAATAAATAGAAGAGTGACTTCTTGTGAGCTCTTTGAAGCTTTTTGTTGTTTAGTTGCTCTTTTGTAACCCCATGGACTGTAGCCCACCAACTTCCTCTGTCCATGTGATTTCCCAGGGAAGAATACTCGAGTGGGTTGCCATTTCCTTCTCCAGGACATCTTCCTGGACCAGGGATCGAACCCACGTCTTCTGCATCTGCAGGCAGATTCCCTTCCACTGAGTCACCTGGGAACACCTCTTTGAAGCTTCAGTTCAGTTCAGTTCATTCGCTCAGTCATGTCTGACTCTTTGTGACCCCATGAATCGCAGCACACCAGGCCTCCCTATCCATCACCAACTCCCAGAGTTCACTCAAACTCATGTCCATCGAGTCGGTGATGCCATCCAGCCATCTCATCCTCTGTCATCCCCTTTTTCTCCTGCCCCCAATCTCTCCCAGCATCAGAGTCTTTTCCAATGAGTCAACTCTTCACATGAGGTGGCCAAAGTACTGCAGTTTCAGCTTTAGCATCATTCCTTCCAAAGAACACCCAGGGCTGATCTCCTTTAGGATGGACTGGTTGGATCTTCTTGCAGTCCAAGGGACTCTCAGGAGTCTTCTCCAACACCACAGCTCAAAAATGTCAATTCTTCGGCACTCAGCTTTCTTCACAGTCCAACTCTCACATCCATATATGACCACTGGAAAAACCATAGCCTTGATTAGACAGACCTTTGCTGGCAAAGTAATGTGTCTGCTTTTCAATATGCTATCTAGGTTGGTCATAACTTCTCTTCCAAGGAGTAAGCGTCTTTTAATTTCATGGCTGCAATCACCATCTGCAGCTTAGGAAGTCCTAATTTCTGTTGAGTGATCAAGGACAGCATCTTTGTGATACTGACATGTAAGCTGAGGTCTAGTAAATCAGAAAAAGTCAAACCTGCTGCCCTCAGGCAGAGGGAACAAGAGGTGAGGAGGTGCTGGGTGAGAGAGAGGGATGGAAAATGATGGAAGGCCAGCATGACCTGAGATGCTGAGTGCGGAGGAGGACAGAAATGAGGCTGGGGTGGGCAGTGGGAGGTGGGGTGGCTCGTTGAGCAGGCCTCTTAGGCCAGGAGACAGTTTCCACTGAAGAGTTTGCACATTTCACTGACTTTATGACTGCGTAAACAGCTTCCAGAGAATTACGTTTATTAAATAGCTTTATGTTCATATACAGGAAATGAATGTGTGACAGAGACTATTGAAGAAGTAAGAAGAGTGTTTTCATGCAATAGCAAGGCCAGTTCAATGTATTCTGTCCCCACAAATTACAAATAAGCTTTCAACAAGGGCTATTTTATGTGTGGCTTAGTTTATAAGAGCCCACAGACCACAGCTGAAACTGTTTAATGATCAAGTACAACCTGGTCGTTTGCATCATGGTTATGAATCCCTTCATGGATTATTTAAAGAGTTCACACTGGTTTGTTTAACCACAAAAATGAAAATTATTCTAGATTCTCAGAACTACAATTTCTTAAGGATGTTATTTAAATAAAAAGAATCATAATGAACAGTATTTGAATGCAACAATTTCTATGAGGGTAAGACAGGTTTCCTTCTTTCTCCCTTCCTTCCTTCACCACCTTTTAGTACAGTATACTTACTGGAGATTTATACTCAATGAAAAAACTTCAATATATGACTAAGATATACTCAAGTAGAAATCAGTGAAATAGTTCTAGAAGAAAAAAATTTCTCTCTTTATTTAAAATACAATATCATCAAAACATAATACATATAGAATGAGAACCTCTCTATGGTTTTTCCTGTGGTCATGTATGGATGTGAGGGTTGGACTGTGAAGAAGGCGGAGCACCGAAGAATTGATGCTTTTGAGCTGTGGTGTTGGAGAAGACTCTTGAGAGTCCCCTGGACTGCAAGGAGATCCAACCAGTCCATTCTGAAGGAGATCAGCCCTGGGATTTCTTTGGAAGGAATGGTGGTAAAGCTGAAACTCCAGTACTTTGGCCACCTCATGCGAAGAGTTGACTCATTGGAAAAGACTGTGATGCGGGGAGGGATTGGGAGCAAGAGGAGAAGGGGACGCCAGAGGATGAGATGGCTGGATGGCATCACTGACTCGATGGACGTGAGTCTGAGTGAACTCCAGGAGTTTGTGATGGACAGGGAGGCCTGGCGTGCTGTGATTCATGGGGTCGCAAACAGTCGGACACGACTGAGCGACAGATCTGATCTGATCTGATCTGAGAGCCTCTCTGCTCTGTTTCTCTGGTTTCCCTCTACCGGAACCACACTTGAACCTATAGTAGGATACACACATTGCCATGACTCCACTGTCCTGGGGCAGTTTTGCAAGTGTGCACATAATCCTGGTTTACATTCTGCACTCTCAAAGAATAGCTGAGACTGGATTTAACCAAATGGTGTTTATGTCCTACTAACAAGAGGAGAGAGAGGTGTGTGTTTGATACAAGGTGTGTTTATTGTTTTTTGTCAAGAATCTGACTCAAAGTCCTATCGCTGCAGATCACCAGACAGTGAACACTTTCATAGATTTCCTTTTGGAATTTTAAATTGTAGATTTGGGATGTTATTAGAAACTCCTTCTCACTCTCAAAACTAGACACAGCTTTCAAATAATTTTTTTCTTCACTGTATTTGTTAAAACAGGAGTTTGAAAATGCTCCCGTATTCTTTTCCCCACTTTTTTTTTTCTTTCATTACTTAATTTGAGAACATACCCTTCATTCAGAATATTTTCACATCTACAAGTGCAACATAACTAAACAAGAGATTAGCTCTTCTATTTAGAATCCCCAGTGTTCATGTGTAATTTTCACAGGTAAGCACTGTGCCATAAAGAGGGGCATTAGCATTTTAATTTAACAAGGTAAAGACTGTAGAGATAGTTTGTACTTCAGATCACTAACAAATCGCAAAGGATGGCTTGCTGATGAACTAAAATGGCAGCAAGAAGAGACCCACGAATAGGGAAAAGGGACATTGGGTTTCACTGGGATAGTCTTTAGAAAGTGAGGAAATGCAGAAAAGCTGGGGTGTCTGGGTTCTTATGCTATTAGGGTTCGTTCTCTCTCTCTCTCTCCACTCCCACTCCCTTCCTCCCTCCCTCTTGTTCTTGTCATCAATACAACTCTCACACAATCTCTGTAATGTGAGTTTCTCTCCAAATGTTACATTCCCCTTCAGGTAATGTTCCAGTTCCCTGTTTACAAAGTTCAATGTCATCTCTTAATACAGCAATTTAGGAAATCTATATTTGCTGTCTTCATTTCTTAAATACTTAAATGCCCACTCACTTTATCATAAGTTATTTCTTTACATAAACTATTCTCTGCTGAGTTGTGTTTTGCTAGCCAACTCCTAAAGGAGTTGTACTGTATTTTCTCTTATTTTTACAATTATCTATCAATATAATCATAACACTTTATCATACTGTATTATGCTTTTCTAATTCTTGGTAATCTCTTTCTATTGAGTTAGTGCCTGAAGGGCAGAGAACATATTTAATGTGCTTACTGATGTATTCATAATGTCTACTACAGTACCTGGCATATAGAAAAATAAATATTGGTTTAGTTAGAATCTTAACAAATTAGTTGTAGAAACTTCAGAAGGTACTCTTGCCTGGAAAGTCCCATGGACAGAGGAGCCTGGTGGGCTGTAGTCCATGGGGTTGCAGTCCATGCTCAGTCGGACACGACTGAGCAACTTCGCTTTGACTTTTCACTTTCATGCATTGGAGAAGGAAATGGCAACCCAGTCCAGTATTCTTGCCTGGAGAAGCCCAGGGGTGGGGAAGCCTGGTGGGCTGCCGTCTCTGGGATCGCACAGAGTCGGACACGACTGAAGCGACACAGCAGCAGCAGCAGCATCAGAAGGTAAAAATTATGCAAAAGAAAATGAAATTTTAAAAGTTTATATTTCCATCACTCAGAAGACTTTAGTTAAAAATTATATGTTTAACTCCATATTTTCTATGTGTGTGCTGACTGATTTGGTTCACTGTGTTGAGTCCAAATTTTTCTTATCTTAAAATCACCATTGTTTCTTTAGATGTTTTTTTTTTTTTCTTTCCCCAAAGTGAAATTTTCTGCATATCTTTTTTACCTTTACATATATTTGTTCCTTTTTGTATTTCATACATGCTCACACACATACCCTATAGCATACACACAAATTTAAGAATTCGATTTTGTTTTAGACATTTTGCATTGATTAATGTTTTCTCTCTTAATTTTCTGTCCAGTTCCCAAACCATGAGGAAGACAGTTCTTCTCTATCTTTCTGTCCTGTTAAGCCACCCAGCTCTTGCTTCTAGTGTAGATACTGACATAGCAGCTTGGATGCCATTGAGGGTTTTGATGTTTTGTGCTAACTTTTAAATGTCTGGGTGTTGTGGAAGAGTAGGTTTCTAGGATTTGGAGTATCTGGAATTTTGGGACTTTATTTTCGCTTCCTTTCTCTGTAATTTAAGAAAAAAGTAATATACAGGTCTTCTATGTACATACACAGTATTTCCCTTTTGCATCTTTTGTCTTACAGAGAAGCAACCTAATGACCATTTTGGCCAACCCAGTATTTCTTTTACTCAGACTGAGCTGCCAGTTGCCTTAATAGTGCCAGGATTTTGTTTGATTTGTCTTTTTTAAACATGACATTTATGTTTCTGTTTGTTGATATTGTTGTCATTTCTTTCCCCAAGACTGTAGTCCTGCATAATTACATTTCCCACATACACATACTGATTACTTGCTTTCGCCAGAGGTGGGGTTACCGATTTTTTTCCCCCTTTTTCTTTCCTGGATATGAAAGTGAAGTGAAGTCGCTCAGTTGTGTCCGACTCTGCGACCCCATGGACTGTAGCCTACCAAGCTTCTCTGTTCATGGCATTTTCCAGGCAAGAATACTGGAGTGGGTTGCCATTTCCTTCTCCAGGAGATCTTCCCCACCCAGGGGTCGAACCCAGGTCTCCAGCATTGCAGGCAGATGCTTTACTTGACCTCTATGAAGAAAACGCCTAAGTGAAGTTTTATAGCTTCAGGTACCATGACAACACACGAGAATATCCTAAATTTATCTCCCAATTTACTCCACTGTACAATTCTCCAGAAGCAGGCTGTTTAGAATTTTCTATCACTGGGGAAAAAAAAAAATCTTCAATTTTGATGAACTTTGGGATCCTTTAGTTGTCATGCCAATGGTATATCCCTTCCTCTTTTTCAATTTTTCTTTGATTATTTGAACAGTATTTTATCCTTAAATATTAAGGATATTGACACTTTTGCAAGTAATTGCAAATATTTTTAGATGTTTATTACAATTAGGATATTTTTGATTTAGATAATTTAAAGTTTCATGTAATCAGATCTAATATTTATGTAGTAATACTTGCTTCTGTATTTATAAGCTAGATTGATTTGTGACTTTGTTGTATTTCTAAGGTTTTAGTACCAGCGTTGTGCTAGCTTCATAGAGTCAACTAGGTAAAATTCTACCTTTTAGCAAGCCTTGTAATAATTTTTTTGAAAGAAAATTATTTCTAAAGTGTTCAGAAGAATGTAAATGCACTTATAGGGCAATAAAATTTTCATCTCAACACAGATCTCTTTTTAATTAATGAACCCCCTCCCCATTTTGAAGTTTCAAAAGCTTGCTTTTATATTTTTATAACAGATGTTGCTTATATTTCCATTACAAAGATATTTCTAAGGAGCATTTCTCAAAGTCTCTCTGAAAATACCAATTCCATAAGAGATTCTCAGAAAGTAGTCATCAGTTCTAGATACACAATGAATACCAGCATATTCTAGGTACCAGAAGATCCTGAAATACAGAAATCATTTTAACATTTAAATCAGAATTTCAAATATATATTTATGACAAGCCCTTGTCTCTTACCTTTTAGTAGCTTCAGAATAAATTCTGAGACCCAGACTTTTGGAAATGTTAGTCAACCAGATGACTCTTATTCAGGCCTTATGCTGGTATTTATTTTTGTGTGATTATTTTCCCTTAAACATGGAAAGGTCTGTAGATACCAATTGTTTGCTGACTGAGACAGTGGAGAATCTCCTTGTTTCCCAGTATCTATGCCTGATTAGTTTCAGCATGCTTTCGTCAGATATTCAGCGGGCAGTTTGAAGATTTGTATGGTTTCTGTGGTACTTTCTGTTGTCTAGCAGCTGTTTTTCTAAAATGAATCTTCTGAACTGAGGAGGAAGCTCCAGTTTCTGCTACTTCTTATACTTGTTTTTTATCAATTTATTTTATATACTTTTCAGTGATTTTAAGTCTCCCCTTTTATAAACTCTAAGTTGCAAATTGCAACACCAAGATATGTGTGTATATATCTATCTATCTATCTATCTCTATATATCTTGTTCTGTTTCTCTGGAAAAACCCAGATTAATACAACAATTACTAGGAGGCTTTGGTTTATTTTGTGTTACTTAACCCTGCTTTTCTCTGCTTCTTCACTTCCTGTTTCGTGCCTTACATTGCAATGATCTGATGTTTGTTAATGCATTTTCTTTACTGTAATAAATTTTGTGCTTTCTATTTATCTTCTTTTTATTATTGTTCTTACGTATATTTTAACAGTGACTTTGGTTATTTTTGGCTGTGCTGGGTCTTCGTTGCTGTGGAGTGTGGGGGCTGCTGTCTAGCTGTGGTGTGTTGGCTTCTCACTGCTGTGGTCTCCCTTGCAGAGCATGGGCTTTGGGGAGCTCAGGCTTCAGTAGCTGTGGCACATGGTCTCAGGAGTTGTGGCTCCCTGGCTGTAGAGCACAGATTCAATAATTGTGATGCACGGGCTTAGTTGTTCCATGACATGGGGGATCTTCCCAGATGAGAGATCAAAGCTCTGTCTCCTGCGTTGGCAGGCAAATTCTTTACCACTGAGCCATCAGAGAAGCTCTGTGATCTTATATTTTTAAAATGCAAACTAACCATTAAATTGTCTTAATAATGTGAGTATCGACTATGGCTTTCCCACCTACTTAAGAAGATTCATAGTGCTATGATTATTTTCTACTATCTCTCTTACTGTAGTCAAGTATTTTACTTTGGCCTTGAGTTTATCTCACCAATTTATTTTTCTAAATATTTTTAATACTCAAAGCTGACTTAGGTTAATCAACTTGCTTTTTCCTATTTTTCAAATTTCTTTCTCTATTTTACCCCATCCATTTCATTCCAGGTCTCTTAATTATTTTTAACACAAATCTATAGATGATAAGAGCTTCCACGGTGGATCAGTGGTAAAGAATCCACCTGTAATGCAGGAGACGTAAGAGACCCAGGGTTCGATCCCTGGATCAGAAATATCCCCTGAAGGAGGAGATGGCAACCCTCTCCAGGGTTCTTGCCTGGAGAATCCCATGGACAGAGGAGCCTGGCGGGCCACAGTCCATAGGGTTGGAAAAGGTTGGATAAGACTAAGTGACTGAGTGCACACACACACATAATAAAGATTTTACTTTTGAGTGTCTGAAAATAACTTTGCACTATTTTTGAAAGTGAGTTTTTTGAATTAGACTCTGGCTCTTTTACTCATGCATGATCTTGGAATATATTATTTCATTGAATCATGTATATATCCCAAATAACATATTTAATTATACAGTATCAAAAATCATATTTGTTAATATCATCACCAATGTCATCAGAATAGTCTTTAACTACTCTGAAGCCATAAAGCTCATTGTAGAGGGAATGCATTTTCTACAATTCTGATTTTTCAATTGAAAGTTTAAATTTTATCATTGACCACAAGTATATCCACTGTTTCCTTTGATGTGACGGCTTCACTGTGTTCATTTCTGGAAAAAAAAAATGTTTCCCAAATACTCAAGTCTGAATCAACATAGTTTTTTGTCAGTCATGAAACTTGGTGATAAAAGTATTTGGTTCTGCTCACTGCTCAAATAATGGGCCAAATGCTTTTCCTCAAGACAGCTAGCTTACTTTACTGTGTTGAAGTGCTTTGTGCATATTTCTCATTTCATCACACTGAATATTTTTTTAAATGTGCTTAGAAGTCAAGATTTGATAAATAGAAATCACTGCTTCATCAAGGCATGGCATAAAAAGTTATTCATTCCTCTGAGGGTATGATTGTGAAGAAGGCAGTGACTGCTGGTAATAAACATGTTTGACCTCATGGACCCCCTGAGTCTTGAAGACCTCCTTTGGTCTTCTCATGGACCACACTTTTCATGATAAATGCTTAGAAAAAGGCAAAGAAATAATATTTTTATTTAACTTAAAATTTTTAATTTTTTGCTATAGATCGCTTTTTTCTTCAGTTCAGTTCAGTTGCTCAGTCACGTCCGACTCTTTGTGACCCCATGAATTGCAGCACGCCAGGCCTCCCGGAGTTCACTCAGACTCACGTCCATCGAGTCAGTGATGCCATCCAGCCATCTCATCCTCTGTGGTCCCCTTCTCCTCCTGCCCCCAATCCCTCCCAGCATCAGAGTCTTTTCCAATGAGTCAACTCTTCACATGAGGTGGCCAAAGTACTGGAGTTTCAGCTTTAGCATCATTCCTTCCAAAGAACACCCAGGTCTGATCTCCTTCAGAATGGACTAGTTGTATCTCCTTGCAGTCCAAGGGACTCTCAAGAGTCTTCTCCAACACCACAGTTCAAAAGCATCAATTCTTCGGTGCTCAGCCTTCTTCACAGTCCAACTCTCACATCCATACGTGACCACAGGAAAAACCATAGCCTTGACTAGACGGACCTTAGCTGGCAAAGTAATGTCTCTGCTTTTGAATATGCTATCTAGGTTGGTCATAACTTTTCTTCCAAGGAGTAAGCGTCTTTTAATTTCATGGCTGCAATCACCATCTGCAGTGATTTTGGAACCCCCCAAAAATAAAGTCTGACACTGTTTCCCCATTTATTTCCCATGAAGTGATGGGACCAGATGCCATGATCTTTGTTTTCTGAATGTTGAGCTTTAGGCCAACTTTTTCACTCTCCACATTCACTTTCATCTGCATATCTGAGGTTATTGATATTTCTCCCAGCAATCTTGATTCCACTGCTTCTTCCAGTCCAGCGTTTCTCATGATGTACTCTGCATATAAGTTAAATAACCAGGGTGACAATATACAGTCTTGACGTCCTCCTTTTTCTATTTGGAACCAGTCTGTTGTTCCATGTCCAGTTCTAACTGTTGCTTCCTGACCTGCATACAAATTTCTCAAGAGGCAGGTCAGGTGGTCTGATATTCCCATCTCTTTCAGAATTTTCCACAGTTTATTGTGATCCACACAGTCAAAAGCTTTGGCATAGTCAATAAAGCAGAAATAGATGTTTTTCTGGAACTCTCTTGCTTTTTCGATGATCCAGCGGATGTTGGCAATTTGATCTCTGGTTCCTCTGCCTTTTCTAAAACCAGCTTTTTTCTTAAAAACAATATTTTTAGATAGTATTTTTCTCTTGATGGTAAAATGATGAAGATTTTTAAAAAATATTTTAATGTATTTTTATACTGTTCTACTGTGTTTGTATTATTTTCATGAAGAAGAAAAAAGTACTGATTCATATTCTTGGCTATAAACTGGTAGGTTTCTGAATAGGAGATAAAAATAAAAGATACATCTTTTTTGCTAAATGTGCCAGATACTTGGGCAGGTTTTGGCTGAAAGTAAATGATGTGGAGGAGGATAGGTCTAAAGATAAAGAAGAGGATATCATTGACCAAAATAGGTCCCAGGTAACAAAAGGGGAAGTGAGGCCAAAGCATGTGGCCCATTTACCGTCACTTAGGGACGTGGCAAGACAGGTGCTGCTGCTTACATTCTTTGCAGATGATCTTAGGGTAAATAAATGGAATGAATGTCCTTTGAACATACAATAATATGTGAAAGAGAGAACTGGAGAGTTAAGAGACCTCTATTAAGGATAGACTATATAAAGCATGGTATCTGGTGCAAGAGGAAAATTTGGACTCCTTCTTCCAAAATTATTAAGAATTTCAAGATGGCTAGTATGTCTGAGGTCCTACTGAAGACCGGAGGCTCCCAGGTATCTACAGAGGCTGTACGTTCATAAGCTCTCACTAGTCTGACAATCTAAAAGTGTTTTAGAGCCACAATTCTATCCCCTGAATTATTCCATCCCCTGAAATATTCAAACATTTTCCTCCAATATCATAATAGCAAATCTAAAACAACTGGACATCTACCAAGTATAGGCTGCTGCCTTTTTTTAAATTTTTTGGTTTTGGGAGCTTTCAGTAAAGTTAAAAATGTTGGAACTTCATTTGTGGAAAAGAAAGTTCAAAGGATCACCCTTTGTAATGACTGTTTCTAAACTTGACATGTTGTATTTTCAAGTTTGTTCATTAAATATTGCCTCAGTTTCACATCTTGGTAGTGTATAGTCAGTCATTTCAGCGTGTGTCTCCAAATATTAACACTGGCTCTTGTATGTTCAGCTATAAATATTTCATTGTGCAATGTCACTGATATCTAGAGGTAAAATTTATGAGGAAATAAGTGTAAAGAGTTTCAGAAAATTAAGGCAATCATATAATAGGTGTTCACTAATAAAGGAAAATAAATATTAAAATTTGTATTTTAATCTATACATTATTCTTTCAACATAGAAGATTTATTTTCTGCTTTATTTTTTATTTTTCTTAAAGTCAAACCATGTTGTCTTCTGGTGGGTCAGGTACAAAATTTCTTTATTTCTCAGGACGGAAAATCAATTCCATAAAATGATGATAAATGAGACACGATTTTTAAAGTTGATCTCATGCCCTTTTTTGTATGTAGTGAGCCACTTTAACTGATGGCAGCTGTTTCTATTTTAGATACATTTTCTTTGGTAGGCATATTTGTATTTAAAATTTTATTTTAATGACATTTATTTTTTTCTAATTTTACAAACAATACATATTTGTTACATATAACTAGAAATACAAGCATAAAGAAAAAAAATTAATGACCACTTATAATCCTCCCCCCAGAGACAACCAACAGTAGCATTTTGATGTGTTTTTTCCATGAGTCTACATGTTTATTTATTCATTTTTTTTATGTTTGATTTTTCTTCTTTTTTTTTTTTTGTAAATCAGCTATATTTTATTTTCTTTTTTCTTTTTTTTTTTTTTAGTTGAGATATAATTACCCTCATCACTATGTTAGTTCCAGGTATGTAGCATAAGAGCATAGTGATTAACTGTTTCTACCTATTACAAAATGACCACGCTGATCTGTCTAGTTACCACCTGTCACCATTCAAAGATATTACAATATTATTGACTATATTCTCCATGCTGTGCATTTCATCCCTGTGATTTTTTTTTGTAACTGGATATTTGTACCTCTTAATCAACCTCACCTATTTGACTCATTTTCTAATCTCACTTCCCCTCGGTAACCAGTTGTTTGTTTTCTGTATCTATTAGTTCTATTTTGTTATGTTTCTTCAATTGTTTTTTGTATTTCACATATAAGTGAAATAATATGGCATCTGTCTTTCTCTGACTTATTTTACTTAGCGTAATACTCTACGTCCATCCATGTTGTCTCAAATGGCAGGATTTTATCATTTTTTAAGGCTGAGTGATATTCCACTGTGTAGTGGGCTATATATATACACATATACACGCACACATATTGTACCTTTGTCACATGTATATATATGTAAAATATCTCTTTACCTACTCTCTATCAATAGACTTAGATTGCCTCCATATATTTTCTACTGTAAATAATGCTGCACTGAACATCAGTGTGCATGTATCTTTCAGAATTTATCTTTTTGTTTTCTTCAGGAAGAAACCCAGAAGTGGAATTTCTGGATAGTACAGTAGTTCCATTTATACTTTTTTGAGAACACTCCATAACGTTTTCCATTGTGGCTGCACCAATACACATTCCCACGGACAGTGCACTAGGCTCCCATTTTTCCACATCCTCGCCAGCACTTGTTATATGCTGTCTTTTTGATAATTAATCATTGTGAATGATGTAAAGTGATATCATTTGGTTTTGATTTTCATTTCTCCAATATTTAGTGATGCTGAACATCTTTACAAGTGTCTGTTGGTCATCTTCATATCCTCTTTGGAAAAATGTCTATTCACTCCCTCTGTCCATTTTTAAATTGTTTTTGATTTTGACATTAATTTGGAAGAATTCTTTGTGTATGTTGGATATTATCCTGTTATCACATAGCTGGTCTTTTCATTTGATTGGTTAGTGTTCTTCACTCTGGAAAAACTTTTTAATTTGATGCAGTCCCACTTGTTTAGCTTTGCTTTTGTTTTTCTTGCCTAGGCAGATAAAAATATCCAAAAAATATTGCTCAGGTCAGTGTCAGAGATACTAATACTTATGTTCTCCTTCTAGAAGTTATGTGATTTGAGGCCTTTCATTTAAGTCTCTAATCCATTTTGACTTTATTTTTGTATATGGTATGAGAACATTTGATTATTTTATTGAAGAGGCTGTCTTTTCCCCACTGTTTATTCTTGCCTCCATTGTCACAGATTAATTGATCACATGAGCCTGACAGTTCTGTGAAAGATGTCAGGAAATTTGTTTGTTAGGAATTGCATAGAATCTGTAGATTTCTTGGGTAATATGGTAATTTTAACAATGTTAATTCTTCCAGTCCAAAAGCGCCATATATTTTTCCATTTGTTTGTGTCAGTTTCTTTCATCAGTGTCTTACAGTTTGCCAAGTACAACTCTTTTACCTCCTCCTAGATTTATCCTAGATATTTTATTCTTTTTGATACAACTGTAAATTGTTTTCTTAATTTCTCTTTCTGATAATTGGCTGTTAGTGTGTAGAAACCCATCAAATTTCCATATATTAATTTAGTATCCTGAAGCCTTACTGAATTCATTGATGAGTTCTCATAGTTTTTTGGTAAGATCTTTAGGATTTTCTATATATAGTGTCGTATTTCTTCCTTTCCCATTCAGATTTCCTTTTCAATTTTTCTGATTGCTGTGGCTAGAACTTCCAATAGTATGATGCAGAAAAGTGATGAGAGCAGGCATGCTTCTCTTATTCCTAATCTTAGAGGAAATGTTTTCAGCCTTTTCCCATTGAGTATCATGTTAGCTGTGAACTTGCCATATATGACCTTTATATTAAGGATATATTTTAAAAATTCAATAATCACATTTATCCAATGTGAGGATTTGTAGTTCTATTAAGCCTAGTTTGTTATTAAAGTATAATTGATTTACAATATTAGTTTCAGGTGTACAACAAACTGATTTGGCTATACATATATATTTATTTATATGCTTTTAAAAATTATTTTCCATTATAGGTTATTACAAAATATTGAATATAGTTCCTCTGCTATTTTTAAGTTAATACTTTTTGTATAGGGACAACATACGAATTTTAATGCAATAACAATTTGGCATGTGTGTGCCTGTGGCTGATTCATGTTTATATATGTCAAGGGGCCAACACAATATTATGGAGCAATTATCCTTCAATTAAAAATAAATTTTGAAAAAAGAAAAAAATTTGAATAATACCTAGAGGTTCTTTGAAATGAAATATATTAGATGTGTAACTATTTTACAGCAGGGAAAATGCTGGGTCTTATCAATAGAAAGAAACTATATTTCATCCATATTGCAATATATTTCTGAGAAATCTACTTAATATTTTCCTAAAGGCTCTGTGTAAAGTGAGCACTACATTTGTGAAATTGAGTTTTAGTTTAACTAGAGGGGAGTTATTTACTTCTTCATGTATGAATTTAGCTATTTTTAATTCCCTGTTGTAGGTTTTAGATCAAACAACTTATACTAAACCAGTACTGAAGCATGGATGAATTTCTCTAAGGTGTTTGTTTATAATTAACAAACACATAGTACTTATTATGTAGTATGCTCTTCTGAGCCTTTCAGAAATATTAACTCATTTATTCTCATAACAGCCCCAGGATAAAAGGACTATTATTATCTCCATTTCACAAAAGAACCAAGGGAAAAAAACGCTAAGTGGCAATGTCTGTGGAAGCCAACAATAACTACTCTCTGTTATTAAGAAAAAGCTGGGGGGGAAGAGACCGCATGTTTTGCTCGAGATTATACAAGTTACAAATGGCAGGGCCAGGATTTGAACCCAGACTTGTCTAAGCATTTAATCACCATGGCATTAGGCTATTTTTTAGAGATACTGATTTTTGGTTTTCTCTTTGAATTTTCTACCACTGAGTCTTTCCCATTCCACCATAACAAGGCCCCTAATGTTTACCTGCTTCAGAGATCTTTGTGCAAATGAATCAAAATTTCAGGAAGACAGTTTTTTTTTTCTGACTTTTTTTTCCCCCGTGTATATAAAAACATAAGGACATTGAAGACATAAGTTATACAGAGGGGAGATACAAGAGATTGTCATTGAGCGTTACAGAAGCATAGGTTAATCCCAGATGCTGGTGAGGAGATAAAGTCAGTAATTCCCTTATTTTTAAGGACCTCTTCCAAAGCAGTCGGAGAAGGCAATGGCACCCTACTCCAGTACTCTTGCCTGGAAAATCCATGGACGGAGGAGCCTGGTGGGCTGCAGTCCATGGGGTTGCTAAGAGTCGGACATGACTGAGCGACTTCACTTTCACTTTTCACTTTCATACATTGGAGAAGGAAATGGCAACCCCCTCCAGTGTTCTGGCCTGGAGAATCCAGGAACGGGGAAGCCTGGTGGGCTGCCGTCTATGGGGTCGCACAGAGTCGGACACGACTAAAGCGGTGTTCAAAGATGATGGCCAGTCTTCAATGGGGATGGCTATCGGTGAAACTAAGGTTGCTGAACCCAGTGCCCCAATACTCTCAGCTTTTTACTGCCAAGGGAAATAGAGCCAAGAGGCTTCCAGGGACTGCTATGGCTTTCAGCAGTGACCTTAACTGGGTAGGTATTAAATGTATGTCTTTCACTTTCTAGGCATTATTTGAACCTATGGATTATTTGAATCAGTTGTACTATTTTTGTATGTGTTTACTTAATGGGAAATCATTGCTTTGGGAAAAATTAGGGAGTATAAAAGAGAAAATTTTAGTAGGTATTTCTGTATTACATATGCATAAAGAGATATAGTTCTTAATCTAAAGAGGTTTTTTTTTTTCTGGTTATTTTTCTAATGCACATTCTCTTGTTTAGCATAAAATAGGGAGGAAATGAATAATTGTAAATGAATGACTAAGATATTGTTTTTGAGGTTTTAAAAAATACATTCCCATTTGTATACTTGGAGTAGGCCTTTTGCATTGACCTGCTTTTTTAAAATATATCAGTTTTGTGAATGGAATGAAATTTCTGAGGCTAAGTACAGATATCTGCAATTGAAATTGATGTTAAAAAAAGGAGTTCTGAGTTTCTGCCAATCTTGAACATTCAATATGTGTAAGAGAGATCTCCTGATTTCAAGAATAATAAAAAATACATAACATCAACTGGCTGAATCGTGCTATTGTGTACTAAAGGGGAAAGAGAGAGTGGTGGCTTCTCTCTGGCTATTCCTGGATACTAGGATATCACTGGGGAAAACAAGAGGTAGGAAACTCTATTAAAAGTAGATCGTCATTCATACGTATTGCAAATATCATGACACTCCCGGGCTTTCTCCAGGTCTCCGCACTCAGTACTGCAGTCAGGGTAATATTTGCTTTTCGTCCTTTTCCAAGGATTGAAGCTAGTAGTAGTGGCTTCTGGCTGACTTTAGAATTAATTGTTTATCTAGTCCAGATCCAGAGTCACTTGGTATGGTATATTGTCATTTTGGCCCAGAGGCATAAAAATCACAAGGGCAGCAAGCGCAGTGTAGAAATTGGTCGAAAGCCTCAAGATGGCTCTTGGGAGAATCACTGAAAACTGTACACAGTTGATTGTTGCCTTGTTTTGAATTTTAAGCTCTCTGGGTGCCAGAGAACTATTAATGCTTTATAATTTTGGCTGCTAGAGGCAATTTTTGTTTGTCTGCTTCGAGGAGCCAGTCTATTGATGAGTCAAAGACAGTCATTGTCTATAGCACACAGTGACTATGATTGGATCGTCTTCTGTGTTTTCTTTTCAGAGGCCAAATTGTTCTTGAAGCTCCCGCCGAGCTTCTGACTCCTTAGACGTTCTGTCTGTCCCTGAGGCTATGAAACCTGCGATATAAGAATTTAATATTCTTTTCCACAAGAGGCACTGGGATTTATGTTCACTCTCAGAGTGGTGGGCCTAATAGCCTTCTTTTCTGCCTTTGTAAATACAAAATACATGAACAGCACTATATTGGATATGGGGCTTTAATTTTTTTTTCCCCTGGAAAATAAACTTTTGGGGTTTTATATATAGGAAAATGCTTTTTCAAGATAACTTTTCCATTTGGGATTTTGCCCAGGTTTACAATTTTCAAAATCATGTACAAGATCAAAATAATTCAGGAAATGTTTTATGAGGTATAGCCCTAGGTGGTTGAGTGAAAACTAAGATAAATCATTATGACATAATAGTAGAGACAAAATGGCTTGATACTACTATATAATTGGAAAATAAAGGCAACTTTGAGTAAGGAATTTGATCTATATTCTGTTCTCACTGGACCTGTTTACACTATGGTAAACTCTGAGTTTCTAGAAACCTTATCCAATGAATTTGTCATTTTCTTTTACTTACTCTTTGGGAGTAATTGACAATATGAACATTCTTTATCTTGAAATTCATTTTTCTCTTACAACTTACTCCCTCAATTTCCTTTTGTTTTCTTCTTTTTTTCTGAGCTCTGCCTTCCACATCTCTTTAGTACAATTATTTTTCTCCACCCATGTCTTAAATAATTCTGTTTCCAAGGATTGAAGCCTAGAGCTTATTTTCCTTCTATTTTATTGCTTTACTCAGGCTCTTTTGTTTATGTCTGTTCTTTCATCTGCTAGTTTATAATAATGAATCCAAATTTATATTTTGATCTAGAATTTTTTCATGTGCTCTAGAATTATATATATTTTGGCCACCTGATGTGAAGAGCTAGCTCATTTGAAAAGACCCTGATGTTGGGAAAGATTGAAGGCAGGAGGAGGAGGGGACAACAGAGGATGAGATGGTTAGATGGCATCACCGACTCAATGGACATGAGTTTGGGTAAACTCCAGGAGTTGGTGATGGACAGGGAGGCCTGGTGTGCTGCAGTCCATGGGGTTGCAAAGAGTCAGACACAACTGAGCGACTGAACTGAACTGAGAATTATATATAGAACTACCTCTTAGACATTTCATGTACTCTTCAGACAGCATTTCAAAAATTGGAATTAGTGGCTTCTTTTTTCCTATCTGAGATACTTCTACAGTTCTCTCATATTGTGGCACAGACACTGACATCATGGGTCTGACATTCATTTTACTTGCCAAGTCTTTCTTCACTTGCATACTTTGCTAGAAGTGATGCTATTAATGCTTGTTAATTCAGGATCATATTCAGTCCCATTTTCACCCTTTCTATCCTCATTGGCATTGACTTATTACAAGCCTCCCTCAAGCAACTCTGATTCACTCCTTTCAGCCCTGTCCTCTCCAGTCTGTCTTTCACATGGCAATAAAAGCAACCTTTTGAAAATGGTAATTTGAAATCATTATCTAGATTTCCTATCTCAATGACCGCCAAAGTCTATAAAATATGATTCATATTTCTAACATGTGCATGCATGTGTGTATTTTGGAATTAAGTCTCGGACTTGATTTCCTATCACCAGATTGTGGTGATGGGGAAAGGGAACCTGTAGTAATCAACTGTATCTATCTATTGGAGGCTGATTTTCCTCTCCCCAGATTAGGTAAGACTACAACACAGGTTAAAGTCTTTATATTAATTTTTAAGAAAAATAGAAATCACTAAAGTTTTTGAGATGACTGATGACTTCGGTGGTTAGTATATGATGCTTTTGAGTCACAAAAAAGGATTACTCATTGATTGAAAATTGGCTTAAACTCTTGCTAAAACTGGTGAAATTTTCTGTATATAAATATAAATCTAAACTCTATATATTCATGTTGATTATCCCAAATTTGTAATTATTTTTACTGTTCTGCATGCTTGCTAAGTTGCTTCAGTCGTGTCCGACTCTTTGCGACTCCATGGACTGTAGCCTGTTAGGCTCCATTGTCCATGGAACTCTCCAGGCAAGAATACTGGAGTAGGTTGCTATCCCTTCTCCAGCGGATCTTTCTGACCCAGGGATTGAACCACATCTCTTGCATTTCCTGCACTGGCCCTTTTACTACTCTTAACATCTTCTAATAATCATCAAAAATGCACATAGATCTCAAATCAAGTATTGTTCTCAAACTTGGGACTTTCCTGGGTGAAATTTGAAACTAGCCTCTGTATAGAAGACAAGGAAGGATTGAAGAAAAAGACCACTCTAGATTGGTAGGCAGCAGATTTAATAAGAAAGTGAACTTCCTTACAGGGCTTATCTTGGGCAGCCACAAGATGAGTAGATTTCCAAACCTACCACCAGAGTCTTTACTTTATAAAGGGACCTTTACTGGGCCTTTAACACAGTCCAGATGGTTCAAATACCACACTGGTCTCTCTAGTCAGTGTCTGTGAAAATAGCTACCACTGTGGGAATGGTGGGCAGAATGTACATCCCAAGGACAAGGAAGGAGGTGAGAAGCCCAGATTGCCCAGGTCCTGCTCCCCTGTCAACTGGTAGCCATGACCTATCAATGATCTCCTTCTAGTCTTTATCCTTTGTGACCAACTCTAGCCATCTTAGATGTCCTCCTCTTTTGTAATGTGCCCTGGGCATTCATCAAGAGGTTTTACAAGCATGGAGGTGCTCATTCCATGACAATCTGGCTACTTTGGAGCAGCAATAAAGGCACATTCAAGAGCAAGCACAGATCAAGATAATGGTTCCCAAAATAAGTAACAATTTTTTTTCCATCAAGAGCCCCATGACCCAAATTGCTAATTTATCAAGTCCTCTAAGCTGAGGGTAAGATCATTCAGGGTATTTATTTAGGTTGTAAGGGATTTGATAACGATAATACCTTACTAGACTCATCATGTTTGGAGAAGGAAATGGCAACCCACTCCAGCATTCTTGCCTGGAAAATCCCAGGGATGGGGGAGCCTGGTGGGCCGCCGTCTATGGGGTCGCACAGAGTCGGACATGACTGAAGCGACTTAGCAGCAGCAGCAGACTCATCATGTATGAACATGGAACATTTTGTTTGAATAATGGCACAGGGTGCCTCCTTGCAAGAAGTAATAATTTCAAGGTCATCCTATTTTTGAGGATTTTTTTTTATTAGAGATATTTTAATGTTTGGTAAAGCCAAGCTTTGTTGATTTCCATTTAAACCTAGGTAGATGAATTTAGTAAGGGCTTCACTATGTATTATATTGCCCTCCAGGTCAATACAGGGCACAAAAATGGTAGAAAATGATCTCTGACAGTGGAAAACAGAATGTGTTCATCTTGCTTTAGGAGAGGGAGGCTGGTGACTTTTGTTATCATGGGTGGATTCTTTCCTGTGTGCAGGGAAAATTCAGGGAGTAGTGGTCCAACCACCCCGGAGGAAGTCATGGTCAAAGATTTGTGCCATATAGTTATTGAGTTTTATTTGGGATGAGCTATTCAGTCTCTACCATGTGAAGGTAATTTTATCTTGCAATTCAGTGAGCAGGAATCTTTATGACTTTGATGCGTTTGTGGTCATGTCATGCATACTATGCAACTAATTGATGAATAATTTTTCTTGTTTGTTTTGGATTTTAATATTTAGATTAAGGCATTATTCTTCAAGCTGTTGTAATGACAAAATTTAGACTTTCTTTTTTTTTATTTTTTAACTTTACAATATTGTATTGATTTTGCCATATATCAAAATGAATCCGCCACAGGTATACATGTGTTCCCCATCCTAAACCCTCCTCCCTCCTCCCTCCCTGTACCATCCCTCTGGGTCGTCCTAGTGCACCAGCCCCAGGCATCCAGTATCGTGCATCGAACCTGGACCGGAGACTTGTTTCATACATGATATTATACATGTTTCAATGCCATTCTCCCAAATCATCCCACCCTCTCCCTCTCCCACAGAGTCCAAAAGACTGTTCTATATATCAGTGTCTCTTTTGCTGTCTCATATACAAGGTAATCGTTACCATCTTTCTAAATTCCATATATATGCATCAGTATACTGTATTGATGTTTTTCTTTCTGGCTTACTTCACTCTGTATAATCGGCTCCAGGTTCATCCACCTCATTAGAACTGATTCAAATGTATTCTTTTTAATGGCTGAGTAATACTCCATTGTGTATATGTACCACAGCTTTCTTATCCATTCATCTGCTGATGGACATCTAGGTTGCTTCCATGTCCTGGCTATTATAAACAGTGCTCCGATGAACATTGGGGTACACGTGTCTCTTTCAATTCTGGTTTCCTCAGTGTGTATGCCCAGCAGTGGGATTGCTGGATCATAAGGCAGTTCTAGTTCCAGTTCTTTAAGGAATCTCCACACTGTTCTCCATAGTGGCTGTACTAGTTTGCATTCCCACCAACAGTGTAAGAGGGTTCCCTTTTCTACACCTCCTCTCCAGCATTTATTATTTGTAGACTTTTGGATCACAGCCATTCTGACTGGCGTGAAATGGTACCTCATGGTGGTTTTGATTTGCATTTCTCTGATAATGAGTGATGTTGAGCATCTTTTCATGTGTTTGTTAGCCATCTGTATGTCTTCTTTGGAGAATTGTCTATTTAGTTCTTTGGCCCATTTTTTGATTGGGTCATTTATTTTTCTGGAATTGAGCTGTAGGAGTTGCTTGTATATTTTTGAGATTAGTTTTTTGTCAGTTGCTTCATTTGCTATTATTTTCTCCCATTCTAAAGGCTGGCTTTTCACCTTGCTTATAGTTTCCTTTGTTGTGCCAAAGCTTTTAAGTTTAATTAGGTCCTATTTTTTTATTTTTGCTTTTATTTCCAATATTCTGGGTGATGGGTCATAGAGGATCCTGCTGTGATGTATGTCGAAGAGTGTTTTGCCTATGTTCTCCTCTAGGAGTTTTATAGTTTCTGGTCTTACGTTTAGATCTTTAATCCATTTTGAGTTTATTTTTGTGTATAGACATTCTTATGTTACTTCTTATTCATCTTGGTATTTTTTACCAATGTCTTTGTTTGCTCCGTGCTTAATTGTAGAGTATTGGCTACATCAGACTTGGTACTTCTTTTCCCAAATCCTGAGAAAAGTTCCCCAAAGCTCCAATTCAGGAGATGTTTTGTAATAGTTAATCTGAGACCAATTTTCCCCTTCTGCTACTGGCGTACCACAGAGCAGGACTAGGCAGTCAAATAAATGAAAAATAATAGTGAGTGAAAATAGCTTTCCAACTATTTCATTCCTTCTTGTAGCAATTTTGATCAATGCTAAATTTCTCTGTTGTGGAGTAATGAACGTTCAGGCATACCTTATGAAATAATCAAAATTAAAGTTAAAATATCAAGTTCAGTTCAGTTCAGTCACTAAGTCATGTCTGACTCTTTGTGACCCCATGAATCGCAGCACACCAGGCCTCCCTGTCCATCACCAACTCCTGGAGTTCACCCAAACTCATGTGCATCAAGTCGGTGATGCCATCCAACCATCTCATCCTCTGTTGTCCCCTTCTCCTCCTGCCCCCAATCCCTCCCAGCATCAGTCTTTTCCAATGAATCAACTCTTTGCATCATGTGGCCAAAGTATTGGAGTTGCAGCTTCAACATCAATCCTTCCAATGAACACCCAGGGCTGATCTCCTTCAGAATGGACTGGTTGGATCTCCTTGCAGTCCAAGGGACTCTCATGAGCCTTCTACAATACCACAGTTCAAAAACATCAATTCTTCGGCACTCAGCTTTCTTCACAGTCCAACTTTCACATCCGTACATGACCACTGGAAAAACCATAGCCTTGACTAGACAGACCTTTGTTGGCAAAGTAATGTCTCTGCTTTTTAATATGCTATCTAGGTTGGTCATAACTTTCCTTCCAAGGAGTAAGTGTCTTTTAATTTCATGGCTGCAGTCACCATCTGCAGTGATTTTGGAGCCCCCCAAAATAGTCTGACACTGTTTCCACTGTTTCCTGATCTATTTCCCATGAAGTGATGGGACCAGATGCCATGATCTTAGTTTTCTGAATGTTGAGCTTTAAGCCAACTTTTTCACTCTCCTCTTTCACTTTCATCAAGAGGCTTTTTAGTTCCTCTTCACTTTGTTACTTTGTGTCAAAGCTATAAAAATTTTTAGATTTACTACTTTCTATTAAACTTAAGATGTAGCAGTCATAGTTATACTTTAATAACACCAGGCTATGTTATATATTTGTCTTAAATGTATCAACCTGTTGGGAAGAAAAAGAGTCTGAAAAAGGTGTTAATTTTTCAGTCTCTGACAAGCTGTCTACCAAATGCCTTTCCTGTGACAATAAATAGGTTTTGTTTGACGTGTTTATTTACATGATATTTAATATACCTTGCTTTGAAAGGAGAAAAAGAATAACTTGAATCAAGGGCAGATTCCTTTGCTTCATGCAGGTAAGATAAATTCAAGATCTCTAATACAAAAAAGCACTAATCTTTCACTGCTGCTGCTGCTGCTGCTAAGTCGCTTCAGTCGTGTCCGACTCTGTTCGACCCCATAGACGGCAGCCCACCAGGCTCCCCCGTCCCTGGGATTCTCCAGGCAAGAACACTGGAGTGGGTTGCCATTTCCTTCTCCAATGCATGAAAGTGAAAAGTCAAAGTGAAGTTTGTTCAGTCGTGCCCGACTCTTAGCGACCCCGTGGACTGTAGCCCACCAGGCTCCTCCATCCATGGGATTTTCCAGGCAAGAGTACTGGAGTGGGGTGCAATTGCCTTCTCCGAATAGTGAGAGCCAAAAATTCTTCATACCTTACTTTCTTTTGTTGTTCACTTAGGGGAAATCCTATTCTTGTTTTCTCCTTTTGAAGTGAATGGACTAACAATAAATAGAAAACAGTAAATATTATAAAATTCTGGGATTCACTGCACAATGGCTTTTCCCCTTTCACAAATTTGCAAATAATACATTTATTAGAATATAATTATGAATGATATTTTTCTTTTTCCATGGTTTGTCATTCATTATTTTGGAAGAATTATTTTAGATTTTTTATATTTTAGAACTCATACAGCTTCTATGATTAAAGACCGGCATTCGAATCTTCAAATGTACAGTATTAATTTTTTCATAAAAATGTCTTCTTTGATACAACAAGCTTGCTTTTATACTACAAAACAAAATGATCTGAGTAGGTGGCTTAAATTTAACATAATTTGGGGCTTTGTGGAGGTAAATTGTAGATTTAACACAATTCCTATCTGTCAGCAATTTCAGAATTTGCCGAGATATCTCTCTCTTACCAATAAATATCACTTTGATATGTTTTATAAACGACCAATATTAAATAACTATCTATAGCAAGCCTTACTAAGTAAAGGAAAGGGTTTCTGGGTTGCTGTTGCTAGAAAAAAATATGGGGTGGACCATGTAAACACTGTCCAAACCAGCCCTAAGACCCCTCACTTTGATCTTATTAGACTTTGCACATAAGGTAAGAGTTTAAACAAGTGACCCAAACTGGCTGACTGGAGACCAGTAAGGTCAATACTGTATAGGTACTAGAACTTCTATCACCACGGTAATTCTCTTATGTCAATAAAAACATAGTTTTGCAAATAAATAAATTCATTAGCACATTAGAGTTCATTAAACTTTTATATTTCTTAAGATATAAACAACTATGGAAACCTCTATTAAAAATTATGGAAAAGGAAACGTGGAAGTAATTACATGCCTTCCTGAGAATCTTCGGTTTCGCTGTAGTTATCTACATTCTTCGTGTATCTGAAATTTTGATGTGAATATTTGTAATACAGGATATATTTTTCCATTAGTCCAGGTGTATCTGTGGTCTTCTGCACATCATACCGGAGACATTGCTCCAGAATTTTGTTCAAATTACCAACAAAGAGATCATTTTCATGTTTGTCAGGCTGACATAGACATATCATGACTACCTTTGTAACTGGTGTCAGAGTTGACTTAAAGCTCAACATTCAGAAAACTAAGGTCATGGCATCTGGTCCCATCACTTCATGGGAAATAGATCAGGAAACAGTGGAAACAATAGCTAACTTTATTTTTCTGGGCTCCAAAAAAGGCTCAGAGCAGATGGCGATTGCAGCCATGAAATTAAAAGATGCTTACTCCTTGGAAGGAAAGTCATGACCAACCTAGACAGCATATTCAAAAGCAGAGACATTACTTTGCCAGCAAAGGTCCATCTAATCAAGGCTATGGTTTTTCCAGTGGTCATGTATGGATGTGAGAGTTGGACTATAAAGAAAGCTGAACACTGAAGAATTGATGCTTTTGAATTGTGGTGTTGGAGAAGACTCTCTGAGAGTCCCTTGGACTGCAAGGAGATCCAACCAGTCCATCCTAAAGGAGATCAGTCCTGGGTGTTCATTGGAAGGACTGATGTTGAAGCTGCAACTCCAATACTTTGGCCACCTGATGCGAAGAGCTGACTCATTGGAAAAGACCCTGATGCTGGGAAAGATTGAGGGCAGCAGCAGAAGGGGACGACAGAGGATGAGATGGTTGGATGACATCACCGACTTGATGGACATGGGTTTGGGTGAACTCCAGGAGTTGGTGATGGACAGGGAGGCCTGGCATGCTGCAATTAATGGGGTCGCAAAGAGTCAGACACGACTGAGCGACTGAACTGAACTGGTGTGAGCATAAAAATGTTAATTCAATGACTTTTTTCCTAACTGTGGGCTTCCAATCAGTTAAGACAGTAAAGAATCTGCCTGCAATGCGGGAGACCCAGGTTTGATCCCTGGGAAAGGAAAATCCCCCAGAGAAGGGAATGACAACCCACTCCAATATTCTTACCTGGAGAATTCCATGGACAGAGGAGTCTGGTGCACTGCAGTCCATGGGGTCGCAAAGAGTCCGACATGACTGAGGGAGTAACACTTTCATTTTTCTTCACCAGAAAGTTAGACAACCTATAAGCAGTTTGGGTGAACACTTAAGATACCTTTCTTGAAATTAAAATTAAACTCAAGAAAAAAAAGCAATTCCGAAAAATATTATTATGAGTTTATTTGAAGAGTTTCAAGTTTATCATTATAATCTCCACTCAAATGAATAGAAAATAAAATTTGTAGACAAACCAAGCAGAGTGCAAACCAGTGAAATACATTTTAATCCCCAAACTGAGGCTTATTTTCAGTTGGTGGCCTCATTTGAACACTGCAGTTTTCTCTTGCCATTTAATGGCAGTGCAGAATCTGGCAGCTGCTTTGTATCACAATTGTAAGCTGTCAAGGTAAGTAAAAGTAGGTATGAAACCTGATACCTTTGGTCAATTACAGGAACAGTTCTCTAACTGCAATTATGCAGTGAGCAAATAGTTCATGGCATTAATTCAAAAGATCCACTCTAGATTACTGAGGCTCTCAGCCCTGGTGGGAACTGTTATGTTACGGAGCAGGCTTTGGAGCCCCTATTTATCCAAATTGACAATGTTTTCATCTTGAATTTTTCATAGTGCCTCTCCATTTCAACTGTCAACTGACACACACATACAAAAGAAGATCCATCTTTATAGCTCTCCAAGTAATCATGCTTGGCTTTTTCTGCTTCGCAGTGCTGTAGATCAACATTTTGCTATATGCATTACTGACAAGCACAGATACTAAACTGTGAAAATTAAAAATGTGCTATAGACTCAAAATTCAGAAAAAGCTACCTTCCTAATGGCATTGTCTGGCATACACAACACCGAATGCAAAAAATCCTTTAAAAAGAGTGTAAACACTTTTTACATACAATGAACATACAAAATATGAACTTACGGCTGCCTGATAAAATCTTTTGTTAATGTCCAAACTTAATAGTTAAACAGATTTTTTTTTCAAGTATCTGTACGTATTTGTGCATACATTCAAAATTTACCTACCCCCAACGTCTCTCTCTTAATATACATATGTACATTTTAAACCTCTGATGATACTCTGATCCAGTAATTAACTACAACTTTCAGCTAATGAACATGAAATTAATTTGAAGTGTTGTAGGAGTATTTGAAACTTGTAAGTCTCTCAGATTTGCTTGTCTTTAGTAAAAAAAGGACTTCTGCTTACAAATTATCCCCATCCAGTTTGAGCTTTCCTGGTGGTTCAGACGGTAAAGAATTTGAATGCAATAACGGAGACCAGGTTAGACCCTTGGATTGGGAAGATCCCCTGAAGGAGGAATTGACAACCCACTCCAGTATTCTTGCTTGGAGAAACCCATTAACAGAAGAGCCTGGTGAGCTACAGTTCATGGGGTCACAAAAAGTCGGATTCAACTGAAGAACCAAGTGGGTTCACACACAGACACTTGTATTCCACTACTGGTATGTAACATTGACATCTACTCAAGTTATTTATTTCTTTATTTTTTAATAGAGACGTTTGCACTTTTATAGACTTTTGCTTCAAACTACTTTAGAAAACAGGAAAACATTTATAAAAATAGTAGAGTGATGAAAGCTCTTCTGAATTTTAAGAGAGACTATGACTTTCTCTTGTGGTGCCTGAGAGGTAGGAGCACAGATAGAACACACATGTAGGATAATTTCATCTAGTAGTTTTTTTACATTTTTTTTTTAAGTGGACCATTAAAAAAAAAAAAAAACTCTTTATTGGGTTTGCTGCAGTTTTGCTTCTGTTTTGTTTTGGTTTTTTGGCTGCATGGCTTGTGGGATCTTAGGCCCCTGATCAGGGATCAAGCCTGTACCGCCTGCATTGAAGGTGAAGTCTTAACCCCTAGATCACTAGGGAAGTCTCCATCTAGTAGTTTTTTAAGAAAGTATTAATTCTCAAATTTTTCCATTTTTGTGTTTGTAGATAAAATCTATTTTTTCCTCCAAGGATTCCAAACAATAACAATGTGTTTTTCAAATGTTTAAGTGTTAAGAAATTCATGTACATTCCCTAAAGGAGCCTAAACACAAGTTTCAAGTTTCTAAAGAGTAGTTATATATAATGAAAGAAAAATATTTTTTTTCACGCTATGGGAAAATCTGTTGCTAAAGTAACCATTGAGCTTTGTAGAATGTAAAAATCAATACTTGATTTTTTTTTTTTTTTGCCAGCAAGATGTTCTTGCAACTTGTTCACTACACAAAATGATTACTACTAATAGTAATATTATATATATATATTATATGTGTGTGTATATAATTTTTGCAAATAATTCTTTTGGTGCTGTCCAAAACTGTGAAAAGATTGTGCTACTTGATAGCAGCTTTTCTTGTTGATACAGCTCAAGAGTTCAAAATATAATGTTTTTTCACACATAGTAGGACTGAAATTATGCGTTGTAAAAACATTGTTGCTTCATTTTAAGGCAATGCAAAATACAAACAAAGCAAGCATTGCAAGCAAGAAAGGAAAATACTCAGATAACTGTTTCTGGGAGGGATCTGAAGGCCCAGTGTAACGGTTGATGTGGTATTACAACCAATTACAGGCATAACGTCTAGGGGACAGAAGGTGTGTTTTCAAATCTATTTGAGTAGAAAACAAAACTGAGCCCCATACAGAAAGCCAAAAATCCAGACGCACTGCTTCCCCTGTGGAATGGAGACTGGAAACAGTGCCCTTAGCCTGCTGCTAAGTCGCTTCAGTCATGTCCGACTCTGTGTGACCCCATAGACGGCAGCCCACCAGGTTCCCCTGCCCCTGGGATTCTCCAGGCAAGAACACTGGAGTGGGTTGCCATTTCCTTCTCCAATGCATAAAGTAAAAAGTGAAAGTGAAGTCGCTCAGTTGTGTCCAACTCTTAGTGACCCCATGGACTGCAGCCTTCCAGGCTCCTCCATCCATGGGATTTTCCAGGCAAAAGTACTAGAGTCGGGTGCCATTGCCTTCTCCAGCCCTTAGCCTAGAGAAGTGATGTTACCAACACAAACTGGAATACCAAGCAGGTGCCAAGTGATAATATTACCTCTGATTTCACATGACATCTATGGCAAGGCAGTTCTCATGAGAAACACACAATTAGTCTAGATTCTTTGAAAAGCTTATAACCCTAACAGGACAAGTGTTACCAACTGAAACACTTCTTACAGAAAGGGAGAACCCATCATTAGATCACCATAAAAAGTTACAGCGATACCAGGAAGCAAACTGCTAGGAGTGAGACCTAGCTGATTAAAAACAGGAGGTTTGTACTCTAAGAATGAAGTTTCTGAACGTCTAAATCAAGTATATTGGAAATGATCTCAGAGAAAGGAGACAAATCATTAAATAAAAATGAGACTGTATTAAAAATAGATTTTCTAAGTTAAAAAATCAAATCACCAGACATTTTAAACATTAGATTATCTAATGATGAATAAAGCATTAGCAGACTTAATTAATTAGAATATAGCTACACAATCACTGAATTTAGATCAGTGATGGAAAGAAACAGAATATATGAAAATGAATTTGAAAAATGGAGGCATGCAGGCAAAGTTCCAGCCTTTATCTATTAAAAGTTGCAGAAGCAGGTAATTGAGAAAATGTGAAGATATGTGATACTCTAATATAGTTTGTTAAAATTTTTCCAGGATTGAAGAAAGACAGGAGTGATCAGATTGAAGGTTTATACTGAGTTCCAAGCAGCACAAATAATAACAAATGCCCAGACAGACACACGGTGGTACAGGGGCTGAGCATCAGAGACAAAGGGGCAGCAGATGGCGTAGAGGTCACATGGGAGCATCAGTGAAATTCAGGTGCCAGTGCATACCTGAGGAAAATGAAGACAATGTCAGACAATAAGCAAACAAACAAAGAACCCAGATGAAGAAAATGCAAAGTAATTGTATACAACATTAATTGTAACAGTTGTCAAAGTTTTAAGGTTTTGACTGGTAAAAGTTGTTACATCTGGATAGGTATTGGCTGGAATTAAGAAGATGATAACACTAGTAAAAATTTTTAAAAGATGGACATTAAATGCTACATTTAAGCATGGGTGTTAAGCAGTTAAATGATAAACCTAAAAGTACACTGCTTTAATTTCAAAACAGAGAAAACAATATGGGAATCAAGGAAATGCAATCTATCCAACAGTGGGCAGGAAAGGGAGACATAAAAACAAAGCAAAAATACTGTTAATTAGAAACCACAAAACTAAGTCATAGAAATTATTTCACAAGGTCAGTCATAATAAAACAAAACTCCTCTTAATTTAAGGCCGAAAGTTACTTTCTCTTTTTTTAAACTCTATATTTTATATTGGAGTATAGCCAATTAATAACATTGTGATAGTTTTAGTTGAACAGTAAAGTGACCCAGCCATAAATATGCATGTATCCATTCTCCCCCAGACTCCCCTCCCATCCAGGCTGTAAGGCAGAAATTTTCTGAGTGAATAATAATAACCCGACAATGTGAAAATTATAAGATTCCTAACTGTCTATCAGTAAGAAACTGGCATAGAAAATTGTAGTGCATTTGTAAAATGGCACAGTATAAGGTATTTAAAGTGAATGCACTGGATCTACGTGTATTGACCTAAGATAAACCATGGAAACAATTTAGAAGGAAGTAAGATGCAAATGATACATATGGATTAATATCTCAGTGGATAAAAATCAAAGTTCAAACAGTGGCTTGCAAGCTTACATCATATTATCCCTGACTATCTAACTCTGCCAACTTCTCTTAGCATTCTCCCCTTAAATTACTGTGACCTGTTCACAACTGACCTTTTGCAGTGACTGAGCCAGTGTGTCTTCATGTCGATGCCTTTCACTCTGCCTGAGATGTTCTTCCTTCAGATTTACATATACCTGTTCTGCACTTCACTGAAGTCTGCTCATGGTCACCCATCAGGGAGGCTTTTCCTCCCCACTCTAGCATCACATCTCTGTTGTGGTCGTGCACTATTCCTTCATTATGTCCCCTGACATTCGATTAGATACTTAATTTTTAAATTTATATATTTTAAAACCATTTTATTGAAGTAGGGTTGGTACAAAAAGCTGTTTATCTGTAATGTACACAACTTGATGAGCCTGGTGACAGAGAAACCCAAAAGATGATTAAAAGGTGGTGGAGACTCATGGAGAAGAGAATGTGAGTGAAGATTTGTTAATCATGGGCAGAATAGGAGGTTAACCGACCATGTTCCATTGGTGTTAAAACACAGAATAAGTTTGCTGCTGCTGCTAAGTCACTTCAGTTGTGTCTGACTCTGTGCCACCCCATAGATGGCAGCCCACCAGGCTCCTCCGTCCCTGGGATTCTCCAGGCAAGAACACTGGAGTGGGTTGCCATTTCCTTCTCCAATGCATGAAAGTGAAAAGTGAAAGTGAAGTCGCTCAGTCGTGTCCGACTCCTTGCGACCCCATGGACTGCAGCCTACCAGGCTCCTCTGTCCATGGGATTGTCCAGGCAAGAGTACCCATTTCCTTCTCCACAGAATGAGTTTAAATGCTTAGAATTCTGATGAAAATACCTGTTTCTTGTGACAAGAGAGAGAGATGAAGAGAATATTGTTAAATTATTGTACTAGTAACTTGACTAATGGTAGATAATCTAGATAGAAAACATCTTTTTGAAGATAAGAAAACATAAATGGACCTATTTATGAATAATAATACCCACAAAATGTTGAAAGCAATAGCAGTAACTTCATTGCTGCTTAATTGTGGGACCAAGAGGCCTAGGTTTAAAGCTGAGCTTACACACAGCTTAATGACACGTAGATACTGACAGTCAAGCATTCTACTGAAGTATTTTCTGTTAAGCCTATTACATTTATTGATCAGTTGAATGCCTTCACTCATTAATTCATGCATTTATCATGTATTTAACTACAGACTTATTCATTAAGTAAATGGAGTAAAGCAGTAAGATAGAGTGAAATTAGCAAGAGTTAATTAGATCATTCATTCTTCACATTTAGAGTGCATATCATATGCCAGACACTAGGACTGTGGTTAATAAGTAAAGCTCCCTTTCCTTCAAGCAGATCACAAAATAAAAGAGGACTGTACATAAACGCATATTTAAGAAATCGGAATGAGTGCTACAGTAGATATGCGTTTGCATACTGCAGTGATGTCCAGTGGAAGGAGGAACCTACATCTTTTGCAGGCGTTCAAAAAAATGACATAACTGGTATTTCAGAGTGAAGGAACAGTGTGGCAAAAGCACAGAGATAAAACATTGTCACAACTAAACAACCCGGTAACAAAGTGAGCTTCAGGCAATTGAATTTAAGTCATCAAAATAACCAAACAAATATGGTTACTTCAAAATGTCAATTTTTAATGAAGCTATTTTGGTCATCAATGAAATTTCCTGTTCATTATCTGCCATCTTACCTCTTCTAAGAATGTGAAGACTTGCATTTGAAATACCACCACTCTTTGCTGCTGCTGCTGCTAAGTTGCTTCAGTCGTGTCCGACTCTGTGCGACCCCTTAAATGGCAGCCCACCAGGCTCCCCCATCCTTCGGATTCTCCAAGCAAGAACACTGGAGTGGGTCGCCATTTCCTTCTCCAATGCATGAAAGTGGATGTGAAGTCGCTCAGTCATGTCCGACTCTTAGCGACCCCACTTTTATACAGGACTATTAAGAGGTGTTTCCTATATGTTAAGTAAAATTTTATTCAGAAAATTTTAGTGCTTTTCATGACTTCTCTCTTGAGTTGTGGTTTCTTCAAAAGCATAAATGTACAGATTAACTGTACTGATTAATGACTTATTTTTCATAACAATTTTCTCCACTGCCTATCAGAATAAAAAGGTCATTATTGCCAAAGTATTTAGTCAATGGCTGAGAACTTAAACAGAAGTTTATCAATATTATCATGAATAATATTGGTACATTATTTAGTGTATAACCTTAGCTCAGTTATACTCAAAAAGATACACTCTCATCTATGACAAGAGAACTAAAAACCTGAATTAAAGAGACATTATTGGGCTTTCCGGGTGGTGCAGTGGTAAAGAATCTCCATGCCAATACAGGAGATACAAGAGACATGGGTTCGATCCCTGGGTTGGGAAGATCCCTGGAGTGAGAAATGGCAACCCACTTCAGTATTCTTGCCTGGAAAATTCCAAGGACAGAAGAAATGGGTGGAGAACAGTCCATGGGGTCACAAAGAGTCAGACATGACTGAGCAACTGAAGACATGCACAGATACACATGCCGTTACCCATGGAGCAAAGAAGAGGAAACAAAAGGAACTCCAGTAATCACCAATCCGCAGAATGACCTTCAATTTACGGCCTCACTATGCCAGAAATCCCATTAACCACAGGTGAAGCAAGAAAAAATATCAGTAACAACTCTCACCGCATATTTCCTGGAGATGAAGGCAGAGTTAATGAGAAAATGTTAGTAAAACATTTTAAGCTTCTTTGTAGGAGGACACTATATAAATACAGAGCAATATTATTAGTCATTTTAATGGGCTGGGAATTTTTACTGCTTGAGAATTCTACCCCGTTTGACTTACGCTGCTCTTGCATTGCTGTATATTCTTTGTTTTACAGCTTAGCAAAGGTATTTTAAATTTCTAACTTTCTATTATCTCTGAGTATTAGGGTTGTGCCAACCAGCACATCTGTACTTAAGAGTTCCAAAGGTAGAATCTGATATTTAATGACTTTTGAATTCCATGGCTGGGTAGCTGTGTTGAGAGACATTATTTATTATTGTGCTATGTACAAATGAAAATCACAGTGAAAAAGGCAAATGCTTATCTAGAAAATATAACTTCTTGGTTGGGTAGGTGGCTGCAGAAATCCCAGGGCAAAACCTTTTTATTAGAACTCAGGAGCCCCACTCCCCTTACTCTCTCAGTCAGTAACAGGCCAAGCAAACCATTTCAGGTTCAACCAAAGAGTAAAGCTTTCAAGGATGACAATCTACTCTTCATTCCAAGTAACTGCAAACAGTTACTAACTCAACATAACAGTTAGTTATGTTGAGGCCCTGATTAGTAAGGTGGTGTTAAACATTTCTTCGGGAACTAGATTTTACCAGTATATTTCAGAAAGTGAAACTTCAAAGCTGAGTTTGTGTGAATATATTCAGGGAGGCACATTTCACCTTTTCCTCTGATAGATATATCAAAGTGGGTAGTGCTGCTAGAATAAAAGATTTTGTAGTAAGAAAATTTCTTATTATTTTAAGGGCTGCCTCACACAGTGCTAACAGGCTTTCTCCTTTCTGACTCTTCCTGCTTGAAGCATACTGAAAGTATAGCAATAGGCATAAGGCCTTCCCCCATTGCTCATCTGTACTTTAAGTTTCTAAAGGTTTGACACCCACCCTCTTTATGTGGCCATTCATTGGTCATGTTTCTATATCACTCGAGTCGTGTATTTTTTCGCATTCTGTATCCCTCCATCTTCATGCTAACTTACAATGTCCACATCGATACCATCACTTTGGCCTTGCAGAACTTCATCCTTCTCAACTCAGGATACATTTTTTTGCCTCTCTTAACCTTCTCCTGTGACTGATCATTAGATCATATCATCTCTCAGACTATTCAGTTTCTGGAAAAAAAAAATCCTTTCTTTATACTTATTCCTTAAATGTGGAGCTTTCTTAGAGGTATGTTCTCAGCCCTATTCTTTCTGTTCTTGACACACTTCCCGGGTTCTGTTCATTCAAGACTGCAGTTTGGGGTACTTAGCTATCCCATATTCTTGCATAAATAAGCACACTCTTGCTACACATACCCACACAAAGACCCCTATACAACTTGTGGCTTATGTTGTTTAAGTTTATACATACATGTATAGTTTGTGTGTACGTCTAACTGTGATTTTCTTTACTTTAATCTTACTTGGGGTTTACTGAGTTTTGCGAGGCTACAAATTTAAAATTTTCATAGTATTTGGGAAGTGTTTGGTCATATTTTAAATTTTGCTCTCTGCCAGATGTCTCTCTTTTATCTTTTGGGAATTTCAGTTACTGTTCTATTGGAATGTTGAAAATTATTCCATATATTACTATGGTCTTGTTTTTCTTTTTAAAAAAGATTTATTATTCATAGTGAATAACTTCTACTCATCTAACTTCCTGGTTAATGATTCTTCTCCATCTCAAATCTTCTTTTGTGTCCTCTGTGTTTATTTTTTTTTTTCATTTCAGATATTGTATTTTGTAATCTCTAGAATTTTCATATCTTTTTCATAGTTTCCACTTTCTCACTGATATTACCTATGTACTCACATTTAGCAATTTTTCATTATTATTTCAACATATCTTCCTTTGATTATTTGAGCCTGTATATTATACATGTTGTCTACTAAATCCAAAATCGGTGCCTACTCAGAGTTTCTATAGACTTTTGTCGGCGGTGAGGGGGGTGGTGCTGGTCTTTTTGTATATTTTTTGTTTGAATATTAAGCATTGTAGACAATACCAGGTAGTGACTCTGGATTCTGTTTTGTTCTTCAGAAGGTTGTTTTTGTTTTGTTCCTTTTCTTTTAATAATCCAAGAACTTGCTGACCTTGAACTGCAAAACAGTGTACAACCTCGAATATCTCATATCAGACTTTTTATTTGAGTTTCCTCCTGATTGCTTTCCTGAGGTCCTTCATTCAGCTCTGTTGTTTAATAATTATGCAATTATTTATGCAGAGGTTATGTTCAGTTCAGTTCAGTCACTCAGTCATGTCCGACTCTTTGTGACCCCATGAATCGCAGCACGCCAGGCCTCCCTGTCCATCACAAACTCCCAGAATTCACTCAGACTCAAGTCCATCGAGTCAGTGATGCCATCCAGCCATCTCATCCTCTGGCGTCCCCTTCTCCTCCTGCCCTCAATCCCTCCCAGCATCAGGGTCTTTTCCAATGAGTCAGCTCTTCGCAGGAGGTGGCCAAAGTTCTGGAGTTTCAGCTTTAGCATCATTCCTTCCAAAGAAATCCCAGGGCTGATCTCCTTCAGAATGGACTGGTTGGATCTCCTTGCAGTCCAAGGGACTCTCAAGAGTCTTCTCCAGAGGTTATGTTGAGACACCCAAAGCCAGAAAGGATTCCACTCTTTGCCACCTCAGTGTTGCTCAGGCTGAGGAATGCACTCAAAATGCAGCACAATTACACGTCTTTCCAGAGTTTCTTTTTTCATGGTACTGCCAGGTCCCCTGGAGAAGGAAATGGCAACCCACTCCAGTTGCCTGGAGAACCCCCGTGGACAGAGGAGCCTTATAGGCTACAGTCCATGGGGTCGCAAGAGTCGGACACGACTTAGCAACTACACCACCAGCACCACCAACCTCGCATCTCCTCCACACGTGTACAGTTTAGAACTTGTTCAACCTGTGTGTATTGTCTCAGCCGTTTGGCATGTGTTTTCTCTATGAGTGAGACTTCCTCACTTTAACAATATTGTTCTATAGTGTTTAGTTGCTCTGTTGGTTGCCCTTAAACTAAGTCTACCCGCTCCACACCTCCAGTTGGCAAAACTCTGTTTGAACTGCCTAGGTTTGAGAGAATGCGAATATCCTTGGTTCAAAAAAAGCAAAAGTTCTTTTTACTTGATGTAGCAGGTGATTTTCATAAACAAACACTTCACACTTTGTTGCTGGCATTTGGCCACTTTTCTATATGCTGAATTGATCATTTTACTATTTTTGTCTATGTTTATTTTTAGATCCTACAGATAAGAATTGCCTGATTTCTTCACACTGCCCTTAGAAAAAGTTGAGCCCAGATTACCATTTTAAAATACAAATATTTAGTCTTCAATTTTGTTGAAAATTTGTTTTGAGGTGCAAAAGCAAATCACCTCACCTTCAAATTCCTTAAAGGCTAAAAATAATCCCCTTAATTGTTATGATCGGCAAAAAGAGTGACCTGGTTATATTACAGATAAGAAAATACAAACAAGATCTAACCACTAATTTTTATAAACTTTTTTTTATTTTATGCTTTACTTATCTATTTGATAAGGACTTTTACAGTGCTGATTTTTCTCCAAAGAGCTACTTTTGGAATTGATGGCCATACATGCTCAAGTGGCACTGCAGAATGACCACCTCTAGGAGCCTTTCCTTCCCTCCTCTGAACATCAGTACAGCTCGTACCTGCTTCAAACATGTCTGCCTCCGCCTTGTTAAAATAAGCTCATTAAGCAAAGAGCATAAAATCTATGTGTTTCTGAATGCGGCATAGTACACAAACAGAGAAGATACCAACTAGACCACTATATGGGGTCAGTTTTCACCTCCTCACTGTGTAGGACTTTATTTTTAGTCACTTTACTCATGTTGCTCATGCCCTACATTTACCAGCAGAGCAAGTTTCTAAATAGTATATCCAAGTTTCTAAATAGTATATCTTATCGGGGTCAGGACGATAAGAGATAGCAGGGCATGCATTCCCATCTTTGGTTCAGAATATGTGGTCAAGTGAGTCATTGCTAAGTATTGAAAAGAAAGTTCCTAAACTATGAGTTATTTAAGGTTTTGTAAACTTAGAAACTCTCTAGTAGATAACAGTAAAACTCTACTTCCTCTTTTACTGTTATGTTTTGTCTCACTTTACTTATACCTAAAAGAAAAATCTCTTACATAATTGAGGCAATCTGTTGTGATATCTGAGTGAAACTCATTGCAAAATACTCATACATATTTGAAGAAGTAAAAACAGCATAACAGTTATCAGCATCACGTGTGATGTTTTTGACATAATTCAGTTGTTGTCTTTTCATGCCCCTAAACTGTCACTAACTTTACATTACATATCTGTTTTGTATTATTTTTCTTAGTAAAGCAAGAAAGGAAGCTGTAGCAAGGAAGCAGTAAATTGCTTTTTAAAAATTGCCTTTTTTTAAATTAAAATTAAAAATTTTGGCAATTAACTTTTCCTTGTATTATGAAAAGCAGGTATTGATAAACTAAAAACTCCTCTGTGTTTCCTCTTTCAATATTAAAGCAATCTAAGAAGTTTTAGTTGTGCTCTTCAGGCTAAATTCTCTGTACACGTGTCCCTATTAAGATCAATTGCAGTGCCTTTTTCTTGAAAGGACTCCAAGTAAACAGCAGTAAATCATGCAGCTTGTTTTCCAGCATTGCAAATCTGCATAGGAATAACAGTAAACAGTAGATTGAAAACAGTTCTCTGAAACTCGAGAGAATAAAATCAATTCAGAGGACATGCAATAATGAGCTATACTGCAAAGCTCGGCTTAAAGAAGATACCTTTGTTTAGGAACAATATTTGACAGTTTTTTAGATTTATTTTTTTATTGCCACATGGTTAAGGGTTTTCTTTGAAAATATTGACCAAAATACAATTGAGCACATTTCATATCAAAATGTAGCAGAGACAAATCAATGCAAATACATATTATCACAACCTAGTCAGATAAATCCTTTTAGATGTAAGCAGAATGACAACATCGACATTTGTAAATCCTTGCCTTTCAATGGCATGCTTGCATGCTAAGTCACTTCAGTCCTGTCTGACTCTTTGAGACCCCATGGACTGTAGCCCACCAGGTTCCTTTGTCCATGGGATTCTCTACACAAGAATACTGGAGTGGGTTGCCATGCTCTCCTCCAGGGGATCTTCCTGACACAGGGATCAAGCCAGCATCTCTTATGTCTCCTACATTGGCAGGGGGATTCTTTATCACTAGTACCACCTGGGAAGCCCCATTATTTTTTTTAAAAAAATGACATTAATTACTAGAAATTTACATGTATGAGATAGGAAACTTGTATTGTTGTTTTCCACACATTAATTAAAGACATTTCATCAGCTTAGTGATTTTTGGCCACTGCCTTAGTGGCACATTACTCTTTTATATTTTTCTTTTAATTTTTTTTGACCGAAAAAAATCACCAAAATTTAAAAACTGAAGGATGATGAGGGTATGAAATACGCACAGCAACATGTTTTCCAACAAAAATTCCTTCAGGTGGTGCCAATCTTTATAAAGCTGCAAAAAAATTAAAATTTTAATGTTATAACAGATAATACTTCAGGCTGAGTGCCAAACCCTTTCCAATCAAGATCAAAACAATTCTGAAAGATAATGAATCAATAAGGAATGCTTTCTGATGGTATTAACATCATTAAGTTTAAATCAGCTTTCAAAATGTAATTCTGAGTTTAGTTCAAAGAATTCTTGATAATGTAAATAAGACACAAGTTGGTCACGTGTGTATGCAAGCTATCAATAGTTAGTGATCTCGGTAGAAATTTTATTTGTTGTTAGGAACTCCCTGAAATCTTTAAAGGCTGAAATGAGAAAATGTGTATTTATTTTTATTAAATAATCTCACAACTCACAATGACTCCATAATGCAGGATTATAGATTATAACATATGCTTAGTCAGAGAATGAAAATTTCTGAAACTGTGAGATTTCACAGTGTTACAATGTAAGTTAGGTCCCTATTTATATAGTATATAGTATACTATATGTATATGTATATAGTCTACTATATACAACAGCTATTTAAAATTTTCACTGCTAAATAGAGGCTGGTGAGAAATCAGACAAGTTAAAAAAAAAATTCCAACCAAGCAAAGCCAGTGTACCCTGAATAATCCACCTTTGTTTTGTTTTTCTGTTACTATTTTCTCATACTTCTTGAAGGGATAGATTAAAAAAATTTTGCATTAGCCAAACATTCTTCTTTTACCTTCCACTTACTAAAACTAAATAGATAGATGGATAAATAGATAAATAGATTCTAAAATAATATTGGGCAAATGTAATATACCCAAGGATTCCAGAAAAAAATTTGCTCTCTTGAAGATAAACAAAATCACCACAAAGCATGATCACCATTCCCCTGACCGCAGGAGAATCTTTATATGTGTTTGTACTGTTTTAGTGTGTATTTGGTTTCAGTTTTGTTTTTCTAATGGTCTTACGTCTGTGACCACATTGCTGTCTCCAACTAATGTTTTACTTGGTAGCGTGTCATTGCTGGAAATGGAGCAGTATGCTTTTTCAGTTCATGAATACAGTATTTACTGAAAAGGGGTATTTTCTGCTATGATAATTTTCCTGGCCAGACAGAGTCGAACAATAAACATTTGTTTTACTTCTGATCCCCACAACAAGGAGACGTCTGCCAAAACTGTGGTTGTGAAAAGCATTTCCTCAGAAAGGGATAAGGGTATAACCATAAATTTAATTGTATACTCTAGTCTCGAAAATGACTCAGAATCACCAACTCTCAGCCAAACTTCCCCTTCCTTTTTTTCCCCCCTTTCCTTCCATTTAATAAAACCATGAACTCTGAGCAGAGGAGGCAATAGGGGACTTTATCAAACAAATCTCAGTTATAAAACTGTCACCCAACGTTAAAACATTTTGTTATAATGAAAGTGAGAAGTGAAAATATTTCTGACTACATTGTTGGTAAGGGAGAGACCTGTGTTATTTTCTGGGTCCATTTTTGCTTAAGAAATTGCATGAATGATACTGCCTCTAAAACTTTGGGGCTCTCTGAGATACACATAAAAGAAGAGAGAGTCATTTCCCCCTCCACCTGATACTTTAATTAAATAAATAATTATGGTACATCTGGCTAGGTCCTTCTAGTTGGAGAGTTAGAGCCTTTGAGGCCAACTACTTCTAATCTTAGCGGTCAGATGGTAGGAATCCAAAGTACATGGAAGGTCAAATACTCGTATTGGAGATGATATAATAATAGAATCAAATAATAGATGATAGAATAAAAATCCCAATGTTAGAAAGAACTTGTGGATCAAGATTTCATTGTTTTTTAAAACTCTCCTTATACCTTTCTGCCCTATCTTTGCTGCTAAAAGGGTTGAATACTGTATTCATTGTCTCTTGTACCTTTTCCATCTTTGAATACCTTGTGCTTAGTCACTCAGTCGTGTCCGACTGTTTGCAACCCCATGGACTGTAGCCTGCCAGCCTCCTCTGTCCATGGGGATTCTCCAGGCAAGAATACTGGAATGGGTTGCCATGCTGCCGTCCAGGGGATCTTCCCAACCCAGGGATCGAATCCAGGTCTCCCACATTGCAGGCGGACAGTACCGCCTAAGCCACCAGGGAACCCATGAATACTGCAGTGAGTAGCCTATCCCTTCTCCAGATGATCTTCCTGACCCAGGAATCAAACGAGTCTCCTGCACTACAGGTGGATTCTTCACCAGCTGAGTTACCAGGGAAGCCCTGAATTGAATATCTTATCTTTTAATATTATTCATTTCAACTCTTGTCTCCATAACACATCTCGTTCCTGGTTATTCTCTTTGGAACTTGGTCCAATGTATCATTTCAGATGTTCTCGGATTTGAACACAGTTCTCCAAATTTATCAAGGAATAAAATTAGAAACAATGCTTTCCTATAATTAGGATTCAAAAACACTATTGTCTGTTGGTTTATAATGTTATTCAAGTCTTCTATTTTTATGTTGATTTTCTCTCTAGCTGTTCCATTCATTATTAACAGGGGAGTATTGATATCCAAATATTTTTAGTTGAACTGTCAGAATTTCTTCCTTCAATTCTGACATCACTTAAACCTATCACATCAGGAGTTAGAGTTTCATTTTATGAATTTGGGGGAGACACAAACATTCAGTTTCTAACTGAAAATCTGAAAAGTCCTACTAGCATCATACTTCATGGTGAATTTCTTTTTCCTAATCTTAGACGTAAAGCAGATATATACTGCCATTTCTGTTCAACATTGTACTATAGATTTTATCCAGGAAAACTAAGCCAAAAAATAAAAGAACAAAGCATTTAAATTGAATGGAAAATGTAAATCTATGTCTATTTGCAGATGACACAATACTGTATATAAAAAATTATAAGGACAGCAATTCAAAATGCTTAAGAGATAATAAATCAGGATGAAAGAATATCAACTGATATACAAAATTCAATTGTATTTCTGTATACTGTCAATGAACAACCCAAAAATGAAATAAGGAAAACAATTCCAGTTCTAATAACATTTAAAATATATATAAGAACAAATCTAATGAAAGAAGTTCAAGACTTGTATACTTACAACTACAAAACATCATTGAAAGAAATTAAAGATGATCTAAATAAAAAGGAATATATCTGTATTCAAGAATTGGAAGACTTGATATTGTTAGTATGACAAATTTATCTACAGTATTCTAAGTGAATGAGGCCCCAAACAAAAGGCCACATATTATGAGTCTACTTATATGAAATATCAAGAAGAGGCAAGCCCAGAGACAGAAGTAAACAATATTTGGAAGAGGGAAATTGAGAGGAGTTACAGCTAATATTTGGTGTGCATTTTCATTTTGGGGTGATGAAAATGTTCTGGAATTAGATAACAGGGGTGGTTGCATGAATGCATGAAAAAGCACTGAATTATATACTTTAGAAAGTGTAATTATATGGTATATGAATAGTGTCTCTAAGCTGTTCTTGTTGACAAACCATTTTTGGTGTGTATTTGAATATTTCTCTATGCCTTCACTAAAACATAAAACTGTCCACAGTAATGGAGGTCTTTATTTCAGATATACTTGCATGATACACAGATGCTGTGATAAATACTCTCTACATAAATAAAACCCTTAAAAAAAAATTGATCCCTTGGCCTTTCTTCAAAGTAGTCCTTTAGGTTCCACTTAGGGAAATGTTTCTGATCTCTAGCATGCTCTGAAAATTGCTCTTTTAAAAAAAAATTGTAATGCCAAGAATTATATAACTCTCTTATGGAGCACTTAATACATTTTATGTTCTTTCTCAAGTACAAAGATAAAGAGAAAGCTTTTATTATGGCCTTTTGAAAGAAAGATTTAGTTAGTTCCCAACAAGGGCCAAACTGAGCAAGTGATCCTACATGTAGAGTGCAATTTTATCTTCATTGACACCGTTTAAACACAGTATAAATTTCACTGTTCTAACATTTTATATGGAAAGTCATGTAGGATACACTTTCCCTCATGTCTTCTTCGCACACTAATAGACTTAGTATAATGGAGTGCGGGACGTGTACCTTTGTTATTTATTTAATGCTTGTGGTGGTGAAAGTTGCTCAGTCATGTCTAGCTCTTTGAAACCCATGGACCATATGGTCCATGGAATTTTCCAGGCCAGAATATTGGAGTGGGTAGCTGTTTCCTCCTCCAGGGGATCTTCCCAACCCAGGGATCGAACCCAGGTCTCCTGCATTGCAGGCAGATTCATTACCAGCTGAGCCACCAGGGAAGCCCATTTAATGCTTGTAATATGAATAAAAGTATAACAAGGTAGGTGGAAACATGATTTATCTATCCAGTGCGTTTGTGTGAATATTTGTTGTTTAGTTGCTTAGTCGTGTCCAACTCTTTGTGACTCATGGACTGCAGCACACCAGGCTTCCCTATCCTTCACTATCTTCCGTGGTTTGCTGAAAGTGATGTCCATTAAGTCAGTGATGTCATCCAATGATCACATCCCCTGTCATTCCCTTCTCCTGGCTTCAGTCATTCCCAGCATCAGGGTCTTTTCCAATGAGTTGGCTCTTCATATCAGGTGGCCAAAGTATTGGAGCTTCAACTTTAACATCAATCCTTCGAATGCATATTCAGGACTGATTTCCTTTAGAGGTGACTGGTTTGATCTCCTTGCTGTCCAGGGGACTCTCAATAGTCTTCTGCAACACCACAGTTTGGAGGCATCAATTCTTCAGTGCTCAGCCTTTTTTATTGTCCAGCTCTCACACCCACACATGACTACTGGAAAAATCATAGCTTTGAATAGATGGACCTTTGTTGGCAAAATAATGTCTCTTATTTTTAATATACTGTCTAGGTTTGTCATTGCTTTTCTTCCAAGGAGCAAGAGTCTTTTAATTTCATAGCTGCAGTCACTGTCCACAGTGATTTTGGAGCCCAAGAAAATAAGGTCAATCACTGTTTCCACTGTTTCCCCATCTATTTGCCATGAAGCGATGGGACCAGATGCCATGATCTTCGGTTGAATTTGAGCCACCTTTTTCACTCTCTTCTTTCACTTTCATCAAGAGGCTCTTTAGTTCCTCTTCACTTTCTGCCATAAGGGTGGTGTCATCTTCATATCTGAGGTTATTGATATTTCTCCCGGCAATCTTGATTCCAGCTTGTGCTTCTTCCAGCCCAGCATTTCTCATGATGTACTTTGCATATAAGTTAAATAAGCAGGGTGACAATATACAGGCTTGATGTACTCCTTTCTCAATTTGGAACCAGTCTGTTGTTCCATGTCCAGTTCTAACTGTTGCTTCTTGACCTGCATAGAGATTTCTCAGGAGGCAGGTCAGGTGGTCTGGTATTCCCATCTCTGTAAGAATTTTCTGCAGTTTGTTGTGAAATCACTTCTTACTTTTACAAAATCTACTGAAGGTGATGTGCAGCAAAATCATGTCATCAAATAAAGATATGTTAAAAATATGAGGAAGTATTATCAAGAGAATGACTTAAATAGACCCAAAGCTGTTAAACACTCTCATCACTTAATGACTAAATTACTGAAATGTCTCCAAATAAGATTCTCACCCTCTAACCTAGTCCACTTAGCACATTCTTTATGCATCCAATACATTTAAATTCCTGAAATACTTTTTTACTAAGACCTATAAAATCTTAAAATAATGATCATACTTAGGGCTTTTGTAACTTTTTTCATATAAATTATCTCATCTAACTTTACAATAACCCTAAGAGGCAGGCAGAACAGTTGATATATCTTTAACAGTGAAGAATACCATGATACAGAAATAGAAAGTTACTGATCAAAAATATGTCAAGTACAAATAAGTTTCAGGTGAAAAGTGTGGAAAAAGGTATACCAGACAGTAATCAGAAGAAAGTAGATTTCAGAGCAATAAACATCATATATTGTATTTTATAGGGCTAAAGGGTCAATTCATGAAGAAGCCATCATGATAGTAAATGCATACACAGCTAACAACACAGCTTCAAAATATATAAAGTTTAAGCTATTTTAAAGAAACATAGCCAATTACAGTTAATTTGTAGATAATAGTCACAGTTATGGTAAGAATCTTCAATACTTCTCTCTCAGTAATTGAGATAGCTAGTAGCAAATTAGTAAGGGTGTCGAAACCCCGGAAAACACTAATTGCATTTATAGATCACATAATAGCAGAATAATTCACATTCTTTTCAAGATCACATGGATCATTTGCCAAGACAGAACATATTCTGGGTCAGAAAATAAGTCATATTAAATTTTATAAATTGAAATCAAACTGTACATCCTGGACCTTGTAGAATTAAAATACAGACAAGTAGTAGAAATATATGTGAAAAAATCTGAAAATATTAAAAAAATAAAACTTGTATTTGTAAATAGCCCATTTGGTGAAAAACACAACATAATAAATAACTAAGTTGAATGAAAACTCACAGTATTTAAAAATTTATGAGATGCTGTTAAATTAGTGCTTAGAGTGAAATGTGTAGCATCAAATACTTAATTAGAAAAGGAGAAAAGTCAGGTATCAGTTATCTAAGCTTCCACATTAAACAGCTACTAAAAGGAAGTAAGTTGAAACCAAAATAAGCAAGAAGGAAGGAAACAGTAAAGATGCAAGCATAAATTAATGAAATCGAAAGCAGAAAATCAACAGACAAAATCAATAAAACAGACAGTTTTTTTTAAGATAAAGTTAATAAGCTTATAGTCAGACCAAAAAAGAGAGAGAGAGAGAGAGGATACAGATTATCAATATCAAGAATAAAAAAAGAAGTGGGGAGGAGAAACGACAGATTCTGAGGTTTTTAAAGTATGAGAAATATTAGGAAATGTTTTATGTCCTTCTGTCCCTAGATAAACTGGACAAATTCCTTGAAAGCTATGAAGTACCAAAGCTCATGGGGAAAAAATAATCCAAATAGTCTATGTGTATTAAAGAACTTGAGCTATGAAAGCTCCATTGATGAAATCTGTAAAAATAATATAAATTCTGTAAAAGCTTTCTCTGGAAAGGGAAAAGGAAGGGATCTTTCCCAATTTACTTTATGACAACATAATTACTCGGTTACCAAAACCGCAGGAAGACATTTCAAGATAAGTCAGCTATAGGCCATTACATGATCTCTCTTGAGCATAAATACAAAACTTATCAGGACAGTTTTATTAAGTAGAACTCAGTGACACATAGTATGGATAATAGGTCATAACAAGGCATGTTTCATTTTGGACATGCAGGATTCATTTAACAATTGAAAATCAGTGTAATTTGCCGTATCAATGTACAAAAGAAATAAAACCATACAATCATGTCATTAGATGCAAAAAAGCTTAACCTGCATTCCTTACAAAAACTCTCAACAAGCTAAGAATATAAAGGAACATCTTCAGTCTCATAAAGGGCATCTACAAACAGTGTATGGTTAGCAATAAAATACGTTAACCTATTAAAAGACAGTAATTTGGTTTCTGGTTTTGGGTATTATGAATAAAGTTTCTATAAATATTCACAGGTGGATTTTTGTATGTACATAAGTGTTAACTTCTCCTGGGTAAACATTTAGGAGTGAATTTTATGGCCCTTAGGATAAATGTATATTTAAGTTTGTTAGACAAACTTCCAAACCATTTTCCAGTTTGCATTCCCACCGGCAATTTCTGAGCATCTGAGCTCACATCCTTGCTGGTACTTGGTGTAGTGTGGAGAACAATTCTACAATACCCCACTGCCTTTCAGTGTCTCATTGGATCATTGCTTCAAGGACTTTTTAATCCCTCCAGGAGAGATCTTTAAACATTGTGGATGAAGGATTCCCTGTGAGGCTTGAATTTCCTGAGGGGTGTGTTGGCAGTCTGCTTGCTGGGCTCTTATGTGATTGCTATCAGACTAGATCTGTCAATTTCAGGAGATGCCATGTTACTGTTCCTTTAGATAACCAACTCTCTGCTGTTGTCTGCTCTTTAATCTCTGATATCTTTTCCTTAATGGTGTTCAACAAAACTCCCTGAATGTTATTAAATGTAGTGAGGAGATTTAGAAACCACTGCCACTGGCCAATGATTGTAGTTCTAACAGGAGCGCAGCCTCCTCTTGTATTCTTAAATCTCTCAAAATGGTTGGATAAAGCTCCTACCAGCTGTCTCTTAAAGGCACATGGTCATTCTAGAAGTAACAAACCCCTTCTTTTAGATGTTTTTGGCACTTTTTCTGCAGGTTACCAGGTGGTTATTGAGTAATAAGGAGAAAAAAATGGAAACCAACCCTTTGAACCTAGAGGATGGAGTAGCTTTCCTCAAAGGTTATTTTAGACAGCAGGCGGTAGAACATTGAGATCCCTGTTGTTGCTGGTTCATAAGACACTGTAGCTTATTATGCATATCCAGACATTTACAGATAAACAGTGGCATAGAGCACTACTCTTTGCGGAGAAATGTCACTGTCCAACTTTGAGAATACTTCAGGGAATTAAATAGAAGTACTATAAAAATTATTGAGTTTTTTTTGATGGAGAAACTATATGGCAATTAAGAGTTCTATTGCATCTTTTTATGAAGAATGATTTTCCTAGTCAATTGTTCATCATTATGGTTATAATGCTACTTCTGATATTTGTGTCATAGATATTTTCTAATATTGCTGGAGGCTTTTGAATGCAAAACTTCAAATCATACAGATAATTCAAAAAGGACACTCAGTAGCAAAAGCTCTAATCTTTTCAGAAATTTTCAGTAGTGTCTGAAACTTTTGACTTAAAGGTTATTCATATGTGTATAAAATAGATATATTCAGTAGCAGAAATCTTGATATGCATATTTTTTAACTTTTTATTTTGTATTGGGATATAGCTAATTAACAAGCAATGTTGTGAGTTTCAGGTGAACAGTGAAGGGGGTCAGCCATACATATACATGTATCTATTCTCCCCCAAACTCCCCTCCCATCCAGGCTGCCACATAACGTTGAGCAGTTTCCTGTGATATACAGTAAGTCCTTGTGGGTTATCCATTTCAGATATAGCAATGTGTGCATGTTGATGCCAAACTCCCTAATTATCCCTTCCCCACCATCCTTCCTTCTACGACATAAATTCATTCTCTTAAGTATGTGAGTCTCTCTGTTTCGTAAGTGCATTTGTATCATTTATTTTTAGATTCCACATATAAGGGATGCCGTATATTTTTTCCTTCTCTGTCTGACTTCACTCAGTATGACCATCTCTAGGTCCATCCATGTGGCTGCAAATGGCATTATTTTATTCTCTTTTATTGGCTGACTAAAGTTCCACTGTATATACGTGCCACATCTTCTTTGTCCATTTCTCTGTCAATGGACAATTAGGTTACTTCCCTGTCTTAGCTATTGTAAACAGATATATGCCCAGGAGTGGGCTTTCAGGGACACATCGTAGCTGTATTTTAATCCATACTGTTCTCCATAGTGATTTTACCATTTACATTCCTACCGATAGTGGAGGAGGATTCCCTTCTCTCCCCATCCTCTCCAGCATTTATTGTTTGTGAATTTTTTGATGATAGCCATTCTAGCTGGTGTGAGATGACATCTCATTGTAGTTTTGATTTGCATTTCTCAAATAATTAGTGATGTTGAACATCTTTTCATGTGCCTCTTGGCCTTCTGTATGTTGTCTTTGGAGAAATGTGTATTTAGATTTTTGCTCATTTTTTGAGTGGGCTGTTTGTTTTAATGGTGTTAAGCCTTACATATGTGCTAAATTGCTTCAGTCATGTCCCACTGTTTGTGACCCCATGGACTGTAGCCCACCAGGCTCCTCTGTCCATGGGATTCTCCAGGCAAGAAAACTAGAGTGGATTGCCATGCCCTTCTCCAGGGGATCTTCCTAACCCAGGGACTGAACCTGTGTCTCTTATGTCTCCTGCACTGGCAGGAAGCCCTGTGAGTTGTGTGTAAATTTTGGAGACTAATCCTTTGTTGGTCACATCAACAAATATGCAAATACTTTCTCCCAATCTGTGGAATGTCTTTTTGTTTTGTTTATGTTGCTTCCTTTGCTGTGCAAAAGCTTTTGAGGGTAAGTAGGTCCCATTTGTTTATTTTTGTTTTTACGCCCATTATTCTGGGAGACAGATCAAAAAAAATACTGCAATTTATGTCAGAGAGTATTCTGCCTATGTTTTCTTATGTTTTAAAGTGTGGTCTTTAATTCATCCTGAGCTTATTTTTGTGTATGGTGTGAAAGAATGATCTAATTTCATTTTTTTCTTTACATGTAGTTGTCCAGTTTTCCAACCACCATTTGCTGAAAAGACTGTCTTTGAAACATTGTGTAGGCTTGCCTCTTCTGCCATAGATTAATCCATCATAGGTGCATGGGTTGATATATATAATTTTTAAATCAAAACAGTTATCTCAAAAATCTGGCTATTGATTTTTTTCTTATTTTATGGAGTAACGAAGACTTGTGAAATACATGGAGGAAATGAAGGAATGTCAGTGGCAGTCATTTTATTTTTTTTCTTTTAAATTCTTAATTGAAGGAACCGATGATCTGAAGATAATGTTGCCATTTCTGGCACTGTGGCAGCTGACTGCTTTTCTGATGAAGGGCACCTCAGCCTGAGATTGGTGCCGCAAGTTAATTCTCTGTGTCCTCTTCTGACCGGGAGCAGAAGGGTAGCAGGACAAAGGCAGACGTGAAGGGGAAGAAACCAGTGCCTTAGTTAGTTCCCCTCAGTCTGTGTGTTCTCTATTTTTTTTTCACGTCTAAACACTTGTCTCTGTAGTTGAATTGTAAGCTCCTTGAGAACAAGGACTTCAGCTTCCCTGATTAGCCATAGGTGGTGACCATCATGCACTGGTTGTATTGAGTTGACTGCAGTAGGGTTTCTCCACCAGTACTGTTGCAGGGGCGTGGGAAGCTAAGGTCTTTCTCCAAGCATGCACCTTTATGTTTCCAGGAGAAGCTCCCTCCAATTGTTCACCACATCTGGGGTCCTTTTATCACTTCTCATTCTCCTTTCTCTCTTTGCATTAGCTAGCACTATTTTCCAGTTCCACTGTCTTATAACTCTGTCTTCTCTTGATCTCCATAACATCATACCTGAACATTCTTCTATCCAATGAGCTGCTTCCTTTTGTCTCCTAAACATAGCTCTCCCCTAAGACTCTATCCTCTGGAACAGTATGAAATGGTAGAAAGAATGCACATTATTATGTGTCCCTTAAAAATACATGTTAGTCAGAAATTTTCCCAAGACTTAGGACTATGTAACTTTTTACACACAGTATATGCTTATAAATACTTGTTGATAATGAGGATTTGGGGGTAAGACTAGCTTGTTTAGAATAAAGGAACAAATAACATTACTTTCCAGGGTCTCTGCCAGGAACAGAAATATACCTAGGATTCTGTTTACCTGGATTGTGCCAAAGTGGTATGGAAGCAATTTAGAATATCTGGATTACTAAAGAAAGAAAAAAAGAATCAACACCTTTGGCAGTAGATGGAGAGATATTTAAGCATGGTAGCAGGAATAAGAGAATTGGAAATGTCCACTATAAACACATTAAAATGCATTATAAGGTACAGTTAACCATGATACTTATATTTTATACACATGCTAAAGAAATACAAAATTGCAAAGTCATTCATCTGAATTTTGTCAATGAAGGAAATAGTGGGTCTAGTCACTACCATTAGACCAAGATAATAGTATTTCTCACTCATAATCTTCCAAGGGGACTCTAGAAATTTAAATTACATTTGTAGCTGGAGCTGGAAACAGACAAACAAAAAATTGCCAAGTATAGTAATTGGAATTTTGTTAATGACACGATAATAGATGCCCAGAAAATTGTTGATTGCCTGGCACACAACTGCTCACTGACCAAATAACAACTCAGGGCTTACTGCCAAATGAGTAGCTTAAGATTCTTCTTTTCATTCCTCTATCCCAACCGGTAGTCTTTTCATTCTCTATTTTTAATGAGATATTTAGTGTGGGCTTATGCATACAAATACAACTTTGTAAACTCTTATACAAATAAATGACTCTGGGATTTTGTGTAGGACAAAACTAAGCTTATCAGATTCAGTAAGAATACATGTTTGAACATGGTTTAAAATACAATTACATGTTGTCTATTTTTCATCTTAAATTTTATATTATTGTAAGTTCTTAATATAGAGTTTTCTTCCTTTCATAATTATTTCTAATTATTCTTAACTATGTTCCATGTATAGTAAATGCTATTTAGTTTCATTTTTGTTTCTGGATTATAAATGATTATGATTGGAAGGAAGGTTTTCTAAAATTTTTAAACACCATTTTATTTTGGGCCTGCTTACAAAGGAAAGAATCCTTAAAATATTCCAGTTGAAAAAAATAATAAGCTACTGTCAGCAGGCTGACTTGTTTTGGTTTGGACTTCTCTGTATTTTAAGGTATATTTTACCTTGGAAGGGGCCTAACCTCTCATGATTCTTGCTGGCCTGTTTCTCTGCTGCTACCTCCAACTCCAGGTGTTTATGGAAAAGTTTAGCACTTTTAAAACGTTGGCTTGTCTGATAAGGTCTTCCCTCAGTTATTTTAAGCCAAGCAGGAAAGGAGCTGCCGCTGAACACCTGGCAGCTTTACTCTTCTTATTTACTACCAGGGCTGGAACACACATACACACAAAAATAATCACCCACCACGTTTCAGGCCTTCCCAAGGGTAGGCTGCTGGAAGTGGTGCGTGGTGTCAGGAGCGTGGATTCAGAGTCAGATGCCAGAAACGCAGTCCCGACTCTGCTGTTGCTCTCTGATCAGCTTTGGGAAATGTTTCCAATCTCTCTAAAACCTGTAAAATGGAGAAGAAAAAAGTTTGGATCACTTGAGGTTATCTTCAGATTAAATAAGGCCATCAGTGTGAAATCAGTGTTAGCATAGTGACTGGTGCATAGTATATGCTCATATGTGTTAGCTATTATTACTTTAGCCCCACTTTTTAAAAAGATAAGCATTGTTCAATAGGTATAATCAACATGCTGGAGCTTCCCAAGTGTCACTAGTGGTAAAGAACCTGCCTTCCAATGTAAAAGACTTAAGAGACCTGTTTAGATCCCTGCGTCAGGAAGATCCCCTGGAGGAAGGCATGGCAACCTACTTCAGTATTCTTGCCTGGAGCATCCCATAGACAGAGGAGTCTGGCAGGCTACAGTCCATAGGGTAGCATAGAGTCAGACACGATCGAAGCGACTTAGCACACAGCACACAATTCACATACTATAAAATTTACCCTTTAAAAGAGTACAGCTTAGTTGGTTTTGTATATTAATAACGTTGTTCAGCCATCACCACTAAATCCAAGATATTTTCATCATCCCAGAGAGAAACCATTTGTATTTTTTTTTTTTTTAGGTGGCAACTGTGGTATCTCATTTTATTTATTTATTTTTTTAAATTTTATTTTATTTTTAAACTTTACATAATTGTATTAGTTTTGCCAAATATCAAAATGAATCCACCACAGGTATACATGTGTTCCCCATCCTGAACCCTCCTCCCTCCTCCCTCCCCATACCATCCCTCTGGGTCGTCGCAGTGCACTAGCCCCAAGCATCCAGTATCGTGCATCGAACCTGGGCTAACAAACACATGAAAAGATGCTCAACATCACTCATTATCAGAGAAATGCAAATCAAAACCACTATGAGGTACCATTTCACACCAGTCAAAATGGCTGCGATCCAAAAGTCTACAAGCAATAAATGCTGGAGAGGGTGTGGAGAAAAGGGAACCCTCTTACACTGTTGGTGGGAATGCAAACTAGTACAGCCACTATGGAGAACAGTGTGGAGATTCCTTAAAAAACTGGAAATAGAACTGCCTTATGATCCAGCAATCCCACTGCTGGGCATACACACTGAGGAAACCAGAAGGGAAAGAGACACGTGTACCCCAATGTTCATCGCAGCACTGTTTATAATAGCCAGGACATGGAAGCAACCTAGATGTCCATCAGCAGATGAATGGATAAGAAAGCAGTGGTACATATACACAATGGAGTATTACTCAGCCATTAAAAAGAATACATTTGAATCAGTTCTAATGAGGTGGATGAAACTGGAGCCTATTATACAGAGTGAAGTAAGCCAGAAGGAAAAACACCAATACAGTATAATAACACATATATATGGAATTTAGAAAGATGGTAACAATAACCCTGTGTACGAGACAGCAAAAGAGACACTGATGTATAGAACAGTCTTATAGACTCTATGGGAGAGGGAGAGGGTGGGAAGATTTGGGAGAATGGCATTGAAACATGTAGGAACCCTTTGTTTAGTAGTCATTTTCCTTAATCTCCCCCATCCAGGTTCCTCATAACACTAATCTTTCTATCTCTGTGAATTTTCCTATTCTGGACATTTAATGTAAATAGAAATCATACAATTTGTGGGCTTTGTTTGGCTTCTTTCACTTAGGATATTACTTGCAAGTTTCATCCATGTTGTAGCATCAGTTAATGGTGTATTTCTTTCTTGGACAAATGCTATTTCACTGTATGGATATCCTGGAGATGGAGCATCCCCCATATGGAAGCTAAAGGCTGAGCTGCTGTTTGGGCCCATGTTCTTCTTCCATACTAGGAAGAACTTTTCTTCCCTTCTGGGTACACAGTGAACTTTCTTATGTTGTTAACTCTCTATTCATATGGCACCTTATCAGTCCACCAATGTATCTGCTTCCCACCCTCCACACATACCTGGGAAGGGATTGGGTCTTGTTTAGTCAAGGAGAGGGGTGTGTTTAGTCCAACTTCCATGATGGCTCATCAAGAGGGACTGTGGCTGTGGGAGATGGTAACATACTACAGGTGCTGATCTTTTTTTAAATTTTTTTAGTTGAACTATACTATAGTTAATTTACAATGTTGTGTTAACTTCTGTAGAGCAAAGTACTTCAGTTATATATGTATACACATTTTTTATTCTTTTCCATTATGGTTTATCATATGATCTTGAAGATAGTTTCCCTGTACTATATGATAGGATCTTGTTGTTGACCCATTCTATACATAGTAGCTTACACCTGCTAGCTCCAACCTCCCACTGCATCCCTTACCCCAAGCCATGTCTGTGATTCTGTTTGTGTTTTATAGATAGGTTTATCTGTGCCACATTTTAGATTTCATGTGTAAGTGATATTATATGGTATTTGTCTTTATCTTGCTGACTTACTTCACTTAGTATGACAATCTCTAGTTGCAGCCATGCAGCTGCAAATGGCATAATTTCATTCATTTTATGGCTGGGTAATATTCCATTGTGTATATGTACTATATCTTCTTTATCCATTATCTGTTGATGGATATTTAGGTTGCTTCCACGTCGGCTATTTGGAGAAGGCACTGGCACCCCACTCCAGTACTCTTGCCTGGAAAATCCCATGGACGGAGGAGCCTGGTAGGCTGCAGTCCATGGGGTTGCTAAGAGTCGGACACAACTGAACGACTTCACTTTCACATTTCACTTTCATGCATTGGAGAAGGAAATGGCAACCCACTCCGGTATTTTGCCTGGAGAATCCCAGGGACGGGGGGAGCCTGGTGGGCTGCCGTCTATGGGGTCGCACAGAGTCGGACACGACTGAAGCGACTTAGCAGCAGCAGCAGCAGCAGCATGTCAGCTATTGGAAATAGTGCTGCTATAAACATAGGGATGCACATATCTTTTTGAATTATGCTTTTCTCCAGATAGATGCCCAGGAATGGTAATTTTATTTTATTTTTTTTAGTTTTCTGTGGAATCTCTGCATTGTTTTCCATAGTGGTTGCACCAACCTACATTCCTACCAACAGTGTAGGAGAGTTCCCTTTTCTCCACACCTTCTCTGGCATCAGTTATTTGTAGAGTGTTTAGTGATGGCCATTCTGGTCAATGCAAAGTGGTGCTGCACTGTAGTTTTGGTTTGTATTTGTCCAATAATTAGTGATGGGGCTTTCCAGGTGGCACTAGTGGTGAAGAATCCACCTGCCAATGCAGGAGATGTAAGAGACGCTGATTCAATCGCTGGGTCAGAAAGATCCCCTGGAGGAGGGCATGGCAACTCAATCCAGTATTCTTGCCTGGAGAATCCCATGGATAGAGGATCCTGGCTATAGTCCATGAGGTCAGAAAGGGTTGGACACAATTGAGTGACTAAGCCCAGTGATTAGTGATGTTGAGCATCTTTTTATGTACCTGTTGGAAAAGACCCTGATAGTGGGAAGGATTGAGGGCAGGAGGAGAAGGGGGTGACAGAGGATAAGAAGGTTGGATGGCATTGCCAACTCAACAGACATGAGTTTGAGCAACCTCTGGGAGATAGTGAAGGACAGGGAAGCCTGAAGTACTGTAGTCCATGGAGTCGCAAAGAATCGGACACAACTTGGTGACTGAACAACAACAGTTGGCCTTATAGATGCTGATCTTGTTGCATTTCTTTCTGTCAGTGAAGCCTGGGTCTGTCCAATGTCATGCATGTTGAGTCCACTCTGGTCCCTCTGAACCTGTAGAAGATTCAGGGGGCCAGTCTGCAGGTTCCTACTTCTGGCGATTGTCAGTGTTATGAGCTTTGCTGTCTTTCATATGCTAAGAGTCTTCACTTGGGATTGGCAGCTGGATCTTTCTGCCTCACAGATTGCATATATGCAGATAGGAAAGAAAATAGGTCCTGTATTCTTTATATTTAATACTTTCATCATATAGCATAATAGTTTGTTATTGTTTAGAAAATGTTTTAAATGTGTTGGTATTCAGCTAGAAGTAGTAGCTGAGAATTTCATTAAAAATTCAGACTACAATATTGGTCTTTGGTGATGAGGTGATTAGTGATAGTGTCTAAAGTAATTCCTATCATGCCTCTGTGTGTGCTCAGTCATGTCTGACTTTTTGCAACCCCATGGACTGTAATTTGCCAGGCTCCTCTGTCCATGGAATTGTCCAGGCAAGAATACTGCAGTGGGTTGCTATTTCCTACTCCACATTCCTGTCATAGGTTGTCAGTAAAGATTTCTCCTAGTCTTTAGGGCCCTGAAATCACAAATGTTTATCTCATGTTCACTGGCCTATAAAACAAGCAGTGGAGTTACCTGTCTGGGGTTAGTGACCCAGCATACAAGCAACATCGAAGCCAAAACTGTAACTAAGATCAGTGGTCTCGCCAGAAAGGACCTGAGTTTGGCATGCACTGCAATGTGTCCACCTTGCCCCAGTCCACCAGAGCTGAGACATTGATATAGAAATATGGCCCAGGTGATGGCTTGGGGGCTGGAGTTGCCCTCATTCCAACTTTCATTCTTTGAGGGTGCCCACAAAATGTCTTTCAATTCAGCTTTTTAAAAAGGGGTCTTGGTGGTTTTCTTTTTGGTCTTGTTTTTATCTCAGAAGAGCCCTTAACAAATGGAATTATATTCAGTGCGTGTTAGGGGTTTGTCCAATTGCATCAAACATAATCCAATTTTAGGCCCTGTGTGAGCTAAGGCCTATAGGGGGAAGATACTGCAGGAGTCCATTTTTCACAGTGGTCTTCATCTTTGTGCTGTATCAGGAATACTGGAGGGGCTGAGAGGGCTTTATCATCCCTCCTAATGTCAGCAGTGACACCCCTCCTGATGTCACAGTTGCATCAAGATTATGTTCTATCACTGAGTTCTAAGCTCAGGAATTCAAGTTTCAGACCCAAACCAATAACACAAACAGCATTTCAATCAAGGTGGACCATTTGGCATTATAAGAGTGGTTATTCAATAGGGAGAGGAGCCTCTCACATGGCTCAGCAGGTAGAGAATCCACCTGCCAACGCAGGAGAGACAGGAGACACAGGTTCAGTCCCTCGATTGGGAAGATCCTCTGGACAAGGAAATGGCAACCCACTCCAGTATTCTTGCCTGGGAAATCCCATGCAGCCTGGTAGGCTACAGTCCCTGGGGTCACAAAGAGCTGGACTTGACTAAGCGACTAAGCATGCATGCAATGAGGAATTTAAAAGATATTTCCACAATTACGTACACTGCCCTGTAATGGTCTTGTTTGTAACTTCCTTTTTTCCATTGTGTGTATATAATTTTACCTTGTGATATTATAGATTTTATATCTCTGAATAGATTCAAACAGAAGTGAGTTTTTAATACATATATTGAAGAAAACTCTTGTAGCATAATCCTACATCCTTTTAAAGCTAAATGTAGTAGTTAGGGGGAGAATTAATTCCAAAGATGAAAGATAAGACATGGATTTACATCTCCGATATTTAACTACTTTCATAAAAGATCTTAAAACTTTGCTTAAATCATTCCTTGAGACTTTATTTCATTGTTAAGATCTAATGTCTGAAAACACCCTTATAAAAAACAATTTGACTAGATTCTAGGGTAGGAATATAACTATAAAAGATTAAGTGATCACACTTAATCAAAAAATTTAAATAAATGATGTCTTTGATATTTCTTATTTTTAAAGGAATAGTTTTCTCACATTTTTAGTTCTTTTACATTATTACTAAAATAGTTGAAAAGAGAGATCTTGACTTTCTGAAAGGTGAGAATTTTTTCTAGTTGCTTAAACTGTTACTGGGAAATTTAATTCTGTACATGAATGATCAACTCCCAAATAAATATGATATTGCAATAAAGAATATTTACTTAAAATGTTCTGATTGTAGTTTAATCTTTGGTATCTCTGAAGCTCTCTTTAGCATTCGTGAATTTAATATTTTTAGGCCATCAAGCCAAAGAAGTAGGGACTGAGAAGTGGTCACTCTAATGTTGGCTATGGCTTAGAGAGTTATCCTAGAAATACCTGAATTTCAAAGGCATGATCAGGACCCAGAATGTCATTTTTCTTATAGGGTATCTAATCTACAGGGGTCTGACCCCATGGAAGCATATCTACCTTAAGAATCCTGGATAGTAGACAGGTTCCTCCTATCTATTTAGTCTGTAAGATTGGCCTTCCATAAATGAGATTGTCTTCTGTCTTGATCAGGTAATAGCTGCTTTAGGTCAAGAAGGAGAGCTTTAATATTTCAGTCCCCTCTGCCTATGTCAAAGTTTCTGTGTCATGAGAGAAGCAATGGGTTGAGGTAAGGCCAGGGCTGAAAACTCCAGGCAGTTCACACCCTTTTGAAAACGTTACCTGGTGAAGACCATAAGGATTTACAGGAATTTTATCCCTTATTGTTCTCTCAAATGTGAAATTCATCATGTTTGTTTCTTTTAGGCTTACAAACTGATCAGTTATTCTTTGATCCTGAGCACTCAAACAGAGCAACAGTTTGGAGAACTTTTCCTTATCAATTTAAACTGGAATGCAGATGTAGAAAGTAGGGAAAAGAAATAAAGTCTCTTGAGCATCTTTCATGTGCTGGGCACTAAGCTTTATATTTTACATAAATAACTTTATTTAATCTTAAAATGAAATTGGGTACAATTATGCCCATTTTATCGGAGAAGGTGGTGGCACCCCACTCCAGTACTCTTGCCTGGAAAATCCCATGAATGGAGGAGCCTGGTGGGCTGCATTCCATGGGGTCGTGAAGAGTTGGATACGACTGAGCGACTTCACTTTCACTTTTCGCTTTCATGCATTGGAGAAGGAAATGGCAACCCACTCCAGTGTTCTTGCCTGGAGAATCCCAGGGATGGGGGAGCCTGATGGGCTGCCGTCTATGGGGTCACACAGAGTCGGACACGACTGAAGCGACTTAGCAGCAGCTTAGCAGCATGCCCATTTTATGGATGACACAAAAGGTGAGGTAACCAGTTCAAGATTATATCTTCAATTTCTGGTGAACTGGATATTTAAACCCTATCTATTTTGTTCTGAATGCTAGGTCTATGGAGATTTCCATTTCCCTCTTAATAGTGCATTCTAACTAATAGAATAGAGATTTTAATTTATGCTATTTTGAATACTTAGTGGAACCTAAAAACATAGCATATTAAGAGAACATGCTCCCTCAGAGAATGTTTATTAATTCAGTGTTGGTATAACATTATTCTCTCAATAAATCCTCAAGTTAAGAAAGCTTAGAAAAACAATTGTGTGAGGATGCCAGGAAAGATACATATATATGTGTATATATATTGAAATCTGTGGCATTTTAGTGCCTCTGAGCTCAATGACTTGAAAACAACTTTAGGGCTACTTCCAAAAATAGTAGACAGCAGTCATTTACCATGGAAATAAAATAAGAACTGCTGCAGTGGCTTTGTATTTGTATGAAACCATTTGGAAGCTGGAGAATCATTTTCCACACATGAAACATTTTGCTCATTAATGGAACACATTTGATTCATTGTGCATCATAGGCCTTTTGGCGGGTTGTGTTAGACAAATAAACTTAGGCTCAATTCGATGGAAGGAAAGTTAATGTGTAGAGATGCTACTTATGATCAAGTGTGACTGGTGCCATAGGAACAATAATTTGTCAACCTCCGTAAGAATTAAGAACTCGAGGCTATTAATTCTGAAACGTGACAGGATTTGTATTAAATGTTGCTTAGAAATATGGTTGATCAAATTGATGGGAAAATACAATTTAAACATCAATTGCTCCTGTAGCTTTCGTTTTTGGTACTTTATAAGCACTGTTTCTTCTTGGGAATTTCCAACCCTGCTTTTGAAAGTTATCACATGTATTTTCCTATCTGTACAGTGCTGCATATTTATTAATTCAACAAATGTGTATTAACTTTCTGCTATGATGGGTCTGGTTTTATGCTGATGATAGAAGCATCGCATATGCCACAGTTGCTCTGGACGTTTGACGTTCTCATTATTAGAGTTTACAATTCAGGGTAGATATTTGAGTTGCCACAGACGAGTTTTCATTTCTAAAAATGGCAGTCACAGCATTTCTGGGCCATAATTGAACATATGCTCAAGGTGGTTTTGTTGCCAGATGATCTGAAATTGAAATGCCTGCAATGAGTTGTTCTGCATGTTAATATTTCATAACTTCTCCAATACTATCACATTTCTATTATTATGAAATGATATATTTGATAATCAATGGGGTGATTTCTAAATTTGTGGGATTTCTTCTGCATTTTCTAATATGTGAAAGTCAATTTAAATATAAAATCCATAAAAATGCTTTGGTAAAGGAAAGAAAAAAAAGTCGACCCACTTTCACTTTCCCATCTACAAGTTTGTAGCCAGTTTCAGGCTTGCTGTGCTTAGTCGCTCAGTTGTATTCAACTCTTTGCGACCCCATGGCCTGCCAGGTTCCTCTGTCCATGGGATTCTCCAGGCAAGAATACCAGAGTGGGTTGCCATGCCGTCTTCCAGGGAAATCTTCCCAACCCAGGGATTGAACCCTAGGTCTCCCGCATTGCAGGCTGATCGTTACCATCTGAGCCACTGCTGCTGCTAAGTCGCTTCAGTCTTGTCCGACTCTGTGCGACCCCATAGACAGCAGCCCACCAGGCTCCCCCATCCCTGGGATTCTCCAGGCAAGAATACTGGAGTGGGTTGCCATTTCCTTCTTCAATGCAGAAAAGTGAAAAGTGAAAGTGAAGTCACTCAGTCGCTAGGGAAGCCCAATTTCATGTCTAGATCACTCATAAGTGGGGTTCTATTTCCTATTTATATACTCTTATTCTGAAATCTGCTTTATTTACACTTGCTCTTCTAAATCTGACATTCTGTTCTATTCAAATATAGTTTGAGATTGCTCACATACAGTCTGGACATGATGCTTAAATTTGACTTTTATTATATAGTACTAGAAACGAGAAAATGAGTATGCTTCATTACTTTAGAAAAAAAGAGATTTAACACTAGTTCAGCAATGCTTGATGATATTGCTACTTCAAATTATTTTGGTTCATTGATTAAATGTAAGGCAATGTGTAAGCTTTTAACTAAATTTATATGAGACAAATAGGTACTAATCTGTGATTTCAAATATTTCTGGGTGTAAGTTTATCCTCTGCATTTTAAATTTGTATAGTAAAGACTGCACACTGATACGAGCTATCAGAATACAAAACATAATTCTTACCTATGATATGTTGATTTTTTTTCAAGTCTTGAAGATATCTTTTTATAATTTGAGGCATCGACTTTACAGTGCTTATTCTCCCTAAGAATACATGAAGCATCCTCTTATTAATTTTCTGTATCCAAGGGCAAATCTGATTATAGTTTATACATAGTCCAAAGATGCTTAAGAGAAGGTTATAACAAGGCTAGCCATTGATCATACCAGTGAATTTTGTAGGTTTATAGGTATAGCCCAACTCTTTCTTCTACTGTGAGTAGAATATAATACAATATGCAGGAAACATACAGGTAGCCTCAATAAACACTATGAGTTAAATTTCACCAAAACATTCTACTTATGAGCATGCTATACAAAGGTAATAAGTGACTCTGTAAACATAGGGTCAGATCAGATCAGATCAGTTGCTCAGTTGTGTCTGACTCTTTGCGACCCCATGAATCGCAGCACACCCGGCCTCCCTGTCTATCACCAACTCACGGAGTTCACTGAATGTGGATTTTACTAACTATATTTTTAAAAGAAGAATCAAGGTTATATGAGCAAGGCCAGTAGTAACATCTCATTTCATGTAGGTACTGAGGAGTTCACAACAAACAGATGGGGTAATAGTGAAGCAGTGACAGATTTGATTTTCTTGGGCTCCAAAATCACTGTGGATGGTTGCTGCAGCCATAAAGTTAAAAGACATTTGTTCTTTGTAAGGAAAGCAATGACAAGCCTAGACAGCGTATTAAAAAGCGGAGACATCTCTTTGCTGACAAAGGTCCATACACTCAAAGCTATGGCTTTTCCAGTAGTCATGTATGGATGTGAGAGTTGGACTGTGAAGAAGGCTGAGTGCCAAAGAATTAATGCCTGTGAACTGTAGTGCTAGAGAAGACTCTTGAGAGTCCCTTGGATTGCAAGAAGATCAAACCAGTCAATCTTAAAGGAAATCAATACTGAATATTCATTGGAAGGATGGATGCTGAAGCTGAAGCTCCAATACTTTGGCTACACGCTGCAAAGAGCCAACTTACAAGAAAAGACCTTATAATTATAGCTTATAATTTGAGAGTTGTGAGTTCTTATGTCTTTGAGTTCTATTGAGTGATGCTGAGAAAGGAAAGGATATGGTGTGTATCATGGACAAGGTATGTACCCTGAAGGTTAATTCTGATCAATGTAAAATAAACAGTCTTGGGGATCTTCATGGAGATGATTGCACAGACATCCCTCCTTGTTATCAAAAGAATTCTTGAAGAATATAGTTTCTATTGTTTGAGAGGTAATGACTACCTCAGCAGTTTCATCCACTCAATTTTTACAAAAATTGTTCTTTGGTTCTTGGCCAAACTTCTTCCCATATCAAAAAAGTCCTAGAGCTGGAAAGTGGTATTAAATACCCAGGTTAAGACCAAAGAATATTGGCATTAACAAAGTGTGAATTGGTGTGGGTAAATTCCTGGCATTTATGCTCAGTTCTAAATGTAACTGGATCGCTCTTATCTGGAAATGTGATTTGAGAGCGTAAGAAAGAGGAATCTGGCCAGGGCCACAATTTGGCATGGGTATATCAGAAATACCATAAGCATGGTCTTTTTTTACAATATGATATTTTATTGTTTGGACTTCTGGCTGCTTTGCTGAAAACATGCATTTGTGGGAAATATATGGAAACATTTCTTTTTGATAAATAAGGAAATACTTGAGTAGAGATTTAGTTTTTGATTCTTGTATGTGCTATTTTTGTTCAATAACAGTGTTTTGCTTTTTCTTTGCTTATGTTGGGAGAAAAGACTCAAGTTTTATGCAATCACACTTGCTTTTACATTTTAGCAACTTGCTCTTATAAAGCAAACTAGGAAGCCACATATATTATTTCTACATGTTTCCAACTGTGTGGAAAATTAGTATTTTGAAACTTCAGTATATTATATATACATACACATATGTCATTCATCTCACAGGTAACAGTGATGACTCCTTGGCCCAGTGATTTGATCAGGCAGTAAAGCAGTAGGAAAAACACTTACCTTTGAAAGATTGTTCTAAGTTCCTGTTTCTCTTTGCTAAGGTACTGTTTTAACAAACTATTTCTAATTTAAATTCTGGGACACTCTCACTTTTCTAAAGTATGGAACAGCTACTCTGATCCATGCTGTGTGTATAGGTGGCAGTGATCTTTCACTGATGCAGTGATGTGGATGTAAATGTACTGGATTACAAATGGAAGGTGAATTTATGAGATGCAAACAAATCCCACGAGTCTATTTTTGGGTAGATTTATTTAGTTTTATGAAAGTATGAGCTTATGCTGATGAAAATGTTGTTATGAATGAGGATAAACTTCAGTTGCTAGCTTTAAGTGTGATGTAAGTCTGTCCTTTCTGATCTTGAGCGGTTGTAGACTTCTGATGGGAGATTGGGGTAGGGGGTCATCATCTCTTCTTAATACACCAAAAACAAAATCATGACCCATTGAGCAACATGTTTCCAATACCCCTGCTCCAGGAGGTCATAAACGGCTAAGCATTAGTGTAAAAACTTTTTTGTTGACATGGAGAATATACTAGAAGACATGGTATTTTTCTTTTATAAAATTCACAGTTTCGTGAGTGTCATAATCATTCTACAGATACTTCAAGTAGAACTTCTTACACCACAGGTATTTGGGGGGATTGTTTGTTTGTATTTTTTGGCTCTGCCATGTGGCATCTTAGTTCCTCTGCCAGAAAAGGAACCTGCACTCCCTGAAGTGGACAGGAGGAGTCCTAACCACTGGGCCACTAGGGAATTCTGACAATATGGTGTTGATGCTCCATATATTTCTGTTTTCAAGAAAACCTGGTTTAATCTTCAGCATAATAGAAGCCATTGATCAGAGAAGTTTGTTTAGCATTTATTTCTAAGTAACATTCCTTGTTTTTAGGGGGCCAAAAATATGCAAGACTTGTGGAGCAACATTTTCTTAAACTAATTAACCAGCTGGAGCTTATGACTATGTGTTAGGTCAGCTAGTAGTAATAGTAACTGACTGCATTTGGTGTGTTCTTACAAAGTATCAGCCACTATTCTAAGGTCTTCAGATTATTTGACTCATTTAAATCCGTATGTGTTTAGTCACTTCATAGTATCCAACTCTTTGTGACCTCATGAAGTGTATCGCCTGCCAGGCTCCTCTGTCCGTGGAATTCTCCAGGCAAGAATACTGGAGTGGATAGTCATTTCCTCCTCCAGGAGATCTTCCTGTCCCAGAGATTGAACCTGGGTCTCCTGCATTGCAGTTGAATTCTTTACCGTCTGAACCACCAGGAAAGCCCATATATCCATGTAATAACTCTATTTTCCACTGATTCTATGCTGAATACATTAAAAAGATTTTTATAGTTTTAAAGTCTGGATATGTCTTAAGATGGATGATTTCTTACAATTGCTATCCATGGGGCAGAAGTTAAGATGGTATTTGTTATTACTTGCACATGTCAAAACATCAAACTCACCAGTCTTAAAATATTCAGAAGCGATGTCAGGGGCTAGGAAGGATGTCCCAAGGGGGTAAACAAAACACTGTAACTCCTAAGAACCACTTTGTTAGTGGATAATAGAGGTAGTGGTGAGCCACCCGGGTTGAGCAGTGTTCCTGAGCCAGAGTCAGCAGTAGGCTGGTTCTGGAAGTGTAAAGCCAGATGGGGAGCCCAGCACCTGTGGTGTTTAGTAGGATTTGTGTGAAGAAGTGCTGTACTATTAACACTTCTGATAGCACAATGGACAGTATACTCTAAGGAAAAACTCAGACACTGACAAATCTGATTCAGGAACTGGTTTGGAAGAGTTTGAATATGAAAAAGTTTTAGGAATTTCTAATTCCAATTTATGATGCTTATATTTTCCTCAATGTATTTGCATGATATTGGCATATGATTAAAATGCACAGTTCTGAAAGAGTACTTTTAATTTGCATACAAAATAAAATTCATAGCATTAAGAGCTTTCTGTCGTATTTTAATTGGCTCTGGCTTTCCTTCCCAGTGGCATTTAAAATTTTGTCTAATTATTAGGAGTTTTTTAGACTGTATATTGACAGCATCATTATCTCTATTTTATATAGACGAGGAAATTGTGACAGAAGTGACAGAACTCGAATTTAGATTAAGCGTGTTTCACTGTATATGATACCTTTGTACAGCACTGTTTCTGATGATGTCATTGCAGAAAAGTTATAATGTGTTTTATTAAACCATTTACAGTGAAGTTAAAATACATTTTCAAACTTCTCTTTTATGAGTTCCTGTCTCAGATCATGATTCTAGGCACTTCTGTCCCTCTAAGGAGGAGCTAATAAAGGAAGTTTAATCCTTTTCTCTGCACCTTTGTAGCTCCTTCCTCTTCAAGTGCACTGAAGCAAGTTTAGTCAGAGAATTCGACTCAGGGCAGAAAGTGGAGGGAGCCCATTGTTGCTGCCAGACCAAGTTGCACTGTAATCCAGAAACTGTTACTAAGGCAGGCAGTGTATTTTAATTCCCCTCTGGCTTCTGTGCAGAAACTCCACGTATGGTTGCACAGGTTGTATCTATTCTTAATTGGTTCTGCTCCTCTATCTATTTTTAATCAGTTGGAAATCTTCAGGGGAATGTGGCTGAAGTATTAATTCCTTCCAATCTCCCAACATATTTGCCTTTCTAAATCTATGCCAGAAAAACAAAGATGTTTCATTTTATATTCATCTAAAAAACTGTACAAAGAGAAAGTAAAACATCTTTCACTTTTTATCATTCGTATGAAATATGACTTACAGAAAATAGGTTAAAATTAAAATTCTTCCTTGGGATCTTTTTATCATGTATATGTCAAATATTAGAAATCAATTTGCTTTTTGTGATCTTCAAATGCAAACATAAAACCAAGCGTTTATTTCTAAAGTATTTTTCATTTCAGTCTGATATGAAGATTTGATATCATCCAGGTATATGGTCTGAAAAAAAAAAAAACAACAGAAGCTTTTTGTGCCTGTTTATCACATTGGGTTAATCTAAAGCTCAGCCATTTCCTTTTCCTGTATTTGCTTTACTCCAAAATTTTAAAAATAGGATCTTACAATCAGTGATCTTTACTTTTAAGTATCACCTTTCTCCTCCATCTTTAACATACAAATGGGAACCATGATACTCTGCTTTTCATTAAAACACATAACACAAACCCAAACTTTAATTTCACTCTAGAGGCAACAAGTTTGGTAAAAATATTTATTATGCAACAAACAATATTGTCATCACAGTTTTGTGCTGAAGTTAAAGGAAAAAGTACATATACATGGAAACTTAAATTGATGTCCTTATCAGTGTGTCTGAAAGCTGGCGAGTAAGTCCCTTGTGGTTTTACAGCACATGTTCTTTCACATGATTTTCCATTATTCTCAGGTGTGGCTCACAGCTTATTAAAGAAAAATAGTCATTTCCAACAATGGATTCAGTATCTGCCATATCTATTCCATTATCTAAAAATTAAATTTCAGGAGAAAATGTCAATATAGTCTTTTATGTTTTATTCTCAGAGGTCATTTAACATACATTTATAAAATTAATCTTAAACATGGAATATCACTTTGGAAATACTACTACAAGAAAAACTGAATGGGTAAGTAAATGGAAAACTTCTATAAATGCAATCTATACATTTCACATATCCAGAAAGTGTTAAATAAAGTGAATTATTATCCTTATTATTAACAAAAAGTCAAGGCTTTCCCTAAAGGGATATGAAGATAGGAACATTTGAAGTGAAGAGTTAGAGGAAAGCAGTTTCCTCAGTTGCTGTTTGTACAACTATGTCTTGCTTTAGGGCTTCCCTGATAGCTCAGTTGGTGAGAATATGTCTTGCTTTAATATTATAGATATTTTATAGTTTAATTGAAATGGGATGTATAGTACTTGATACTCTTCCCTCCTAAAAAAAAAAAAAAAGTCCCACCCTGTTCATCAAAGGCACAAAGCATGTTTATCCTGTAAGGATGCAATTTTTCAATAGTATTAAATCCTATAATTTTTTAAAGAAAATTGACATAATCAAGTGTGCTTTTAAATGTTAGTCCATCATACAGGCAATATAGTTTGGGATTTAAGCCGAATTCTACCTTCAACAGCCCTTTCTTGTATCTCCTAAAATCACGCAATTACATTGCAGCCTTTTTGTGACTTTAATTTGAGGCGCATGTTGTATTTTGGTCATCAGGTGGTTTGTGAAATATATGACTCAGATTAACAGGGAGATTGGATACTTGAGTTTTGCTTCTCTGAAGGACTCCAGATACCTTTTTGCTTTTGAATATGATAACATTTTCTGTGATTTGTTCCCTCAGTCTCATACTGCTTCTCATGTCAATCCTTCAGACATGTTTGAACTTCTAGCATTGGTTCCAGGATCTTAGTAGAGTTACATGTGAACATTTGATGAAGAATTTGCATTTTTATTAAACAATGGGAAAGACGTGTGTCTGGTATGTTACTTTGCTGCTAAGAAAAAAAAAAAGCAGGGCTTTAATTATCCAGTGGTCCAAGGGTCAGAGTTTTTATCACTTATCATTATTTAGGATCTTGAATTGTGCTCCTAGTAATATCTGGAGAATTGAGTGGACCTGATGGAGAGAAAAGTATCATATGGGGATATTGGTAATCAATACTTTCACAATACCATCCATATTCATGAATCTTTCTGAAAGGCTGAAGACTTGAAAGTCTTTCCAGGAATTTCATCCATCCCAGAAAATTTATCCTAGGAGAATGTGCTCTGAGCAAGGGTTGTAGTTGGTGTTAGCCTTAAATAGGAAAAGCCAGACACAGTCACTCTAACACTCAACTTGAAAGCAAATAAGAGTCAAGTAAATATGAACCAAATGCCTCTGTTAACAATCCTTATACTGTTTTTTAATATTTTGTAATTTGTTGGTGTCAGATGTTGAAATCAGGGCTCGCTTGCACAATGGTTTATGGTAGACAAACTGCAAAGATTTCATTGAGTAAGTAAACACATCTCTTTATTGTCTCAGTTTCCAACTCTCTTCTATTGTCAGTTGAAAAGAGACATCGTGTATTTTGGCTGACACTCCTTGTCATTATCCATTCATTCTTTGGGAGTGTAAAAGCAGATAATGCTGAAAGCAGTTGGAATTTTTCTCATATAGTCCTTGTTTCACAATAACTGCCTCTAATTGTCATTTTATTCAGAATTGGTCCCTTTGCTGCTGCTGCTAAGTCGCTTCAGTCGTGTCCGACTCTGTGCAACCCAAGAGACGGCAGCCCACCAGGCTTCCCCGTCCCTGGGATTCTCCAGGCAAGAATACTGGAGTGGGTTACCATTTCCTTAGGGGTCAATGAAATTGATTCAGAAATATCTTGGATCTGGAAGCTTCTTTGAGCTGAGCATGCCTAAGTTCCCCCACCCCACATTTATCTCATTAATATAACTTTCTCCCAAAAATATACAGTGGACTTTTCCAAAAATACATACTATACGATTTTTGCAAAAACAAACAAACAAACAAAAAAACTCCAACATATAATATTGTCATAAGCTACAAAGTTTGTTTCCGTGACAAGTAAAACTTGTATTAAGAATACATTTTATGAGTTGGTGAAGTGATATGTTTATTCGTTACTAAGAAGAATTCCTGGGTTTTTCTCCTGAGAATGTGACAGTGGAGCAAGGGCGTGAGAGAGGTGACAGAATGATCCATAAGACTGTCTGGGAGAAAAGCTTCACAGGCAGAAGGTGAGGGTGAGCCGAGCACATTGGCAGAACTCAGAGGAGCCTGTAGAGCACTGAGCAAGTGGAACTCTGCATTGTGGTTCTGTTGCTCAGTCGCTAAGTCATGTCTGACCCTTTGTGACCCCATGGACTGCAGCAAGCCAGCCTACTCTGTCTCCTAGAGTTTGCTCAGATTCTTCAGTGAGTCAGTGATGCTATCTAACCATCTCATTGTGATTCTATTCATGCTTTAATGACCCTCATCAATCAAGGGGAAAGAACATGTCATAACATGTTTATATCCCCACAGTTGCAAATAAACTGATATTTAATACATGTTTGTTTGAAGTCTAACGATAGGGACTTGGGGAAGTTTAAGAATTAGTATCCCAAGCATACACCTAAAATACAGAAAAATTAAAAGGAAAGAATGAAGCTTCTGTGTACCAGATCTTTGTACACAGATTCTTTATATTTCCCCCAAAGACATTTGGTTCCCATTCTTGTTATTTTTTTGTACACAGATTCTGAGTGGCAATTATTTCCCAAGCCTGCATTAGTATATAGATTTTCTTATGTAATTTTTGCATGAACCTTGAATATTTGATTGTGAAGATTAAGCCAAGTAATAAATAGTCTGGTGTTGGCAACATGTTACCACATACCCTCTCGTAAAGCTGAAACAGTAATCTTTTTATGGAAGGACAGACACATTGGGGCATGTTGAATCAGTGGTCAAATGGAGGTTAATTTCTAGAATCTGTTGAATAGAAGAAATTGGATAAAATTATCAACCAGATTCCAATTGCAAGAAATCAGTGTAAAGGTTTTTGAATCTTACTCTGTTGGGTTCTTAGATAGCAACATGATTTTCTTGGAAGAGAACAGTTCTGTGGATAGGAATATGGGACTACAAAATGAACATTTGGGATTCTAGTAAGTGGGAAACTGAAGGACCCAATGCAGAGAAGCATGTGTATAGTTACAGAACAGAATGGATCCTTAGGCTATTGTAGATGTTATAACCTGAGCCAAAATTTGTCTCACAGTTTGGAGTGGAGCAGACAATACAGGTGATTTATGTGAGTCTAGAGCCAAGTAACCCATTACTGTTAAAATGGACTACTAAGAGTTATTAATAATGAGGAAGGGTAACATCAGTATTTCTCCTTGGAAAACAGAAAATAATCACTTGAGATCATTTAAAGTGAGTGCAACATATGAGAAGCAGAGCATTGACTCATAAATGGTTTGGCAGGCTTGAGTTGTATCCATTTGAAATAAACTTTATCTGTTTAGGTTGGAGCCTCTCTTTTTTTTAGAGTTGGCTTCACATAGTGGAGGGGAATGGCTACATAGATGTATTTTGTATAGTCATTAAAATGATTGTGGTGGGATAGATGTGGCACAGCCTTCAATACATGACTTAACTGTTGGAACAGGCCAGGTGTGGCGATCTTACTCACTTTTAAGATAGATGAAATCCTCAGACTTTAGATAGTATAAGTCCAATGTATAGGGTGAATTGATTCATTTTGTTGTTGTCCAGTCACTAAGTTGTTCACTTCACACACACACACAAACACACACATGCACAATTTTCTAAGCATGCTTTATATTTTCTGTTCTATTTTATCTTCACAGCTCTTCTGTGATGCCGTGTTATTCTTTTTCCCACTTTCTAGATGGGAAAATAGAACCAGTGTCATCAACTTCTTGCACTTGTTCAGTTATACTTATCGCACACGACTATATGCAAGTACTTGCCATGTGTTGGGAATAAAATGATGAATATGTTAATCCTTGCCTTGAAAAATCATGATCTAATTAGAAAATGGCTTAATCGACTTGGGCTGCTGTAACAAAAATACCATAGACTGGATAGCTTATAATAAAATTGATTTCTTACAGTTCTGGGGACTGGAAAGTCCAAGATTAAGGTGCCGGCAGATGAACTTTCCTGAGGGCATACTTCCTGGTCATATATGACCACCTTCTGTCTGTGTGTTCAGATGGTGGGAAAAGTGAGAGATTTCTCTGGGGACTCTTTGATAAGGACACTAATTCCATTTGTGAGGACTCCATACTCATGAGTTAAACAACTCCCTAAGGCCCCACCTCCAAGTATCACCACAGTAGGTTTCAACATGTGAATTTTGAAGGAACATATACCTCCAGTCTATAGCTGGGAGGTAGACATGAAATTCCCGTATTTGATATGTACAATAATAGAGGTAACTTCCAAATGTCTTAGGAATATAGAGGAAGAAACCCTGGTATACACAAGCATATAGTCAGGGTTAATATTAAAAATACTTTACAAGATGCATGCATGGATTCCAGTTGTGACCATATTCTGAGAACTTGAATAGCAGCCCTGCAAATAGATGAGAGAAGATGCTCCACATGGATACGTGTGTGGTCAGTCACTCAGTTGTGTCCAAATCTGCAACCCCATGGACTGTAACCCACCAGATTCCTCATGCCCAAGGGATTTTCCAGGCAAGAAAATGCTGGAGTGGGTAGCCATTTCCTTCTTCACTACATGAATATTCAGTTCAGTTGAGTTCAGTCAGTCATGTCTGACTCTTTGCGATCCCATGGACCACAGCATGCCAGGCTTCCCTGTCTATCACCAACTCCTGGAGTTTACCCAAACTCATGTCCATTGAGTTAGTGATGCCATCCAACCATCTCATTCTCTGTCATCCCCTTCTCCTCCTGCCTTCAGTCTTTCCCAGCATCAGGGTCTTTTCAAATGAGTCAGCTCTTCACATCAGGTGGCCAAAGTATTGGAGTTTCAGCTTCAACATCAGTCCTTCCAATGAATATTCAAGATTGATCTCCTTTAGAATGGACTGGTTGGATCTCCTTGCAGCCCAAGGGACTCTCAAGAGTCTTCTCCAACACTGCAGTTCAGAAGCATCAATTCTTCAGTGTTCAGCTTTCTTTATAGTCCAACTCTCACATCCATACATGACTACTGGAAAATCCATAGCCTTGATTAGATGAACCTTTGTTGGCAAAGTAATGTCTCTGCTTTTGAATATACTGTCTAGGTTGATCATAACTTTCCTTCCAAGGAGTAAGCATCTTTTAATTTCATGGCTGCAGTCACCATCTGCAGTGATTTTGGAGCCCCCCAAAATAAAGTCAGCCACTGTTTCCACTATTTCCCCATCTATTGGAGGAAGCTAATTTAAAATGAAAATTTTATTTTGGAGAATACAGAGAAAATTTTCTGTTATTTAATCTTTGTGTGCTCGTCTATAAAATAGGAATAACAGAAAATTCCTTCATAAAACTATTGGTAGGATCAAAGAGTCAGACACAACTCAGCAACCGAACAATGACAACAATTTGTAAGTACATTTATAAATTAATTCTAAATTCATTTAAACATATAAAGTGTTTAAAACATAAGTCAGTACTCAAAAATGTTAGCTCATTATTATTGCCACAGCTTTTATGCATCTTATTTGCATTTTGGAGATATATGCATCTTAAAAATTATGCATCAATGTAAATATAAATATATAAATGATTCACTTTGACACTGATGATGAGGCCTTTGATATGGGGTGACTTCTTTTGAGACTCATTTCCAAAACTAAGGTACATGCACATCTCTACAACAATTTTTTTCTCTGAGATGTTTTGAATATCAATTATCAGTTGTCTGCCGCCTTCCTGTGTGGCTAAGATGTGATGTAAAATATGGACAGACAGTCCAGGTCCTCAGGATGTCTGAGGCATGTGTCTGCTGGTATTACCAGAGAGTGGCCATGAGTGAGATCACGAACAGCCTGTGCAATTCAGAGAAATCCACTCAGAAATAGCACCGGGACACATTCAGAATGCGAGATGCCACTGACTCCCCTTTGAAATCACCACTCATTTCTCGTGCCCTAATAATAGCCAATGGACATGAGTTTGAGCAAACTCCAGAGATGGTGAAAGACAGGGAAGACTGGCGTGCTGCAATCCATGGTGTCACAAAGGGCTGGACACAACTTAGCAACTGAACAAAAAATAGCTAATGACATTTTCAGCCCCCCTTCCAAATCACAGAGAGAAGTTCTGTGATAGATTTTTATCATTTTCATTCCAACAAAGAAATGTGTGTTGTATTGACAGATCCTGGGATACAGGATGTATTTCTCTTTCTGCCTCAAGAAAGCATCACTTTTATTTCCAGACTTAATAAAACTGTTACAAGAAAATAGTAACAGATGTATTTTCTTGTTGTGTTTCAGGGCATCTAAATAGTTAGATTTGTGTTTTCAAAAATCTGCAGGACCAAAGACTCCCTGAGGTTGAGCTGCTAAATATAGTAGTAGCTGGTCAAGTTTCTGGGTCTTATTCAGTAGATGAAAGCGGTTGGTTTTTGTCATGGTTGCAAACTCCAAGCCTGTGAGCAGAGACAGCCCTAGTTGATGGGAATAATGAATACAGTCCAGCGTGAAATATGCCAGGAATATCTTAGAGGCAAAGCATGAAAATACTCTGACATTGTGATTTTTTCAGACATCTAAAACATGTTTTATGAAAACTGAGTGTGTTTTAGATGTTGATATGGTTGAATATGAGTATTATATCATTCGTTTTCTTTCATGTAACTTTATGGACATGAAGCAGGAGCCATCATTTCAAAAATAAATGCTATAACCTAAAGCACAAGGCCACATCGAAAATTGGTGTTTTTGTTTGTTGTATCTTTGACATTTTTGCATTTACATCAGAAACCTAGCTTCAGTTTGATATCTTTAGAAGATTTTGCAGGATCTAATTATTTGGCAGTTAATCTAGCACTCTGACCCACACTTAATGATGTCCCTTGCATTATTTCTGAAGAGCAACTTGTGTATTTGAAATATTTAAATTTGATTTAGAGGAAACTATTTTAGTGAAAAAGTGACTCACTATAGGTTTATAAAATAACAGAGTAATGGGTACAAAACTCTCTCATGGGTTTACTAAAGCAGATTTTTTTAATTTAAATAAAGCAAGCCTTTTGACTATACCCCGTCTTTTTAAATTAAACTATATCTTGGATTAGCTATGATGCATGTGAAATAAAAAAACAGACACGAAACAGTGGAGAAAAGGGAGACAGTGTTGAGGGAGGAAAGGAGACGAGTGATGTATTATACATCCACCTGTGTACTTGAGATTTGCTAAGACAGTGATGGCTGCCAAAGGCTGTCCTTGCTTGGACATTTGATGGTTCCTCTTAATTCTAGCTCACTGCTTGCATCCTTATTACATCTAACGAGCCAGTTGCTCCACAATACACTTGTCATCTCCTATTAGCCAAGTGTTCAATTATCAGTTTTCTCTGCTTCCCTTTGACCTTGGATAATTTGAGAATGTTGCACTGTGACTAGATGTAAATGGACATAAGAACAACACAGGCAGTGGTTCCCGACTCACACCTGTGACATCCTCAATAATGTTAGAGAACTAATTATTAGGAACCTGAAAATTTTTGTTGACTTGCCACTGTAGGAAAACAGACACTACAGTGATTATTCCTCCATGCTTCACTATTGTAAGGTGTATTTAAATAATTAAGGAATATAAACAACAAAATATGAAGTAAAAATCTTGGTCATGTTTTGACTTCCCCTGGTTAAAAAATTCATATAACGCACTCTATTTTCCCACTACTTCTATTATCATTGATATTTTAAAATTTTTACACCTCATGCTGGGAAATTACCTTAATGTGCCCATAAACCTGGCCAGATCACAGGATACTTCTCAAACTTTAGTGAACTCAAATTTCAGAAGAAAAGTTTCTTGAAAATTGAGATTCTAAGCCCCTAATTGAGTGCTAATTAGGAGGTATAGGATAGGGTCCAGGAATTTATCCTTTTAGTAAGCATCCAGATAATTTTCATGTGGGTGGTCCATTAACCACACTCTGAGAGCTATTGCTTTAGGATATTCCAAATATTGTTAAAGTATTTCTCTTTTCAGTTCAGTTCAGTTGCTCCATTGTGTCCGACACTTTGTGAACCCATGGACTGAAGCATGTCAGGCTTCCCTGTCCATCATCAAATCCTAGAGCTTACTCAAGCTCATGTCCATCTAGGTGGTGATGCCATCCAACCATATCATGCTCTGTTGTCCCCTTTTCCTCCCACTTTCAATTGTTCCTAGCATCAGGGTCTTTTCAAATGAGTCAGTGCTTCCCATCAGGTAGCCAAAGTATTGGAGTTTCAGCTTTACCATCAGTCCTTCCAATGAATATTCAGGACTGATTTCCTATAGGATGGACTGGTTGGATCTCCTTGCAGTCCAAAGGACTCTCAAGAGTCTTCTCCAACATCACAGTTCAAAAGCTTCTATTCAGTGCTCAGCTTTCTTTATAGTCTAACTCTCACATCCATACATGACTACTGGAAAAAACATAGCTTTGACTAAACAGATTTTGTTGGCAAAGTAATATCTCTGGTTTTTAATATGCTGTCTAGGTTGTCAGAGCTTTTCTTCTAAGGAGCAAGCATCTTTTAATTTCATGGCTGCAGTCACCATCTGCAGTGATTGTGGAACTCAAAAAAATAAAATATCTCACTGTTTCCATTATTTCTCCATGTATTTGCCATGAGTGATGGAACCAGATGCCATGATCTTAGTTTTCTGAATGTTGAGCTTTAAGCCAACCTTTTCAACTCTCCTCTTTCACTTTCATCAAGAGGCTCATTAGTTCTTCTTCACTTTCTGTCATAAGGGTGGTGGTATCCGCATATCTAGGGTTATTGATATTTCTCCCAGAAATCTTGATTCCTGCTTGTGCTTCATCCAGCCTGGCATTTTTCATGATGTACTCTGCATATAAGTTAAATAAGCAGGGTGACAATATACAGCCTTGACATACTCCTTTTCCTATTTGGAACCAGTCTGTTGTTCCATGTCCAGTTCTAACTGTTGCTTCTTGACCTGAATACAGATTTCTCAAGAGGCAGGTCATGTGGTCTGGTATTCCCATCTCTTTAAGAATTTTCCATAGTTTGTTGTGATCCACACAATCAAAGGCTTTGGTAGTCAGTAAAGTAGAGTAGGTGTTTTTCTGGAACTCTCATGCTTATTTGATTACCCAACAGATATTGGCAATTTGATCTTTGGTTCCTCTGCCTTTTCTAAATCCAGCTTGAACATCTGGAAGTTTATGGTTCACGTACAGTTGAAGCCTGGCTTGGAGAATTTTGAGCATTAATTTGCTAGCGTGTGTTGCTGCTGCTGCTGCTAAGTCACTTCAGTCGTGTCTGACTTTGTCGACCCCATAGATGGCAGCCCACCAGGGTCCTCTGTTCATGGGATTTTGTAGGCAAGAGTACTGGAGTGGGTTGCCATTGACTTCTCCATCACTAGCGTGTGAGATTAGTGCAAGTAGTTTGAGCATTCTTTGGAATTGCCTTTCTTTGGGATTGGAATGAAAACTGACCTTTTCCAGTCCTGTGGCCACTGCTGAGTTTTCCAAATTTGCTGGCATATTGAGTGCAGCACTTTCATAGCATCATCTTTTAGAATTTGGAATAGCTCAACTGGAATTCCATCACCTCCACTAGCTTTGTTCATAGTGATGCTTCCTAAGGCCCACTTAACTTCACACTCCGGGATGTCTGGCTCTAGGTGAGTGATCACACCATCATGATTATCTGGCTCATTTTTAGGCTGGCATATAAGTTAAATAAGCAGTATGCTCTTTACAACTTCGGACTTTACTCCTCTCTTAGAATGTAGCAGAATGACCCAGGAGTTATGATCCTCAAGCATTTATTCATCTTTAAGTTTTATTTATCTGTTTCTGACTGTGCTGTGTGCTGTGTCTGCATAGCTCTGCGGGCTTTTCTTTAGCAGCGGCAAGCGGTTGCAGTGGTCTACTCTGCAGTTGCAGTGCATGCATTTCTCATTGCGCTAACTTCTTTGACTGAGGAGCAGATTCTAGGGCATGCGGGCTCAGTTGGTGTGACTCCTAGACTCTGTAGTTGCAGCTCCCAGGCTCTAGAGCACAGGCTTAGTGCTTGTGGTGCATGGGCTTAGCTGCTTCATGGCAAATGTGTTCTTCCTGGATCAGGGATTGAACCCATGTCTCCTGCATTGACAGGTGGATTCTTTACCACTGAGCCACCAGGGAAGTTGGATCATCATGCACTGAGGGCCAGACATCATGCCAAGTGTTCTGCATGTGTTAAGGCCTTTCACCCTCACAGTCTGGTATTGTCACCTTACCAAGGGGGCATGGAGACAAGTCCAGTTCCGTTCACTCACTGGCTGTGAATCTCTGAGAAAATAGTAATTCCAAGCTCCCTAAATCAGTGCTCTCATCTGAAAAATAGGAGCAATATAGAACCACTGGGAGGATTAATAAGAAAGCACTTGGAGTAGAGTGAGTTTCACCTGGGAAAAATAATTTAAATACCAAACACACATTTCCCCCAAGGAACTTATTCAAATACAGTCAGGGCAATCTGTAGTGCAGTGGTGTTCCTTTCTGCTGGATAAAGGTCTCAGTCTCTACCTCTTCTGTACATTGCTGCTGTTGCTCCAAGTCGCTTCAGGTGTGTCTGACTCTTTGCCACCCAATGGACTGTAGCCTGCCAGGCTCTTCTGTCCATGGGATTCTCCAGGCAAGAATACTGGAGTGGGTTGTCATTTCCTCCTCCAAGGTATCATCCTGATCCAGGGATCGAACCCACATCTCTATGTCTCCTGCATTGGCAGGTGGGTTCTTTACTGCTGGTGCCACCTGGGAAGCCCATTCCTTACATTACTGGTGAGAAACCAAGAAGAGATGAAATCAAACAGCTATGACCCTAAATGACTGTTTTCTTTTACTTGATTTTTTCTTCATAATTCAAAAACAAAATCTATAACAGCACAATAATGTTTGGAAAGGAATTATAACTAATTCCTGGGATTAGTGTTCCAAGGAGAAAAATGAAGATTTGCTACATATTTATCTTTAAAATAAATGAAATATTTTTTATATTTTGTGTATTTTCCTTTTCCTTTTTTTGGAATTTTGAGGTTGTTAAAAGCTGTCTCATATTAATAAGTCTCATGGTGATAGTGGAAATACACAAAACTTCAGTTATGGGGCTTAAGGAATCTAATAAAAGAAGGCAACAGGAAAGCAGTGATGAGAGTTAAGACAACCATGATGGGAAGAGAAAAAGTAATCTGGTTTGAAGCACCAGTTAAGTTTAATGTTTTGAATAAATGGACAATCTCAAAAAGATTAGCTTGACTTAAATTGCTCATTTAAATGTTTATACTCTGTGGTCTAAAACCTTGACAAATGAAACAGTAACCCCGACTTACATTTGCAAATGTAACTCTTATATTGATTTTTTTTCTCCCATAAACTACCTGCCATTGAATGCCATAATGTGCCTCTCGATTACAACTTATTCCTTTATGGACTTCTGCTCCCTTTAAATTTAGCTGCCTGTCTTCTTTGACTGAAGAATGGTGTCAGCATTTCTTTTTCTAGTTCTGCATCAGTCCACAGATCATGCATTTATTATCCATCTGTGTTTGTCTCTCTGTCTGTATTTTAAAATGACAATTTATTTTTGAACTACTTGTAGCAATATTTAACCACTGAACCTTTTAATTACTTACACCGCTGAAAAGCAGAGTACATTTAGAGTTGGGGTGAGGGGAACTCCTGGTGCATGAAAACTGAATTGAAATAGAAAATGACTGCTCCTTTCCCATTAGATATCCTGCCAAATTTATAGTGCAATAAGAAAATCCAAGGATAATGTCGACAGCAATTGAGGGCACATTGTCTATTGTGAATAATATGAGAATGTAATTGACGCATTCAGTTTGAACCAGGAGTAAGTATAGACAAGAATAAACAACAGAACAAGAATCCTTCCCCTCTTTCCAATTGAGAATTTCAATCACATGGGTCTTTTCCTAGTGGGTCATTCTGAAGAACTGTGGTGCTATCACAGGTTTCTAGGTTTGTGGAATGAATGTTCAGCATATATCAGTTATCTAGCTCTAATTAAGTGAAAGGTGGTTATTTAGCATACTTTATCCATCCTTGAAACACTACTTCATCTTTATTCTGTGAACAAGCAGTAGTCCTCAAAAATACTGAGTTTAATTTCTGGTTTCAGATAGCATTTATTTATTACCTAATGCATGCATCATACTATTCTTACAATTTTTTGCATAAATTATCCCATTAATTGGAAAAAAAATCTTCCAACATTCCCTTAGCTAAGTGATAAAATTGTCACAGCATGCCTGAGCGAGTTGAATTGTCAAAATATTCAGACGCTGAACAAATACCTCACTAGCTAAGTACCAGGACTAGTATTTGATCAGATAGTCTTAGTTTGAATATGGTGGTGGAGGCTGATTTGGGAATTACAGATTTCGAATTACTTTTCTACCACTTTGTCTTAATTTATTTTTAATAACTACTTTTATGGTTTTAGAATTAACATTGTTTCACATGTAAGCAATACATAAAATATATAAGAAACAGTTACCTATAAATCTATTGCCTAACAACCTCTAGTCATACTTTTCTATATTTCATTCCATTTTTATTTTATATACATATAAATGGTAGGTTATATAACTAGAATTTGGTAGGGCACAGTTATAAAACTGGACTTCCAGATGCTGCAGTGGTAAAGAATCTGCCTGCCAATGCTGAAGACGCAAGAGATGCAGGTTTGATCCCTGGGTTGAGAAGATGCCCTGGAGAAGGAAATGGCAACCCACTCCAACATTCTTGCCTGGGAAATCCCATGGACAGAGGAGCCTGGTGGGCTACAGTCCATGGGGTCACAAAGAATCAGACACAACTGAGCACACACACACACACATAGTTATAACTAATTTATATTGAACACTTCATATTAAACGTGTTCTTTTGAATAGTTTTTTCTTTGCTCCAGATGAAATCTCAGGCAGTTCTCCAGCTTTTCTGTTAACTCCAAAATCAATGCAAGTCTAAGGAAGAAGCACAAGCTGGAATCAAGATTGCCGGAAGAAATATAAATAACCTCAGATGTGCAGATGACACCACCTTTATGGCAGGAAGTGAAGAGGAACTAAAAAGCCTCTTGATGAAAGTGAAAGAGGATAGTGAAAACATTGGCTTAAAGCTCAACATTCAGAAAACTCAGATCATGGCATCTGGTCCCATCACTTCATGGCAAATAGATAGGAAAACAGTGGAAACAGTGTCAGACTTTATTTTGGGGGGGGGGGGGGGGGCTCCAAAATCACTGCAGATGGTGATTGCAGCCATGAAATTAAAAGACGCTTACTCCTTGGAAGGAAAGTTATGACCAACCTAGATAGCATATTCAAAAGCAGAGACATTACTTTGCCAACAAAGGTCAGTCTAGTCAAGGCTATGGTTTTTCCAGTAGTCATGTATGGATGTGAGAGTTGGACTGTGAAGAAAGCTGAGCACTGAAGAATTGATGGTTTTGGACTGTGGTGTTGGAGAAGACTCTTTAGAGTCCCTTGGACTGCAAGGAGATCCAACCAGTCCATTCTGAAGGAGATCAGTCCTGGGTGTTCATTAGAAGGACTGATGCTGAAGCTGAAACTCCAATACTTTGGCCACCTCATGCAAAGAGTTGACTCATTGGAAAAGACCCTGATGCTGGGAGGTATTGGGGGCAGGAGGAAAAGGGGACGACAGAGGATGAGATGGCTCGATGGTATCACTGACTCAATGGACATGAGTTTGAGAGGACTCTGGGAGTTGGTGATGGACAGGGAGGCCTGGTGTGCTGTGATTCATGGGGTCGCAAAGAGTCGGACATGACTGAGCAACTAAACTGAATGTGATATCATAACTCTAACTTCAGAGGTCCTGTCACTTTGAGATTGGGTCTCAGGCTGAAGGTATTATGGGTAATTGGCACATGGATGGTAGAGTACTAGTCTGGCGGGTACATGTGTAATCTAATACTGTATGCAGGTAATGCATATAGTTGCTGCTTCTTTCTTGGGATACAATTTCTCCAGAACACCCTTTGCATCCCTAGCTGCAATGTCTTTGACATTGGCAACATCTCACCGACGGCTTACCTGTCACCCATCACACAACCTCTGGGCCTCCAGCTTCCATCTCTTCTGCTGAGATCTCCTCTCTTTCTCCTGGCCCCTTTGGGCAGGAGTCCTGCTCCACCATTTGTGAAAGGACAGCTCCCGCCCAGCTCAGCTGGGTTTTTTCCCCTTTGTTAGCTAAGCCAATATATCACAGGAATTCATGCCAGCCTCTGAGTGCAGGTCCATCTCGTTTGACTTGGGTAAGGAGAAGCACATTACATGCTCAGACTAGCAGGATGCAAAGAACACTGACCCCTCTCACCAAATACTGCTTTTTTCCCCTCCAGGGAGATATTGTACTGATGTGGAACAGTTTTATGATCTGTACTCATGCCCTGTACAATATTAGGGACAGAAATTTAGGATGTGCTGGGTATTTGACATATGTTTATTTTGGCTTCAGCTGATCTTAAGAGAAAAAGAACCTTAGTTTAAGTGTTACATGTGGTCTGGAATACATACAAATACGTTCTTGCTTTTTTCATTTAACAGTGCATTAGGAGTATTTTTGTATATTGGAAGAGGCTATTATAATATCTGAAGACTGTTTCATAATGCATTATAAAAAAATACTACATTTTGAAACTATTCCCATATTGTCATTTTCATTTTTATCAAAGTTAAATGTATCTTTAATAATCATTTTAGAATGTAAATTTAAAACATTTAGAATGAATTATTTGAAACAGAATCATTGGATCAAAGGATAGGAACATGCTAAGATTTGATATGCTTTTTACAATTTTCAGAACTACTAAAATTAATTTACATTTTTATCCACTGAGATTGATAATGCTCAAATCTCTGACAAACCGTAGGTGTTGTTTCTCTGTGTTCATTGAATGACCACTTTACTAAATTCTATTGTGAATTTTTGTTTAAATTTTTATTCTTGTATGTATTTCCTAAATGGAACTATCCCTACAAAATGATCACCTTTTCTCCCTTAAATACACATATGCTAATTCCCTCCTTGTTTGTCTTATTCACTTGGACAAAATTCAAGTAACAGTGGTAAGTGATTATGGAGCATACAAGTGAGACAGAATGGATTTGAATGCCTACTGATACAGTGGCAGCTAGCATCTACAGCTTAGAACAGAGAAGACCAGAGTGATTAGAACAGAGTGATTCAAAACACTGCCATTCCGTGAGGTCAGTCTCCTTGTCTTAGAGCTTGTTGAGATGTGTGAGCCAGCAAAATCAGAATTACCCACGACACACAATCCTGACTCCATAGTCAATAAAAATATGACAAAGGAAGTATTTCTCTGATAATGAGTGATGTTGAGCATCTTTTCATGTGTTTGTTAGCCATCTGTATGTCTTCTTTGGAGAAATGTCTATTTAGTTCTTTGGCCCATTTTTTGATTGGGTTGTTTATTTTTCTGGAGTTGAGCTGTAGGAGTTGCTTGTATATTTTTGAGATTAGTTGTTTGTCAGTTGCTTCATTTGCTATTATTTTCTCCCATTCTGAAGGCTGTCTTTTCACCTTGCTTATAGTTTCCTTTGTTGTGCAGAAGCTTTTAAGGTTAATTAGGTCCCATTTGTTTATTTTTGATTTTATTTCCATTATTCTGGGAGGTGGGTCATAGAGGATCCTGCTGTGATGTATGTCGGAGAGTGTTTGGCCTATGTTCTCCTCTAGGAGTTTTATAGTTTCTGGTCTTAAGTTTAGATCTTTAATCCATTTTGAGTTTATTTTTATGTATGGTGTTAGAAAGTGTTCTAGTTTCATTCTTTTACAAGTGGTTGACCAGATTTCCCAGCACCACTTGTTAAAGAGATTGTCTTTAATCCATTGTATATTTTTGCCTCCTTTGTCAAAGATAAGGTGTCCATATGTGCGTGGATTTATCTCTGGGCTTTCTATTTTGTTCCATTGATCAATATTTCTGTCTTTGTGCCAGTACCATACTGTCTTGATAACTGTGGCTTTGTAATAGAGCCTGAAGTCAGGCAGGTTGATTCCTCCAGTTCCATTCTTCTTTCTCAAGATCGCTTTGGCTATTCGAGGTTTTTTGTATTTCCATACAAATTGTGAAATTATTTGTTCTAGCTCTGTGAAGAATACTGTTGGTAGCTTGATAGGGATTGCATTGAATCTATAAATTGCTTTGGGTAGTATACTCATTTTCACTATATTGATTCTTCCAATCCATGAACATGGTATATTTCTCCATCTATTAGTGTCCTCTTTGATCTCTTTCACCAGTGTTTTATAGTTTTCTATATATAGGTCTTTAGTTTCTTTAGGTAGATATATTCCTAAGTATTTTATTCTTTCCATTGCAATGGTGAATGGAATTGTTTCCTTAATTTCTCTTTCAGTTTTCTCATTATTAGTGTATAGGAATGCAAGGGATTTCTGTGTGTTGATTTTATATCCTGCAACTTTACTATATTCATTGATTAGTTCTAGTAATTTTCTGGTGGAGTCTTTAGGGTTTTCTATGTAAAGGATCATGTCATCTGCAAACAGTGAGAGTTTTACTTATTCTTTTCCAATTTGGATTCCTTTTATTTCTTTTTCTGCTCTGATTACTGTGGCCAAAACTTCCAAAACTATGTTGAATAGTAACGGTGAAAGGGGGCACCCTTGTCTTGTTCCTGACTTTAGAGGAAATGCTTTCAATTTTTCACCATTAAGGATAATGTTTGCTGTGGGTTTGTCATATATAGCTTTTATTATGTTGAGGTATGTTCCTTCTATTCCTGCTTTCTGGAGAGTTCTTATCATAAATGGATGTTGAATTTTGTCAAAGGCTTTCTCTGCATCTATTGAGATAATCATATGGTTTTTGTTTTTCAATTTGTTAATGTGGTGTATAACATTGATTGATTTGCAGATATTGAAGAATCCTTGCATCCCTGGGATAAAGCCCACTTGGTCATGGTGTATGATCTTTTTAATGTGTTGTTGGATTCTGATTGCTAGAATTTTGTTAAGAATTTTTGCATCTATGTTCATCAGTGATATTGGCCTGTAGTTTTCTTTTTTTGTGGGATCTTTGTCAGGTTTTGGTATTAGGGTGATGGTGGCCTCATAGAATGAGTTTGGAAGTTTACCTTCCTCTGCAATTTTCTGGAAGATTTTGAGCAGGATAGGTGTTAGCTCTTCTCTAAATTTTTGGTAGAATTCAGCTATGAAGCCGTCTGGACCTGGGCTTTTGTTTGCTGGAAGATTTTTGATTACCGTTTCAATTTCCATGCTTGTGATGGGTCTGTTAAGATTTTCTATTTCTTCCTGGTCGAGTTTTGGAAAGTTGTACTTTTCTAAGAATTTGTCCATTTCTTCCACGTTGTCCATTTTATTGGCATATAATTGTTGATAGTAGTCTCTTATGATCCTTTGTATTTCTGTGTTGTCTGTTGTGATCAAAACCACTATGAGGTACCATTTCACACCAGTCAGAATGGCTGCGATCCAAAAGTCTACAAATAATAAATGCTGGAGAGGGTGTGGAGAAAAGGGAACCCTCTTACACTGTTGGTGGGAATGCAAACTAGTACAGCCACTATGGAGAACAGTGTGGAGATTCCTTTAAAAACTGGAAATAGAACTGCCTTATGATCCAGCAATCCCACTGCTGGGCATACACACTGAGGAAACCAGAAGGGAAAGAGACACGTGTACCCCAATGTTCATCGCAGCACTGTTTATAATAGCCAGGACATGGAAGCAACCTAGATGTCCATCAGCAGATGAATGGATAAGAAAGCAGTGGTACATATACACAATGGAGTATTACTCAGCCATTAAAAAGAATACATTTGAATCAGTTCTAATGAGGTGGATGAAACTGGAGCCTATTATACAGAGTGAAGTAAGCCAGAAGGAAAAACATAAATACAGTATACTAACGCATATATATGGAATTTAGAAAGATGGTAACAATAACCCAGTGTACGAGACAGCAAAAGAGACACTGATGTATAGAACAGTCTTATGGACTCTGTGGGAGAGGGAGAGGGTGGGAAGATTTGGGAGAATGACATTGAAACATGTAAAATATCATGTAAGAAACGAGTTGCCAGTCCAGGTTCGATGCACGATACTGGATGCTTGGGGCTAGTGCACTGGGACGACCCAGAGGGATGGTAGGGGAGGGAGGAGGGAGGAGGATTCAGGGTGGGGAACACATGTATACCTGTGGCGGATTCATTTTGATATTTGGCAAAACTAATACAATTATGTAAAATTTAAAAATAAAATTAAATTTAAAAAAATGGAAAAAAAAAGAAATCTTGAAAAAAAAATACAATTTGACTAAATCTTGGGGAAACTGTCTCTCATAGACTATGTTTTTAAACATTTCCATGACGTCAGCACTATTCAAAAATTCAAAAAAAAAAAAAAGAGGAGGAAGGTTAACAGAAGGAGAAGAAAGACAGAAAAATAAAATTTACTAGAACCCAAGAAACAAATTCATTGATTGGACCAATTTTAGTTTTTTTATTGAAAAGCAGATGAACATAAGATTTGTTAAGACTGGAATTTGGATAAAAAAGGAAATGTTACTTCAGATAACTTGAAAGTTCTTTAGACATTTATTTGAAGGTAGATTTATAGCTGTCACAAAACTCAGTAAACTATGTCATTATAATAACATTCAGTTCCTTCTGTACAAGAACATCAAATCCCTTTCCAAGATCCCATATTAATTGCTAATCCATTATTTTTTTTAATGCCACCTTAAAAAAAATCTGTTGGTTAGAAGTAGTAGGTAAAACAAATTGTGAAAAGCAAATATAGGAGGCAAAGATGGGAAAGGAGTTAGAAAAGGACTTAAGAGTCTGTAAGATGGGCCCTTTTCTCAAATATAGCAAAATATCTTATTCTATTGTGACTGAACTCTGTATTTAACCTCATTACTTTCTCTGCACTATCAATAAATTCATATCTGGATAAAAACTATTTGGATATGAGAAATAAGGACAATAGCGAGAAGATATGATGTATATTTAGACTATTATGCACAACTTCATATGAATGAATTTACTACAGATTAATTTTTCCAACATTTCATTGAACTCATCAACACAGTATGGAGGAGACTCAGAGGGAGGTAGGAAGGGATAATTAAAAAAAAAAAAAAAAAGGAAATATTTGAGTTTTAGGAACAACATAGTGACCATGAAGGGAGGCTGTTTTCTCCCTTCAGCTCATGTTGGGCTTGCGGTTTTGTTTTGTTTTGTTTTGTTTAAGTAAAGACTTACAGTATCTGAACTTTCCACTCTTCCTCTTGGTTGGAAAACAGTTGGACATCTCATTTGAATGTTGCTCTGTCATTAAACACCTGGACTTCCTAGGTGGCGCTAGTGGTAAAGAATCTGCCTGTAATGCAGACCTGGGTTTGATCCCTGGGTTGGGAAGATCCCCCGGAGTAGGAAATGGTAACAACCTCCAGTATTCTTGCCTGGAAAATTCCATGGACAGAGGAGCCTACAGCTCATGGGGCCTCAAAGAGTTGGACACAACTCACCGACTGAGTACAACATACTGTCTGTCATTAAACTGGTCAAGTGTACAGTGTTAAGCAAAGGTAGAGAAAGGAGTAGAAGACAGAGACTTGCTCTCGGGCAGGCTGCGTTCTCAGTGTGTATTCTGTGGGTGTGCTCAGTCCTTCAGTTGTGTCCGACTCTTTGGGACTCCAAAGGCTATAGCCCGCCAGGCTCCTCTGTCCATGGGATTCTCCCGGCAAGAATACTGGAGTGGGTTGCCATTCCCTTTTCCAGGGGATCTTCCCCACCCAGCAATTGAACGTGGGTCTCCTGTATTGCAGGTGGATTCTTTACCATCTGAGCCACCAGGGAAGTAGAAACCACAAAAGGCTAATGGAGCTTGAGGGACCCCACTGATATCATAGCAGTTATGATAGATCACCCATGTGGAGAGAGAGGAAATCCTGACTCCCAGAGTGGATACCCCATGTCAAGAGCTAGGTCCCCATAGCATCCTCTGAAATAATCTGCAAATCTGGTAAAAGAACTGTGCCATGCTAGCAGAGCAGCAACGGTCCCACCAGCATTCTCACCCTCTTCAGCAATGATCCCAGGGAGACCTCTCCTTGTTCCTTTATTCCTTTTCCCCATGTGAACACTGGAGTGAATCATACATGCTGGAAAGCACTCCTCTCCCCACACACTTAAACAGAAAAGACACTTTTAATTAAATGTGTGGGTGAGTGGGAAGAGGAAAGAGGTTTGTTTTTGTTTTTGTTTTGATGGTGCTGGGTCTTTGATGCTGTGAGGGTTACTTTCTACTTGCAGTGTGCGGGCTTCTCACTGCGGTGGCTTCTCTTGTGGAACACGGGCTTTCAGTGAGCGGACTTCAATAGTTGCAGCATGTGGGCTCAGTAGTTGTGGCAGGAGGAGTTAGTTTCTCTGCTGCATGTGAGGTCTTCCTGGACCAGAGATCTAACCTGTGTCCTGCATTGGTAAAGAGGTTCTTAACCACTGGACCACCTGGGAAGCCTGGGAAGAAGAATTTTTAGTTAAATGAGCTTGGAACTTTAAAATGAATAAGATTGAGGCTTAAAGAACCCATACCACCTGTATAATTATGAAATCTGACAACAAGTACAGTGCTTTGTAAGACAGAGAACAATTTTTAGTATTTATTGGGATAAAATTTCATGTTTATACACAACGAATTAGTTATATAAGTTATCCAGATTCTTCATTCATGAATATGCTTCTTGTTTCACTTTAAGAACATTATAGGCTGTGGGTTTGAGAAATAAAGTAGATCTTTTTTTTTTTTTTTTAACCACCACATTAAGGGTTATAGCCCGCCTCTCTCCTCCTCCTGGTGCTGCCTCTTCTTACTATTTCTGTTTCCATTCCCTGCTCCCTAAAATCTAACTTCTAAACTCAACACATTACCAACATAGCTTTTGTGAAATCCAGCATTGAGTCTATGGTACTATATTTGTGCTCAGTTTCCATCTTACTTGACCTGCCTTCAATAGTTTCTACTGTTGACCATTTTTCTTTGATGGAAGGTTTCTTGGTCCCCCACTTTAACCTTGACCTCCCAACTGTTCATTTTCTGCTTTGCATGGTCATCATCTTCTAGGCCAGTTATTTTTTAGCTCTAAAGGGTTTGGTTTCAGACCTTCCTCTCAAATCTTTAGTCAGTCTCATCTGTGGCCATGGCTTCAGTTACCACCCATAGGCAGATGATTCAAAAATGCATCTCTCTTGCCCAAATCTCTTTAAACTCAAGGTTGGAATTATTTTAAAAATATTTACACTTACATCTTTTTCTTCTAATTTCTGAGATAATTCCTAGACTTTATTTTCTAATGCTTCCATGACCTTTTATTTGGATAAATCTAACAGCTTTTCATTTTCTGATCGTTCTTACATTATATCATTCTGTTCTCATTGTATGAATGAAATATCTATTTGATCTTATTCTAAGGATAGCATTTCAAGTATTGTGGCCTCACAGTCTCAGAATTACATTTTCCTCATCTATTTTTGTGTTTTTCATTTTGATTACTTTAGCTTTTGAGTTTGTTTTTTGTTTTGTTTTTTTCTCTTATATTTCACCACCTCTGTGTTAAAATGTGAAATGTATTAGTTGTCTGTGTTTTGGTTTATTATTAGGGAGAAGGCAAAATGCTGGGAAATCCTATTTTTCTTGAAGGGTCCAAGTTTTTATTTTGGGACTTCATGGCAGTTGTCTGTTAACACATTTTCCTCTTATGTTCAGTGTCTTGCAACTAAACACATTTCTTCTGTATATATGAAGTACTATTTTCTCCTCATATTTAAGGATTAGTTTTATAGCCCTGTGGTAGTATTATTTTATATCTAGGCCTGGTGTTGGCTAAGGGTAGGGTGTTCCATTTCCTTTCAGTCCACACTCCTGTTGATTAGGTAGTAATAGTTTTCTCAGAATTCAGATGGGGGAAGGGTGATGTGAATATTTCTCACTCAAGATTCTGGTATTATGCAGTATTTGTGAGTAATTTGGAAAGCAGTTCTTTCAGGCTGCAGAAGGATTTCCTCCAGATCATGCTATCTAGTGTTCTGACATGAGGAACACAGATTATTCCTGGACTAAACATTCCCATAGTTCATTTTCAACTGATGGCATCCTCATATTCAGGATATAATTTCCACTGTCTTTCACCTTCCATTCTTGGATATGTTTTACTTATCAGTTCATATAAAATATTTATTGAATTTTAAAGCAATTATCACAAGCTTATGGCACAGAATAAGTCAAAATACATGAAGCAGAGAAATATGCTTGTTAAATAAATTATGTAGTTCAGCATCTCTGGAAGTTTGTGAGAAATTGAGTATTCTGTTTTTTAAATCATCATTCAAAAGCCATTAACTATTGATAGGTAATCAACAGATTTTCAATAGAAAAGAATTTTGCATTTTCAGTAGAAAATCATTAACTATTGATAGGTAATTAATAGATTTTCAATAGAAAAACACTTTGTATTTTCAATAGAAAACCATCAACTATTGATAGATAACTTATGATAGGTCACTTCTCTTATAACAATTATGTCACTAAAGTATTACTCTGTATGTTCTAGATTCCCCATCTCAAAAGAAATTTTCTTTCAAAAATGGAAGATTTATAATCTGATGCACTATATACTTAGAAAATATTCAAAAAAATCAAACAGTAAGAGTTTTTGTCATAGGACAATATATAGATAATACAAGCTTTTCTGCATGTATATTTTACAGAATACAGAATTGACCACATACTTAACACTGTGTCACATAAATGTGTGAACCTAGAGATAGGAAACCATTAAAGGCCACCTTGGTGAAACCTTTAGAGAATGTCTGGGAACCGCTAGAGGACTACAGTGGTGGAAATCCTCCTATCTACACTCTCATCCATTGCCTTGAGGCCACTCAAATATTATCAGCTCTTCACTTAGGGAAGTATATATGAGAGTTCAAAGGTCATCTCCAAGGCAATTAATAATTTATATTGTTGTTGTTGTTCAGTCTCTCAGTCTTGTCTGACTGTTGCAACCCATGGACTGCAGCATGCCAGGCTTGCCTGTCCTTCACCATCACCTGGAGCTTGATCAAATTCATGTCCGTTGAGTTGGTGATGCCATCCAACCATCTCATCCTCTGTCATCCCCTTCTCCTGCCTTCAATCTTTCCCAGCATAAGAGTGTTTTCCAATGAATCAGCTCTTCGCATCAGGTGGCCAAAGTATTGGAGCTTCAGTTTCAGCGTAAGTCCTTCCCATGAATATTCAGGATTGATTTCCTTTAGGATTGACTAGTTTGATCTCCTTGTAGTTCAAGGGGCTTTCAAGAATCTTCTACAACACTGCAGTTCAGAAGTGTCAATTCTTTAGTGCTCAGCCTTCTTTATGGCTTTATATTCTATACGCAGATAATTTCATATGGACACATACACACATACAAATACATAAACACTTTTAGAACATTTTTTTCATATAAGCATGAATATATATGAATATACATGTAGGCATATTTAGTATATAATTGGAATTTTTGATCAGTATATTGACAGAAAATGGGCACATTTTTCAAGCCACTTGCTGGGAACATGTATCCATATTATATTTTGAGTAAAGCTATTGTACTCCTTATACAGTAGAAATTTTATTTTCAACTTTGATTATTTTTTTTCTTATAAAAATGATCTTTGGCAGTTTGTTATGAATTATAAATATTGTAATTGGCATTTTCCCTTCATAGAAAGTACACTATGGGGTATTCACTTAGCCTGTGCCTCTTTTGTAAAAACTACTTCCAGTCCACCATCTCTTCTAAAGAGGTGAGGACTAGCCAGAGAGGAATGCACTATTTTACCTTACCTCCCTATCTTCAACTGCTTGGACCTGTAATGAATTCTTGTCTTGAAGTAAACTAATATATGTGGTAGGCCATTCAGATTTTCTCTCTGGAGATTTTGAGCCAAAGGACTCAGAGAAAGTCATCAGATAATGGTGAGTGTGAGACTCGCAGAGAGTTGACACTGAACAATTCAAAGCTACATGCAAATAAAAATTATAGAGCAGGAGGAAAAGTGAAAGGGTTAGTCACTCAGTTGTGTCCTTCTCTTTACGATCCCATGGACTATAGCCCGCCAGGCTCCTTTCCCAATGGAATCCTCCAGGCAAGGATATTGGAGTGGGTAGCCATTCCTTTATCCAAGGAATCTTTCCAACCCAGGGATCAAGCTCAGGTCTCCTACATTGTAGGTGGATTCTTTAGCATCTGAGCTACCAGGGAAGCCCAAAGGAGAAGGGGAAACCATTATAAAACAGGACACGTCACTGAGCAGAAGAAAGACAGGAGTGAAAAGGGCTAGTTGTGTGGTTCTGGGTCGGGTGATGAGATTGCACCTTGCCCTCGGAGCTCCAAGGGAGTCCCTTTCTCTTGAGACGGTTGACTGCTCTCTTCTTTGTTTCTAAATGTTCCTGTTCAGAATTTCTATCTTGTTCTTTAGGGCTAGGATTTCTCTCATTACATATATTTTCCCAAATCTGCTTTTCTAACTGTGCAATTTGTTCATGTTAATATATTTTAAAGTATTAAGTAAAATGATCAAACAAATTAGAAGGTAAATGAGGAAGTATGAAAAGTACACACTTGGAAAACAAAATGTATTTCTAGGTAGAATGTGTTTGATGATGTAGCAAAACTTGCTATTTTTTTGTTTATATATTGTTATATATATATATATATATATTTAATTAATATCCTACCATGGAGTTTTACTATTTGTGGGATGATTTTGGCAGATACTGTAAAAATTACTGGCTTATTAGATATATAATTTAATGAAATTTAATATTTAAAAATTTGGAAACTTTGAATAAATTTTTTTATTCCCAAGTTCTTTAGCAAAGATTGCTGCTATCATTGTTGCTAAGTCGTGTCCCACTCTTTGTGACCCTATGTACTGCAGCATGCCAGGCTCTTCTGTCCTTCAGTACCTCAGTAGAGCAAGCATAAAAATTCCTACATATGAAAAATAATTGTAGTGAGCTGACAGAATTCATCTCAACGTTATTGAACTCTAAATGACACTTTCATAGTTTGAGGCCAAGGTCAGTTTATTTAATATAATTATTCATTGACTTTGAACATACCTGATGGAAAATTCTAATTTAATTTGTCTCATGAACTGAGTTTAATACTATTATTTGCTACATTAAGGGACAACTAACACCAAATAGCCAAATAGCATCAATAGCCAAATCTTATACCAGACCTTTTCTCAGTGTAGTTTTATTTACAGACATGATTTTATCTCTAATAGTTTCTTTTTCTTCTTCTTTAAAAAGACTCTGAATGTTCTTTTATTATAATAGTGCTGAAGTAATAGAAACTTGAATGTTGTTAGATCATGCAATAAAAAACAGAGTTTCAACAATCTTTCTGAGAAAATATAAACTGCCTTCAGTTTAGGATTGAAGGCAATTTGAGGGATAATACACATGGAGGAAACACCATGTAAAACCTCCTTGCTGTTAATATTAGTGTATGTTAGCTCTGCGTACTGCTCCAGCTGTGTTTGCAGCTGTTCATGCCAAATCTGAGAGCCCAGAAACCATCACAAATGAACATCACTTGTCAGAAAGGAAAATGATGATACCAGTGAGGTCTGAAAAAGAAGAATAAAGAAGTCAAAGAGAACTGGTAGAATCAGGACATATACGTGTGAAAACTGGGGATTACTTAAAATGCTCATTTGGAAATAGGAAAATATGGTCATATTCCCCTTTGCTATTATTTTAAAGAAAAATGTTGAGAAGCAAAGTTCTTTTTCCTCACTATTAAAATTAATTGACAAATGCCACAGCTGATTTCAGAAACAGTTAACACTCAGGGAAATGAAAAGCAAATCCTTTACATTTCTTTATCCCATGGTTTTTAGTGACACAAGTCAAAGGATCCCATAAATTAATCTTTTCCTTGCAATTTTTCACATTTAGGTCCTCTCAGAAGTCAAAGTAACTCTAATGAGAAAATGAGCTTGAATATCAAAATTTTCTAGCGATGCTGCTATGTTAGTACTTACGTTGTCAAAAAAAAAAAAAGAGTATTTCAGGTGTTGAAATAGTTAATAGTAGGAAACAATGTCATTTGTGCCCGAGTCACTGTAACAACATATGAATAATTAAATATTCCAATAAATGTTCAACTATGGCTCACTTGTGTTTTATGAGGCACAGTGACATTTTTAAGAATATTCAGGCCTGAAATAGTAAAACCCATGACAGAAGTAAATATTGTGATTACTGTTGCACATAAACATAATATTAGGTTTTTTAGGGTTTTGTGGTCCTGTAGTTAATATCTATTGATACAAAGGATTACAAATACAGATTGTCAGAAGGCAATAGATAGGCTTATTTCTCTTATTAAGCACTGAATTTATAAACATGAAAATGTTAAAGCAATCTTTAACAGCAGCATGAAGAGTAAATATATATGTTTACGTAATAGGATTTATTTAGTCTCCAAACTGGGACTTGGAGTAGGCTAATTAAAATATAATAGCTAAACTTCTCAATAACGTTTCTTTTTCTCTCAGGTGATTTATTTGTTTTACTTTTTCAATGTGGAAATCTCATTTTAACATGATATACTTTAGGAATATCAAGTGTATTCCTATGATCATAAATTCAAAAAGACTGGTAGAGTATAAAATCACTCTATTATGGTAACTACATTTTAGGATGTTGCAGGCTTAAGAACACATGATGGATTTGCTGTCTGTGCTCTGATAAAATGGTATTTAGGGTGTGCAGGCTTTAGTGTTCTATTAAAGGCAGTAATTGGTGCTCTGTCACTTTAACTCATCCCCTGACGCATATTGGACTTCCCTGGTAGCTCAGATGGTAAAGAATCCACCTGCAATGCAGGAGACCTCATTCAATACCTGGGTTGGGAAGATCCCCTGCAGAAGGAAATGGCAACCCACTCCAGTGTTCTTGCCGGCATCATATTAAAATCATCTTACTTAGTATTTATCTTATTACAATACCTTTCTTACATTTATTAAGAAAATTGAAAATTAGCTTGTGATTGTGTTCACCCTTCATGGAAATCAAAGGTCTTCCTGAAAAAGCTTTATGTTTGTGCTGAGAATTGCCCCTTTTCCAAAGATGATATGCTGGTTAGACTCCAAAGGGAAGGATAGACAGAAGTTATATAGAAAATATTTTGACAACTATCAGATAGATGTGATCATCTTTTAAACTCTAGGACTAGGAACAATAAAATACCTTCTCCAGTACTGAATAGATTTATTTTGGATAAATTATTTTTTCTGCTTAAGGGATGAGTTTAATCATATAAGAAACAATTGATTATAAACTAATATATAAGGAAATTAAGAAAAAATGGGTTGAATTAAAGAAAACTATGTAATGTTTTTATGTTAAAAATGACACATTGACTTAGAGGAAAAAGATGAGGGAGTGGATTGAAACTTACTCTTCAAAATAATAGGCATTAGATTCTTGAGATTAAAAAGAGAAGAAAAGTATTAAGTGTTGAATTTAAAATTCTAAACAGCATAGTCTCTCTCTCTCCTTTTTTTTTTTTTTTTTTACTACAGATCATTGATAATGGAGATTCCCCAAAACAATCTTACAAAATCGTTAAAAATCCCTTTTCTTGTTTCTTAAAACATGTAAAGAAGACAATGAATAAAATCAATGTTTCTTACTACTGAAGGGCTGACAATACCATGCAACACAGAACATGTATTTTTCTCACAAGTTTATGTTTTCTATTTTTTGTAAGCAGGCTTCATTCACTGGGATACTAAAGGCTTCCAGTCTTGCTAGAATTGTAAGATGATTTGTCTTCATGAAAATTTGTTTTGTCTTTTTTTACATTTTTAAATGCAAAAAAATCTCTGGTAGTGGTTATATCTCACACCAGTCAAAAAGTAGAGAACACAATAAAAGTTTCATGTGTTCATTAAAGTTTTACAGGCACTGCAATGCCTGGAAAAATAGTTGTTGCTATAATCCCCTGCAGTAGTTCTGGTTGGGCGGTATCTTATTCATTACTGGATGAAGGATTGGGGAGGAGGATTAAAAAGGGACAAAGAAGATTCCACAGACAACCACTGATAGGTTATTTGGACTGTATTCAAGGTTCTCATAGCTTCCTGTGCTGCCATGTGTAACTTGACAAACACTATCTGGGAGCAAATAGGGTTGTGGGAACTTAAGCCACAGCTTAAAGATCATAGGGGGTTATTCAGTGGAAACTCTATAAGAGGACACAGTATTTTGCTAATTTCAAAATCAAGGTTTAACATTCATAAAGACTATCCTTCCTAATTTAACTTTTAAAAATAATTTCTCTTGGGTTAAATTTATTTAATTCTTTGTGATTTGTGAATGTCCCTTAGTATATGCTATATCTGGTAACTTTGACCAAGATTTTCAGTTCAGTTCAGTCGCTCAGTCGTGTCCGACTCTTTGCGACCCCATGGACTGCAGCATGCCAGGCTTCCCTGTCCATCACCAACTCCCAGAACTTACTCAAACTCATGTCCTTTGAGTCGGTGATGCTTTTGGTGTCGTTTATTTTTAATAGTGTGTGTGTGTGTGTGTGTGTGTGTGTGTGTGAGCTCAGTCGTGTCTGACTCTTTGCAATTCCATGGAGCCCACCAGGCTCCTCTGTCCATGGAGTTTTCCCAGTGATGATACTGGAGTGGGTTGCCATTTCCTTCTCCATTTAATAGCACAGACATAAGCATAAACTGTATGGAAAAAAGTTTGTATTTAACTAAATTTAAAGGCTTACCACTGAATACATATTTTTGAATGGCAGTAATAAATCATTAAGGGAAGAAAGGAATGAACAACTAGTGAAATCACATATTACTGTAGAAAGCTGAGAAATGTTCAGGTAACTCAACAATGCTAATATTAATAAGAAATTAAGAAATTTTTAGAAAACATTTGCTAATTAAGAATAATGAAAGACCAGCAGTAAATAAAATACCTAAACAATATAAGAAGTTAATAATGTGACGAGATGCTAAATATTTTTGCATTCTCTTTCACAAGTAGATAGAGCCTCCCTTAGACTACTTAATTCATTTTGAATCTTCTTTTCTTACTTTCAGCTTTTAGCAAGAAGTGGTAAATGGGACGGTATATTGCATAGCTGCTTACTAAGTCTGCTACTGTCTTAATTGGCTCTCTTAAATTTCTCAGGTCTAATTTATTTCTCCAGTCTTGTGGAGTAACTAACTCCTGCAGAATTATCAACTCTTTCCATGAAGATTCTTTTGAATGACTTTGAACTCTTTCTTATGCTAAAGGTTCCCTCCGCCCCCTCTCCTCCGTAATTACTCAGGCTTGTGAAGTTTCCATGCAGGTGGCAAGAACAGTATTGAAGGCCTTGGCACTTCCTGGTTCCTTTAGATCTTTCAAGCATCTTCATGTCCTCAGATAGTTTCTTTAACTACTCTGTGATCATGCCTTTTCATCCATTATCTTTATGGAACATGACTTCTTATTTCAAAGCAAGAATTCTTTCAGACTATCTGGATGTAGAAAATAAATTGAGAAATAGCTTCTCCCACTATTCCATTCCTCTTGTCACAGTGAGGTGGTTAGCAGTTATGTATTATTTTTATCCATACATGATTGGATTTTTTCCATTCAAAACCATTTATTGAGCAGTTATATTCCAAGTACTGTATTCATTTCTTGGGCTATAAAATCTAGTAATACATAGTCTATACTGTCCAGAGGATTACAATGTAATATTAAGAATAAATATGAAAAAATGCAATAAATCTAGTAGATAAAAAAATGTAGCAAGCCTAATATTGACAGGCCTCAAGACTAGAATGTGTAATTGTCTTTATATGTATATATATTTGATTTTTTGAACTAAATGTAGTCTCTATTTAGAGTATCCCGTTCATCTAATGACAAACCACAGTCTCCATCAGTTTCAACATTTTTAGTAATTTTAGCTGTAATACTTTCTCAATTCCCACTTAAATATCAGTGCTTGAATTTTCTCTTCATTACTATGACTGCCTCTGTAAGCCCTGAAGTCAAGGACATCTCCTTTAATTGTGTGATACTTAACCACTGTCTGTTAAAAAGTGGAGATATCTGACCAAAGCATAAGGGGGCCCCAGGCATATTGCTAGCAAAGGAAGATCACACTCTGCAGAAATCAGACAGTGGTTAATAGGGTTCCCCCACCACACGGAGATTTGGCACTGTTTTGAAGGTGGGGGATGCTAAAGACACTGGTTTATTTTCACAAGTTTGCTGAGTTTCCACAAGGAGACCAAACACAAGTCACCTACTGTACAATATTCTGATGCAGACTCCACTCCATTTTTCTCTCCTAAAGAGAGCAGGTGTGTGCATGTCCTCCAAGCTCACACCCAGTCCTGTTTCACTGCCTTTGTTTTGACGGGAAATCCTGTAGATTTCTCAAGAACAAAGTTGTTATTCAGTAGCTCAGTCATGTCTGACTCTTTGCGACCCCATGAACAGCAGCACACCAGGCTTCCCTGTCCTTCAGTATCTCCCAAAGTTTGCTCGAACTCATGTTCTTTGAGTCGGTGATGCCATCCAACCATCTCATCCTCTGTCACCTCCTTCTCCTCATGTAATGAAGCCTGTTTCTTCTTCTATGCTCTTTCCAATTCCATATAGTGCAGCAGTTATTGATAGCGTTGTAGTTTCCTGACTAATTATCAAAAATATTTTGAAAAACACACAGGCAACCAGCATAAAACAAATTTTCACTTTTAAAGTTATGCAGTTCCATCAAGTCTCATAAAAAAAATTACTTTGGATGTCTAGGAGAAACATCACACATAATGAGACAAGGGAACTAAAGACATAAAGAATAATATTGGAATAAATCAGGTTATTGAACAAATAGGAGCTCCATCATGTCTGGGTCCCTCCCATTCTCCATGATTTCCATGTTATCTATAATCTTGGGGTCTCCTTAAGGTCATTGCATCTAGATGATGTCTTGTTTCTGGTCATCATCAGTGACTCTGGATGGCTTTTACTGACCTATAACTAGTTCTATCTGGTTCTGATCCCATTTGCTTCTGAAATATCCATAATCATCTTTATTGACTTCTACCAAATTTCCCATTTTCACTTTATCTCTGACATGTGGTATATAAAGTTTTCCACTACGATGTCCCTGGTTACATTTAGCAGATTTCTGCATAGTTTCTAACCTTTTTCTGTCAGTAAATTTTTGACATTCCTATAGTGTAAATAGCTTCATGTACTTTCTTTTATTTTTCCTCAGCCACAGGAAACCCAGTGGATCTGCTTCTTAGGATCTGACAACCTACTTATCTCCTTTCATTTACTGCTCCCATAAATATCAGCTGATAGAGAAATGAGTCACTCTCATTTTTTTTGGAATCTCCATATTCAACTAGAAATGTTGAGTTAATGTTAATCTTACAATCTCTCCATTTCTTTTTATTTCCAAAAACAATACCTTAGAAGATCACAGGTTATTATTCCTTCTTGAGAGAGTTATAGCAATAACAAAATCTCCAGATCTCCTTTTCATTTCCCCAACTTGTCCATCTAAAAAGAGTTGGGAAACCTTCTCTGTGAAGATGTGTGTGCTAAGTCACTTATGTTCTGTAGCCCACCAGGCTCCTCTGTCCATGGGATTCTCCAGACAAGAAGACTGGAGTGGGTTGCCCTGCCCTCCTCCAGGTGATCTTCCCAACCCAGGGATTGAACCCACTCTGTTACGTCTCCTGCATTGGCAGGCTGGTTCTTTACCACTAATGCCACCTGGGAAGCCCCTATGGAGATGAAAGATACGAAAAATCTATGCAAGAATATTGGGGTTGGGATCCAGCACCTGAGCATGGGAGTTCATTCATTGTTAAAGGATTAAAGAGAGATAGAGAAAGTTGCTAAGGAGGTGGGAGAGTTGATGATAGGAAAATGTGAATGCTATTGATTAATTTTCTTTTCTAACTGAAATAATAATAATAAGATTATCAGCCAAGGATGCAAAGAGGGAGCACATATTTAGAAGTTTGAAGACAAAAGAAAGTCAGAACTGAATGTCTTAGAGAGAGGGATGACCAGTGGACTATGGAAATGTGCTGTGATTACCATGAAGTATTGAGGACTCACTTGAGGGTATGTTTGTGTACTTAAATATGAGACTAATCAGCATGGTCTTTTTTTTTCCCCCAAAGTCGTGTTCATTTCATTCAGGTTATATAGAATTATAAACAGAGTAGATAGGGTGAGTTTTTTTTCCAGAGAAGTATATGTAAGGAAGAGAAGGTTAAGACAGTTGAAGGTAGAGACAAAGAAGTAATTATAATTATGGATTATGGAATCTAAATTAAGTGCATGGTAGAATTTGAAAAGGTCATGAGATAAAAATTTTGGAAATCTAAAGGAGGGGTTAGATCATAGATTTTTTTGGGGGGGGAGATTGAATATCCAAGAGATAATTATATCTCCAAAAGAGAGTTGGTATAAAGTTACAGTTGTGTCCGACTCTTTGCGACCCCATGGACTGTAGCCTATCAGGCTCCTCCGTCCATGGGATTTTCCAGGCAAGAGTGCTGGAGTGGATTGCCATTTCCTTCTCCAGGGGATCTTCCTGACCCAGGAATTGAACCTGGGTCTCCTGCATTGCAGGCAGACGCTTTACCATCTGAGCCACCAGGGAAGCCCCCATAAAGTTACAGAGGAAGTTATGACAAGATTCAGTGTTACTATTGTATAAATATGGTGGAGATGTAGGGAAATAGACATTGAAGACATTTCTGGATTTCTGGAATATATGCACATTTTTGTACTTCTGGATCATGCTTCTATTCTAGTCTATCATGTTTAAACATGTAAAGTAATTTATACAACTTAAATCAGAGTGTCAGTTATCTTTAGAATGCTTTATGTGGTTTATTTTTGACCAGAAATAATAGTTTTTGTATAAATACTACTCTGAAATAGTCTAGCCAAAAAGAATGTCATCAGTTACTTTAAAGTGAAAGAGGAAGGGGAGAAAAGAAGATAATGTATTGCAGACTTATTGTGCCAAGATATATTCTAGAGTAATATTCAAACATCCAATTTGATTCACACAGTAACTTTTCACTAGAGGCTGATATAGACATACCATAAGCAGTTGTTTCAAAATAAGTCTTAATATGATAATGTTCAAGATGAAAAGTGTGAAGGCTAGAATCAACCTAGCAAAGATTCCTTTTATACTATGTTTCAAAGATAAATTTGCGTCATTGGTAAAGCCTGGCACGCTGCAGTTTATGGGGTTGCAAAGAGTTGGGCACAACTGAGTAACTGGACAACAGCAAAATAAATTAACAAATAAAATACTTATGCAGTTACAATTGAAATCCCTGAACATAACGCATCACTGTTTAAATTGTGAAATGAACATATATTAATAATATCAAAATTGAGCAAACAATTTTTGTCCATAATCAGCAGGGCATAAAGATGATTTGCCCTTTATGAAGAATTTATATGATGAAGTCAAAAAGAAAGGAAGTGTAATTTGAGTTAAAGTAATAAAAATTATTCTCTTTAACTGTGGAAAATTCTGAAAGAGATGGGAATACCAGACCACCTGACCTGCCTCTTGATAAGTCTGTATGCAGGTCAGGAAGCAACAGTTAGAACTGGACATGGAATAACAGACTGGTTCCAAATAGGAAAATGAGTATGTCAAGGCTGTATATTGTCACCCTGCTTATTTAACTCATATGCAGAGTACATCATGAGAAACGCTGGGCTGGAGGAAGCACAAGCTGGAATCCAGATTGCTTGGAGAACTATCAGTAACCTCAGATATGCAGATGACACCAGAAAGTGAAGAAGAACTAAAGAGCCTCTTGATGAAAGTGAAAGAGGAGAGTGAAAAATTTGGCTTAAAACTCAACATTCAGAAAACTAAGATCATGGCATCTGGTCCCATCACTTCATGGCAAATAGATGTGGAAACAGTGGCTGACTTTATTTTTCTGGGCTCCAAAATCACTGCAGATGGTGATTGCAGCCATGAAATTAAAAGGTGCTTACACCTTGGAAGAAAAGTTATGACCAACCTAGACAGCATATTAAAAAGCAGAGACATTACTTTGCCAACAAAGGTCCATCTAGTCAAGGCTATGGTTTTTCCAGTAGTCATGTATGGATGTGAGAGTTGGACTATAAAGAAAGCTGAGCGCCAAAGAATTGATGCTTTTGAACTGTGGTGTTGGAGAAGACTCTTGAGAGTCTTTTGGTCTGCAAGGAGATCCAACCAGTCCATCCTAAAGGAGATCAGTCCTGGGTGTTCATTGGAAGGACTGACATTGAAGCTGCAACTCCAATACTTTGGCCACTTGATGCTAAGAGCTGACTTATTTGAAAAGACCCTGATGCTGGGAAAGATTGAGGGAAGGAGGAGAAGGGGACGACGGAGGATGAGATGGTTGGATGTCATCACTGACTCAGTGGACATGGGTTTGGGTGGACTGCGGGATTTGGTGAAGGACAGGGAGGACTGGTGTGCTGTGGTTTATGGGGTCCCAAAGAGTCAGACACGGCTGAGTGACTGAACTGGACTGAACTGAATATTTCCTACTTGAATCCACACTATACATTCATGATAATCAACACACTCCAAATCTAATTCATTTCTAGTATCTATCAGCCAAATGACCACCAGGAACATATGTGCAGTTAAACAGTTGGGTTTACTCCTCATTATAGCAAGAGGGGCCCCCAGCTTTGGAGAACTATAGGGTGTCAGACGGAGAAGGCAATGGCACCCCACTCCAGTACTCTTGCCTGGAAAATCCCATGGACGGAGGAGCCTAGTAGGCTGCAGTCTATGGGGTCGCTAGGAGTTGGACACGACTGAGCGACTTCACTTTCACTTTTCCCTTTCATGCATTGGAGAAGGAAATGGCAACCCACTCCAGTGTTCTTGCCTGGAGAATCCCAGGGATGGGGGAGCCTGGTGGGCTGCCGTCTCTGGGGTCACACAGAGTCAGGCACGACTGAAGCAACTTGGCAGCAGCAGCAGCAGCAGTAGGATGTCAGAGGTGTTAGGATCTTTCATAGAAATTGAGCACTAGTTTGGTGTATGGAGAAGAACCTAGGGAGCAGGGGATGTTTACCCTAATTAAGGACTTTCAGAAATCAGGGTCATTTCTATGATTGATCATCTAAATAAATCTTACCCATAAGGAGGAATGACTACAGTGAGGCTAAACATATATTTGGTTTAGTAGCGTGTGATGGACAGGGAGGCCTGGCGTGCTGTGATTCATGGGGTCGCAAAGAGTCGGACAGGACTGAGCGACTGAACTGAACTGAGCATGCACTTGTTTGAGCTGATAGAGGAAGAGGCTTAATGTTTTGTGGGTACTACAGTGACTTTGTTTTTGTCTGTTCTTAAAAGAATAGACAAACAATTCTGAAGTGGTTTTACTTAGTCTTATTTTTAATATTTTCAGAGTAACCTTGTCTGAACTTACTATTCTGTGACACTTTTTAATGGACTTTAATAATGGCAAATATAAATAGAGATGTAGGACTCTAGTTCTAGATATAAAAGTAGTATTTATTAATAATACAGTCAGATAATGAAGCAAAGGCCTGAGTGCATCTGTTATCAAGGAATCTCAAAGAACATTTTTATCTTATTTTTAAAAGAAATGTCTTTTTTTCCACTCTTTCTTTCCTCTCATGGAAACTGCTTAGTAGATTAGTACTTAGGAGTTATTGATATGAATTACCTCCTAGTTCACTGTTGACTGGGCTATCCAGGTGGTTCACCGGTAAGAATTCCCCAAGAGATGAGGGTTCAATCCCTGGGTTGGGAAGATCCCCTGGAGAGGGGCACAGCAACCCACTCCAGTATTCTTGCCTGGAGAGTTCTGGACAGAGGAGCCTGGTGGGCTACAGTCCATGGAATCACAAAGAGTTGGACACGATTGAGTGACTGAGCACATACAGAGTTCTAGATTTAGATAATTCTAGATACAGGGATATTTTAAAATTCTAAGTCTACCCTCCCTAAACATTTGGCCTAAGCCAACCTTCTTAATCTTTCCAAGCCCCAGTTTTTCTTTGCATCTTTACAATATAGATATTGAAGTGTGGGGTCTTGTGAAGAGGTACTGGGTAACCTGGTTAGGAGACTTAATGTAGGATATGTAACACAAACTAAATATTCAGCATATTTTATCTAAGAATATTACTACTCTTCCAAATACCCAGTAAGTTTTGATAAACTATCAAAATCAATTAAGCAGACCAGTGAATCAAAATTCACTTTGTAGTTTAATTATCCTTAGCATCCTTGATTACTTTCAATAATTATTTCAGAAAATGAAGAGAATAGAAGAACTTTCCATGGGTTAAGATTAAGTGAAATCTGTAAAACCAAGCTTGAAAGTGAAAGTGAAGTCGCTGTCATGTCCGACTCTTTGCGACCCCGTGGACTGTAGCCTACCAGGCTCCTCCATCCATGGGATTTTCAAGGCAGAAGTACTGGAGTGGATTGCCATTTATTAAGAATTATTTCATTACTGTCACAAAGTATTTTCTAGTCAATATATTTTGAAAGCATTTTCCTTTAAAATATTTGCATGTTTAGGTCATGTTAACATATGTCAAAACATATTTCAAACACGTCAGCAATATCATATAGCAAGAACTCTTCCTATTCAAATGTATTCCTTTTGTTTTACTATTTTTCCAATTTATCATGTCAGAATTTCTGTGATTAGCATTATTACAATTATATATACCTACAACAAATGTCCGTCTAGTCAAGGCTATGGTTTTTCCAGTAGTCATGTATGTATGTGAGAGTTGGATAATAAAGAAAGCTGAGCACAGAAGAATTGATGCTTTTGAACTGTGGTGTTGGAGAAGGCTCTTGAGAGTCCCTTGGACTGCAAAGAGATCCAACCAGTCCATCCTAAAGGAGATCAGTCCTGGGTGTTCATTGGAAGGACTCATGTTGAAGCTGAAACTCCAATACTTTGGCCACCTGATGCGAAGACCTGGCTCATTGGAAAAGACCCTGATGCTGGGAAAGATTGAGGGCTGGAGGAGAAGGGGAGAACAGAGGATGAGATGGTTGGATGGCATCACTGACTCAATGGACATGGGTTTGGGTGGATTCAGGGAGTTGCTGATGGACAGGGAGGCCTGGCATGCTGAGATTCATGGGTTCACGAGTCGGACACGACTAAGCAACTGAACTGAACTGAATAACACATTTATTCATTACTCTGATGTATCTTAATGTATAAAATACATATCTGATTGATTTATATTGACTTCTGAAAATAAATCTGAATATCCTAGAACATATCTTATAACCCTATTTTATACTGGTTTCAGATCAAAATAATATTGCAAAAAATTTAGCATTTCAATAATGTCATTTCAAACACAACTAAAATTCTAACTGGGAATGTTGGAAAGGAAGATGAAAGATGGAATAACTATATCATACTAGTACATAAACTCATGAACTCATGAATTTTTTGTTTACTTTACTCCTAATATTTTACAGACCCTACAGATTTTTGCCTGATACAAAGTAAGTGCTGAAAATATGTATATTGTTGACTAAATAGGTGAAACATTAAGAGTGTTTTGTAAATGCAAATTTACCTAATATAAAAGACATATAGTGCTTATGGTAATTCTGTGTAAAACTTAGTTCACATTTTATATACTTCAATTATCTGCTATATAAAGTATCATCCTATATTTACAATTATTATATTAGCAATTAAACACTCAGAAGAAATTAAAGACCCAAGGGAAATGACCTCAAAGCCACACAATAGATTTAAATATTTGCAATAGCTATTTTAAGAAAAATATTATGAAACAATTATTCTTCTAATAAAGAGGGGGAAATGGTTTTCCATTTTAGTAACAACATTATAATTAGTCAAATAGTTTTTCTGTGGGATGTTTCAATGTAATTTCCATACTGCAGACAATTAAAATAAGTCATATATCTCACATAAGTTCCATGCTTTCCTTAACATTTTCTCTTAGTGTTGACTTCTCAGTGAATACCATATAGTATAATTCTTTATTTTAAATACTTAAAAGTGTACTTAAGTTAACTTACTGTAATAAAATTATTTAAAGGAATTTTGAAAGTACTTTATTGACATATACAATACATAGTATAAAATTCACTATTTTAAGTGTACAATTCAATGATTTTTAGTAAATTTAAACAGTTGTGCAACCATTAATATAGTCCTATGTTAGAACATTTCCACTACTCCAAAAAGATTCTTCTTGATCATGTAACTAGGGTACGGTAACCTACCCCACCTACAAACCCACATAAACTCCAGTTAAATGGAGTTGCATATTGTCTTTTGCATCTGACTCATATAGTGTAATGTTTTTAGAGTCCTCTATATGGTAGCATGCGTGAATTCTTTTTAATTGCCAAATAGTACTTAATTGTGTGACTGCACATGTTCTGCTTCTCTGTTCATTAGTCAGTGGACATGTGGATTGTTCCCAAGTTTTGACTATAAAAAATAATACTAGTATGAACATTTAAATGCATGTCTTTGTGTGGGTGATGGACAGGGAGGCCTGGCGTGCTGCGGTTCATGGGGTCACAAAGAGTCAGACACGACTGAGCGACTGAACTGAACTGTGTGAGCATGCTTTCATTTCTCTTGGGTTGATTACTAAGAATGGAATTGCTGGGTCATATGGTAAATGTAATTATCTTATGGAACTGTCAGCCTGTTTTCAAAAAGGCCGCACCATTTCACTGCCTATTGTAATAATGTATGACGATTCCTATGTCTTCATATTCTCACTAACATTTGCTATTGTATATCATTTTATAGCCAACTAGTGCATGTAAAAAAAGTATGTCATTTGGCTTTAATTTTCTTTTTCCTTACAAATAATTATATTGAGCATCTTTTCATGTATTTGCTAGGTATTTTTTCTCTTGTCAGTCATGGTTTTGGTGTCATATATAAGAAGTCTTGCATTGGAGAAGGAAATGGCAACCCACTCCAGTGTTCTTGCCTGGAGAATCCCAGGGACGGGGGAGCCTGGTGGGCTGCCGTCTATGGGGTCGCACAGAGTCGGACACGACTGAAGCGACTTAGTAGCAGCAGCATAAGAAGTCTTACCCTCACCAAAGATGTAAAGCTTTATACCTATATGTTCTTCTAAATCTTATAGTTTTAGTACTTACATTTAGATCTATGATTCATTGTTAGTTAATTTGAATAAAGTTATATAAATTCATATTTTTCATGCAGATGCCCAGTTGTCTCAGCATTATTTGTTAAAACGATTATCTTTTCCCCATTGAAACTCAATGGGAAAAAGTTACAATTTGGCTCTATTGTAACAAATTAGCTATAGATTTAAAGCTATATTTCTAGACGTTGAACTTATTTCCCAATTATCTATAGTTCTACACCTAAGCCAATATCTTATGTCCTGATTGAATTTCTATATAAACTTTAGAAACTGCAAAAAATTTGTCAATTTCTACAAAAATCAACCAACCAGCCTAACAACAAAGAAGCAATGATAGCTCAATCCAATGACAAGCTTAAAGCTCCCAAAGAGACTTTAATAAGGGATTGTGTCGAACCTTAGATCAGTTTGGGAAGAAATCCATGTTAACAGTATTGAATCTTTCTCTCCATAAATGGTCTGTCTCGATTTTTTAAGATGTTGTTTAATTTCTTCCTGCAGTGATTTGTAGTTTTCAGTATGTAAGTCTTACACTACTTTAAAAAAATCATCCCAAAGTATTTTATTTTTTGATGCCATTAGGAATGGATTTATTTCTTAGTTTTATTTTTTTTTCTTTTTTTTTCTTTAATAGAAAATTATTTAATTAGTATACATGTGTTCCCCATCCTGAACCCTCCTCCCTCCTCCCTCTCCACACCATCCCTCTGGGTCGACCCAGTGCACCAGCCCCAAGCATCCAGCATCGTGCATTGAACCTGGACTGGCATCTTGTTTCATACATGACGTTTCACATGTTTCAATGCCATTCTCCCAAATCTTCCCACCCTCTCCCTCTCCCACAGAGTCCATAAGACTGTTCTATACATCAGTGCCTCTTTTGCTGTCTCGTATACAGGGTTATCGTTACCATCTTTCTAAATTCCATATATATGCGTTAGTATACTGTATTGGTGTTTTTCCTTCTGGCTTACTTCACTCTGTATAATAGGATTATTCGTTGATAATATTTAAATACTTGTCGACATTGGTATATGGATCTTATATCTTTTAATGTGCTGAACTTGTTGGTTACTTCCTAGAAGTGTTCCTGTGCATTTCTCAGAATTTTTTAAACCTAAAGGATACAAATAAAGACAATTTTATGTCTTTCTTCATAATATTGATGCCTTTATTTCCTCCTGTTGCTTCATTACATGTTGAACTTTCAGTACAAGATTCAGTAGGAGTCACTATCCTTGCATTATCTCCAATTTTTTAGAGAAAGCATCCATTTTTTAAAAAAATATAAAGTGTGATGTTAACTGTAGGTTTCTCATGTTTGCCCTTTATCATGCTGGGGAGTTTTTTGTCAGATGTTTTCTTTCATTTTGATGTAATTGGCTTCTTTATTAAATACTGAACTCATAGGATCAGCTGATAATTGTTTCCTCCATTTCTACTTTTATGGGAAATTTGGGAAGGGTAAGTATTTCTTTGTTAAATGTTTGAATGAATACATCCATGAAACTAACAGGGTCATGTGAGTTTGCTTTGAGGGAAAATTTTTATTTATTAACCTAATTACTTTACATTTTATTGTTTTATTCAGATTTTCTATTTCTTCTTCAGTTGATCAGAGAAACTGGTAGTTTTGAGGAAAATCTTTAATTTTATCTATGCTGTCTAATTTGTTAATATAAAGTTTTCCATATTATTATATGGAAATATAATATATTATATGGAAATATAAAGTTTTCCATATTATTCTCTTGTAATAATTTTAATTTCTGTTATATCAGAAATGATGCCCATTCTTTCATTCTTTAGATCATCTCTTTTTTTAAATGTCAGTCTACCAAAATATTTATCAACTTTATTTATTTATTTTTAAAACAACCAACTTTTGGTTCATTGATTTTTCTGTTAATTTTTTGTTTTTCTTTCAAATCTTTACTATTTCTCTATCCTTACTTGATATTTAGTTTACTTTTCTTTCTTGAACTCTCAAGGAAGGTAGAAAGTTAGATTGTTCGTATGGATTCAGCTTACTGTCTGCTGTCTTTTTATTTTAGCTTGAATATTTCACTTAGTGCTTTTTTTTTTTTTTTTTTTACTTAGTGCTTTTTTTAAAGACTGGTTTGCAGCAGTGAATGAGCTCTTTCTTGATTTATTGTAAATGCTGTATTTTTGAAGAATAATCATTTGAAGCCATTACATTTTGGATCCTTTTTTAAGCAGCCATTTTCATTTCAGTTAAAGCATATGTGCATTTTCTAATGTGTATTACTCTTGTGTATCTACACAGCTTTGCTAAAGAATAAGTCAAATGAGAAATAAACCTCTTGATAACTTTCATGTGAATACTTAAGGTAACACAGCTTATCGCTAAAAGGCTGTTGGCAACTAATTCTTAGAAGGAGAGAGTATGATGATTTGGTGTCCAATAGGGCTTCCCTGGTGGCTCAGTGGTAAAGAATCCACCGCAATATAGGAGACTAGAGTTTGATCCCTGGGTGGGGAAGATCCACTAGAGGAGGAAATGGCAACCCACTCCAGTATCCTTGCCTGGAAAATCCCCTGGACAGAGGAACCTGGCGGGCTACAGTCCATGGGGTCACAGAGAGTTGGACACTCCTGAGTGACTAACAGTTTCACTTTATTTATTTATTTATTTTGTCTATCTGTCTTTTAATGATCTTAAGGAGTGGTCTACAAATGTTTTACACATGTTTATCAGGAGGAGTGGAAATCAATGTGAACTGTTAAAGGTCACAAAGGGATGCCTGTGTCTGAAGCAATCAAAGCCAAAATATATGTTTCTACTACGTCGTCTCTGACAGGTTAATGTCTCTAAAAATATACCACTCGTTTCTTTTTGGCATTTGCTATTCTTTACCACGTGAGCCACAAGGAAAGCCCCACAAATCTCTGTTAAAATAATTACTTAAATTTCAGCTGTCCTCCTTTTGGGTGGAGTAATTTGGCAATGAATTTAAAATCAGTTATTTTAAATTAAAAAAAAATCAATTGTCCTGCATTCATTCCCTATTCTTCTAAAAATTAGGAGGTTCACTACTATGAGAAACCATCTTTTTTTTTTCCAGATAAAAGTCCTTTTTAGCTGTGTATCTGTACTGCTATATTCTAAACAAAGAAAGCTAGCAACACAAAGAACAGAGAACATTCATCCCTTTCAAATCTTGTCTCCAGAATTCAAAGGTAGAATTTTCCTGAAGCAATTTGGCTGGAATGTGATCTGTTGCACTGGCTAGTCATTACCTTTTGTTTCTAGTGACCCTAATACTCTAAATGGACTTAGCAGCATTACATATTCACAAACCAAGTGACTACCCACAGGGCTATTCAGAGATTGCTGTTCATCCACAGAGTACCATCTCCCTGAACACACACACATACACACTGGTGCATACCGTATCCAACTTTGTGGATACTTCTGCTCCCTAAACTGGAGGAGAAGATGGGATGAGGGAGAAGGGAACCAAATCTTGCATCCCACTTCATTTGCAGGTCATTAGCTTGAGTATCTGGAACTCTCCGGGGCTCTAGGAATTCCTGTCCCACCATTCCTGTGACCTCACAAAATCATACTCATAATTCTGGGTTGATTTTTGCCAACTGTGTGATTAGAACCGGAATCATTTTCCTATGTCAATTTAGAAGTCTCCAGAGTGACTGTAGACTCAACTATTTTTTTCTTATCTTGTTCAGTCTCTAAGTCAGGTCAAATTCTTTGCAACCTCATGGACTTCAGCATGCCAAGCTTCCTTGTCCTTCACCATCTCCTGGAGTTTGCCCAAACACATGTTCATTGAGCAAAGATGCCATCCAACCATTTTATCTTCTGTCTCCCCCTTCTTCTCCTGCCTTCAGTCTTTTCCAGCATCAGGATCTTTTCTAATGAGTCAGCTTTTCTCATCAGGTGGCCAAAGTATTGGAGCTTCAGCTTCAGCATCAGTCCTTCCAATGAATATTCAAAGTTGATTTCCTTTTGGATGGACTGGTTGGATCTCCTTGCAGTCCAAGGGACTCTCAAGAGTCTTCAGCACCACAGTTAAAAAGCATCAATTCTTCTGCCCACAGCCTTCTTTGGGCTTCCCAGGTGGTACTAGTGGTAAAGAATCCACCTGCCAATGCAGGAAACACAAGAGATGTGGTTCAATCCCTGGATCTGGAAGATCCCTTGGAGTAGGAAATGGCAACCCTCTCCAGTATTCTTGCCTAGAGCATTCCATGGACAGAGGAGCCTGGCAGGCTACAGTCCATTGGGTCGCAAAGAGTCAAACACAAGTGAGTATACACACACACAACCTTCTTTATGATCCAACTCTCACATACATACATGACTAGTGGAAAAAAACATAGTTTGACTATATGGACCTTTGTCAGCAAAGTGATGTCTCTGCTTTTTAATACGCTGTCTAGGTTTGTCATTGCTTTTCTTCCAAGGAGTGAGGGTCTTTTAATTTCATGGCTGCAGTCACTGTCCACAGTGAATTTGGAGACCAAGAAAATAAAGTCTGTCACTGTTTCCATTTTTCCCCATCTATTTGCCATAAATTGATGGGACCAAATGCCATGATCTTCGTTTTTGAATGTTGAGTTTTATATTTTATTTTTAAACTTTACAATATTGTATTGGTTCTGCCATATATCGAAATGAATCCACCACAGGCATACATGTGTTCCCCATCCTGAACCCTCCTCCCTCCTCCCTCCCCGTACCATCCCTCTGGGTCGTCCCAGTGCACCAGCCCCAAGCATCCAGTATCGTGCATCGAACCTGGACTGGCGACTCATTTCATATATGATATTATACGTATTTCAATGCCATTCTCCCAAATCATCCCACCCTCTCCCTCTCCCACAGAGTCCAAAAGACTGTTCTATACATCACTGTCTCTTTTGCTGTCTTGTATACAGGGTTATTGTTATCATCTTTCTAAATTCCATATATATGCGTTAGTATACTGTATTGGTGTTTTTCCTTCTGGCTTACTTCACTCTGTATAATCGGCTCCATTTTCATCTACCTCATTAGAACTGATTCAAATGTATTCTTTTTAATGGCTGAGTAATACTCCATTGTGTATATGTATCACAGCTTTCTTATCCATTCATCTGCTGATGGGCATCTAGGTTGCTTCCATGTCCTGGCTATTATAAACAGTGCTGCGATGAACATTGGGGTACACATGTCTCTTTCCCTTCTGGTTTCCTCAGTGTGTATGCCCAGCAGTGGGATTGCTGGATCATAAGGCAGTTCTATTTCCAGTTTTTTAAGGAATCTCCACACTGTTCTCCATAGTGGCTATACTAGTTTGCATTCCCACCACCAGTGTAAGAGGGTTCCCTTTTCTCCACCTCCTCTCCAGCATTTATTGCTTGTAGACTTTTGGATCGCAGCCATTCTGACTGGCGTCAAATGGTACCTCACAGTGGTTTTGATTTGCATTTCTCTGATAATGAGTGATGTTGAGCATCTTTTCATGTGTTTGTTAGCCATCTGTATGTCTTCTTTGGAGAAATGTCTATTTAGTTCTTTGGCCCATTTTTTGAGTTTTAAGCCAACTTTTTACACACCTCTTTCATCTTTATCAAGGGGTTCTTTAATTTCTCTTTGCTTTCTGTCATTAGGGTGATATCATCTGCACCTCTGAGGTTGTTGACCTTTCTCCCGGAAATCTGATTCCAGCTTCCGTTCATCCAGTCTGGCATTTCACATGTTGTACTGTGCAACATCCAGTTCCCCCACAGCCAGTCCCTTCCTGTCTTGATAAACCATCAACTTCATCTCTGCAGTTGACGAGGGATCTTGTCATGGGCAGTTTGTCTGTTGGCTGAGAAAGGACTGCCAAGTGTCTGACTCTGGTGTGGGTCCATTGCTATCCAAAGTCTATTTCTTTTGCTAAACTTCTGGGCTCACCTCTCTTCTACCCCACTTTCATACACCTCAGCTACCAGAAGTTCCACTTTTATTGTACTCTAATTTTTAATATCCTATGGTTCTCTTAGTTTCTATATCATATACTATTTGGTGGCATGTATCTGATTACTTCAGCATCTGCTAAGACATTTTACATATAAGCCCATAATGTAGGTAAAATTTTTTTAAGATTGAAGAGTTATTCTGAGAAAATAGTAGCAGTCCCTGAATTTTTGTATCTTAGCTTTCAAACCATAACTAACATGTCAAGTATTTTCTCACTTTAAGTTTCTTGTTCACTTCAGTTCAGTTGTTCAGTCATCTCTGACTCTTTGCAACCCCATGAACTGCAGCATGCCAGGCCTCCCTGTCCATCAGCAAATCCCTGGGTCCACCCAAACCCATGTCCATTGAGTTGGTGATGCCATCCTACCATCTCATCCTCTGTCGTCCCCTTCTCCTCCTGCTCTCAATCTTTCCCAGCATCAGGGTCTTTTCAAGTAAGTCAGCTCTTTGCATCAGGTGGCCAAAGTATTGGAGTTTCAGCTTCAACATCAGTCCTTCCAATGAACACCCAGGACTGATCTCCTTTAGGATGGACTGGTTGGATCTCCTTGCAGTCCAAGGGACTCTCAAGAGTCTTCTCCAACACCACAGTTCAAAAGCATCAATTCTTCTGCACTTAGTTTTCTTTATAGTTCAACTCTCACATCCATACATGACCACTGGAAAAACCATAGCCTTGACTAGATGGACCTTTGTTGGCAAAGTAATGTCTCTGCTTTTTAATATGCTGTCTAGGTTGGTCATAACTTTCCTTCCAGGGAGTAAGCGTCTTTTAATTTCATGGCTGAAGTCACCATCTGCAGTGATTTTGGAGCCCAGAAAAATAAAGTCAGCCACTGTTTCTACTGTTCCCTCATCTATTTGCCATGAAGTGATGGGACCAGATGCCATGATCTTAGTTTTCTGAATGTTGAGCTTTAAGCCAACTTTTTCACTCTCCTCTTTCACTTTCATCAAGAGGCTCTTTAGTTCTTCTTCACTGTCATAAGGGTGGTGTCATCTGCATATCTGAGGTTATTGATATTTCTCCCAGAAATCTTGATTCCAGCTTGTGCTTCCTCCAGACCAGCGTTTCTCATGATGTACTCTGCATAGAAGTTGAATAAGCAGGGTGACAATATACAGCCTTGACATACTCCTTTTCCTATTTGGAACCAGTCTGTTGTTCCATGTCCAGTTCTAACTGTTGCTTCCTGACCTGCATACAGATTTCTCAAGAGGCAGGTCAGGTGGTCTGGTATTCCCATCTCTCAGAATTTTCCAGTTTTTTGTGATCCACACAGTCAAAGGATTTGGCATAGTCCATAAAGCAGAAGTAGGTGTTTTTCTGGAACTCTCTTGCTTTCTCGATGATCCAGCGGATGCTGGCAATTTGATCTCTGGTTCCTCTGCCTTTTCTAAAACCAGCTTGAACATCAGGAAGTTCATGGTTCACGTATTGCTGAAGCCTGGCTTGGAGAATTTTGAGCATTACTTTACTAGTGTGTGAGATGAGTGCAGTTGTGCGGTAGTTTGAGCATTCTTTGTAACCCATAATCATTTGTTGGCTTAGCATTTATGCCCTCTTAAGGCCCCATTTCCTATTGCTACTTCTCCTTAGGGAGATTTAAGGATGTTTTTGCTTTGTTTATTTGATAACTCCTGCAGTTCTATATACTTCATTACAATCTTTGGAACACTCAAATAAACAGAAAAATGAATATTTGGGTAGGCTCACAGTGAAGCCATGGTGGCACTGGGGGAAAGTATTCATGCCGGTGTGTTTATGAGTAGGTGTGTGTATGTGCGTGTTTCTTGAAGGGAGTTTGTTCAGGGATGATGAGGCAGGTCTGGGTATTGTGTCTAGGATGGATATGCATATCCTTAGCTTTGCCAGTTATGTCGTGCTCACTCTTAGATCTAAATGTAACTTTGTATTCTTCACACAAATTGCTAAGGTTCAAGATTATAGAGTTGTGTATTATGTCATCCAATCACCCATTTTGAGATATTTGGGGTACACAGACAACAGTCTTGGCTTACTGTGAGAAAGGATCACCGTTGGATCCTCCATCTCTCTGAAAAGAGTATTCCGCATGTCGGTGGCCCACTTAGTTGACGGGGAAATGTGCTATTACATAATTACAAGTACAATGTAAATTAGGTTTTCAAAGGTAAAGAAATAAATCAAAACTAAAGTCAAGTCCAAATGCATTCTGCCAGTCAGTGAGCTAAGCAATTTGGTACAGAGACTGGGCTGCCAAAGTCCCACAGAAATCTAATTGCTGCAAGATACAGGGTGTGCAATTAGGTGCAGCACTGTGATGCTGAAATGAAGCCGGCCCTGGTTTAAAGTCCACCACGAGACAGTAGAATAGCAGGATGGTTTGAAACAATCCTGAGGCTGAGAATAACCCATGTATACTGCAAGGAGTTTCCCAGGGAGTTAAGAACGCTTATCTTTGTATCCCCTAAATGTGATTTCTGTCCTTTATTGAGCCCATCTTTGCATGAAATGTTCCCTTGGTATCTCTAATTTTCTTGAAGAGATCTCTAGTCTTTCCCATCCTGTTGTTTTCCTCCATTTCTTTGCATTGATTGCTGAGGAAGGCTTTCTTATCTCTCCTTGCTATTCTTTGGAACTCTGCATTCAAATGGGTATATCTTTCCATTTCTACTTTGCTTTCCACTTCTCTTTTCACAGCTATTTGTAAGGCCTCCTCAGACAGCCATTTTGCTTTTTTGCATTTCTTTTTTTGGGGATGGTCTTGATTCCTGTCTCCTGTACAATGTCATGATCCTCCATCCATACTTCATCAGGCACTCTGTCTATCAGATCTAGTCCCTTAAATCTATTTCTCACTTCCACTGCATAGTCATAAGGGATTTGATTTAGGTCATACCTGAATGGTCTAGTGGTTTTCTCCACTTTCTTCAATTTCAGTCTGAATTTGGCAATGAGGAGTTCATGGTCTGAGCCACAGTCAGCTCCCCGTCTTGTTTTTGCTGACTGTATAGAGCTTCTCCATCTTTGGCTGCAAAGAATATAATCAGTCTGATTTCAGTGTTGACCATCTGGTGATGTCCATGTGTAGAGTCTTCTCTTGTGTTGTTGGAAGAGGGTGTTTGCTATGACCAGTGTGTTCTCTTGGCAAAACTCTATTAGCCTTTGCCCTGCTTCATTCTGTACCACTGGAAAAGACCAACCTAGACAGCATATTAAAAAGCAGAGACATTACTTTGCCAACAAAGGTCCATCTAGTCAAGGCTATAGTTTTTCCAGTAGTCATGTATGGATGTGAGAGTTGGACTAAAAAGAAAGCTAAGTGCAGAAGATTTGATGCTTTTGACCTGTGGTGTTGGAGAAGACTCTTGAGTCCCTTGGACTGCAAGGAGATCCAACCAGTCCATCCTAAAGGAGATCAGTCCTGGGTGTTCATTGGAAGGACTGATGTTGAAGCTGAAACTCCAATACTTTGACTACCTGATGTGAAGACCTGGCTCTTTGGAAAAGACCCTAATGCTGGGAAAGATTGAGGGCAGGAGGAGAAGGGGACGACAGAGGATAAGATGGTTGGATGGCATCATCGACTCAATGGACATGGGTTTGGGTGGACTCCGGGAGTTGTTAATGGACAGGGTAGGCCTGGTGTGCTGTGGTTCATGGGGTCGCAATGAGTCGGACACGACTGAGCAACTGAACTGAATGTGATTTGTTCAAAGCAACTGAATCACAAAGCAGAGAAAAAAAATCAACTATACCAAGATAAAGCAGAGACTTTGGTTATGTTGGTACCTGCTCTACTTTGGATTCCTTAAATTCATACCTGAACTTGGAGGAAATCATCTTACGAAAATAATGCTTCCCACAAATGCTGATCAGGTGCATGTGCCTGAAGACGAACAGTGAGAAGGGAATGTTTGCTGCAACATGACTAACAGTCCCTTAAACAAAACACATTCTGATTATAGTATAACAGGAATTTTAAATCCTTAGCTATGATCTACTTATCAGTTAAAATGTTTTTTTAACATATTTCCAGTACAAGCACATTTAATATTCCTTTGTGCTAGTTTGTAAGAGGAGTTTTCTTCACTTGTGCATTTTACAAAAGATCAACAGAATAGACATTTTTCAAATTACATACTTGAAGGTTTCTTTATTGTTAGCTTTTGACCTTGAAAGTGGATTCTCCATTTCTCAGCTTCTTTTTCTTTTTCATATTGATTTCTTCTTTTGCCTGTGATGAAGCTTCTTTTTTGTCAGTATTCCTGAAGCCCTGTGGCATGCTTTCTCTGAGCTTTGTTCTGGTACGGAGAGTGTCAATTATCTTCTTTTCTTCAGTCTAGGTACCACCTGACTGTGTTCCCCAGCATCACTGCTTGGTATTGCAATCACACTGCTCTTGCCTTAGTTGATAATCTCTCGGCACTTCAGTCACACCTGGGTGCTGATTAGATTCAATTGCATCTCGCCTTTATCCTGTATCTGTGTCTTCTATGTGATTATTAAATGCTGCTCTTATTCCTACTGGTAGCTATTTAAAGTTATCTTGATTGTGTCTTCTTGAGAAACTTCTGAGAATTATTTAGCTTTCTCTGAAATGTACCATTGACTAGATCACAGTGATTCTTTTAACTTGAAAGATTCAAACTTTGAAATTCACATTTCATACTTAGTTTGAGGGTCAAACAATATTTTGATGTACCACAGCTTCTAAAAGAAATATAGTCTTACTTTCTCAAGGGAAACCTGTGGCTTAGCATCAGATTTATAACAGAAAATAGAGATATAGAGGAGAAAGTTGGTGACTGTTTTAGAATAGTAAGTTGAAAACATGGTTGAAAATGGGAAATGTCTACCTCCTTTTGCTATTTTTTGAATGTATACCTATTATTAGTGTAATCAAATTGGAACGATCTTGATGGAACTCTGTTAGAAGATTTTGACAGATTTCTAACTCTGGAGAAATAAATATTTATTTTACTATAAAGGCACTGGTTATTTTCTTATAATCCAAAGGTAATAAAGTGGAACTTTTTAAACTTCCTGTGACCTTTAAAGGAAATATCAACAGTGAATGTTTTTGAGTTTTGTGGGTTTTTTTAATAAATAATTTTTGAGCATTTTTTTACCTTATTTCTGTACATATTTTGTCAGTGTTGTGAACCCAACAGTAGGTTGTCACAGATGATTTGAGATAGAAACACTTGGATTCAAAGTCTATTCCTATGACTCTGTAACTGAATGAGTATCTGAGAAGTTTAAAGTAAGTCAGTTAGCTGGACTCCAAAAACCTGTTTTCTTTTGCCTAAAAAAGGTTCATTAAACCACCTCCTCCTCTTTAAAGACTCAAAATGAAGTATATACACACACATACACACAAAAGTTTATATAACTTATTACTAAATCCTAAGTATAAGTCCCTTATAGTTTTCCCCCCAGCACTGGAGGAAATCTGCCCTTTTGAGTAATTAGGGTTCATGTGTCAGTCTTCAGTGGGAAAATTTTCTAATGGATCCCCATTGTTAGTTTTGCGTTTTGATTATTTTCACTTTATGCTCTCATTTTTTCCGTTTTACTTTGGAATCGAACCGCTGAATAAGATAATAATGTAGGATGCTGGGAGTTAAACTACACTGAATAATGAGGAGTTCTGTATTAATGAGAAACTGCCATGAGATAATACAGAGATGCAGAGGGAGTGATTGACATGGTCAGCCCTAGCAGAGAGGCAGGTGGTGGGGAAGGGGCCTTGAAGGACCCCTGAAGCTTACAGGCTTATGGTAGAGGTGGGAGAGAAGGGCACCGTGGGCAGAAAGCCTAGCTCGTGGAAGGTATATGGTCTAAAAGGGTAGGTTCTATTTGGTGGTTGCTGGATAACTGGGTATGGCAGGAATCTACCCACAGAAAAGACCTGAAAAAAATGAAACTGGGAATTTGGGGCAAGATAGTGATGACAGCTCTTTTTATATCCAACTAAGGAATTTTATTTTATACCAACTAAAGAGCCTCCTGATGAGGGTGAAAGAAGAGAGTGAAAAAGCCTGCTTAAAGCTCAACATTCCCCACCATCTGCCTTAGGCCCCCTCTCTGTTGGGCTGGCCGTGTCAGAGGCTCCCTCTGCATTTCTGTATTCTCTCATGCCAATTTCTTATTAACACATAACTTCCTATTATTCAGTGTAGTTTAACTCCCAGCATCCTACATTATTACCTTACTCAGCTTCACCAACTCAATGGATATGAGTTTAAGCAAACTACAGGAGACAGGGAAGGACAGGAAAGCCTGGCATGCTGCAGTCCATGGGGTCACAAAAAGTCAGACAGGACCTAGCAACTGAACAACAGCAAAGGAATTTCGAGTTTACTGGGAAAAATTGGCTACTTTGAAGAAATATTAAGAAAAATACATGTGGGAGATTTTTTATGAAAAGAGATGAGAAAATGATAAGAATTAAAATTCTTAGAAATTGTATATGCTAAAGTGAGAAATAAGAATGAACTAAAGCAGTAGTAATGAAATGTTAGAAGAGGTTGCGTGTGATAAACATGCATTTTTTCAAAAGAAGGTATTCATATTTAATGGGTGGGAAGTTCAGAGACATTTGATGTAATGAAAGATGGTGTCAATAGGAATGCTTTGTGTGTGTCAAAAAAATGTAGGGTCAAAAAAAGAGACAGAAACACTGAAAAATATATTGCTGAGGTATGTGGTAATATAGGAAAAAATTAAATCAAGAATGCCTTTGATGGCAGTATGGGGTTAAAAAAAAAAACAAAACAAAACAGCAACATGGGAAGGTTTCAGAGGAAAAGAACCCTAGCTAGGAGTATTCCAGTGAAAACTTTTACTTCTCCCTTAATTCTCCCCAAATTTATATGTGGGAAATTTAAATAAGAAAGCAAGAGTATTAATTCATTTGAAGGCTGAATAGGAAATAAACAATTGGAAGGAGCTCTAGTAACTGGCATCCCAGTGCCTTTCACTCATGAAAATCACTATACAACATGAGCATTATGGATATGAAATTGTACGTAATTATATAGAAACAGTACTTATGAATTATGTGAAATTAAATCTACTTGTAGAAAGGCACAAAGAGCTCACCTAACTTTATTTTTTTACTCAGTACAGTTATTTAGCTTGAGCTTGGTGAAGAAAAGAAGATCAGTAAATTCAATATCAGAAAATATAGAACTTTCAGGATCTCAGATGTGAGCTATAGATTAGATTCATCTGTCTGTGTATAAAATTCTGCAATACTTTCTTAAAAATATTATGTATTGGCCTAAAGAACTTTCTACACAAGTAATGCCAGAGAGAAGAGAGAAAGAGTAGATACTGTTTCAGTTTGTATCCATGTATTCTGGAGATATTAAAATATTTTTAATTTGGGATGTAAGAGCTAATTTCATTTTTTCTGCTACCGCCTCTCTCTCGTTAGTAGTTATGAGTGTGTTAAACTGTGAATGTTGGGTTTTAATATAGTGAACTAGATTTCCATGCAGTGCTAAACTATGCAAACCCCTGATCTTCTAAACTACTCTTTAGAGTAGTACTAATAGACAATATGACAAACAGAATAGGTAAAAATCAGAAGATGGACAACGTCAAATCTTAGCAAAAAAAAAAAAATAGGTATAGCACTAAAATTCTCCTTTCTTGCTAGTGGGAGTGTGAAATGATAGACTTCGGAAAACTATTCAGCAATGTTATAAATGTAAACATACATCTGTCTTATTGCACAGTCATTTCACTCCCGTGGAATGAAAAGATATGTCCACAAAAATCTGCACGTTTTCATAGAATGTTTATAGTGTCCATAAATGTTATGTGCTTAGTCACTCTGCTGCTGCTGCTGCTAAGTCGCTTCAGTCATGTCCGACTCTGTGCGACCCCATAGACCTAAGCCCACCAGGCTCCCCCGTCCCTGGGATTCTCCAGGCAAGAACACTGGCGTGGGTTGCCATTTCCTTCTCCAATGCATGAAAGTGAAAAGTGAAAGTGAAGTCGTTCAGTCGTGTCCGACTCTTAGCAACCCCATGGACTACAGCCTACCAGGCTCCTCCGTCCCTGGGATTCTCCAGGCAAGAACACTGGCGTGGGTTGCCATTTCCTACTCCAAGGCATGAAAGTGGAAAGTGAAAAGTGAAAGTGAAATCGCTCAGTCGTGTCCAAGTGACCCCATGGACTGCAGCCCACCAGGCTCCTCCGTCCATGGGATTTTCCAGGCAAGAGTACTGGAGTGGGGTGCCATTCCAAATCTTTTCAATCCTATGGACTGTAACCCACCAGGCTCCTCTAATCATGGGATTTTTCAGGTGAGAATACTGGAGTGGGTTGCCTTTTCCTCCTCCAGGAGATCTTCCCAACCAAGCGATAGTACCCACATCTCCTGTGTCTCATGCAGGCAGATTCTTTACCCACTGAGCCACTGGGGAAGCCCATCTGTAAATGGAAATAAACCAACTTTACATCAATAGAAGAATGGATGGATGAATATTATTCAACATACAAAGGAAAGATTCACTAATATGTACAGTGAGTCAGTATCAAAACCACCAAGGAAGTGGAGCTAGACTAAAATTGACACATTGCATCTCATGCCTCTTACATATGGTTAAAAAAAAAGACAAAACCAATCTATAAGAACAGAAATTAGAACTGTTATTGCTTATGAAGGAGCAGAAAAAGAGAAGAAAGGAAATTTCTGGGAAAATGGAAACGTTTTTGTCTTGTTTAGTGTATTATTTGGTAGTTTGCACTGTCAACATTTATTGAATCATGTGCTTAAGTTCTTTGCATTTTACTGATCAAAAAAAAAAAATTCTAGGATCATTGCTTCCAAGTCAATTGTCAAGTAACTGCCAAACCATAACAACACAAATAGAGATTTGCAGATATTTCATCATATAATGTATTTCTGAAATTAAACCTCTTTAAAATTTTATGCAGATCTAATTCGTTAATAGGAAAGTAATTAACATTTATAGAGTAATAAATAGCTTCTCAGGCCCTGAGATAGTGAAATAAAATATCCATCAATATCTATGTATGAAAGTCATACCTTGAATATTACCCAAGATGGAATATGATCAAGGATATCTCTATAAAGAGCGATCTGATCCAAATAAAGTGATAGCCTGAAAAACATACTTGTTGATGGGTAGCAGAGTCCATTTCAGAGGACTATCAAGAAGGAAAGCAGATTTGGGATGAAGCAGATAAGAGAAGAAACATCTGGTCTCCTTATGGAACATGCACAAGTACCTCTGTCAGCTCGTTTGTCAACCTAGACTTTCATGGAAAAATGATGACATGTGATTAAAATTTGGGGAGCAGAAATTTCAGAACATTAGGGATCGGGATGAGCAAGATGATGCAGTTTTATGCAGTACAATCTAACCACCAGCCCAAGTTCTCATCGGCTAGGGGAGCCCCTTGGGTTGTTCCTAGTCACGTAGCTCTTATCCCTGCCTTTCTTCTCACCTAAGTTCTTCACCTATCTAGAAGTGTTGAATTGGATGACACAAAATTGACATTTAAAATAAAGAATAGAGGTCAGATGGCAAGTAGCAGTTACTTCTTCCATCAGTTACAATAATCTAGGAGTTATTACCTGGAATTCAGTACTAAGGAGGGAGAGAAGTCTTGTCTAAGCTTGGGAGAAAAAAAAAAGAAATTACTGATTGGCAATGACTGACTAGCAGTATCTACAAAAGTTCATACACGGTGCATGCAGTTGGGGATCCTAGACTAGAGGCTATGTCAGCTTAAAGGTGTACATTTTTAACCTTGATTTTCTGGAGCAATACTTTCTGCTAATATCCTCATTGCTGCTTCTGATAATGAGAAACACAGTTCATGAGCAGATCTTCCAGCATTTAGTGGCACTCTGCAAACGACTCTACTGCTTGTAAGAGTTTTCATCAAACTGTTGCTCTGAACCTATGTATGGATCGTAAAATCAGTTTAGTAGGGTGTAACTATGATGTCTTTAGGGATAGAATAAAAGAATATAGAATGAATAGAAACAAATTTTCAGTTATACATACACATTTGTATTATGTGATTTAAATAAAATTATAAAATATTTATTACTAAGGAGAAGGGTCTAGAATATTTGAAATCTGCTTATTTGTGGGGTCATTCCTAGTAAAGTGGGCTTTTTCACTACTTGAATTATCAGTGACCTGAAATTTTTCAGTAGATGTTCTGAGAGCTGAAGTACAGGATAAGGCCTGTTGGTCACAGTGGATACCCATGTGACATCAGTATTCAGACTTCTTGATTTTAGGAGAAATAGGTAACAAATGTCACATTAACATAATTTAATAGTAAATCATTATCAAAGGTTATGCTTGTGCTTGCTGTGCTCTGAGTTTGAGGTTATTGAAAAGAGTTGGGTCTGGAGTATAATTAACACTGTCAGATGCTCAAGGGCAGAAGGGCGGCCTAGGTCACCCCTTGTCACGTGAAAGTCCTGGGGTGTGGTCCTGAGAGGCCTGAGAGCTAGTGCGGGGAAGTCGTTCCGCTGAGTTAAAGCCTGAGCATCACTTTAATGTAGGGGCACTGATGCTTCAAAATGATACATCGATTCTTGGAAGATTACCTGAGATGAAAGTCTCACACTGAAACACATTGCTTCAGGTTCCTTCTACTAAATATCCAGCCCATATGTTAGATGCTAACCTCCGCCTGCCCCCAGCCCTCTGGACAAACTCTGGACAGTCTCTGGAGACAGCTGTACACCTTGAGCGCCGTCAACTAAAGGAAGCCCCTGGGAGTCATAACAGGCTCCTGTCAAGAGCTAATGCCTTGCGGGGACATCTTGATATTCCTGTTGCTTTGCTGAAGAGTAAACCACAGCTTTTTCCCTGGAGACTCAGCAAACATTTCCATGTATAATGAGCCTTTTACAGCTGTGCTCGAGACAGAAAGGGAAGCTGAGAGTCTGCTATAGAATTTCCACCTTAGGATAAGGATGGTAGAATTTCCGACCTGTGAAACACTCTTGTTCCAGCTCAGTCTGCTGTACACCAAGCATCATATCCAAATTTCCCAAACCAAGTGTATAGGAAAGAGAGGTTAAGTGCCTACCTGGAGCCAATGTTGGTGATTATATTTTAAAATTCCTTGAAGAGTGATTCTGATTCCCATATGGCACTTTGCAAGAAGGTGATTTCAGCTGGTAGGAAACAGAGCTTTCTGCCACTGGATTGCTTGTTCTGTGAAGGAGCAACCTGAGAAACCTAATATAATGACATGGTCACTCATGGAAACTGCGGTTCTTATTAGAAGGTTAAATTTTATAGTCTCAGTAGGAACATGGATTGTGCTCAGTATGCAGTGTAAGTTCAAATGCCAAATGAATTTTTAAAAGTGGAAGTTACTGTCCCTTATGCACTGGCAAACTCACCTACTAGTCACGCATGCTGAAATGTATTACGCCAAGGCTGGTGATGTGTTCACTTTGATATACGTGCCTGTCTTACCTGTTTTCCTTGCAGTATGGGGATGGGGACAGTGGGATTTGGTTATTGGCTATGATATGCAGCAAAGCAAAGTAGCAGTTGTGTGAACTCACCATTGTGGCCTTTTAGAACCATACCATGTTTAAACTGAACCAAGAAAATACAAAAAAAAAAAAAAAAAAAGAACCATACCATGTAGGTAAGAAAGAAATATCTAATACAGAACCCCAGATTGTTTTATATAGTTCTCTTCTATGAGAAAGTGAATTATGACATGTATACCCAAAAATGAATGAAAAAGGAAAGATGCTATGGATGGCTTGCAAGGCTTGAACATGGAATTGTTGGCTGGTACACAGATTTGCTTCCCTGGTGACTCAGTGGTAAAGAATCCGCCTGCAATGCAGGAGACCAGACGTGGGCTTGATCCCTGAGTCAGGAAGATCCCCTGGAGAAGGAAATGGCAACCCACTTGCCTGGGACATCCCATGGACAGAGGAGCCTGATGGGCTACAGTCCATAGGTTGCAAAGAGTCAGACATGACTTTGGAACTAAACAACAAGGCGGATTTGCAAAAGCACTTGCAGTCAAACTGTGTAGTGATCGATCAGAGCTGATAACATTTTCATGCATGTTTCTTCACGCTATTTCATGCAGCGTTGCTGGAGCTCCGAAACCCAGAGCTTAGAGCCATAATGGTGCGTGGACTGGGTCTGAGTTGCCCAGTTCATGTAGGACTGAGGCTACCCTAGCACGAGCGAGGGTGCTCAGGGCCTTTCTCAGACACCCAGCCCTCTTACAGTTTCTCAGCTGGATCTTTAGTCTCCCCCCACATGCTCCCTGCTTTGTCCCAGATCTCAGGCCAATCCTGAATGGAGGCCAGACACATTAACAGTATTGAGGACATCTTTACTGTGCTGCCTTGAGACATCATGGTGCCCCTTCTCCTACTGCGAGGTGTTTTTGTGGTACTTTAAATCACATATTTCAAACTCAGCTGGACATTATGATCCCTGTGAAGGTTTCTGGAATTCTCTAGCATCCCGCACGTGGCATTCTCACATTCTCCTTTCCCTGACCCAGTGATTCTGTCCTGATTCTCCATCTCCAATTCTTAAGCTCTTGAGCACACTGATTCCAGATTTATAAAAACCACAGTGCCTAGCCTAGAGGGTATTTTCTGCAAATTATAATAAAGCGCATCTTCTGAGTGGGCTGTGTCCTGGGCATGTGGTGAGTGTCTTAGTGTGTGGACCCATATATTATGCAGCTATTAAAGAGGGCTTACTCTCTATGGAGATGCAACTCCATGCCAGGCTAGATGGCTTGGAAAGTAGAGTAGGCGCTGGATTTCAGGCCCAGACATTCCTCATCCGGCTGTCCATGTGCATTGGACAGCCTGTGTAACTATACACATGGCTTAGGCCCATTTTATGAATTATTTTTCTGGGAGGATGTTTGGTCCAGAAATTGCTTTAGTAGTCGTTTTTGCTCCTCCCTGGATCTTGACTTAGCATAGAACTTAGTTCAGTTCAGTCGCTCAGTCGTGTCCGACTCTTTGTGACCCCATGGACTGTAGCACGCCAGGCTTCACTGTCCATCACCAACTCCCAGAGTTTACTCAAACTCAAGTCCATTGAGTTGGTGATGCCATCCAACCATCTCATCCTCTGTCATCCCCTTCTCCTCCTGCCTTCAATCTTTCCCATCATCAGGGTCTTTCCCAATGAGTCAGTTCTTCGCATCAGGGAGGATCATTAGGTAGAAATTCTGGTTGCCAACTACTGCTAAAATGTGAAATTCTAACATCATCTAGATTTAGCAAATAATATATTCCTAATAGTCACTTGCACCATCCTTGTCACATAGGCATCCGTATTAACCTAATGCCTAAAACAGTACCTAGTATATTTTGGTAGAAATATAATAGAAAAGGTATGAGTGAAGCTAATGGTCCATGGCTTCTCCCCACCATTGGCACCTTCCTACTGGCCAAGTACCAGATGTAAACTTCTCCCACACTGGCTGTATTTTGCTGCCAGAAAAACTACCCTATGTGGTCAAGAAATAGTAGATATAAGAGTAAGGATTAAAAATTACATTGAAATGATAGTAAATGAAAATACCAATTGAAGACATAAATACTGTGGATTGAAGGGAATATTCTGTTGACTGGTTTTGGGTGCAGTTGCTAAATTATTTTACCAGAAAGAGTAAAGATGCCATAGCAGTCTGCAGATACCACCATACGTTATATTTATTTCTGCCTTAGATGGTTAATAAAAGTGAAGTTTGCCCTTGGGAAAATCCACACTAGTTGTGCAGATCTTAACATCCATTTTTTCTCCTTGTACCTTCCTACTCGTTACCTCTTTAGCATCTTAAAATCCCTAGTAATGAAGTTGTTGCAGCAATTTTCGCTCATGTTTCTGTTGTGGACTTTATTTTATTTTTTTTGCTTTTGCTCTTTATACACACAGTATGTGCACTTTGTAGTGACAGCGTAATGAGAGCTGTTTTCGAGCCTGAGGGACTGTGTATCAAGGACAATCACTGAAGAATATTTGTGGCCTTTTTTTATGTAATAGAAAATTTCAGCTTCTCAGACAGCTTGGAAATGCACCAGGAAGGAAATGAATGTTTTCTTCTCAAGTGTGTCATTCTGTATTAGCAGAACCTGGACAGTTTGAGAATTATTGCTTGTATATCTGGAATTAAATTTCGAATGCTTTGAATGCTCATTCTTTACAAGGGTGCCACATTCTCAGCAGTTTAGCCATTAATAGTGTTTTCTGGCACAACAAATACATGTTGGAGAGAGTTCATCACAGCCACTCTTCTTCCTTACTGAACAAAATGAATGAGCATCCATTGCACAGATAACAAAGCAATCAAGAAAGAATTTTTGTTTCTTTTTAGCTCAACTGAAAAGTGATAAGCATGCTTGCTGAAAACTGGTGGCCAAAGAAGACATTAAAATAAACTTGAGGATTTGTTCTCATTTAAGAAACAATAGACTGAAATGCTGTGATGCCTTTCTGAAATGAACCATGTGGGAATTGGAGATATAAAATGGTTACTAAAGGGGGCAGTAAAATTATCTTCCATGAGAATACATGTGCTGTTTTCCTCAATCACTTGTCTTTGGTCATTCCATTGAGGTGAAAATCAGTCACATATATTTCTAAGGAAGGAGGGAGGATCTCATAAAAAGATCAAATTATCAGAATGCAAAAAAAAAAAAAAAAAATTAGAAGAACTGACTCCGGTAACAGAGTAAAATCAATGAAATGATGCTATAAATCTACCATTGCAGTAAGATGATGGAAACAGTGACATTTGAGTTGGGCCTTAAAGAGCAGATGGGGTTTTGACAGGTAGAAATGAAGAGAGCAGATGAGACAGCTGACATAGGATGATGGGTGCAGAGGAGAGAGAAGGGCTCGGAGGGCACAGACTTCAGGCATGTAGATGGGGCTTGTGAATTCCAGCGCCCGCAGGGAGCAGGCCCCAAGATGACTAGGGGATGAGGCTGGCAGGCAGAGCCAGCTGAAGGGCACGGGGCCCATCGAAAGGACAGCAGATATGAAACTCCTGCTTTTTGCCATTTCCAGAGACAGGTCCATTTTATCAAAAGATCTTTAGGTGATATTTCCTGTTGCTGCTGTGCTTTGTTTTGTTGGAAGGTGGACGACAAGAGTCTTCTGCCAACTGCTAGTCAACATGTGGCTCCACCACATCCAGGACATGCCTGGCGCCACCTCCTCAGGTTGTACCCTTGGGGTTCAGCTGGTAAAAGAATCCGTCTGCAGTGCGGGAGACCTGGGTTCAATCCCTGTGTTGGGAAGATCCCCTGGAGAAGGGAAAGGCTACCCACTGCAGTATTCTGGCCTGGAGAATTCCATGGACTGTGTAGTCCATGGGGTCGCAAAGAGTGGAACGCGACTGAGTGACTTTCACAGGCGCGCTACAGCTGCCTCTCCCAGCCCTGACCCAGCCCTCCCAGCAGAAGGCACTGCAGGCAACACCGCCTTCTGCCGCCTCCAAAAGTCTGACCACTAATCATTTCTCTCTGCACCAATGTGGGCGCCCACTTTGGGAATATGTTGATATCATTTATTCCCAAAGTTCTTTTTTCATGTTTTGAAATCGGCTTTATTGACATGCAACTTACATAAGTATCAGCAATTGTCATTGTATATGATCTGTTGTTTTTTAATTGAGTATTAATATAATTGATTTACAACATTATGTTTCAGGTGTGCAACATAGTGATTCATAAATTTTATGCTCCATTTATAGTTGTTAAAAAATATTGGCTATATTCCCTGTGCTGTGCCATGTATCTTTGTAGCTTATTTAATTTGTACATTGTCGTTTACACCTGTTAATTCCCTACCCCTATCTTGTCCCTCCTTCTTTCCTCTCCCCATTGGTAACCTCTAGTTTGTTCTTTATATATGTGGGTTTTAAATTTTTTGTTCTGTTCACTAGTTTGTTTTATTTTTTACATTCACCATATAAGTGGTATAAAAGCTTTGGCATTCTCTGACCTATCTCACTAAGCATACTAGCCTCCAGGTCCGTCCATGCTATTGCAAATGGCAAATTTTCATTCTCTTTATGGCTGAGTAGTAGTCTACTGTGTGTGTGTGTGTGTGTGTGTGCACACACATACATACATATGCCGCAACTTCTTAACCACTCATGTTGATGGACACAGGTTGCTTCTCTATCTTGGCTTTTCTAAGAAACACTGCTATGGACATTGAGGTACATGCATCGTTTTGAATTATTGTCTTCATTTTCTTCAGACATATACCCTGGGGTGGAATTGCTAGATTATATGGTGGTTTTATTTTTAGCTTTCTGAGGAGCCTCCATGCTGTTATCCACAGTGAGTGCAGCAATTTACATTCCCACCACCAGTGTACGAGGCTTGCCTTTTCTCCACAGCCTCACTAGCATTTGTAACTTGAGGTATTTTTGATGATAGCCATTCTGACAGGTGTGAGATGATGTCTTATTGTGGTTTTGATTTGTATTTCTCAATGATTAACAATGTTGAGCACCTTTTCATGTGCCTGTTGAACATCTGCATTTCCTTTTTGGAAAAATGTCTATTCAGTCATTTTGCCTATTCTTTTTTTTTTTAACCGGATTATTTGTTTTTTGGATTTTGAGCTGTATGAGCTATTTATTAATATATATTGAGGACATTAGCCTCTTATTGGTCATATCATTTCCACATTTTTTCTCCCATTCAGTAGGTTGTCTTTTCATTTTGTTGTTGATTTCCTTTGCTATGCAAATGCTTGTGAGTCTAATTGGATTCCATTTATTTATTTTTGCTTTCATTTCCTCTGACTTAGGAGACAGATCGAAAAACATATTGCTATGACTTATGTCCAAAAGTGTTCTGCCTAAGTTTTTCTCCAGGAGTTTTCTGGTTTCAGCCTCACATTTAAGTCTTAAATCCATTTTGAGTTTATTTTTGTATGTGGTGCTAGAAAATGATACAATTTCATTCTTTCACATGTAGTTGTCCTATTTCCCCAACATAACTTGTTAAAGAGACTGTTCCTGCCCCACACCACCCTGTTCTTGCCTCCTTTGTCATAGATTAATTGATTGTAAGTGGGTGGGTTCTGGTATGTGGGATTTTTTGACATATACATGGTGGTGGTGGTGATGGTGGGGTAGTCACTAAATTGTGCTATCCCATGGACTGTAGCCAGCCAGCCTCCATATGAATAGGCATATAATCACCACCACATCTCAATATGTTCCTGTCTTATGCTTGAAAATAATTCTTAAAATATAAATATTATGAGGATCATAAAGAATATACTTGTGGTGTCTCAATGTAAGCTCCTTTGGGGAGGAATGATTCAGCCTTTGACATTGAATAAAGCTGCTGGAGATTGGAGATAGGACTAGCCTTGAAGACACAGTCTTGAGGAGGATATCTAGGAACCTTGTTCATGAGTATCATGGGGCATTGTGGGGGTCAGTTACATACCAACAACAATGGGAAGTTTTCAACATTATTGCTGATGATAGAACTTAAGAGTTCCCCACACCTACAAAAATGAAGAATGTTGTTACTTTATCAAAAATAATGCTATTTACCAAGACTGGTGTTCCTAATCATTTATACAAGATTGTCTCTCATCAAAATAGAAATCATATGTATCATTGATAATAGTAGATGTTCTTGGAGGGATTTTATTTCATTGTTACATTAAGGAGATTTTTTAGTGCTAAAATGTGAGGCGATTGAACATGTTGTGTGAACTTAAATTTATTGTATTAAAAGGTTCACTGGAGCAAAGAAAAGTTTCTGTGAGTTAAGATTTTTATTTATTTTTTTCCTAAGCCAGTGTGAATACTTTTCACGCACGGAGATGACAGTGAGGGTTCTGTGAGACAGCAATGCAACCTCAAATGCCAGCGTACATGGCCTTCACTTAATTATTTAAAAAATGGTTTTTACATACTCTTAGGCAATTGGTCCACACCAAGCAGGGGAAATAGAGGCCACTTCTATCTCCATTGAGCTTTAAAACTGAGTGGAGAAAAATAGATGTTTATCAAATGATGCTATAAAAATATAGCTTAAGTGATAAATACAGAGAATAAAATGTATAAGTAGCTAGTCTATACAGTAGCCCCCACGCCCCATCCATGGTTTTGATTTCTGCAGTTTCAGTTACCTGAGATCAACTGCAATCTTTAATTATTAAGTGGAAGTTCCAGAAAGAAACAAATCATGTTTTAAGTTGTATATCGTTCTGAGGATCATGATGACATTTCCCTTCATCCTGTTCCTTCTCCACTGGGACACGAAGCCTTCCTTTGTCCAGCTTTTACTCACAATTGGCCACTCAGTAGCTGCTTCGCCAGAGTGACTGTTGCAGAATCCAGGGCTTGTGGTCAGGTGACTCTTATTTTATATGATGACCCCAAACCACAAGAGCAGTGACGCTGGCAATGTGGAGATGCCAGAGAGGGGCCTTCACGGGCTTCCTTCAAGTGAAAATGTGAGCATTCTTGACTTCATAATGACTTAATAATGAGAGAAAAAATATCATATGTTGAAATCTACAGTAAAAACGAATTTTCTGTCCGTGAAATTGTGAAGAAAGAAAAATATGCTCTGGTTTTGATGTCACCTCATACTGCAAAAGTCACATCCACTGTACGTGATAAATGCTTAATTAAGATGGAAAAGGCTTTAAATATGTACAGTAAGATTTTGAGACAGCCTACATTCACCTAACTCTTATTATAGTATATGGTTATCATTCTCCTATTTTCTTATTCGTTACCATTGTTCATTTCTTACTGTGCATAAGAGTCGGACATGACTGAGTGACTAAGCATGCACATGCCTAATTTATAAATGAAGCATAATCGTAGGTGTGTATGTATAGGAAAAAAACATAGCTTATGTGAGGTTTGGTACAGTCCATGGTTTAAGGCATCCTCTGAGGACTTTGTAAAAAGGAGAATTGCTGTACTGGGAAATCTTAAAACTCTGGGAATATTTGAAAACTTTCCTTGGGAAGGAGATAGTTGAATTGAAATCTCAAGGTCAGGATCCTATAAGGAGGGTGAGAGGCCAGAAGAGACCCCTTTTAAGGGACTGTGGTTTGGGAGGACATCACGGGGGAAAGATGGTCAGTGCAGATGAAGTGCGTGGAGAGAGAAGGTAAAGTAGAAAAGGCAAGCCGAGCAGAGGTCCAGTGCTGAGGGCATTTATCAGCCACGTCACAGACCTGGCCTTTATTTTATGAGAATGGCAGGTTTGAAGGATTATAAGCAGAAGAGCAGCAGGATCTGGTTTTGAAAATGTTGTTCAGGCAGCAGTGTGGAGAATCATTTAGAAGAGGACAAGAGGAGAGGTAAGACAGACACCAACGTGTGTGTTTGTGTGTGTGTGTGTGTGTGTGTGTGTGTGTGTGTGTGTGGCTCAGTCGTGTCTGGCTCTTTGCGAGCCCATGAACTGTCGCCCACCAGCCTCCTCTGTCCATGGGATTCTCCAGGCAAGAATATTTGAGAGGGTTGTCATCCCCTTCTCCAGGAGATCTTCCCAAACCAGGGATCGAACCCAGGTCTCCTGCACTGCAGGCAGACTCTCTACCACCTGAGCCACCAGCTGAGAGACAGTGATGTGATGGTAATTGGATTATTCACACATCCACAAATTGCGGTGGAGCGAGCACTTTGCGCATTCCAAATGTGACTCAGTGGCTGGAGAAAGACAGGGTCATGGGGAAAAGTGACAAAATTCCTGCTTTTCATTCTGGACTTGAGAGTCGAGAACAAGCGAAAAATTAAATATCCAATAGTCAGGGTGTATCAAGTGCTAAGAAGAAAATAAAGGAGCAGTGGAGCAGCCACAAGAAAGGAGGGGAAAATAGCAAATATAAAAGTGGGTGTACAAATTTCAATTAATAGTCTCTGTATGGAGATAGGAAGGGTACCTACTCTGCACCAGGGTCATACAATTAATTAGCAAAGTACAGAAATTAGAGTGTGTGTGTGTGTGTAACGTTTAAGATGGTGAGAAGGGTTTTATCAGAACTTTCTTTTCTGGAAAGGGTGATGACTCAGTTGTTAACTTTCTGAAATCTGCAGCTATATAAATATGTTTGTACTAATCATTAACTCTATGTCTATCCCCAGATTCATAAATGAAATTCAATAAATATATAGGGTCTGAAAATGAGCTGTTATATTTGTCAAAGCATTTATTAAATACAATTAATGTCTATTGTTCAAATTGTATTCTCAGTTCAAACATGAGATCTTGGTTAGGTTAACTACTGGGGTTAATGAAAAATAAATTATGCCAAATAAATAAATGATGTCTACTGAAATTGATATTTAAGAAATTGAAATCAGAATAAGCACCCTCCCACAGTTAGTAGCAGATAGTCTAATATTATCTAATGTACTTTTTTATGGACTATTTACAGAAAGAGAAATGGCTGATATTAATTTTTGAAGACGATTTTGTAGCTCATGCCAGTAGTACTTAATTTTATAATATTTGGCAATCTAGAGCTTTCACAGTTAAGTGTTCTAAGTTACTTAGAGAAGATTTAGGATTAATATTCCTTCTGAAATCACACTGTCTAGTTCAATTTTAAAGTATCTTTTCCTTGATATTTACATTTCTGTGGTTTTCTTTAGAGACCACTTAGATTTACTATTTAATAAAACCAATTTGCCTGTATAAAGTTACATTATATATTTTAACTTTATTATTAACTGGAGAAGAAATGTTAATTCATTTTAGTTTTCAGTTTATATATTTGAAGACTAAAGTACTGGGAAAACATGCCATGCACAAAGGATTAAGAAATAGAATATTAACATTCTATTACAAAGACTAAAATGAGAAAGAAGTTGTCATTTGTTTGATGACCAAGAAGTATGATTCAGTACCAATTTATACCGTAGGGTTGCATAAGTGACTAAATTATGTGAACAGTTGCTGCAGTTTGCACAGTGAGGATATCATAATGTAATTTTAAACACTGAAACCTCCGAAGTCTTATATGATACCATCAATCTTTTCATCCAGTTTTAGGACCCAAATGTTCGTGCTTAATTTGACAAATTAGCTCAGAAAAACAGATTAAGCAACAGTTCACTATTAACTTGGTGATCCCAACATCAACTTCTTTTATGTGTATGTGATTTTGATAGTTAGGTTATTAAACATTTTAAATCATTTTCTAAGTAAACCCAGTCTGAAAATTTTTATAAAAAAGTACTGTAGGAGATTTATGATAAAAATGGATCACAACTGAATGGGTAACGTGGAAATGAAACTACCACCTCAGTAGTGTCCTAGCACTTAGATCTATTTAGTTTCCATAGAAATGTTAAGGAAAATTATACTGGTGCTTATTTAATTTTTAAAAATGTCGTAATAAGTTTCAGATATTTATTTTAAAAACTATTTATATACATACATACTACATACATGCAGACACTTACTCACTGGCATGTGCAAATACAAATATATTTTTCCAAAATCCTTTCACATTTGGTATCTTTGTCATCGGCATTACCTTACATGATCTCAAAGACAATTTTCATTTTTTATTGTACAAGTGAGTCAACTAAGGTGCACCAATTTTCAAGGATTTACTTGTGACCCATTGTCTTAGAAGTATATCTAAAATTATACCACAGTCTTTTGAGGTACAATCTTAAGCACTTTTTACTATATTGTCCTGCTGGTATATTTTTCAAAGCTGCAAACTGAAGTTTCATGGGACCTTATTTTCCAAATCACATATGTTGAATGGATACTATTTGTCCACCCAGTGTCACTGTCTCTTTTCTATGCGTCCAACATGAAGTATGCAGGGCTTCCCAGTGGTAAAGAACCCACCTGCCAGTGCAGGAGACACAGGTTCCATCCCTAGGCTTGGAAGATCCCCTGGAGGAGAAGTGGCAATCCACTGAAGTATTCTTGCCTAGAAAATCCCATGGACGGAGGAGCCTGATGGACTACAGTCCATGGGGTTGCAAAAGAGCTGGACAGGACTAAGTGACTAAGCTACAGTAAAGTATATGTTCGAGTTTCATTTGTAGGTGGGTGTGGGCCTTGTGTCTAAAGTCTGGCAAAAAGTATCTTAACAGCAGCATTGTCTGAGACTTTTCTGGAAGCTACATTAGTGTTGCCACAGGGGCAAGAAGGGACATTCTGTGCTTTTCTTTGTCTACCTTTTTGCTTCCTGGAAAGCAGACTGGCGGCTGAGGTTCCAGCTGCCATGTCTTTGGCCATGAAGTAATCATGCAGATGAGACTCACGTGCCAAGGATGGAGAAAGCAAGGAACGAATAAAGGGTTTTACTTCACAATAAATTCATGAAACCTATTGGTCAACTTTGTATTGTAAACCACCTGACTACTTTTACATGGCAGAGTACCTGTGTTCCAGCCACTATTATTTTAGATTTTCTATTATATATAGACCAACCAAATCCTAACTGATATGATATTGAAACCGTTCATCTTAGATTGAGTCTTGAACCCATGTGGCCAGGACTTGAACCTAGCCAAAACCCATAGTCTTCCAACTGAGATCCCATGCCTGGTTTTAGAACCTAGTGAAACTCAGGTTCTTGATGTCTCATCACATGAAGAACTCAGCAAGAGACACAGTGATAGGTGAGAAGTGAATCTATTTAGAGAGAGACACATTCCACAAACAAGCATGTGGGCTATCTTGGAGGGCAAATGCAGCCTCAAAATGTGGTGTGGTTAGCTTTTATGGGCTGGGTAATTTCATAGGCTAATGAGTGGCAGGATTATTTCAACTGTTTTGGAGAAAGGATGGAGATTTCCAGGAACTGGGTCCACTTTTTGGTCTTTGATGGTCAGTCTTGGAACTCTCGTGGTGCCTCTGGGTGTGTCATTTAGCTTGCTGATGTTACAATGAGCATGCCCTGAGGATCAAAGTCTAGTTGAAGTTGACTTATCTGCCATCTTGGACTCATTTGATTCTAATCAGTTTATGTTGTGTCCTTGGGCAAGGTCCTTCTTTCAAAAGTGGTGCCCTGACCTCTTCCCTTCTTTTTCAATATTAAAAGTGTGAATATTAGTAATCTATGCATAAAAGTGTTGTTCAGTCTCTCAGTCATGTCTGACTCTTTGTGACCCCATGGACTACAGCACACCAGGCTCCCTGTCCTTCACCATCTCCCAGAGCTTGCTCAAACTCATGTCCATTGTGTAGTGATGCCATCCAATCATCTTGTCCTCTGCCGTCCCTTTCTCTTCATGCCTTCAATCTTTCCCAGCATCAGGATCTTTTCTAATGAGTCATCTCTTCGCATTAGGTGGCCAAAGTATTGGAGCTTCAGCTTCAACATCAGTCCTTCCAATGAATATTCAAGATTGATTTCCTTTAGTATTGACTTGTTTGATCTCACAAAAGTTGGGTTTTGCATTATAGGAAGATGACTTAACATTTTGTCTTTTCACTAATGAGTCAAATGCATATCAATTTCTGTGTGCTTATCAAATATTCTAAAACTAAAGAAAATCGTCTTACTAGATATAGTATAATTTTTAAGTCTAATATTTAATGTGCATTTTTGTAGAATACCCATCTAGTGATTATGAACATAATATTTCACCCATAGCCCAAAGGGAAACTGGGATAATCTGTCACAGCACAGATTAATGGAACAAACTCCTAACACACAGGCAAGTGAATTATTTCTCTTCCACACTCTTTATCTAACTCTGTGACTTTGAGCAGGTCACCCAAGATCATTGGGCTTTTACTTTCTCAGTTGTAAAGTAGGTGAATGAGCCTTCTGTAACTTGACTTCTAGCTTTAAAACTATTGACAAATAATATAATGAGAATCCTTATATCATTCTTAGTTTTGAAAACAGAAAAAGTAGAGCAGGAAAAGTCTTGAATAGACAAAGTAGACAATAAACATAGTTTAAGAAATACAATATATATTTATTTATGTGTAAAACTTCTATTCTTTTAATAAACATCATTACATAGTCAATTTTCACATTTTTCCAGCTCACTGCCTTTTCCAAATCATTGAATTTGTCAATGTAAATGGAAGAGAAAAGTTATTTTCTTTAACTCAGATTTAGTTAACCAGAGATGCTATGTAAGAAAAAGGACATAAAAACCACTGTAATAGGATTTTTTAAAATCTGAAAATTACATATTGTCTCTTGGTTCTTGTGAAAAATGTTTTCAAACATCAGCATGTTTCTTCACATTTGCATTTGTTTCTAGTGAATTACTAGCTTATTCCAACAAGCAAGTAATTATCTAAGTTTTAGGGGGAAAAAAAATCACAATACTATTAACTAGATACTGGACAGATGTTAATAGCACTTCATTTCATGGTTCTCTGATACAGATGTTCCTGATTATTTATAGAACTTTTTGTCTGGGAAACATTAACTGAAATGCCCAATGTATAAGGAAACATATTTATGGCAATCACATGCATGCATGCTAAGTCACTTCAGTCATGTCCAACTCTTTGCCACCCTATGGACCATAGCCCAGCAGGCTTCTCTGTCCGTGGGATTCTCCAGGCAAGAATACTGGAGTGGGTTGCCACGCCCTATTCTAGGAGATCTTCCCGACCCAGGGATTAAACCAATGTCTCTTACATCTCATGCCTTGGCAGGTGGGTTCTTTACCACTAGCACCATCTGGGAACCCCTAGGGAAATCATATGGGTATTCAAAGATGGGTGGCACAGATTAGAGATTTTGATCGAAAGTTCTAAAGAGGACTAATTTCAGGCTAATGCTGAATCAAACTTATTTTACAGAAGAACTCTTTCAGTGAGAGAGAAATAGGAAGCAGATTTATAGAGATCCATTTTCCCAAACCGGTTACTCTTCAGCAGAGGCCCCCAGCACCGACTGTCTCAAGAGCACTTTAGTTTTTAAATTGAGTTTAACGGTAATGAAAATAAAAAATGAAAACTTTTAGATAAAACATCATTACTAGAAGTTGCTGCAGCAGTTGAAATATAGCACTCTAAATTGAGTTTTTGTTTGGTTTGATTTTTGGTTGTTTAAGTTTTTCTATTAAGAGCCAGGGCTCCCACCTATGACATCAAGGAAGTTGCAACTGAGTTATAATATGCTAAAAAATGAGTCTGCTGCTGCTGCTGCTGCTAAGTTGCTTCAGTCGTGTCCGACTCTGTGCAACCCATAGATGGCAGCCCACCAGGCTCTCCCGTCCCTGGGATTCTCCAGGCAAGAACACTGGAGTGGGTTGCCATTTCCTTCTCCAATGCATAAAAATGAAAAGTGAAAGTGAAGTCGTTCAGTCGTGTCTGACTCTAAGCGACCCCATAGACTGCAGCCTGCCAGATTCCTCTGTCCATGGGATTTTCCAGGCAAGAATACTGGAGTGGGGTGCCATTGCCTGTGAATAACTTCTATTAGGACAGCGAAGGGCAAAGGACTTGGAAGCACAGTCCTTTAATTCAAGCTATTACAAATATTTTCCTTTTCAATTTACACCTTTATTTTTCTTGTGGCCCATTGCCTGATTATATATCTGATAATGGAAGTGCATTTCCAAAAGTACTTCAGGAGCACACTTATTTGGAATTTGAAAGGCAGACAGACTTTTGTTAGAGATGTGGGGACCCATTATGTGGATTTCCCTGTGGGTAACCACATTTTACGATATCATCTCTTTACAGGAGACTCTAAAATGAACCCAATATTAAAATCAGAAGAAATGCTATTGATTCTGTCTTTTGTAATGAAAAGGATATGGACCAATAAGGTCAATGTGTTTTGGTGGGAGGAGGAGGGCTAGAACCAAACAAGCAAGCAAACACAAGCAATGAGCAAATACAGGAAAGATACACTCAGTGGTTCGTTTTCTTTTCAGTTGCACAGTGCAGCATGTGGGATCTTAGTTCCCCAACCAGGGATCAAACCTGTGACCCCTGCAGGGGAAGCACAGATTCGTAACCGCTGGCCCACCAGGGAAGTCTCTCAGTTGTCCTTTTTTGTCATTGCTCTAGGATACTACTGAGATTTAAGAAGTGTATAAAAGAACTAGCTCATAGAGGAAGAAAATAGCATTTATTTTGTTAGGTTGTATTGCAGAACTTCTTAACTAGATACAGCCGATAAAGTGCTAAAAATCGGAAGGGAAACGATAAAACCTATAAACAATAACAAAAACTCACCGGAAAATTTCAGTTTATTAAATGACATGTTTTGAAGTAAATGATTTAAAGATAGCCAAAACTGATAGAAACTGACTTTTCTGGGTGGAAATACATGTTTGATAACGTTGAAGCACTATATGTGGTTTGGGCTACCCTTTTTTATTCATTTTTAAATGTGTTGAGGATTTCCTAGAAGTAAGAAGTGGTGCTAAATTCTCTAAAAACTACTACTTCATTTAATCTTCTCAAGAATTTTGTGGTATAGATATTGTTAACCTATCTCATTTAACTTACCAAAAAACCCTAAAACATGAAGAAATTATTTAAATTTATGGATTATTGCTGAATAATATCTTAGTATTTAAGCGTTAACATACTACATATGTCTATAATGGAAATAAGAAGCTTATATTTAAAAGTTTTTTGATTATACAATTGTTAAAAACAAATTCTGTCATTCCCTAGTTGTTTCCAAGTGTAGAATATTTCAGGCATAGAAAAAAATACATTTGTTACTACTAAAAGTTAAATCAACATAATGAAAATGTTTTGTATCATTTTGTTGAGTTGCTTAATTCTCTTTCAGTACAGTTCTGTTCAGTCATTCAGTCGTGTCTGACTTTTTGTGACCCCATGGACTACAGCACGCCAGGCCTCCCTGTCCATTGCCAACTCCTGGAGTTTACTGAAACTCATGTCCGTTGAGTCAGTCATGCCATCCAGCCATCTCATCCTCTGTCTTCCCCTTCTCCTGCCTTCAATCTTTGCCAGCATCAGGGTCTTTTCCAATGAGTCAGTTCTTTGTATCAGGAGGCCAAAGTATTGGAGGTTCAGCTTCAGCCTCAGTCCTTCCAATGAATATTCAGGACTGATTTCCTTTAGGATGGACAGGTTGGATCTTCTTGCAGTCCAAGGGATTCTTGAGTCTTCTCCAACACCACAGTTCAAAAACATCAATTCTTCGGTGCTCAGCTTTCTTTATAGTCCAACTCTCATACCTATACATGACTACTTGAAAAACCATAGCTTTGACCAGACAGACCTTTTGGCAAGGTAATGTCTCTGCTTTTTAATATGCTGTCTAGGTTGGTCATAACTTTCCTTCCAAGGATTAAGCATCTTTTAATTTCATGGCTGCAGTCACCATCTGCAATGATTTTGGAGCCCCAAAAAATAGTCTCTCATGGTTTCCATTGCTTCCCCATCTATTTGCCATGAAGTGATGGGACCAGATGCTATGATCTTCGTTTTCTGAATGTTGAGTTTTAAGCCAACTTTTTCACTCTCCTCTTTCACTTTCATCAAGAGGCTCTTTAGGTTCTTCGCTTTCTGCCATAACGGTGGTGTCAGCTTCATATCTGAGGTTGTTGATATTTCTCCCAGCAATCTTGATTCCAGCTTGTGCTTCCTCCAGACGAGTGTTTCTCATGACATACTCCTTTTCCTATTTGGAACCAGTCTGTTGTTTCATGTCCAGTTCTAACTGTTGCTTCCTGATCTGCATACAGATTTCTCAGGAGGCAGGTCAGGTGGTCTGGTATTCCCAACTCTTTAAGAATTTTCCAGAGTTTGTTGTGGTCCACACAACCAAAGGCTTTGGCATAGTCAATAAAGCAGAAGTAGATGTTTTTCTGGAATGCCCGTTTTTTTTGATGATCAACAGATGTTGGCAATTTGATCTCTGGTTTCTCTGCCTTTTCTAAATCCAGCTTGAACATCTGGAAGTTCATGGTTCATGTATTGCTGAAGCCTGGCTTGGAGACTTTTGAGCATTTCTTTGCTAGAGTGTGAGATGATTGCAATTGTGCTGTAGTTTGAACATTCCTTGGCATTGCCTTTCTTTGAGATTGGAATGAAAACTGACCTTTTCCAGTCCTGTGGCCACTGCTGAGTTTTCCAAATTTGCTGGCATATTGCGTGCAGCACTTTCACAGCATCATCTTTTAGGATTTGAAATATTATTTTTTAATTTAAATTTATTTATTTTAATTGGAGGCTAATTACTTTACAATATTGTATTGGTTTTGCCATACATCAACATGAATCTGCCACGGGTGTACACGTGTTCCCCATCCTGAACCCCTCTCCCACCTTCCTCCCCATACCATCCCTCTGGGTCATCCCAGTGCCCCAGCCCCAAGCATCCTTTATCCTGCATTGAACCTGGACTGGCGATTAGTTTCTTATATGGTATTATACATGTTTCAATGCCATTCTCCCAAATTATCCCACCCTCTCCCTCTTTCATAGAGTCCAAAAGACTGTTCTATACATCTGTGTCTCTTTTGCTGTCTCGCATACAGGGTTATCGTTACCATCTTTCTAAATTCCATATATATGCGTTAGTATACTGTATTGGTGTTTTTCTTTCTGGCTTACTTCACTCTGTATAAGAGGCTCCAGTTTCACCCACCTCATTAGAACTGATTCAAATGTATTCTTTTTAATGGCTGAGTAATGCGAAGAGTTGACTTATTGGAAAAGACTCTGATGCTGGGAGGGATTGGGGGCAGGAGGAGAAGGGGACAACAGAGGATGAGATGGCTGGATGGCATCACTGACTCGATGGACGTGAGTCTCAGTGAACTCCGGGAGTTTGTGATGGACAGGGAGGCCTGGCGTGCTGCGATTCATGGGGTCGCAAAGAGTTGGACACGACTGACCAACTGAACTGAACTGAGTACTCCATTGTGTATATTTACCACAGCTCTTATCCATTCATCTGCTGATGGACATCTAGGTTGCTTCCATGTCCTGGCTATTATAAACAGTGCTGCGATGAACATTGGGGTACACGTGTCTCTTTCAATTCTGGTTTCCTCAGTGTGTATGCCCAGCCGTGGGATTGCTGGATCATAAGGCAGTTCTATTTCCAGTTTTTTAAGGAATCTCCACACTGTTCTCCATAGTGGCTGTACTAGTTTGCATTCCCACCACCCACACCCTCTCCAGCATTTATTGCTTGTAGACTTATGGATCGCAGCCATTCTGACTGGCGTGAAATGGTACCTCATTGTGGTTTTGATTTGTATTTCTCTGATAATGAGTGATGTTGAGCATCTTTTCATGTGTTTGTTACCCATCTGTATGTCTTCTTTGGAGAAATAGCTCAACTGGAATTCTATAACCTCCACTAACTTTGTTCATAGTGATGCTTCCTAAGGCCACTTAACTTCGCATTCCAGGATGTCCAGCTCTAGCTTGGTGATTACACCATCATGATTATCTGGGTCATGAAGACCTTTTTTGTATAGTTCTTCTTTTTAACTTGTGTTTAATGACAAACTGGAATGTACCCTTAAGAATGTCAGATTGGTGAATCATGGAGAGACCATCTCCCTAAAATGCCCCAAAGGAGATTGTCAGAAAAATCTGAGGCTAGTGAAGGTATCGGAGAAGGCGATGGCACCCTACTCCAGTACTCTTGCCTGGAAAATCCCATGGATGGAGGAGCCTGGTAGGCTGCAGTCCATGGGGTCGCTAAGAGTCGGACACGACTGAGTGGCTTCACTTTCACTTTTCACTTTCATGTGTTGGAGAAGGAAACGGCAACCCACTCCAGTGTTCTTGCCTGGAGAATCCCAGGGACGGGGGAGCCTGGTGGGCTGCCGTCTCTGGGGTCGCACAGAGTCAAACACGACTGAAGCGACTTAGCAGCAGTAGCAGCAGTGAAGGTATAGTTTATATTTTTAAAAAAGCAGAAGTTGACAAGGGATTCATTCTGGAAGCTAGGATTTTACACACAGGTTTTTAAAAGTTCCTCTCTCTCAAAGATGAAACTGAGCATATTGAAACATACCAGCAAATTGTCCAAGACATGAAGCAAGTGGAACTCCCATACCCTACTGTAGGGAGTGTACAATGTATAAACACTCAGAAAGTCTGACAGTTACTTATAAGTTAAATATATGTATACTTACTGTTTGTCCCAGCAGTTCCTCTTGTAGGCATTTACCCACAGGTGTGAAAACATATACACAAAAAGATATGTCTTGTTCACAGAGCTTTATTCATAATATCCAAGCACTGCAAATAGCCCAGATGTTTATTAATAGATAAGTGGATTTTTTAACAAGTATATTCATGCAGTTAAAAGGTACTCTCCAAAGAATAGAAACAGACAGCTAATATACATAACTTCAGGGATGATTCTCAAAAACATTTTTCTAAATGAAGGAAGCAAGACACACACACAAAAGTAATATTATATGATTGCATGTATATGAAATTCTAGATAGGCAAAGCGATTGTGATGGAAAGCAGCAGACAGGTGGTCCTCTGGGGGCTAAGGGTGGGAGTGGTTTACTACAGAGGGATGAGAAAATTTGGGGGGTAATGGGAATGTTCTTTAACTTGATGGGGGGATTACGTAAGTATATATTTTGTCAAAAACCTTTGATCTGTAGACTTAAAATGAGTTTATTTTTGTGTGTAAACTATTTAAGAAAAAATGCTAATATTGCATTTTATATTTTAACAACCTAGCCAGAAAGAATAAGACATGGAGAGAACTAAAGTAATGAAAGAACCTGAGTGAGCAAAAGCCAAATAATGAATTCAGACTTAGTTTTATCTTAATTCAGAACTGATAGGGCACCATTTTTCTAAAATGTTCTGCACTCTGTGCTGTATCTATGGTCTTGTTTGCTATCCCATGGTCTGGAACATTCATCACGGTCATGACCAGTCTCCATTGATTTGAGCTGGCATTGGTTTGAGTGTAAACTATTTTAAAGTTAGTTTAAATAATTAGAAGAACAAGTAATGATGTTAAAAATAAGCATAAGTTAAAAGTGAAATACACCTGATGCAAAGATTATGTCCCATTTATTATTAATGTGGGAATTGAGCTACATATGTGCCAGAAGTAAAGAATATGAATGCAGTGATGTGTGAACTGGTTTTAACTGTTAGAAAACTTTGCATCAGAATTGAAATTTTCGTGGTTTCTTTTTTTGTTTTTTCATTATTGCTCTCTGGACTTGCTTTCCATTTATAATCATTTATTGTTAAATGTTTTCCGAGATTTCTGATTTCTCTATATTTGAGGTGACCATATAAATTGTCATGCAAATTTTGGTACTTTTTGAGAGAAAGGGGATACTAGGAAAATAGACTTTAAAAACTATAGTGTTCTGGGAGAATTAGGCTATAAAATTGTCCTGTGTAAAATCCTTGTTTGGGCATTGTAAATGTTCTTATTGGAGCCATATTAAACTGTAAAGTTTTCCAGCTTCATTTTATATACCACTTCGTATAGGACTTCATACAGAGTTGGACTCAGTAAACACTTGTTGCAAGACTTAAATTTTACTTTTTCTTACCCAGAGAATAAAATGCTATTGTTTTCCACTAGAATTAGGAATTTGTGCAGACTTAATATTGAATTTCTTCCTATAGTGGCTCATTAAGCAGAATATTTGTTTAAAATTATGCTATGATCTCCTCAAACTACTATATTCTTTTGAGAACAGCTTTATTTTCCCAAATTATTTGAAAGAGCTTCTCATGGAATTCTTACAGATAGAGGAGATGAACTGTCCATGCCGTGAAAACAGGATTTCAAACTTTGAGCAGATTCTTATTTATTTGAATAAATGTTCTCTGGTATGTGGAGTCTATCAGTTTATCACAAGTCAGGGATCAGGTTACACTTCTGTCTTTCCTTACAGCTTTCATGGGCTGTATGGCAGCTGCTGTGGGCTGACTTGGGTCCCTCCCAAAATTCACATGTTAAAGCCATAACTCTCGATAGCTCAAATGTGGCTATATTTGGAGATGAGGTATTTAAAGAAGTAATAAAATGAAAGTGTGAGCTTTAGCATGGTCCTAAGGTCCGTCTAGTCAAGGCTATGGTTTCTCCAGTGGTCATGTATGGATGTGAGAGTTGGACTGTGAAGAAAGCTGAGCACCGAAGAATTGATGTTTTGAACTGTGGTGTTGGAGAAGACTTTGAGAGTCCCTTGAACTGCAAGGAGGTCCAACCAGACCATCTTAAAGGATATCAGTCCTGGGTGTTCATTGGAAGGACTGATGCTAAAGATGAAACTCCAATACTTTGGCCACCTCATGCAAAGAGTTGATTCATTGGAAAAGACCCTGATGCTGGGAGGGATTGGGGGCAGGAGGAGAAGGGGACGACAGAGGATGAGATGGCTAGATGGCATCACCGACTTGATGGACATGAGTTTGAGTGAACTGTGGGAGTTGGTGATGGACAGGGAGGCCTGGAATGCTGTGATTCATGGGGTCACAAAGAGTCGGACACAACTGAGCAACTGAACTGAACTGAACTGAATCTAATCTGACTGGTATTCTTGTAGGTAGAAGAAATTTAGCAAGGGAGCATGTGTACAGATGAGAGACCATGTGCAGACAGGAAGAAGATGATGGCCATGCACAAGCCAAAGTGAGGGGTCAAGAAACTTAATATAGCATCTAGATCTCCATTGCTATTGCCTGGCTACACTGCTTAGACTAACTACAGGTCTAGCTAGACCAAACTGCTCCATGAATTCCCTCTGACCTAGTCTGGAAAGACCATTAAGTCACTGCTATAGAAACTGCCTGGATATATGGCCCCCAAACCTTCTTTCTTTCTCCACACCCAGACCAGTGGACCCAGACGAGTCTTGCTTGATGCATGGCCCTGTTTTTTTTAATCAATCACAGTATGGAAGGGTAGCTTTCTATTGTAACATGTTCCATAGGGGAGGTTTAAAATAGAGAAAAGGTGACTTATTTGATTCTGTCTTTATCATCATATGCGTGGAAGAAGGAATCCCTTCAATAACTGTGTTTGAGAGCTAATTAGCCTGATTAGAAAGTGCTACTCTCCATGTGCTAGCATGTAATTTCCCAGCACGGTTCAGTAGCAGGATGTTAAAGAACCCAGCTAAAAGGATCATCCTGTTCTATATCTCAGGGTCTTCATTGTTCTGCTGTGCTATCACATAATGAGAATGACTGGCCTAATTCAATGAGAGGACTCTACTATTTCCTCTTGGCTTTTGCAAGATAGAAATTATCTCCTAATCTGGAAATGCCAACTGTGATGATCTGTGCTATCATCTCCATGTAATAGGACTCATGAGAGCAAGCAACCACATTTGCCTCTTTCTCTGAAATCCCTCTGTGACACACATTAGGATGTTCTCCACAAAGAACACACCTCAAAACCCATGTGTCTGTTCACCTTGTGGTGGTAAACAGTATGCATTGAGTCAACCACCATCCGAATTTCTCTATTCTGTTGTTCAAATCTTACCATGTTATTTTATCTAGGATAAGTGCAGAACTATAGTAGTATAAATTTTCCATTTTCAATGTGTTCCATAACCTCTATTGAATGTTTTTTATTAAAGGCCCAATGTACAGGATATTGTTACTTTTTAGTCATATTGGCTTATTTTTGTGGTACAATGGTCCTGTCCACTATTACTCAAAACTGAATGCTGAACTCAGAGATCTTACAATCTACTATGGGGATAATTCCCCTTGTGGCTCAGCTGGTAAAGAATCTGCCTGCAATGCGGGAGACCTGGGTTTGATCCCTGGGTTGGGAAGATCCCCTGGAGAAGGGAAAGGCTACCCACTCCAGTATTCTGGCCTGGAGAATTCCATGGACCGTATAGTACAGGGGATCACAAAGAGTTGGATATGACTGAGTGACTTTCACACAATCACAGGGATAATTCACATATACAGTTAACAGTAACTTAAGACTTTAGACTTCTGAGGGTATGCTCTAAACAGTGGATTTTCACTGCTGCATTTTGATATTCAGAAACTGAATTAAACCTGGGCTTTGTAACAAACTAGAGGGCTGGGAAAGGGTAGGAGGTGGGTGTGAGGTTCAAGAGGGAGGGGACATTTGTATACCTATGGCTAATTCATGATGATGTATAGCAGAAACCAAAAAAATATTGTAAAGATATTATCCCTCAATTAAAAATAAGTGAATTTTAAAAATATATGAAATTATAAAATGACTTCAGAACTACATACACACTTACACACTTAACTGAGACTGAATAAAAGGAGATTCTAAAAAACTTGATTAACAAGAAAATGTCATTTTCCATTTTTCATTTCCTTCCAGTACATTTACTACAAAAGTGTTAGACTCAGGGATAGATATACATTTATGTAATGGAGGAACTAGTAAATTTTCTCCCATTCAGATAGCATGCTGGAAAACTCTTAGGGGTGAGTAGTGTAAAGCTAATTATCCTTGACATAAAAATAGTTAAGAAAAATAAAAAAGCGTGATGGTTGAGGATTGACAGAAAGAGAAAAGGGTTTTGATTTCTTAGGATGGCAGTCTTCTACTTTCAGATGTTGATAGTAAATCAGCATTTTAAAATCCCTCGTATTAAATCAAAAGTTGAAAAAAATCTCTTCTGAGTAATCTGTCCTTGTGGTAGTGCTGGTGTATTAGGACACGGTGCAGAAAGAGGGCAGAGAGTCATTAGAAATGGGTCAGAGTAGAATCAATAATATAGTGAACACAAAATTCTAATAGAAGAAAATAATTTATCAGGAAAAAAAAACATAAGGTATACCAAGCCCCCAACCTAGAGTTAGTGGAAGAAAAGATACATTTCCCACTAATTACAGAATAAGACTCTCTCTCAAGACATCCTACCTGGTTGGGAAAGTAAAGGACAACCAAAATGCCCTAAGGGAAACGCAACAGGAAAACAAACATCTGGATTATAGTATTAAATGACCTCAAAATGATTCATAGAGCTCACAGTATTTTCTGGTAAGGAGAGAACAGTCTTCCATGAGCCATTAATCGAATGTGTGTTCAGTGATTACCTCTGGCTGCTGCTGCCTGGGACATTCCCTGGAAATCTTCCTTTTCAGGAGTATTATTTTCTGCCCTATTTTTCAGGCCTCATTTTACCACTTACAAAACTCAATTCTCCTCTGATTTTGTTGCAAATCATTATAATTTAACTAGTCTCAAATCTATGCAAAATCTGTCCCTCTTCATAGACAAAGAAAAAGCAAATTATTTTATCCCTAACCAACAAGTCTAAATATCAAAATTCTAAAATATAATACAATTGAAATGTTCATGTGTGAAACAGCAAAAGTGAACAACATATATGAACAACAAATGTGTTCATAATTTGTTGCATATACTACAAAGTTCTCCATTCTAGATATTTCCATAGTCTGCCCAATTACATAAATCATCATTGCTGCAAAGGACTGAAATCACTAATTGCAACATTTATCAAAGTATGATATATATATATGGCCAAATATTAGCAAAATAAATATATAAAATTAAAACATCAGTGATTCTATGGGTTCTTTAGAAAAAGAACATTCTGTAACTTTGTAGTAGCATCAGTTATTCTCTTACCATCTACATGCTGCTGCTGCTGCTGCTGCTAAGTCGCTTCAGTCGTGTCCAACTCTGTGTGACCCCAAAGACGGAAGCCCACCAGGCTCCCCCGTCCTTGGGATTCTCCAGGCAAGAACACTGGAGTGGGTTGCCATTTCCTTCTCCAATGAATGAAAGTGAAAAGTGAAAGGGAAGTTGCTCAGTCGTGTCCGACTCTTAGCGACCCCATGGACTACAGCCTACCAGGCTCCTCCATCCATGGGATTTTCCAGACAAGAGTACTGGAGTGGGGTGCCATTGCCTTCTCTGACCATCTACATAGGCCCTTTTAAATATTTTCCATATGGTTAGGACCCATAAGGAAAATTCAGTCTCAGTTAAGTGTGTATGTAGTTCTGAAGTCATTTTATAATTTCACATATTTTTAAAATTCACTTATTTTTAATTGAGGGATAATGGCTTTACAATATTTGTTTGGTTTCTGCCATACATCATCATGAATTAGCCATAGGTATACAAATGTCCCCTCCCTCTTGAACCTCACTCCCACCTCCCACCCTTTCCCAGCCCTCTAGTTTGTTACAAAGCCCAGGTTTAAATTCCCTGTGTCATACAGCAAATTCCCTTGGCCATCTAGTTCATGTATGGTAGTATATATGCTTTCATGCTACTCTCCATTTGTCTCATCATCTCCTTCCTCCCCTGGTACCCCACCCCTCGTGTCCATAAGTCTGTTCTCTGTGTCTGAGTCTCTATTGCTGCCCTGCAAATAGGTTCAACAGTACCATTGTTCTAGATTCTGTAGAAGTATGTGTTAATATACGATATTTGTTTTTCATTTCTGACTTACTTCACTCTGTATAATAGGCTCTAGGTTCATCTGCCTCGTTCATCTGCCTAATTCAAATGTATTCCTTTTTATGACTGAGTAATATTCCATTATGTATATGTACCTCATCTTCTTTATCCATCCATCCTTTGATGGACATCTAGGTTGCTTCCATGTCCTAGCTATTGTAAATACTGCTGCAGTGAACATTGGGGTACCTGTGTGTTTTTCAGTTTGGGATTCCTCAGGGTATATGCCTGGAAGTGGTATTGTTGGGTCATTTGGTAGGTTTTTAAGGAGTCTCCACACTGTCTTCCATAGTGGCTGTATCAATTTACATTCCCACCAATAGTGCAAGAGGGTTCCCTTTTCTCCACACCCTCTCCAACACTTTTTGGTTGTGGATTTTTTGCTGATGGCCATTCTGACCAGTGTAAGGTGATATCTCATTGTAGTTTTGATTTGCATTTCTCTAATAATGAGCAATGTTGAGCATCTTTTCGTGTATTTATTAGCCAGCCATCTGTATGCTTTCTTGGAGAAATGCCTGTTTAGGTCATTTGATCACTTTTTGATTGAGTTGTTTGTTTTTCTGATATTACATTGTATGAATTGCTTATATATTTTGGAATTAATCCTTAGTCAGGTGTTTCCTTAGCTATTATATTCTCCCTTTCTGAGAGTTGTTGTTTCACCTTGTTTATAGTTTCCTATGCTGTGCAAAAGCTTAATTAGGTCCCACTTATTTTTGGTTTTACTTCTATTATTCTAGGAGAGGGGTCATAGAGGATCTTGCTGTGATTTATGTCATACAGTGTTCTGCCTGTTTTCCTCTAAGAGTTTTATAGTTTCTGATCTTATCATATAATATTTTGATAAAATGTAATAAAATTAAATTTTCATTGCCAGTCATTATGTCATGTCTGTATTACCTCAGTATTCTGTACCACAAACTCTGAGGTAGATAGTATCACATCTAAATTTTACATGTGAATGAACAGAAGCACAGATGGGCTGAGTAACCCCTGCCAAGTCATCATCTAGTGCATTGTGTGCTCATTCTTGACCCTGGAGTCTAACTCCTGGGTTAATACTTTTATCCACCATTCTTGGTAGCCACACTCTTATGCATTATTATAGATCAAATTTTGGAAGCAGTGCCGTGTATCAGTTCAATTCAGCAAACATTGAATGAGTGCCTGGCCTGTTCTTTGGACTGGTGATACAAAGATGAGTATTAATGAGTAAAAGTCAGGCACTCTCTGAAACTTTACTTCCAACCAGCAGTTAATATGAGAACAATCAGCTGTTTTCCCACTACAAGGTTAACTCTGAAGTCTGTATGGCTGTCCCCTAAGATGGCACATGACTAACCGAGAGACACAATCGTGCAAGAATGTATCTGCTTTTTTATATCATAATTCATTTCATTGTAAATAAATCATGGCTCTTAAAGTGGATAGGTTTTAGCCCCACTCCTGATATCCACTCCTTTACTAAAGTCATTCCTGGGAAGGTGGAGTGACTGATCTGATTGAATTTGGAAAAATGATGTATGCTCTGTTCAGCCCTTCCATCTGCCAAGGGACCAGTTGTTATTGGGGGCTGGGTTCCTCTGCTTCCTCAGAAACTGTGCTCCTGGGGAAAGGAGGGCTGCAGGGACTGGATGGGGAAGTGTGTCTTATTCTGGGATTCAATATTAATAGCTCAATTCAGTCAACAGGCTTCAACTATGTCCTCCTACGTGATTTCTCTCAGTAGGGGGAGTGGAAAAAGGAGTATTTTTGTTGGCAAACTCACAAGCATTTATTAGACATAATTCTATTCTCCAACAAGAAGCAGACAACTGATGAGTGAGTATATAGGCATTATTACCTAAGAAAACACTTAAAATTTGCTGAAAGTTGTCATCTTTCATATGTATATAAATATTCACACACACATATATATGTATATATATAGTTCAGTCGTGATCCCATGGACTGTAGCCACACCAGCTTCCTCTGTCCATGGAATTCTCCAGGCAAGAATACTGGAGTGGGTAGCCATTCCCTTCTCCAGGGGATCTTCCTAACTCAGGGATCAAACCCGGGTCTCCTCCATTGCAGGCATATTCTTCTTACTGTTGGGGCCACCAGGGAAGCCCATATATATATTCACTTACAAGTATATATACACACTTATATGCACATACATGTGTATATAAAAACACACAACATATGTATAAAGGTCATATATGCACACATATGTGTACATATCGATAAGTAGATACATAGTCTTAAAGAATAGTAGCCAAACTCTTAGTTGCTTCTTTCTTTCCAATAATTGCAAAGTCTTAAAACGTGCACTTCCTTGCCCAGAATTACCTCTAACCACATTAATAACTAAGATTACTTGGAAATTGAGATCTTAAATCATAGGAACATCAGTTATAGGAAATAGAAATTTCTTAGATACTAATCAAAGTATCCATCTTTGTCCCATATATTTGACATTTTAACTTTCATGAAAATCTAGCTTTCCCCAAGAGATAGCCCTGTCTCTATAGCCTGTCAACTTCCAGCCTTAGTGCATTCATTGAAATTTTAGTGTCAATACTGTAGCTATGTAATAAAGTTTATAACTCATAGCATTTTAGTACAGTCATAGAGAACAAAGAGTGATATCATAATTGCACAAAGGGATCATTAAGTCACTGGCTAGAGTGAAAATGCTTCTGAATGAGCCCAGAAGAAACTCTGTGAGACAGGTGAAGGATTCCATGCTAAAAGGCCAAGGGATGTGACACTTTGTCCTTCTTGCCTGAGGCTTGTGCAAGTCAGCTTTTAGGAGGCACTTATGAAATTGACATTTCTGCACATGGTATCCATGTGGCTACGTTGCAAATATGCTGAATTCTGGCCCCTTTTGCAATGGTGAAAAAGTAAAGTCATTTCATTACTGATTTACATAGGAGTTATTATCTGCAACATCTGTACACCCAACACAAGTTGATTTAATTTGCTCAAATTTCCTGGTAATCATGCACGTTGACATGGAAAGGACATTCTTTCCCTCCTTACTGTCTTGAAAAAAAAAAAAAAAAGAACAACCACCCATTTCCTCCACTTGAATTTAATGCACATTCACCAATGGCAGCCTTGGAGAGTAGCTTGTTGAAGTGTTAGAAGGATTAAGGCAGCTTTACTTGGCATCATTCTGGGAAAATAGAATCCTAGCATTTTTGCCTTTAGAGTTTCCTTACTGGACAGTGAAATGCAAAACTCAAGGAAGGTAAACTGTCAGTTTGCAGTGTTGCTATATGAAAGTGGAGGATGTGTAATCACTGAAGAGATGAACTGTGTCATCTTTTTTTTTTTTTTTTTCCCCTCCGTTAAATTCAGGATTGTTCCCTCTGGTATAATCTTCTTTTTTGCCCTCTGTCCAGTTCAGCCTTAAATGATACCAGATGTTGGCTGTCCAGCAATATTTTGCTCATTTCTCAGTTGGAAAATTGGCTCTCTTTTTTTTTTGCTCATTTCTTTCAAATCAAAAGATAAAAAACATTTACAAATTATTGTTGCCTGCAGCAAACCATGAGTTAATGTCTATCGTATTCTGCACCAATTATTAAACATTTATTAGGTGGCCACTCTGAACAGAACACTACCCCAGACTCAATTTGACCCCAACCTACTAGTATGAAGGTCTCAAGGATTTCCAGAATTAGCAACTTTATATGAACAATAATCATAGGGACTTCCATGGCAGTCCAGTGGTTAAAACTACACACTTCTACTGTAGGGGGCCTGAGTTTGATCCCTGATAAGGGAACTAAGATCCTACATGCTGTGCAGTTCAGCCAAAACAAAACAAATAAAACAAACAGAAACCTCAAAACAAAAACCAATAATCATTTGTATAAAGTGAGCATAGGGCTACGCCTACCAACGCAGGAGACATAAGAGATGCTGGCTTGATTCCTGGGTCAGGAAGGTCCCCTGGAAGAGGGCATGGCAACCTACTCCAGTATTCTTGCCTAGAGAATCCCATGGACAGAGGAGTCTGGCAGGCTACAGTCCATGGGGTCGCAAAGAGTTGGACATGACTGAAGCAACTTAGCAGATGGCTGTATCTGTCTGCTTGGGCTGCCATAACAAAGAACCATAGACCAAGTGACTTAAACAATAGAAACACATATCCTCACAGCCCTAGAGGCTGGGAGTCTGAAATCAAAGTGTTGGCAGCTTAAGTTTCTCCTAATACCTCTCTCCATAGCTCTCAGATGACTGCTTTTTACTGTGGCCTCACATGATGATTTTTCTGTGCACACACATCCCTATTGTGTCTAAATTTTCTCCTCTTATAAGGACACCGGTCAGATTGTATTAAGGTTCATGTAAATAGTCTCATTTTAACTCAGTCACCTCTGTGAAGGCTCTGTCTCTAAATACAGTCACATTCATTGGTACTGAGTTTTAGGGCTTCAGCCTGGGACTTTGAAGGGAATGGACACACTGTAGCCCGTAAAGATGGCCATGAATCTGGACAGGAAATGAGGCATTGGATTGCCTGCCAGCAGGGACTGCTGACAAGTACAGAGACAGAATCTTCTCCCTGCCCAGCCTGTGTCTTGTAAGCCCCATGACCTGGAAGCAATGCTGAGACTGCAGACAGGGTGAGATCTTAAACTGAATGAAGAAATACGGAAATGACCAAGATTGCTTTGAGTTTAAAAAGGCTGGTTTCTTACCATCTGAAAAGCATAGCCATTAAGTGCAGATACAGGAAAAAAAATTTTAAGTAGCTTTTCTCTGGCCGGTATCTGTGACTTGGGATTGCACACACAGCATCCATGCTGTCTACACTGTGTGACTGCACCATGAGCCTGGGCTGCAGAGAGCTGAAAGAAGTTCAGGCACACTGAAGAGAAGCAGGGTATTGAAAAATTTCAGGGGATTCACAGACTTAAGTGGAGGGCTATCCAGAGCAGAAAGAGGAACGTCAAGAACCAGGAATATCCAGAGACAAAAAGCAGGAAGCAGAAGGAAACAGCTGAACAGGACTAGAACGTCTGCTAAGAATACCGCCGCCGCCGCCTGCCGCTGCTGGGATAAATGACTTCCAGGCATTCTGCTAGTCCTTGCATCACTGGCTCCAGTAAGAAGTATATGCTTCTTTCCTGTGAGGTACTGGGGCAAGGAAGAGAAAGGTCTGGCTCCTTGGCTTTGTACTGGAAGACAGTCTTTTGGAATTTTCCTCAATTCTAGGCTGTACACACCAGGCAAGTTAATTGTTCAGTAGGAAATAGGGATGACAAAGAGCAGAAGTGGGAAAACCAAAATCTGACATCCCCCACCTTCCTAGCACAGAAAAAGCAGCCAGTGTAACAGCCATTGTTGTTTCTCTAGTAATTATTATTTTCAATATTTGCATGTTTTCAATTCTAAAATTTCCCTAATAAAAAGCTACACAGCCAGCTATTGGTAGACTGTGCTTAGTCGTTCAGTCGTGTCTGACTCTTATGACCCCATGGACTGTAGTCCACCAGGTTCCTCTGTCTGTGAGATTCTCCAGGCAAGAATACTGAAGTGGGTTGCCATTTCCTCCTTCAGGGGATCTTCCCAATCAAGGGGTCGAACCAGCATCTCCTGTATTACTGCATTGCAGGTGGATGCTTTACTCACTGGGCCACTGGGGAAGCCCCAATAATTATTATTGCATACGATCAACTCCAAAAGTTCCCAAAGGGAAAGGGAAGTTCAGTGTTGCCTAGAATAGTTAGATAGAATTTAATAGAGGGTGTTCCAGGGGAGCAGATCTTGAATGCATAGGATTTGGATAATTAGAATATTAAATTGGGCATCTTACATATTCCAGGGAGGAGTAGTATGATCCCAGGCAGGTAGAGGGTGGAAGCTTGATGGATGTTGAGTGTGAAGATGGTTGCCTGAACTGAATGGGGGCTGCTTCTGAAAAGTTCTGACAGACCAGGTTGAACACTTCCAGAAGGAGCTCCTAGGGAGGCTCCTGTGTTTCCACAAGGAGGGGTTTGATTCACTGGTTCAAAGGAAGCCATTGTAGATTCTTGAGCAGCCATTCCCAGTGGTACAACGTCTACCTTGCTTGAGGTTTAAGGACAGAACAGCAGAAGTTGTTCAGGATCTGGGAACCACCATTATCATCAATTTTCCTTTAAGCTACTGTTAAGCTGTTCCCTGATACCTAGTATTTCTTTATCTTTGGAAATTTTGTTAGCAACTTCGTTCTTTGTATTTTTTCTTTCAGTTTCAACAATAACAGCAACAACAAAAACTATCCTATCTGCTACTTATTTCTGTTTATAAAACAATTTGAAAACTTTTTGTTTCATCACAACAAAGAAAATAAGCTTTTTGAATTTTTTTCCTGATGCAAACTGGTTTTTATTTAGAGCCAGGAAATATTTTTGTTCCTAAAAAGAAACAAGAAAAGCATGAACAAGGTAGCTGGGACAATATTTGGTATTCTAAGGTTTGCATGAAGTATTGATTTGTGAAATCCATGTTCAATGTAGGTGTCTCTAAGTGCAAATTTTGTATTTTATCTTTACAATATAGGCATTTACTTCCCTGCATGCCTTACTTTATGGAATACTTTTCAGAGTTTATTTTCTCTTAAGTCTTTGATCCATTTGACTGAATTTGTTCTATGTGAAGGTCAACATAGATCTATGATTTTTTTAAAAGAGATTTGGATTGAAAACAATGACAAATAACTCTTCAGTTACTACCATAACTCCTGCCCTCTGCTTCCCATGTTGCCCACCTTTGGTCCTACATGATTCCTTAGTAGCATGTTGAACTGAGATGCTGGGCAGGCAGTGAAGGGCACCATGGGAACTACTAGGGCAGAGGGCCATGGAGAGTGTTGTGAATGAGATATGCCTCCAGTGAAGAAAACTGCTGTATGCCTGCCCCTTTGTGATGCCCCCTGGTTGCTTCTGCCACCAGGAGGTGGGGTCTGTTTCTCCAATTCCTTACATTTTTAAAGTTGATGTAATTATTTATTTTCCTCTAAATACTTGCAAACCATGGCCTTTTTCATTATATTAGGAGCTCCAGTCCCCCCAAAGTAATACATTAGCACATAATTTTAATATAATAATGATGCTAAAATATTTTTAAAGAGCTACAGCTTAAAAAGATTCAGCTCTATGCTGATTTATAGCTCTCTTGTGCAGTATGTAATTACTGGATATCTTTACTCAAGTGGAGAAAATATATTTAAGATACTGAATTAAGCATTTTTCCTCAAAATTAATGCCTTTGCTTATATTTGCACATTCTTAATTTTTTATATTTCTTTCGCTTCTCATTCTATCAATAAAACCATCACACAACTGTCTTCTTGTCCCTCATCAAAACAAACAGAAACGAATTAATCAGTCAAAATGATCAAGAGACAAATATAGCTTTTCAAAAAAATTTTTTTGTCATCCAATACATTAGTAAACATCTTCAATAGTGTACCAGATTTCTTAAAAACTTCAAAAGTAGTTTATATAACCAGTGCAAAAAAAAAAAAAGTTTCCTAATTACTGCTTCATCTTTGTATTTTTATTTCTTTGAATCTAGTTGCTTCACAGCGTTGTGTTAGTTTCTGCTGTACAACAAAGTGAATCAGCTGTATACAGTCACATATGAGTCCAAGTTGGCTTCAGTCCTGTCCGACTCTTTGTGACCCTATGGACGATAGCCTGCCAGGCTCCTCTGTCCATGGGATTCTCCAGGCAAGAATACAGGAGTGAGTAGCCATTCCCTTCTCCAGGGCATCTTCCTAACTCAGGGATTGAACCTGCGTCTCTTGTATCTCCTGCATTGGCAGGTGGGTTCTTTGCCACTAGCGCCACCTAGAAAACGTATGTCCCCTCTTTTTTGGATTTCCTTCTCACCCGGATCACCACAGAACACTGAGTAGAGTTCCCCGAGCTATTCAGTAAGTTCTCATTAGTTCCCTATTTATAATAGTAGTGGACATTTGTCCATCACATTCTCCCAGTTCATCCTGCCACTCCCCTACCCCCTTGGTGTCCAGGCATTTGTTCTCATTGTCTGTGTCTCTATTTCTGCTTTGCAAATAAGGTCATCTATACCACTTTTCTAGATTCTACATCTATGCTTTAATATGGTATTTGTTTTTTTTTCTTTTAAAAATACAAAAATGTCTTGTATTTTTTTAATTTTATTTTATTTTTTAACTTCACAATATTGTATTGGTTTTGCCGTATATCAACATGAATCTGCCACAGGTATACACGTATTCCCCATCCTGAACCCTCCTCCCTCCTCCCTCCCCATACCATCCATCTGGGTCGTCCCAGTGCACCAGCCCCAAGCATCCAGTATCGTGCATTGAACCTGGACTGGCGACTCATTTCATATATGATAATATACATGTTTCAATGCCATTCTCCAAAATCATCCCACCCTTAAAGAAAACCTGTAACTTATTAAAATAAGAAACAAAGTTTTAGGAAACAAAGTTTTATGCCACTATATTCTCAGCATTCTTGTAGTAATACTTAATTTTCTATTCTCTATGATACATGTAATTACTAAGGGACACACTCCACTTAAAAAGTTGAAGATATCATTTTCTGTCCCTCTAGGGGAATTTTCAGCCAACATGTTTGAGTGGCACTTGTGAGGACGGGCCCTTAGAAACCTAGGCATTATCTTCAGATACTTGGATTGAGCTCCAAGACCTCCCTTTCTGCCTCAAACTCAACAATGACTTGCCAATAAGACATTTTTTGTCATGATCCCATCCCCAGGTGTCCTAACTACTTATCAAAGGGATAGATCATTTTCTGCTCAGCAATTCAAAATTTCCTCTGATGCAGCTGGCAGGCTGGAATCAGTGTTCCTCAGCACGAAACCAGCATCACAGTCACAGTAGCTGTCAGATCAGATCAGATCAGATCAGTCGCTCAGTCGTGTCCGACTCTTTGCAACCCCATGAATCGCAGCATGCCAGGCCTCCCTGTCCCTCACCAACTCCCGAAGTTCACTCAGACTCACGTCCATCGAGTCAGTGATGCCATCCAGCCATCTCATCCTCTGTCGTCCCCTTCTCCTCCTGCCCCCAATCCCTCCCAGCATCAGAGTCTTTTCCAGTGAGTCAACTCTTCGCATGAGGTGGCCAAAGTATTGGAGTTTCAGCTTTAGCATCATTCCTTCCAAAGAAATCCCAGGGCTGATCTCCTTCAGAATGGACTGGTTGGATCTCCTTGCAGTCCAAGGGACTGTCAAGAGTCTTCTCCAACACCACAGTTCAAAAGCATCAATTCTTCAGCACTCAGCCTTCTTCACAGTCCAACTCTCACATCCATACATGACCACAGGAAAAACCATAGCCTTGACTAGACAGTCCAGGTCAAAGCTGTCTCGCTGGTAGTCATTGATCTCATCACCATGAAGTTAGGGATAAAAGTTACAGTGATGGCAGATTTTAATTCTTTGTGTCAACAAAGAGTAAAAGGACAGCCAAGACACCTTCAATAACTGTCTGTATTTTAAAATCTTGTAGACGAAACTACACTTGATAAGTGTCCCAACATTCCTGATATGTTATACAGGTACTTTGGTCCTTGTGTGTATCTTTGATTAGACATTAGACTCTTGATTGATTATGGCTTTTGAAAATTGTCATGTATATTTAGGTATGTCTACATTGGACATGTAGTTGTTAGAACGTGTTATAACCTTTGCACTGAGAAATGGATATAATACCCAACATGGAAGCTGGAAATGGGACACACCATATTTTACTTTCCTTTGGTCTTTTTGTGAACAGGAATATCATACTAACATCTATTTACCTAGAGAGAAATAGGTATATAAAACTATCTTCTTTTAGTTTATTTTTAATTGTAGGATAACTGCTTTACTAAAAATATCCTTAAGACAGATTACCTGGCATTCATTTATAGTTATCATATGTAGTGTATGGTAAGATTACTTTTTTAATATGACAGTGTATTTTAATGTACTAACTAGTCTATGAGCTAAATGGGGATAAACACTTTTTTAATATGTCATTATAGGTGGCTCAGTAGTAAAGAATCTGCCTGCAATGCAGGAGATGTGGGTTCGATCTCTGGGTCAAGAAGATTCCCTGGAGAAGGAATTGACTACCCACTCCAGTATTCTTGCCTGGGAAATCCCATGGACAGAGGAGCCTGGCAAGTTACAGTTCATGGGGTTGCAAAGGAGTCAGACATGACCTAGCAAATAAACACAATAGCAAAATACTTCCAATAGTAAAATTAACATGAGTAATAAGAGCAATATATAAATAGAACCTAGTCACTGAGTTATTTGTTTCAGGAACAATGCTAAATACTTCTTATATATCTCATTTAACCCTCAAAACCATTCTACAAAGCAGCTATTATCCATATTTTACAGATAATGAAACTTGAGGTTCAAGTAAGCAACTTTCTCAGAGTCACATTTTGCTAAAGGGAAGGTTCGATTGTTTTTATTAGAGGTAGCAGCAGCAGCGGTGGCGACAGTAAGCTGTTTACTCTCCCTTCCTTCCGTTAGACTGCGTGCATCTTGAGGTCCTCTGGCTCAGCTTTATCCCACGTGAAACTCTCATGCATCACTAACGTATGCTGAGGACTGAATATAGACCGTTAGTATGGTTCTGGCTCAAGCCCCACTCCTGGAGGATCACATGTGTGTAAATCAGGGGCTTCCACATGTGGAAAATCATTAAGTAGGGAAATATTATGAAGAGGTTTTGCTGTACACACTTTGTAATAATTTACAGTGTTTGCTCGAATGCATGTCCTACATGGTAGAGCAATTACACAGGTAATAAACCATGTATCTGAGAACAGAATACATAACATCTAACCTCTCCACACACACTTGATTTCTCCTGATTTATTAATAATTGTCTTATGTTTAAGTGATTTCTCTTACTATGTTTTGCTTCATATCACACTGTGGCAAGACCTTAGCCAAACAATTGCTATACTAAAATTATCTCCTACTTCTTAATCCTACATTTGCTGGCATATAAAATGTTTTGTTTTATAGTCGACAATATGGTTGAGCAATAGGGAAGAAAGATGAAAAGAGAAACGTACAAAAAAGAAGAACCATTGAGAAGCTTATTAACAAGTAAAAATGTACAGAAACTGGAACCAATTCATTCTCTTCTCCTGCAACCAGTTATAAGCACATCATGGCATTTTCTGAAGCAGAAAACATTTCTACAATGCTGTTTTCAGTGCTGTATCAAACACCCTGCCAATTTGAACACAAAGTTCTCCAAGTGACGGGTGATACTTATAACAGTATATTTTTAAAATGTTGTTCAAAATACAAATGACAAAGGGAGCAAAACCACTGGCATTCTCAGTTTATAAGCTAGCTTTTTTATCTTAGTACTTTAATTACGATACCATTTACCTAAGTGAATTTGAATAAGCTCTCATCTGGGGTTGACAATAAGTCTGTTATTTTGTGTTAGTGCTTAGAAGCTTTTTCACTAAGTGAAAGTAATGTGATGGAGGCTCTAAGTAACTGAGACCATGCCAACATATGACACTGAATAAATCCTAAGTGCTGATTCATTTTCATCACTAAATAATTTGATTTGTTACAGTTATCCCTATTTGATTACTGAAGCAGGTGAGATAGTCAGATACATTTTTAATAATGAATGATATTGCAAAAATGAAAGTGAATCTGTTTTTAAATAAGTGCCTGAAAAAATCAGATATGACCTTTAAATATTTGAGTCGTCTGACTTCCTATGACTCATTAAACTATCATTGTCAATGGAAAACTAGTATTTTTAAGAGCAATTTTTCTGACTCTCTTTAACTTAAATGTATTACTTCTAATTCTTGAAAGGACATCTGAGAAGTAAATCCTATTCTTCTTCTTTTATAGATGTGGAAGCAGATGGCCAGAATAGTTCAGCAAATTGACCCTAAAGTCAGTAAGTAAACGTTATAACTAAGATTTCAGCCCAAATCTGTCCGGGTCTAATGTCTGCTCTCTTTCCAACATACCATTCTGCTTATTGAATTACAGTAAATTGGAGAAACCAAGCCTGTTTCTATAAAATTTTATCTAATGTATGATTGTAGTCTTCAATAAGTTTTAAAACAATTAGTCACTATCCATTCAAAATCAGTCTGAAAAGAGTGCAAAACCAGCCAAGACTTTTTATCATTGCAACTGCCCACACAGATATACTAAGTCTACCAAAAAGTTGACTAATTTTTCAAAGCTTCACTGGTATTTTAGAATATCTTAAGACTTGTATATAGTTGAGCATTTTTTATCTCAGAGCTTACAATACCTAGTATTTGTTTCTGGTAACAAAGAAAGGACTGTTAGGTCAGCTGAAATCTCAAACTAGGTAATTTAAATCTTTCTTATACTGGGGTATGATACGTGATTAAAACTCTCCACCAAAACAAAATAAGTATTATAGGCTCCTATATTACAAGGGAGTTTCCTACTGGATTCTTCAGTGGAAATTCAAAATTAGGAAAAACTAAGGATAGACAAGAGAAGTATTATTTCATATATAATCATATCTCAAATATGTAGTTATAGACAATAATCTCTCTGTGTAATTCAAAAAAGGCATTCTATATGTAGTCAGTAAACATTTCAGGAGCATACTTTCAAAATAGTGCTCTTTAAATTTATCTCTGGTTTTAATACATACAAATGTTGTAGTTAAAAATAAGAGAATACTTGCCAAGAACGAACATTTCCTTAGTACTTAAATTTTCATGACACTCCACCCAGCCCTACAGGCATTTATTACATAGAATCAAGACTACCTTCTTCAAGCAATTAAAAAAAAAATCTAGCAAATGGAGTCTAGAAACATAATTTGCTGGGGAAATTTTTCAATGAAATGATCTTTAAGTCTCTTTCCAAGTCCCAGTGCTATATTTTCATGATTCTAATTGTAAAAACTGTTTTGTTGACTGGAAGATGGCAAGGAAACATTTGTTGTTTCTTCAAAAACAGTGAAAGTTGTAGTGTTCACGCACTAGGAATAATGGAATGGTGGGGAGGGATGAACCCTTAGCCAGAGGCTGGGGATCTTTGTTTCCTCCTCTGCAGCCACTGATGGAATGGTATAATCTTGATTGAATAATTTTTGAATTCTTTGATTCTCAGTCTTTCTCCATAATCTATGAAATCGAAGTTTAAAAACTGATGTAGGGGATTTTCTCAAAAACCAGAAACATTTAGTTGGTCCAGGTTTGTGTATATGTTGATGGTAACATCAACTGTTAACAAATAACTGGACCTAAGTCAGAGCATTCTGCCGCTGTCATGAAGCAGAAGCCTTCTGTCACAGGGATATGTGTTCACCTGAGATCCTATTCCCACTCTGACACTGACCATCCCAAATAAGGCCAGCACCCACTTAGGTGTAGAAGGAGGCTGTGGATACAATGTCTACAATAATTATTGCTTATTCTTTTTGATCCTTGAAAATCCTCACATTCCCTAACAAAAGAATTGGAGTTCACGTTTTAAAGAGACAGAAACAGGATGGTACCAAAAATATCTTGGACTAAAATTACACGAGAATGATTGAAAGCCTCCAGGGAAAAGTCTTTTTTTTTTTTTTATCCTTTTAAACTCTTTTCTCTTGTTAAAGCTCTTAGTATGGAGGTAATAGTGCTTTCTAATCCAGACGAAGAAAGTCATAGCATTTTGGGGGGAATATTGTTAAGTTTTTATAAACCATCTAAGTTAATAATATGTATGTTTTATGTGTATGAATTTATGACTTAGTACTTGGTTAGCAT